>NC_065585.1:48197500-48808125 GCF_024542745.1 Macaca thibetana thibetana
GGGGCTCAATAATAGTTGATTGGATGAATAGATAGGTGGACTGATGGATGACTAGATGGACAAAGAAGAGGGTGTTATTGGGGACAATGGATAAAATAAGAGGAGAATTGAGACTGGAGCCATGGGAAAAAATGACATTTCAGAGGGAAAAAAGATAAAAAGAAGTCAAAGAAGGTGACTAAATTATCCCCAATGGATGGGTTCTAGAATCTGGTTAAAGGCTTCTGGTGAAAGATATGCCAGTGTAGGAATGGAAAGGAGGCATTTCATCAGCTAATGGGGGTTGAACACATTTTTAAAAGGCACTGCCTTTGAATACCCAGACTATATGTTTAACTATCTATCCACTGACAATTCAATGTCATATTTTATACTGTTTCTTTATACTCCTTTTCTACATCCAGTGGCAAGAGATCATAGAGGTATAGTCAAATGGTTTGTAGCCTACTATCTTCTACTGACTCCTGACTCAAGGGAAGATGAGGCTTTTCTGGCAGAGGCAGCTCCTACAACTCTTCTATGCCTGCAGGAAATTAATTCCCAATGGAACATACGGAATTGGACTGAGGGGATGGGTCAATGTTGAGGAGTCGTCTCCATTGCACAGTCCTCCTATTACTTTTATTTTAAGTCAGCTGATCTTATGGGCTATGCCACCCAATCAAGCCCCAGAGGACTATTCTGACACAGCTGTGGACACAGGAAGCCCACTGCACACCACCGTGGTCAAATCAAAACCAATCATGTATGTACTCATATTAAAGAAACTGGCTCATCAAGTATATTATAACCTGTGTATGTATTCACTTGAGCGGAGTTTCTGCATTGGAAATGGAGGTAACTAGAAGGAATTTGGTTAAAATTGCTACAGATACATAGCATCATTCCATTCTATTGGAAAAGGGTACAATATTGAAATGCTTTTAGGTTGTGGGAGACATTGGTTTGAAAACTGTAATATATATTTACTTCTTTTAAACAAAACAAAACTTATTATATGGGGTTGTGAAGAGCAGGGAAATGATGAATGGTCCCTGCCTCACGTTTTGGCCACCAGTCAGTCAAATAGTTTTCAATCATGTTTGGCAGCTCAGGCTGAGTACACGGAATTCACAGCAGTCTGTCCTCTTCCAAAAGAGAGAAACAAATTAGGGGGTTAATCCTTGCTGTCTGATGAACTCCCACTGTCTGAATCACATGCTGCTGAACAAACAGCTTTATAGGCTCTGTTTGCAAAAAGCGTTTATCATCCAAATATTTTTTTTCTTTTTTCCAAACCCTCTACTTATGTCATCTTGCAAAACAGACAGTTGGGAAAGTATGAGGGGTTGAGCATGGTTGGGAGGAATGGGTTGTCATAGTTACTGTTTATAAATATGGGTCTGAACCAATTCCAATGCTGGTCATACTTTGGAAACATCTTTTTAATTAGACGGTCAGTAACTTAAAGCTGCATACTCTTTATTGTCACACAAGAACAACACAGGTCTCTGGAATTAAGTAATTTAATCCAATTTAAAGGATAATTTAAAAAATTATTGCTACTCTTGGGGGGAAATGGAACATTCTCCATATCTTAAAGTAACATTTTTGGTGAAATAATGTAATACACATGAACTTATTTAAATTATAATCTAAAAATAATAGAGCAGACATCCAAAATCAAAGTTATTACTAAAATGTCCCCCCACCTCATCTATTCACTTTCTCCTCCACATAGTCACAGTTATAACTTTAATTATGAATAAGAGAGTGCACTAAGATTATATAAAACCAGTAATATTAGGTTGTTTACTATATTATTTTGGGACGCACATCTTAGAATTTCTATAAATGTTTTTCACAGAAGGAAGAAGAACACTGAAAGCTTAATTAGGGAATGTGGGAAAGGTGTACTGTATTTTCATTCAGCAAACAAGCTGCAATATAGTATCATGGGAAGACCTCCCTGGCGCACGAAGCAGCAGTTTTCTGTGCAGCCGCATCTCTTCCTGCTGAGCACATTAACTCCTGCCTCAAAAACATGACATCCAAATACAGGGCTCAAAACAGGTGCTCAGTATATATTTGTGGAATGAATGAACACCTAAAAGGTGATCTAACCACATGGAGTGGCATAAAAACAGAAAAAAAAAAGAGGTATATCAACATTCCATTTTTCACTTTCAGTGGAACAATGACAGAAAATTGAAAGGCATTAGGTTCTGGAAGCTGAGCAATAAATAAAAATGCTCTCTTTTCAGATTGGCAAATTTGTTGTTTTCTTCAGCTCAGTATTAGGCAGCAATCCACAGTCACCAGTGGTAACCTGTCAGTTGCACAAATGGATGAGTTGCAGTAGAAAAGAACAGGTGCATGTTCTACACTCACAGTAAAGGGAGAGAGAAACGAGAAACATAAAAAGAAAGGGGGATTGAAATCAAGTAGCCTGGGTTCAATTTCCACTTGCCCCCTGATCAGCTATGTGTTTGTATAGACTCTCGGAGCCTCAATGGCTTCATCTGTAAAATGGGAGTTAATAATAACACTTACTTTATAGGATTGGGTGAAGTTCAAATGGCGTGTGTGATAAGTGCTTTGTAAGCCATACAGAATAAAATAAATCAGAAATTCCAGTCTAAATTTTGCTCCTCAATGCCAACTGCATTAGTTTGCTTAGCTGCTGTAACAAAATCCCACAGACAGGCTGGCTTAAACAACAGAAATATATTTCTCACAGTTTGGAGGCTTCAAGTTGAAGATCAAAGCGTTGGCAGGGTTGGTTTCTTCTGAGGTCTCTCTGTGGCTTGCAGATGGCCGCCTGTTCTCTGTCTTTCCACAAGGTGGTCTCTCTCTGCATGCCCCTAGTGTCCCTTTGTGTGTCCAAATTTCTTCTTCTGATAAGTCACACTGAAGCAGACCCCACCCTAATAGCTTAATGGCCTAATTTTAATCTTTTCAAGATGAAATATCTCTAAATATGATCACCTTCTGAGGTACTAGGGGTTAGGGTATGTGTGAATTTGGGGGGAACAGAATTCAGCCCACACCACCAATTAAGTACTAGCTTTAATATAAAAACGTGGTGGGTGGGATATTGAAACAATGCTGAAGGCTGATCGGCTGACTAATTAGCAGAATCGCAGAATTAAATTATAGCATTTGGAAAGAACAATATATTATAATTGTTAAGAAAACAAGTCCATTACCAAATAACACATTTATTTCCACCAATGGCCTCACAACATTAACAGCTAAATGGAGTAGCTAATGGAGTTTAGATCATAAGAAATGATTCGTATAGCTACTCTTCCTTGGTGCTAGAACACAATCTTTCAATTTAATAGGGCTCAGTGAAGAAAGTACCACTGCTTCCTTAGATTGCTGAATTTTCTATGCCCAGTTCCCAACCCCTCCATCCCCCAATTTTTGCACTAAACTTTTTCAAGTTATTTCAGACAATCATCAAATATTAGCTCAGCATTATATTAACTGTCATGATATATAATAACAAATGAAGGTAACATTTATTGAAAGCTTACCACATACCAGGCATTATGCTGTATTACATACATTATATTGTTTAATCTTCATACAGACCAATAATGTTTGTATTGTTATTATCCCAATTTTAACGTAGATGGATTGAGGCTGAAAGAAGTTAATGACTTATCGATTTGGTAAGTGAAGGAGCTAAAGTTCAAACTCAGATCTGTATAACTCCAGAGTACATATTCTTGTTTGTTACCTTTTTATCTTAACCCTAATTGGACTTCTAAGTTAAATTTCACTGCTAAAGTGATTACTTCTAAAGATTAGGCCACACCAAAGTCACAGCAAATCTGCACGGAAATAAAATTTTAAATATGAAAGATGTCTCTATCTAATTAGAAAAATCAAGTTGTTTGGGGAACCTCCCAAATTGAAGTATCCTCAATTTCCTCCAATCTTTTCTAGGTCACACAAGAACACTTTTAGGGGCCGCATAGCTATGGGACATAAAACCGGGTTAATACTTTAAAATGTGAAATTCTAGTTTCAGTCCAACATTGACACTTAACTTCTCAGCTGGTACTTGAGCAACATAATATATCTCAGAGGTTTTAGTTTACAATTAGTAAACTAAATTAGTAGTAAATTCTTAGATTTCAGTAAGCACATACTGAGGACATATAGTAGAGTCAGCCAGCACAGAGTTCACAGTACACATGCGTTAGTGAGTTAGATATGATCCCTGCCCTAGATGGGTTTATTGTTTAGTGAGGAAAATGACAAGAGTGTGGCCTGTGCCACAGATTGAATGCTGTGGATGCCAAGGACAAAGAAACTTACTTTGGAAGATTCAGGAGTACCTTCTCCAAAGAGGTAACATGAACTGAGTTTAGTGTGGTCATAGAAGTGTAGACTAGGTATGGGACTTCAGGTTTAAGTTGGCACACCCTTTTCTCTCCACAGTCACCTCTCACAACAACCAACAGCACAAAAATCATGAAAGACATCTGTAACACTGAACCACACAAAGTGAAGATGTCAAGCAGATATAGGAATTCTTACTGACAGCACAGTAAAGCCAGAGTAACTTATGTACCCATGGGGTAATCTTAGGGTATACCTAAGAGAAACAAATGCATTACTGCAAAGAACCTAAGGAAGGTGCAGGAATTAGAGGTACCAGGTACCACTAAAGCAGAGTAAGTCATAGGGTTGAAAGCAGAAAGTTTTTTAGAAAGCATGTATGAAAACCTTATATACCCTTAGGTCTCTAAGTCCTTCATGTCCAAAGAGGCAACTGCAACCCACATCCTTCCAATGTCAGGAGATAGTATAAGTCTCACAGTAAGTGACTCAGAAAGGCTTGGGACTTAGTGACCTGGGCACAGTGGAAGGTGAGATGAGGTGAGACACCAATCTAAGAACAAGGAGGTGAAGTGAAAGCCTACATAGAAGACAATGAGAGCCGCCCCCGCAGACCCCCCAGTCTCCTTCCCCATTCAGTTTCCAGACACCAGCAGCCCAATTCCAAGCTATGCATAAATACAGCCCATGAAGTAGCCTGAGTAAACAGAGGGTCCTGGGAAGTAAGAATCAGGAGCAAGAAGAAACTGGATACCATCTGGTAAATTTGATCATGTGGGGAAAAGTCTTACAGGGTGAGAAATGGGTACAAATAAAAAGTCAATTATTGGTCCCAGGATTTAAAAAAATAAATAGGAAAGCAATGTAAACACTAAATGTCGATTTAACAAAAAATGTGAATAACTATGTTGCAAAGAAATGGATCAGGGAAAGGAGGTGCAATAAAGCTAAATCCGTATCCACAATAATAGGAAATCATTGTATAATGTTTAAAATTGATATCTCAAGCTGTAAAGTACATTATTTAGATTTTAGACAAATTGACATGAACAGCTACCAGAGTTGAAAGTGTTATTCTTGGGGAACAGGTAAGGGTGGAGAAGGAGTGAGAGAAACGGGCTGCTAGTTTTTATTATAAGCCTGTCAGCACGAATTGTCATCTTTAGCTATGCATTATCCCCTGGATAAATTTAAAACATAATTTTAAAGAGAATAGTATGAAACAATGTCACTGCAGGGGGTTGGAATAAGGTGCACTAAGAGTATACTCTATAAGGCTAAAGGTAACAGTAACTGCACTGTAAGCACTGTACTCTAGTTGATAAAGCTGTTCTCCACAGGAGTATGAGTTAACAATTCTGAAACAATACATCTATGCTGGAACCGGACAATGAACGGTGGGTGAAGGGAACCAGGTTTTTCACTGTTGGGATCTGAGCTTACAGAAAAGCAAGAGGACAAAGTTAGAATGTATTGAAAGATTAGAGTTGGAGATATCAGTATGCATTCATGTTTATCTTAATAGGTACAAATGATTACACAGAGAAATATTTATAGATATGTGTATACAGATAGGTTAGTATACACGCATACATCTTCTTGCTCTTTCAGCTGAGAAGACCTAGAAGCAATGACACTCTAGACGTAATGAGCATAACTAACACCAGGTCTGTATTTTTAATGCCACTCTCCACTAAAAAGAACCAGGGTTCCTTGGAGAAATGGCTGATTCTAGCACCGGAGCAGGAAGTATGAGAGATAAGCTGAGAGCATTTTGTATTGCCAGAAAGTAGGAAGGGTTAAAAAAAGACCAAAAATCAGAAAACCCCACAACAATGGGAGTATGCCAAAGGGACACAAGAGCCACTGAAAGAGCTCCCAATGGCCAAGGCTATAACAACATGAGCAACATAATAAATAAACTAGTACTAGATTATAACCAGTACTTATAGAATAAGTATTCATGCATCCACAGTAATACAAATAAGCTATAAAAGAAAGAAGGAAAATAGATAAATCTCCTGTGTAGAAGAATTACGAATAATATGTATACAAACTACACACTTAAGAAGGTGGAGTATAACACCATCTTGTTTTTTAAAATCCTGGAATTAATAACTGCCTCTTTCTTTGTACCTGTCTGTCTCTCACCTTACAACTCTTTAGTGTGGGCTACGCATAGTGTAGTGATTTCCTTCCAAAGAGTGCAATGTGTAAAAGGAGAAAAGAAAGAATGAGAACCCTGATCAACACTACCTCAGCCAGGTGATCAAAGTTACCATCAACAGCAATAAGCATTTTGATAGTTTGCACCCTTGATGTGATGATGAGAATGGCAATTTACTTCTGTGGTCTTCCTCTCTAAAACACGTCACCCCAGTCTAAACTTTTGAAAAACATCAGATAAATCTCAATTGGAAGCATGGTACAAAATATCTGACCATGCTCTTCCAAATTGTAAAGGCTATCAAAAACAAGAAAAGTCTGAGAAGCTATCCCACCAAAAGGGGTCTACAGGATGTGACTTCAAATGTAGTGTGGTACTCTGGATAAGATCCTGGAACAGGAAAAGGACATTAGGGAAAAACAGAGGAATCTAAATAAGCTATGGACTTCAGTTAAAAATATTCAATATTTGTTCATTAATTGTGACAAATCTACCATACTGAGGTAAAATGTTAATAGTGGGAGAACTGAGTGTGGGCTATATGGAAACTCTGTACTATTTAAATTCAGTAAATTTAAAACCATTCTAAAGTTTTTTAAAAATCATTTTTAAAAGATAATGATCATGAATTTCTAGTTATTTCCTGCTCGAACCCATTTTAAACTCACATGTTTCTAAAACTCTGGGAAGAAATAAAGTTGTATAATAAAGAATATTATTTGGTTTAATTCATATCTATGATCCCATTGAAAACTGGAACTTTCTGAATCTTATGCAATAACCTTCACTATTCTTTCAAAACGCTTCAGATCATCATGACACATAAATAGGAACTGGAAGATGGAGGCTGTATTAGGATGCTTTGTCAGCAAACACCAACCAATCTGGGCCAATAGGGACAAAATTAAAAGATGTATTGGCAAGATATGAGTCAACTCGCATACTCTAAAGTGAAGCTGCTTAAGCGCACCTCATAAAGGAAGGAAAGTAGGCAAGTCAAAGGCAAGCAGTAGGATATCCTGCCTTCTCTTCAGAAAACTCTCCTAAGAGGAATCAGATCTCTCTTCTATCCATTCTTACAGGGATTCTACCCAAAGCTCAAATTCTAGGAGCAGAGATAGTCTGGATAGCCTCAACTGAATCATGTGATCACCTCCAGGCAGAAAAGAGAAGAAAATCTTAATTGGGATGCCACTTGGCCTATATGCAAAGTGGGAGAGTAGGTTCTCTTGAGCAATTAAGGTACTATTTCCAGAAAAAGAGAAGGCAGATTCTGGGGGTGCTGAAACATCAGCTGCCTAAGTTCCTTTAAGGAACTTTCAATCCAAAGGGAAGGTTGAGGCAAGCAGTGCATTCAGAGCCGAGCATCCTGAAATAGAGGACAGAGGAGGTGAATTACAAAGTAGGGATGCGTGACCCTCAAGAGAGGAATCCTAAGATCTGTCCTCAATACTGGGAGGACTGTGATGGAGGACACAGTCAGACACCTGTGAGGTCTTCTGGAAAAGGAGCATTCAATGAGAAATACGTATGGAAAAACCCAAATGACTTAAAATTCATCAATAAAGAGATGTAGCTCATTTGGTCTACATGGATGGGTAGTATGTTTTCTCTTATTTCCTTTTATGCAAATATTATTTTCAGAGTGAATTTTTTTTAGAATATGTACAAATCCATGAATGAAAATGAAAAATTATGTTCAGTCTTAGGCATGTCTCCAGTGATCAACTGTAGTTATTTTGGTGTTCAGCAATTTCAGCTGTAGGCTTCTAGTTACAGAATGTGTACACTCCTGGAATAGGAAGTTACAGATGCTTCAGGAGCTTTGAACACAGGAAAGGCACCGAAAAAAATCTTCCCAAAGCCCCAACTCTTAAAAACATTGGCCCCCCAAGTAGCAGGACAGGAAGGGTAGTTGTAGGCATCAGTTATCACTGGGCAAGTCAGTGTCAAGGACTGCTCAACAGTTCTCTGGCTCTTTGGTTCTTTTCTTAAACAAAAAGCTTTCCAGTCATGTGAGGCAGGTAAAACGGATAACCCTGGAAACTGACATCCTGTGTCACAATCCATCTTTTATGATAACTTAGAAGATTTCCCTCTGATTATTCCATCAGTGATTTCAACGCCAAAAAGCCAGCTGCAGTAAGTAATTTTTCCCATTTTTGACTGTACAATGGACCATAATTGGCAGAAATGTATCCCACAAGTCAGTCTCTAACCTACAATTTCAGCTTACATCAACAAATTTTTGCAAACTGCCAAGTGTTATTCCATTTGAGCAGTCGCCTTGTTCCTGGCATCTGAGTATGCCACTTCCTGTTCGGTGTGCTGGAGGTGGGGACGATTATGGCGAGTTGGAGTCAGCAGACTGGGTTTGAAATTAGTCTAGTGGAATTCTGACCAAAGTCCCTTACTATAATTTTAAAATAAATCGTCCCAAAATGACAAAGTAGGACCAAGGGTGTATTCCCCTCACTGGAAACTGAGACATTTAATGGAAAAAGAATGCCAAAACTGCAGGGAAAATTACTACTACACACAAAAAAATTTGTATTTCAGATTTGTGGACACAAGTCCATTATATTTCCTAAACCTGTTCAAGGGATAGATAAAATGCCAGCCAACCTCACAGTGTTTATTATATCTATTAATTTTCTACCATCAATACTTGCTGAAAGTACCACAAAAGGATTCCTGGAGCTCGGTAAAGGGCCCTGTTCTTTTCCTTTCACAATCTTACTTCCATTGCTAAAAACTGCTCTGTGATGGAGGCATTCAAGGAAGGAATCAAAACTGTTTTTTTCTCATATTTAGGTTGTAGTAACCACCCTTGCCATTTTATAGCTATAAAGTCCTTGGGTTGCTGTCTCCTTTTACAAAACAAATCAAAGCAAAACACAAACAAAAAATTCATACCCAAAGAGAGGTGAAGTTGTCTGATGACATATTGAAAGTACTCAATAAATGTTTTTCAGAATAATTTTTAAATGACAGTATCTCCACCACTAATATAATTTTGTCTACTGAAAAATGACAAAATTTGTTTTGTCTACATATCTCAACTTACCACCACAATCCTCCAACACACACAGCAAAATTAAGTAGAGAAGCTTGAACACAATGAAGAGAACAGGAATTACGTTCTTTAAAAGCCATTTATAATCACTTTGTAAACCCAAAGTGTGTTTAGGAAATATTATTTTGCAATTTCTTTTCTGTGGTGTTCAAGGTAATTAGTGGGTGTGTAAACAGCAAAGCAATGGCTAAGAAATAAATGACCACAATATCTTGTTTTGTGTAACGTTTTCAGCAATAGGCAAGACTTTAGACTGAATAATGATGATAATATAAATAGCTAGACAACCAAAACAGCTTACCATAAATTAACTCTTTGAAAACTTTAGTTGATGAGCAATTTTTCTGAGAGATGGGAAATAGAAAGAATTTATTCTCCATCCTGAAATCATACCTTGGAGCCTTGGCTAGAAGAGGAATTAGAAACTATCATCCAATAAAGCTTGAAAGCTTATAATGGGTGGAGGGCCAAAACACTGAAAAGACAGAGGAGAGTCCAATCCATTTAATTTCCTCCTCCTACACCTAACATGCTTCTTCTCTTTGCAAAGCTCCCTGTCCCTCACTTTCATTTAAGAACTAATTTACCCACAACCTTGAGCCAGGGAAGCACATGGCATTCATAACTTGAGAGCAGATAGCTATTTACTGTGCTGGGAGTACCACAACGATGATGTGTTTGGATTAGCAAGACTTCAGATGCCAGAGCAAAAAGCAAAGGACCATATGTGTTATAACCAGTTTTTAAAATGCTGCCAGCCCCACCAGCAGTGTGGACAATGGTCCATACGTACGGGACATCTGCAGCTATATACATGGTTGCCTGATTGCTTGCTCAATGCTTTTGCACGTTTAGTAGAATTAAAGGATTTAATACAGGTTCCTCTTCTTATCAGAGAGTCATGGGGCCTTTTCCCCTAGAATATTATGTTTGAAGCTGCTCCTTTCTAAGAGAAGAAGGGGTATGAGGATATTGGTTGACAGGTGCTCGTGTATGTGTGTGGTGGGAGGAGAAGAGCAGGAGAAACAGGATAACACAGTTGGTCCTGGCCTCTCCAGAGTGAGGATGTCATTATCGGAGGAGATGTCGGCATGTGGCATGGCTTCCGCTCAGCAGAACATTTTTCTTCCACTGCGCCTCCTCATGTGTGGCTCCAAACGGCCCCGTTTAGAGATAAAGAGAGGAAGTTTCAGAAGAGAGCATATGGAATCATTCTATGTAGCTGAGGGAGATTTGATCTCTGAGACTATTTAAAGATTCTAAGCCTGCAGCAATATAACCAGGTTATTTCTCTTAATACTCCTTCGAGGTAGGTCAGATTCTACCATTTCCTTCAAAGAACTGGCAAAGGAATTCACATTCCTTTATTTTAGTGTTATTTCTGTAAAACTCTGGAAAAAACCTATATAAGGTCACACATTTGGTTAGCACATGTCTGATTTAATACATTTATGAAAAAAAAAACCTGTTTATATGCCCCTGAGTCCTCAAAATAGCCTTATCTTTAAATGTGCTCTTTAACAAGCATTTTAATCATTATTATTATACTAGAACTTTGAGACTTTTTTCTGACATTAAAAGGCTAGATTAAAACAAACAATATGCTCACAAAGTTGTATTTGGCACATAAAGGATATTTTCACGTTCGCATGCAAGACAATAGAAAGAATGCCTTTCTCACCACCTTGCTTGCAGTGAAAGGATAAAACATGAAAGTAACCTGAAGTGAAAACCTACTAATGATATAAGACTTGACTTCTAAAGTAAGGCATAAAACTTTCAAAATAATATTTCTAATCTCTTTCAATAAAACAAATGCATTTCATGTGTTAAAAGAATCCTGAATGACCGTTGTCCAGCTAAAGCTTCCTAATGAGAGAAAAATATCACAAATGAATCATTCATCTGGTTCTAGGGGGGTGAGAAAGGCAAAACATTGTCCTATAATTAAGCACTTTGCATGCGGTAGCTCATCTGATCCTCACAGCACCAGCTAGTGGGTAGGTACCATTATCGTCACTTTACAGATGGGGAGAGTGAGGCTCTGAGAACTTACATGACATCACACAGTCAAGTTGCACAGCCAGAACTCAACCAAAGGTCTGGCCGATGCTATAGCCTGTGCCCTTACCTTATGAACGATGCTGCTCCTGGGCTGCTGTATAAAACCTGGCTTCAGTAAAATGCCCACAGAAATGGCAGAAATAATAGGGAAATCAGACTAAATCAGGTTACATGGGAAAACCTCAGAACGTCAATATTTACATTCTTTAAATTTGCATGGTTTTCTATACATGGTCAGTAGTAGGGTTTCTGAGATTAAAAGATTTAGTTTTGTTGCCAGGAAGGCCTGATTTTCAGGAAGCTGGCTTATTATAGAGTGGGCCCTGATGGCTCAGGACAGCATGACAGGAGGAGCATGGGCATTATACAAGAGAAACAGGATGTAAGTAAAACTCACTGTGATGTCATTATCACCAGGAATCATTGAATCACCCTGTAAGAGACAGACATAACATATGGCCTAGAAGCTGGGAAAGTGCAAAGGGGACTCCTCATTTGGATGAGGGCATTGGCATGAAAAGGCAAGTGCAAGGCCCAAAGACTCTTTTCACACCTGCCACTGTGCTCTCAGACCCCTGTGTGAGAACGTGCACCAACCTGACCCTTCTTGGACTAAACATAAACTTGGCAGGAACAAATGATCAAATGATCCCTTCATTGATGAGGTGAATTTTTGAGGTAGCAAATGAGTCATTTGCATTTTGGAGCAAGGGCCTCTTGTGGTTGATGTCTTACATGTTTTGTTTTGTTTTGTTTTATAACTACTTTCGGTGCAAACCTGCTGTCTCCCGCTCCATCTTTTTACTTACCCAGGGGAACCTTCTGGTGGGTAAAAAGCACATGGATTGCTAAAATACTGATATAATTCAAGAAAATGGTTTTGGTCTTATAGTATCCACATCATAAAGTGTCCTAACTACAACTATTAAATTATAGATAATAATATTGATTTCTTTTTACTTCATCTTTCAGTCCTCTCCTACATGTACTGGTATAACAGTAAGAGTCCACCTAGTATAGAGTGAAGCCCATACATGGAAAGCCTCAAAAACCTGGGTTCAAGTCCTGACTCAGCCTTCTGTGTGACTTCAACAAGATACTTGACCTTTCAGAATTTCCAACTTAAAATAAGAGGAAGGATTAGATTATAATACTACTTCACCTACTTCATGTTAAATGGGAATATATATTTTAAAAGGTATGCTACAAATTTAAAAAGTATCATACACATGATAATCATTGTGGTTATTTATTGTGCAATAGTACAATGGTGACAAGGATGGAGAAAGGTAGTGAAGGGTCTAGATATGACATAGTAAGCAAAAGCCTTGAAATAGAGTCTTAAAACAGTACTTCTATTTCAGGTCCACCCTGAACTAGATGTATCATCTTGGGCAACGCATTTAACCTCTCTGGACCAATATTTCTTCATCTGTCATAAATGTGAATGGAAAGAAGGGGAAAATAAAACCCCACAGGTCGGCCACACAATGGCTAGGATTTACTTGTTCTCCCTCATTTAATCCAAACATGGGCTTCATAAGAAGCATCATGTCTCTGTCATGGATGAAGAGAACTGACACTAAAAACTCAATGAAGAGGACTCGAAGTCCACGGCGGTGACTTCAGATTCAAACCTGTTCTACTGACTCCAAATCCCATGCTCAGCCTGGTCAAGCACCACACAAAGGAAAGAATAGTCACTATGGCTTTGATCAAGGTGATTCATAAGGGTTTCTTTTAACACTAAAATTCCCTGAGTCTGAAATTTGATTAGTTTTTCCACTTAATGAAAAATAAAAGCCTGAGTAATCTGGGTTAAATATGTCTTCAGCTTTTATATTACCTCCCTCTAGAAATGTTCCCATATATTCACAGACAGGCAGGCTGGCTACCAGAGTTTCTTAGATGTCCACTCCCAGCTTTCCTCTGAGGGATGACATGACTCATGTCATTGGGCTATTATAACTCATCTCTTTTCACAAAAACAGAGGCCAATAACAGCAGGACAATCACATCACTGGTTTCCAATACTGTGAGAAAGAGCTGCCCACACATCTCCAGCTCCATGGACAGAAAATAAACACAGCTCTCCCTCTCACTAAAAGGAAATTGCTGAATTGATAGCATGACATTCTCATGGTAAGTATATTGAAGAGAGGGAAAAGAAAACCGCTGAAAAAGTCTCCTCTCTGACCAATACCTGCAACAGAAGAAAAGTATCAGAGGAAGGCTGCCTTGTGTTAAGTAGAAAGCCTCTAACTCCCTTTTATTTCCACCGTTACTGATGTAATTGTGAATTCCTGCTGCATTTATAATTAAGAAAGAAACAGATGGTAATGCTTAGCATGAAGCAATAAGGAGTGGCCATTAAAACAATCTAGAATGCCAGCGGCTGCATATGATATCAGAGGTTTAGTTTACCATAACAAAGTTTTATATCCATGGGAAAAGAGAAGAGAAATTAAGGTCCTTTCTCTCCCCCAAGATCCATTCACATCACAGCTGCCCCTTCATTGAAGGCACATTGCACATCACAGGCAGATTCCAACTTGTTTCATTGCTGGACACAAAACAGGTCATATCTTGGTTTTACTATAAATTGCCATCACAAGTGGCAAAACATGAAATCCAAGATGGAACACTGACCAAGCTATAGAAATACAGTTGGTGAGACTCTAGAGAAACACAAGAATCACAAAAAGCATACTTGGGTGATGGGGCAGGCTGAGGGTAGAGGGAAAAATTCCAGAATCCTGTGGGAACGTGGCTGAAAGCCCAGATCTCTTAGAGAATATAAGGGTCTATTAAATCATGATACAAAAGGAAAATAAAACACCTCTTCCCCAGAATACATATATATATAGTGTGTGTGTGTATGTGTGTGTGTGCGCATGTGCATGTATATAAAACTGAAAAGCTGTATAATTTTTCCAGTAAGGCAAACTTCAATGACAATGCCAACTAGCTATTTAAAAAGTAACCTATCTCCCATTCTCCCACTATACACATGAATGTTTTTGTCTTTGGTAATCAGCTTCCTAAGCAATGTCCCAGTCCTCAAATGTGCCTTCAGATTTTTCTCTGAGGTAATTTCATTTCATTGTAGTTCATGCCACAGTTTCATAGGGATCCAGTTCCCATGGTGGGGAGGTCACTCTCTAAATCCATGAACCTATCCAAGCAGCAGCTCTCACTGTTATCAATCTGCTTTTGTCCTTAACAGTCTCTGTCACATCCCAACCTCCAGTCTACATCACTAATCTCTCTTGCATGATGCATGGCAGGAGAGTGACTTCACCTTTAGAACATCCCAAGGCAGCTAATTATCAGACCTTTCTGTTATGAATAGTACCGCACATCACAGAATAATGAGGAACAAACCTTAAGAATTCTGAAATACATTGTCAATCTTTCCTCTCTCTCTCTCTCTCTCTCTCTCTCTCTCTCTCTCTCTCTCACACACACACACACACACACACACACACACACACACACACACACACGCACGTTGCAGTGGGGGAGAAATCCAATAAAGAGGCAGTATAGAATAGAGTGCAGGGACAGGTGGAGCCTTGGGGACCATTAGTAAAAATGTTAAAAACCTGTGAACTCATTTTCTGCCTGGATGATCCTTAAGAAAATGTTCTTAATGTTCAGAGCCTCTAATTATATGACAATAGTCACACTTGAGATTCATTATGTCACAACTGTCAGAAAGGCAACTAGAAGACTATTCATACTGGCACTTCTGCCAATATTTTCCAATCAACAACACGTTTATTAACAGTAGGATAGGACTCAACAAGTCTTTTCTCATGACCTGTACAGGATACAGGAGGAGAACCCTAAAATTAAGAAAAGGGAATAGCAGCATCCACATTGCCCAGGATAACTCTCCGGTTTACCTGGGATACTAGATATAAGCTCGTAGAGAGGCTAGGAACAGCACATCAAAGGAAACACTGATACTCCACAGCACAGTAGTAGCTCTGGCCAATTAGTGAAGCCATGAAAAGTAGTAATTGGCTCCATTTTCAAAGTTCCGTATACGTTCCTATGGCAGAGACTGCTAGTTAGTCACTAACCCTGTTCTCGCCTTCTTCAACAGCAGTAATAATAGAGTTATGGTTGGATATGGCTATTCTGCTAGGCTACATTCCCCAGCCTCCCTTTCACTTAGGCATCCTGGTGTTTTGAAGCTCACTAGTGGTTTGTGAATGGAAGTTCTATGTGCCACTTCCAGGTCTGAGCTTTATGATGCTCCATGTTCTCTGTCCCTTTTCCAGGTGACAAGCCAGCTTCTGCAAAGTAAATGATGGCAGTGTCCTACGTGATAGCAGGGCAACAAGAGAGAAGGAACCTCTCACCGAATGACCATGCAGAGCAATGCTATTCATCAGGCAATGACTACTCATACCAAGATTGCTACATGAGCAGTAAATAAACTTCTTTGTTATTTGAGTCACTAGATTGTTGGTTCTCTGTTACAGCAGCTATACTTTACCCGAATTAGTACATTCTCTAAATAAGAACAAAATATATTACAAATACAAAATATATTATAAATATAATTCACTGGTCAATATTTGTTTTCCTTATCTACTGAGTTCCCTTTATCAATCTGCCTTGATAAATGCTCCTCCTACATTACTTTGGCAGATTCTATTTTCTAATAAGCACTAACTAATAGCTTATTAGAAAATAGACTTCTTAAAAAGCTATTGTTTGACTTCCTAGAAATCTTTCCAAATTCTCCTATGGTCTGAGCATTTGTGTCCTCCCAAAATTCATATGTGATGTGACAGGAGGCAGAGTGTTTGGAAGGTGATTAGGTCATGAGGGCAGAGTCCTCATGAATGGAATTAGTGTCGTTATAAAAGAGGCCCCAGGGAGCTGCCTTGCCCCTTCCACCACATGAGGACACATAGCAAAAAAGCCCCATCCATGAGAAAGTGAGCCTTCATCAGACACTGAGTCAGCTAGCTCCTTGGTCTTGGACTTCCCAGCCACCAAAACTGTGAGAAATAAATTTCTGTTGAATATAAGCTACGTAGTTGGTGGCATTTTATTATAATTTTGTTGTAGCAGCACCAATGGACTAAGACATATTTATACACATATATGCATACATACTTCCTGCTATTTCCATATTCCTGTGCTGTGTGCTGGGTTGAGAGGTGAATTTACAGAAGGCCATGACATAGACTTCTATTCATGTAAATTCCTATTCTAAGTAACTAGCATTACCTCTTTTATCCACAGTTTATTTTAAAATACTTTTCTAAGACCACTGATTTTGGAAAGGGTAAGTATCCTTCTCTGTATCACATGAGGGAACACTAAGGCTGAGAGGAGTTAATATAATTTCCAAGGAACACAGGATGTATTCTGGAACAAAGTTCCCTGTCTTTCCACCAGTTGTCTAGGACAGCATTCTCAAAGCATGATTTTTGGACGCTCATGTAAAATGCACAGCCCAGGTGCCCCCTCCATACCCAGTGACTCAGAATTGCCTAGGACTGTGGCAGGACTCTGCATTTTTGACAAATGCTTCAACTGATTCTCATAAAAATTAAGCAGAGTATTATTCTAGACAAGGGAATACCTCAAGTCAGCTCAGTAGCATCTCACTAGCTTCTGATAAAAATTCATTTATAACATTTAGTCTAATCACAACTGCATGCCAACACTCTTTCCCCAGATTTTCAACTTCCTGTCTGCCCAGGTACCCAAACTTATCCAAATTTTACTAACATAACCTGGCTTCTAGGAACTCCAGTAATGTCTCCATACACGTTTACCAAGTCTTATCTTTTTTTTTGGATTTGGTTAAGACAGGGGTAAATTTATTTTCAAAAGGAGTTTCACCATGTGTAAAGGGAAAACAAAGTCAAAGAAACCCCAAAGCACAGAAATTAGTAGGCAACTAAAAGCTTTTCTTAGCTGGGATAAAGCCTTGTTTCTTTTCCTCAATTCAACCCTATTGGGGAAACCCTGACCCAAGGTCCTGCTGTTTGGCTCACGCTGCTCTCAACATCCCGCTTTCTTCACACACCTCTCCCTCTTGTCAGACAGGCACCAGCTGGAATGCTGGAATGTGGGAGACAATCTGATAGTCAGCTTCCTATGGGGTGGTGTTCATTAGCTGTTCTTAAGCCATCCACTTTCCTATCCTATTGGTCACAGCTATTGTGCCTTCATCCGTAACCACATGCTTACGGGTCTGATATGGTGTGGCTCTGTGTCCCCACTCAAATCTCATCTCAAACTGTAATCCCCACATGTTAGAGGAGGGGCCTGGTGGGAGGTGATTGGATCATGGGAGTAGATTTCTCCCTTGTTATTCTCATGATAGTGAATGAGGTCTCACAAGATCTGATGGTTTTTAAGTGTAGCACTTCCCCCACTCACTCTCTCTCTCTGCTGTCGCCATGTAAGACATGCCTTGCTTCCCCTTGGCCTTCCACCATGACTGTGTGTTTCCTGAGGGCTCCCTAGCCATGCAGAACTATGAGTCCATTAAATCTCTTTTCTTTATAAATTACCCAGTCTCGGGTAGTTCTTTATAGCAGTGTGAAAATGAACTAATACAGGGCCACTGTCTACTGAGGACCTCAGAGCACTCTATCATCCAATCAAAGAATATCCATGCTTGCAAATGACACTCTACAGTAATCAGCTCATACAGGGCTGCTGTATTTCACAATTCCATGAGGTGCTGTTCAGATTCTATTCCATGTGAACTGTGTCCAAGGAGTCTGTAGAATGCAGGTGGCACCCCCTGGAGTTGTGTAACTGGCAGTATTACATAAAGTTATCCTAAACTGTGCATCAGAATGCCGTAGACAACTTGTTGCAATTATGGATTCTGGACCTTTGCTCCTCTCCCCAATCTCCTTTCTCCTCCCTTCACCTGAAGTGTGATTCAGGACTCTGAGATGGGCCCTTTTTAAACAGCATCTGTGGTGATTCTGATAATCAGTGTGGTTTAAGAATAAATAATCTCTCCCAACTCTCCCATTTTGCAGGTGAATGAACTGAATCCTCAGAGGACCAGGTGACAGATCAAAGTCACATTCAGATGATAAGTCAGAGCTGCAATAGATCCCAGATCTCACGACTCTTAACAAGGGTTTTTTGCCATTATCATTTAAACAACAACAAAAAACAAAAACAAAACACAACAAAAACATTACTGGGAGGATAAAAAGTAGTATAAGGCATCCCAAAGGCAAATGTCAAATGCTATTTGTATTCTCCATCTGTGGATCACCAGCACTGTGACATCATTCAGCGGCAAACGTGGCCCTATTTATGTCATGAACACAAAACTCGGGTTATACTGAGGAGGAAATGTTGGGAGAGGAGAGCGTTAGAGTCAAAGGAAAGATGTTAAAGAAAAGTTGGCTCCCCTAAAGACACCTATCAAAGAAAGTATCAAGTAGGAAGCCTGCTGGCTGCCTTGAGCTAGGTGACCCTGTGAGGTCACCATGTTCAGGGTTTGGTTCTGCTAGGCAGACTTAGGGAATTGATTTACGCCAACTCAACACATTAAAGGTTTATCAAGGAGCTGGAGGCCTGTTTATCATTTTATAATATGAGATATTTTGGTCTTGAGAAGTATCAACAGTGTGGTACCTAGGAAAGAGTATTTCCTCCTAGAAGGCAAAGACACTCCAAATACCAGAAGCTGGCTCCACCAGAAGTTGCTTTTGGAGCAAATAAGAACAAAAGGAATAAGATGCTCCCATGCCGTATTTTTTCCTCCATGTGGCTTTCCTCTGCTCTAGATAACTTCCTTTGATAAGGAACTTTGCAGAAGAGAGCAGAATAAATCCATTTTTAGTATGGGCTTCGGAGTTAGGCAGTCCTGGTTTGAAATCTGGTGCTAGCACTCATTAGCTACTTGACAGCCACTTCTCTTCTCTGAGTCTCAATTTTCTACCTCAAAGGAATAAATGAGAAAATATACATAAAGCACTTAGCATGGTCTCAGGCATATATTTAAGTGTTCAGAAAAAAATGACTATTTTTGCTATTAGCAACATGAAGAGGAAGAGGAGACAGGCATAACAGGCAGTAAGTAGATCTGACTTACAATCAGCCTGATCAGGGAGTTCTTCCCTTCTCCTCCTTCTTCATAAATACTCACCTTACAACAACTTCTTATTAAGTACTGGAACTTACACATTAGTCATAATATCAATATCTAACTTGTTCTACACTTACTTTTCAAAGAATCTATGCCCTTTCTTGTCTCTGGACAATGAAGTGCTGTTAAGAACTATGCCTACTACTCTGTTTCCACTTTTTAGTTCAGACCCACTTTCTTAGCTTGGCCTTTAATGCTTTCTTTGAAAGGGGTAAACCCAGGGCACGAGGATTAGAAAGAAGGAAAGTGAGGCAAGAAAAGATGCCAAGCAACGCCAACTGAAGTATTACTATGCTGCCTATCACTTCACACTAAGCCATAAAGAGACACAACAGGTCCTTTGCTGGTGCATCCACTTGACAAGGGAAAGAATGAGCTAGAAGAAAAACTCACGCCTCAGAGAAGTCGATTGGACAGTGCGAGATGAGGGAATTTAGCCACTACCCTCCTGTCCATTGTGCTCCTCTGGTTAAATTTCACCATACAGGGAATTAACTCTCCTTCGTGTCCAGGGTGTAACATCTGGCTTCTTCCAACACATGTGGGGCCACATTGCATGCCCCACATTGCATGGCTTAGTATCTCATCCAAGTTCTGAAGTGGCAAGAAGAGCCAAAAACTCCAAGTGGGAACTTGCTGACCAAGCTACATAGTAGCAGACAAGGGCAAGGGGGCAGTTCCCTGGGTGGTGCAGCGCAAGATGCAATGGGCCCAGATGAAGGGAAGGAGTTCTATAAAATGTGTACCTGTTAGACCCCTTTCCCCCAACACACACATTCTGAACCAGTCCTGGTCTTTCACCAAGGAAATTTATAATACATAAGAACCTCTGCCTCAGAAACAGGTACATGAGAAATAAATAATATTCAGAAGAGCATGAACTTTGGGAAAAGTCTACCAAGGTTTGAAGCCAGGCTCAGCCACTTACTACCTATGCAACATTGGACAATTTATTTGGCCCCTTTGTGCCTCAGTTACTTCATCTGCCAAATAGGTTTGCTAATAATATTGGCACATTCTTCACAATATTTTTGATAATTAAATTATAACTTGTATATATAAAATTATATATAATTTTATATATAGGGCTCTCTGGCTTGGGGCCCCTTCGCTTCCTTTCTTCTCAGTCTCCTAACTAGATTCCTGGTTCTGGGATAAGCCTCCTGAACTGATCCAAGTCTACCCCTTCTTGCCTTAACTGACCCTCATCCTTCCATGCTTTGGATATCTCATCTTATTGATGTGCAGCTCTCAGTAGCTCCTTCCTTTGCCACCAACCTCTCAGTCCTGGTCTGTGCAGTCTTATTAAGCCAAATTCCTGGAGTGACAAATAGGAAATTTTTGACATGTTTTGTTAGACAGTTGGAAATACTACCAGAAAAAATCTCATGCAGGTCTCAGGACTCAGAGCTCTCCCAAAGTAAACAAAAATGTTAATTGGCTGTCTGACTACATTGCTCAGATCTCGTGAAGAAAGCACACAGCAACGCCACTTGGCATCCCAAAGATGAGCTCACTAGGAAAGTGTTGATGAAAAACTATGACTATGAAATAACAGAGATCATTGTGATCAATCATTTCTAGGCTCCCACTTATGTTCCTTGGGATAATTTCCTCAAATAAACTACTCACATGTAAGTCTTTGTTTCACACTCTGCTTTTGAGGTGGAACCTAAGCTAAGAGATCCCCACTGAAAACTTTCTACTGTATGAGATTTACACATTAGATTTGTGGAATCTTACTTAATTTAAAATATTCTTCAAAGCAAAATGTATTATGATTACACAGAAGATTACACCTAGGTATCCATCCACTTCAGAAGCTCTGCCAACATGTCTAAGTCCATAAACAAATTGGAATGGTTTCATAAGAAGACTTGAAGTCATACATTGCAGGCTTGGTTCCTCAGGAGGCAGACTCTGCATCAGAGTTGGCAGGCAGAATGTTTATGCCTTTGGGATGAACACCTGAGAAAGGGAGGAGAAGGACTCAAGAAGGAACAGAAATCAAGTCAAGTTGCAATGCAGCCCAATGACAGACTCAGCTGACCCCATGAGCAGCTCTGAAACTAAAATGTCTTTTCAGAGTTGTCACATATTGGACTGAAATAACTGAGCTTTTATACCCCCATCTGAATCAGTCACTAGATGGGGACCACACCGGCAAAGGGTATGGCCATGGATGAGTGGCTCTCTGCCAGTGAGACAATACCTGCAGGGGATGACACTGGAGCCCTCACTGAGGTGTACTCCCAGAACCTGGGCTAAAGAGTCCTGCCCTCAAGGAATATATCTACCCAAGGAGCCACTGAAAAGATGGAGAAAAAGCTCAGCCCAGGAAAGAGAAAACTGGCAGAGACATGGGGCCTATTTCTAAATGTGCAAGGAGCTCTCATGAAGTAGGGATATTGGGATTTGTCCTTCATGGGTAAAACAGGAATAATCTGCCTAAAGGAAGGAAGATGTTATCTCAAAACCGAGACTTTTCAGATAGGGAGCACTATCTAAATGAGTAGTATGTGTCAGTCAGGACCTCGTGAAGGTGTAAAGCAGTCTGAATATAGAACAAACCCAACTATTAAGTTCCTGCCCAACCTTGAGTTTCTGCGATTCCAAGAGTCAGAGTAATGCTCATAGTATAAAAGTGTTACTTATACATCATTTATAAGCAGCACTATGTACCCTTAGGCATAAAAAATAAATATGAAAGTTCCATTTGTTATGGCTACATGAGGAAATAGAGTTGCTAAGCAATAGAAATACTGACTAGTGACTGCAGACATTTCTCAACTTTCAAACAACCAATGTACAAGCAACTATTTATCTAGCAGTCTCTGCCTATATATCCCATCTATATTCTGCAGCAAATGACACGCTCTAAGTTTACCCATGTCTAACACTTGGCAACAAACCAAGATTTCTTCTGTGACCAGAAAACGGCTTTTCCAAGGTAGCTCAAAATCAACATACCTAAAACCAAGCTCATCTTTCCTTTGTCCAAACCCCATCTCAACCCACTCCTTCTGAATTCCTTCATTTTGTTAGTGGGGGCACTGTTAACTCAGACATTCCAAGGCAAAAATGTTGGACTTCATGAGTTTTAGAGTCAGACATGCTTGATTATGAAACTGGCTTTTCCTATTTATTTATTATATTGGCATGAGCAAGTTAACAAAACCTTTCTGAGCCCTATTTTCTCAACTGTAACATTGGAATAATAGCTATTTCACTTGGCTGTTTTACAACAAGAGAGTTCTGTTAGTCAGAAAGAAAAGGTACCAGGAATTTGAAGAAGAGGATCAAAACAACAACAAAAGGACCATCAAAGACAACATTATCTATTTTTTCCCCCCAAGAATTGGTTCAAAGTCCCTAGATGATAGAAGAAACTGTCTTCCTCCATTATCTTGTGCCCTTCATACGGACTTTCTCTTACCCTGATACTAGTTCTGGTATAGCTAAAGCTAGAATATGAATTGAATAATAATTTGTAGTTTCATGTCTAATATAGTTTGGATATTTATCCCTACTCAAATCTCATGTTGAATTGTAATCCCTAGTGCTGGAGGTGGGACCTGGTGGGAGGTGTTCGGATCATGGAGGAAGATCTCTCATGGCTTGGTGCTACCTTTGCAATAGTGAGTGAGTTTTCACGAGATCTGGTTGTTTAAAAGTGTATGGTATCTCTCCTCCCACTCTCTCTCTGTTGCTCCACTCCCGCCATGTGAGTCGACTGCTTCTCCTTCACCTTCACCATGATTGTAAGCCTGAGGCCTCCCCAGAAGCCGAGCAGATGTCAGCACCATGCTTCCTGTAAAGCCTCCAGAGTCATGAGCCAATTAAACCTCTTCTTTATAAATTACACAATCTGAGGTATTTCTTAATAGCAATGTAAGAATGGTCTAATACAATGTATATGTGAAAATGCATTCCAAATTCACAATGACTTACTTTTTGTACAGCTGCTGGTAAGTTGGTAATTGCTCAAATGTGAAATAATATAACAAAAAGTCACATTTTAAGAATGTATATGGCTGTACCTATGGCTTCTAATATGCTCTATGCATCCCCATATTAAATACCAAAGATACAGGCTTGATCAAAACTCCCCCATCACTTCATATCAGTGTTCCTCCTGCCAGTAGGATCCTTTCTTTTTCCACCTCAGCAAGCTAATTTTACCCACAACTTTTTATCAACTAGAATATAAAGTCTTGATCTTAGGTGTCCTTACTTAGATGCCTCCTGGATATCTCATTTAAAATTCTCTGTATTTTTATTACCAAATCCAATATGCTCTGTTTCACATTTGCTGTTCTCACCACCCATAGTGGGGCACTTGTTAATATGCTGGAGTCTCTCCATAACTGTATTAATTAAAAGAGAGACTAGGTCTCTGGATGGCTGGATGGCTAGTTCCTTTATAGACTACCACCCTTTTTACTCCCTTTACATTCTGCCACTCCCTGACCCAACAAGAAGCCTGAGTTTCTTCAGCACTATTGATTTTTTAAGAATGAAGTAATGTGGGTTTTAACAGCAGTATTATAACAAAGCAGCAGCAACGCACAGTTCACAATCACCTGATTATCTTTTGCTAATTCATAATTTGAATAGTTGAATATTCTTTGCAAGCACTTTCAATGATTCTGCATTTGCTGCCTCCTCAGTAGACAGTTTCCTTTCCCTTTCCTTCTTTAGGCGGGGAAAAGAATTGTCCCCAGGACTACTAACCTCAAAGAGTGGTAGCTAACATTCACTTGAATAACAACTCTGTGCCAAAGCCTGCAGAGACATCATCTCACTGAATCCTCAAATAATTCAGTGAGACAGAATCCCATTATGGGGGGAAGAAAAACTGAGGCTCAGAGGTTCTGGAGTGCCCAGGTCACCATCACGGATGACTCAGCCCCAATCTCTTCTATCCCTCTGTGTCTTCCTCAAGATTCCAGTTCTTAGGAGTGCAAGTTACCAGTCCACCAGAAGCACAAATGTTGGGAGAGGTGCTGTTTCCAAAAGAAGGGGTCTTGGGGAGACAAAAACAATTTTCTCAAGCCCTGATACCTTAATTAACTGTTCCCTATGTTTTTCCCCTACTCTGCCCTAGAAGTCTATTTTTAAAAAGCAGAATTCACAGTAATTCATTTTGAAAGAATGTTCATCTCCAGAAGGAGAATCACACCTCCTCTTCTTCGGCATGGTGTGCAAATTAAAAGGGAAGTTCTAACTGCCGAATGCGCCCCTTCTATGACTTCAACAATTCCCTGCAAAAACCAACCAACCAACCAAACAAACAAAAATTCACCTCCAGAGTCTCACATGTTGAGTATTCCTTGTCTGAAATGCTTGGGACAAGAAATGTTTGGATTTGGGATTTTTCAGATTTTGGAATATTTGTATATACATAATGAAATATCATGAGGATGGGATCGAGTGTAAACACAAAATTAACTTACGTTTCTTATACATCTTATACACACGGTCTGAAGATAATTTCATGCAACATTTTAAATTATTTTGTGCATGAAACAATTTTTTTTACTACCTTTTGACTGTGACCCAACATGTGAGGTCAGGATTTTCCTCTTGTGGAGTCATGTTGGTACTCAAAAAGTTTCAAATTGTGCAGCATTCCAGAGTTTGTATTTTTCGATTGGAAGTGCTCAACATGTGTTCTTCTTTCATACAGTTAGTAAGGAAACAATGAGGCAAGTAAAAGCCATTTAGGTGTCACCGTCAAAGTCCACACATATTCTAATATCATGACTAGATAAAGAAGAGCATAGAGGTTGAGTTTGTGGCCTACTTTTCTTAGGAACTAATGAGGTCCCTAGCCCCTACTCATGTTCAAAATAAATCAACTTTCAAAATTAGTTAATCTGCTACATTTTTCTCACCACTCAGGTTTATACATTTGCCCTCTCGAATGCTAAAATAGGTTACGGCACTCTGAAAAAAACAATCTTCCTATTCAACACTGTCCTTAACACATTACGTCTAATAATGAAAAGCAATAACAAAGTGTAATAACACTGCCTCACTTTTGATAGAGCAGCCTGTGATAACATGGTACAGAAAGAGTAATGGTCTTGGAATCAGAAGATGGGGATTCCATATCTTTCTCCATTGGGATAATCCAATATGGAAACCACACTGAGGGTGTTTCCTAGACTAGAAACCCATAACACTCTTAAATTTCTAGTCCAGTTTAACCATTTTATTTTAGTCATTAGCTTCTGCTGGTGCAGAAGGCATAACTTTTCTTTCATTCATTAGCTCATTCACGTTCATTCATTCATTTATGTTCTTTGAAGCAATTTTGAGTTCCCACTAGATGCTCCTATATGCACATAAATGAGGTATGGGATTTGTGACAAATTTTATGGAAAGCATAAAAAAGAGACCTATGGAAGTTCTGAAGAGAGAAACATTGTATATGGGTGAGTAAGTAAGAGAGGCTTCTCAGGGAAGGTGCCATTTTAGTAGGCTCTTGAATGGTGTCTGATGAGCAATCAGTGCTCAGTAAATACTTATTAAGTAAATTAATTTTATTGAAATAATCAACAAATAAATGAAAAAAGACTGAGTAGGTAAGATTCCAACAGTCAGATATAGAAAAGGGGGTCAGTATGAGGAAGGCACAGAGACAGGAAAGTGACACCAAATACATGGAACAGAGTCTTCTGGAAAAAGACTCTAGAAAATAGGCAGGAAAAGGTATGACCAGTATATCATCTTGTAGATTCAAAGCTTTGAATGCCAGATCAACGACTATTGGCTATTATTTTACAGGAAGTGTGAAGCCATTGCCTTTTTAAAATAGAGTGTTGATAGGGACATACTAACACAGAGGCATACTTAAGGAGTATTAACAAGACAGGTGGAGGGGGAAAAATCTCAAACAGAGATGTTAAGATAGCATCTCTATTGTCTGTACAATATTCCCTGAAGGATGGAGAAAGCACTGGGTCCAGCTCCCTCATTTGCTTTGATTCTAGTGCCCTCATAACCAGTCAAGGTTCTCAGAGTATTATTATGAACATACACAAATGAAGATTTACAGTATAAACTCAAAACCCTTCTGATGTAAACACTGAGGGAAAAGAGAAGAAACAGCTACTTCCAAATCTGGTCAGAATAAATTTGGAGTGAAATATTGTAATTTTGTAAAGAGATGAGGCATAACTAAGGAAGAACATGCAAAGAGATGAGGCATAACTAAGGAAGAACTGTCCATAATTGCTGCTAAAAATTCACATAACATTAAGTTAGTTTAACCTTAAATTAAGAATCAAGAATGTGCAGAGAATAATAATGTTCTCCGTCCAATCATTCATGCTTAATTTAACTGACAGTGTAACTGTGACAGCACACTGGGCACATGGCCACAGTGGTCATCTCAGAATCTTACAAAGGCAGTTCTCTTGGGAGAGAAACGATGTTAACCTCTTCCTAAGCTTCCCACTGATTATCATTTAAAATTACCCAATTATCACAAAGCCCATAAACAGTTCAAAAGACACATTCAAAATTTGCTAGCTACATATTTATTTAACTATGACATCATTTTTCCTGAAAGATTCAAGTATAATCAAAACATCTAATAACAGGTTAAGTAAATTGCAGGATATCCATTTGTTAGAATAACTTAAATACATTAAAAATTCTGTTTCAAGGGATATTTTGCCTGATGTTGAACAACAACTAGATTTAACAGTATCTATAAAATATTACAACTTTATAAAGATACTCATAGAAGAAAATAGAGTGAAGGAAGTGCAGCAAGATGCTAACAGCAACTGTCTTTGAGTTAATGTATTTCCAAGTAAAATTTCTTTTCACTTTTCTCTTTATTTCAAATGAGTAGGTATTAATTTTATATTAAAACCCCAAGTTAAACACTAGGCATAGTCTTTTTCACCAGGAACTTCTGATAACTCTAGAAAACAGTAGAACTGTAACTGGGATGCAAAGTGATTTTTGCGACCATAAAGGTTTGTTTTATGGGCCTATCACAGTGGGTAACACATGGATGGCACTCAATAAATAGTCAATGAATGAAGTATGGTGTAGAATAACAAGTCAATTTGGGCAATTCTCTTTTGTAAAAATTCAGTTGGTTAGCATGATGCCAAGTAAAACATATAATTGGTTATAAAATGTTAATTTCTACCTGATCGTTGTAGCAGAATTGGTGCAGTGAAATCTTGAAGAAAATCCAGGTGTTCTTCATTACTTCTTGGCTCTACATTTAAGCTAAAGTTTTCAAAACATGGAACCAGACAGTCTAGTGAAGTAACAACACAGGGAAGTGGCTTTTCTGGATAGCTTAGACTCTAACTAAAAATTTATACAGTACTTTAAAAAAATTTTTCAAGTTAATATTTCAAACAATGTTTTAATTGCTTTCCTATCTTTTTAAATAGTCCATATGGAACTTAACTTCTTGCAGACTCAAAGTCACTCTTAAGAACATTAGCTGTTATATTATGACACATTACATTTCTTGGTGTGATTTTTGTCTTGCTCTGTACTGTGAAGTTTCCTGAATGTACCTTGCTGTGGCACACTTCCACACTTTTTTGCTCACACTCGTCTCTTTGCCCAGAATACCTCCCAATAAATTCCTTGTCCACCTATAAGTTCCAACTCATATTTGTCACCTTTCAGTACCCATCTTTTGTGACAGCTTAGACACAGTTATTCCTTTCTGTATATCATGTGTCCTTTGATTGCTGTATTAGTTTACCCCAAAACTTAGTGGCTTAAAACAATAAACAGTTATTATCTCACACTGTTCTTGTGAGTCAAGAATCTGGGAGTGGCATAGCTGGATGGTTCTGGCTTAGGGTCTCTGATAAGGTTGTGGTCAAAATATCGGCCAGGGTTGAAGTCATCTGAAGCCTAGACTGGACCTGTTGGCTTTACTTGTTAGCTAGTTTGTACTGGTTAATAGCAGTGTCTTACCACCTGGACCTCTCCAAGTGCACCTCACAGCATGGCAGCTGGCTTCTCCCAGAGCAAGCGATGCAAGAGAAAGAGCAAGGAGGAAGCTATACTGCATTTTACGTTCTAATCTTGGCTGCCATAACCCAGCACTTCTGCAATATTCTATTCACTAGAAATCAGACACTAAGTACAGTACACATGCAGGGGAAGGGAATTCAGCTCTACCTTTTAGATAGAAATAAAAAAAAATGTGGACATATTTCAAAACCACTAAAATTACTCTCATTACATCACTATATTGTAATTATTATTATTATTATTTAAAGGCTTTCATTTTTTAAGGTTGTGTTTCAGGTAATCCTTAGAACATTTATTTTACGCTATATAAAATTGCAGGGCTCTAGGTAATGACTACAGATCACATTTTGAATCGTATTTTCCACTTATTTTGGTGTGTGCCTGACCTTAGTCCAATTATTTTGTCCCTCTGAATCTCAGCTTCCTCATCTTGAAAGTGGGAATTGTAATTACCAGCCCTATTGTTGGGATTATGTGGGACAATATCGGTGAGGGCACATTACAAATTGTAAAGTAGTATATGCAGACATTAGTACTGGGCCAGCGAGGACACAGTGCGGCAGGCCCTGCACTAGTGCTGCACAGTCTGAGCTCCAGAACTTACTGCCTATTTTCCTCACCAGCCACGGGGCAAGGACCCTTTTATCTTCTTTCTTCTCAGTCCTGGAATATTTCCCAAGCTTATAACGTAGTGTTCTGCACACAGTAGGTGTTCAACAAGCATTAGTTGCTATTGAAGCTGATGGTTGTCCTGGTTTTCTTTTTCATTTAAAGTAAAATGGGAAACTCTTTGGTAGCAGCACTTCACAAACTAGAATAAAAAGACACCATTAAGAAGTACAGGATAATGAATTTTTCTCGGATAGGACAGATGAATTTAAATCCCGGCTCAGCCACTCAGAAGCTTTGCAAATTATGTGACCTCTCTAAGCCTTCATTTTTTCATCTGTGGTATGGGTATAACAGCATTGCTTGTTTGACATGGTTGTGGTGAACATTAAAGGAGATAATGTATGAGAAACACCTACACTGCTATGTGTCATATAAACTTGCCAAATAATAAGTATTCTATAAATGTATATTATTCCTCGTCTTCTGATTAGGATTAAATGGCTCCATCATTTAAAAAGGCAAGGTGTTCAGACCTATGAAAGATCATATCCTCCTCCTTGAAAATCCCATTTTGGCACATTAATATGACTTGAGTCCAGGAAAGAGTAACCTCCAAGGTTTGCCTTGCCTACCTGGGTGGCTATCTATCTGAAACAGTCTGTCTGGCTTCAGCTATTTCCATTTGCTGTCTTTATGAGCCCAGAGGCATGCACAGCTATGCGCACATTTCAGAAATTTGAAAAACAAACAATGAAATGTCTCATGCTTGCCGCACATGTATTTTCCCTTCCATGATTTAGGTTGGCTGGTTCTAAGCCATAAAAAGTTTATAATAAGAAAGAAAAAAAGAATGAATTTGCCAGCTTAAAACTCTTTAACCCCACCCCGCTAAAACTTTCCAACTCAAGGTTAAAATGTGAACAAACGTTCCAACCGATATGTTCATGAAACATTTAATAATTACTTTGCTTATGAAAGTTTAAACAGCTGCTTAAGTTAGTAAAAAGGCTCCCACCCAGGCAGAATAACCTGCTGTTCCTACTAAGAAGGTTTTCACAAATCATCAGACTACATATTCGGATGAAGGGCAAAACTGCATTTACTGTACAGTCTCTAACTATTCAATTATGTATGGAATGAGTTTATCCACCAGGTCAATCAGGTTTGGTTTATTCTTTCGACAAGGGTCTTGACAGCATCAACGCTAAAGCTGTTCTCCAAAGGGATTACTGAGCTTTTCAATGATTTATTTATAAAAACACATATACATTAAAAAATGCCATGTCTTTGTCTTTCGGTTATTTTACAGGATAACTCCATGAAAACAGGATTAATTAGCAAATGAATTCAGAAGTTATAGGAAGTCACATCACATTTCTTAAAAAAAAGAATAACACTATTCTTCAGGCTTTCATATGTACTTCCTCACCTTGTAATATACCTCATCCCAATCCCATCCTTATAATCTCTAGCACGCAAGTAATCTCCTCTTTAGTAGGAATAAACTGAATCTCTCCAGAAAGCCATCCTTGGCCTCCTAGACCAGGGTGGTTGCCCTCAAATGAGCCACTATAGAACCATGTAGCTGCCATACTGTGGCACTTACTATCTTCTATCACTGTTGCTTGTTTAATTGCCCATCTTACCACGCAGCTATGGTGTTATGAGGGCAATTTGATAATATTTGATAATAGGATAATATGCACATACAAAGTTTTAAGGATGGACCTCTCTGAGTGGTAGAAAACTGAAAATATTTCTATCCAATGTGAGTGCTCACCAAAGGGTGACCTCAGCAGAGGGGGATTTTAATAATCAAGTGGACGGGATGACTCATTCTGTGGACAACACTCAGCCTCTTTCCCCAGCCACCCCCATCATCGGTCAATGGGCCCATGAACAAAGTGGCCATGGTGGCAGGGATGGAGGTTACACATGGGCTCAGCAACATTGGCTTCCACTCACCAAGCTGACCTGGCTACAGCCACGGCTGAGTGCCTAATTTGCCAGTAGCCGAGACCAACACTGAGCCCTCAATATGGCACCATTCCTCAAGGTGATCAGCCAGCTACTTAGTGGCAGGTCGATTATATTAAACCTTTTCCATCATGGAAAGGGCAGCAGTTTGTCCACACTGGAATAGACAGTTACTCTGGATATGGGTTTGCCCATCCTGCACGCAATGCTTCTGCCAAGACTACCATCCATGGATTCATGGAATGCCTTATCCACCGTCATGGTATACCACACAGCATTGCCTCTGACAAAGACACTCACTTTACAGCTAAAGAAGTGCGGCAATGGGTGCATGCTCATGGAATTCACTGGTCTTACTATGTTCCCATCATTGTGAAGCAGGTGGATTGATAGAATGGTAGAATGACTTTTGAAGTCATAAATACAATGTCAACTAGGTGACAATACTTTGCATGGCTTTGCAGGGCTTGGGTGAAGTTCTTCAGATGGCTGTGTATGCTCTGAATCAGCGTCCAATACATGGTACTGTTTCTCCCATAGCCAGGATTCACAGGTCCAAGAAACAAGGGGTGGAAGTGGAAGTGGCATCACTCACCATCACCCCTAGTAACCCACCAGTAAAATTCTTGCTTTCTGTTCCCGCGACATTACATTCTGCTGGCTTAGAAATCTTAGTTTCAGAGGGAGGAATGTTGCCAGGAGACACAACAATGATTCTATTAAACTGGAAGTTAAGATTGCCATCTGGACACTCTGGGCTCTGCCTATGTCTAAGTCAACAGGCTAAGAAGGGAGTTATAGTGTTGGCCAAGGTGATTGATCCGGATTATCAAGATAAAATTAGTCTACTATCCCACAATGGAGGTAAAGAAGAGTATGTATGGAATATAGGAGATCCCTTATGGCATCTCTTAGTATTACCATGCCTTGTGATTATGGTCAATGGGAAACTACAACAACCCAATCCAGGCATGACTACAAATGGCCCAGACCCTTCAGGAGTGAAGGTTTGGGTCACTACACCAGGTAAAAAACTACGACCCACTGAGGTGCTTGCTGAAGGCAAAGGGAATATAAAATAGGCAGTAGAAAAAGGTAGTCATCGATACCAGCTACAACCACATGGCCAGTTACAGAAAGAGGACTATAATTTTTGTGAATATTTCCTCCTAATTTTGTTAAGAATATGTGCATGTATACACTTGTACTAAGAAAATACCTTCATTTTCTTTTTCCTTTATCATGTGACATAAGATGTATTGATTTCATATCAGTATTTAAGTATTGTTAACTTTATGTAATAGCATTTAAGTTAAGGATTAGTGTGCCCCTGTTGTACAAGGGATAGCTCTGTTATGTTAGGCATAATTATTGTCTTTATTTGGAGATTATATATGATTTCAGGAGATGTGTATGGGTTCAAGTTGACAAGGGGTTAACTTGCCATGGTTAATATTAAGTGTCAACTTGATTGTATTGAAGGATGCAAAGTATTGTTCTTGGATATATCTTTGAGGGTGTTGCCAAAGGAGATTAACATTTGAGTCAGTGGATGGGAAGAGGCAGACCCACCCTCAATCCGGGGGGCACCATCTAAGCAATGGCCAGTGAGGCTAGAATAAAGCAGACTTGCTAAGTATTCTGACCTCCATTTTTCTCCCGAGCTGGATGCTTCCTGCCCTCGAACATCAGACTCCATGTTCTGCAGCTTTTGGACTCTTGGACTCAGAGTAGAGGTTTGCCAAGGGCTCTTGGGCCTTCGGCCACAGACTGAAGGCTGCACTGTCAGTTTCCCTACTTTTGAGGTTTTGGGACTCGGGTTGATCCACCACCAGCTTCCTTGCTCCTCAACTTGCAGATGGCCTATCATGGGACTTCACCTTGTGATCGTGTGAGTCAATCTCCTTAATAAACTCCTGTTCATATACACATATATCCTATTAGTTCTGTCCCTCTATAGAGAACCCTAATACATCCAGCAAAGTAGGAGCTCAATAAATTCCTGTAGAATTAATGGATGAATTCTCCTACTCACCCAAACTGCACTTCTACTTCTTTTTCTCTCATATATCCAAACTTCAACAACTCCTGCCAACTTTATTTCCAAACATTTTCTGAATCCTTCTCCTCTTTTCCAACACTATTTAAACTGTCTTGGTACAAACTCTATTATCTCCTGGCTGAATTTCAATCTTTGCCTACTCAAAAGTACGCAGTGGCCAGAGTGAGCTAAAATGCAAATCTACTGCTAAAACTCTGCAGTGACTCCCCACTGCCTACAGGACAAAGCCCCAGCCCTTCACATGGCATGCCAGACCCACCGTGGGCTGTCCCTCCTAATGGGCCTCTCCTATTTCTCAACTTCTGCGTAAGTTCTCCCATCTTCAGGAAAGGGTGATATTTATATCCAGAAAGGCAAAATAGTCTACCAACAAAATATAAGAGACAGGATGCAAATTTTACAGGCTATGTACAGAGCATACTGCCCACCCCAAGCTATTGCTTAACATTTGTGCCTCACATATACCAGATACTCAATAAATAAATAGATGCCAAATTAATGTAAGAGCAATTGAAGAGAAGAATATAATACAAAAACACTAAAACATAATCTACCCAGCAAAACTCATGCCTCTGTCTTACTGTTTCACAAAATGTTTCACGTGAGGATACTCTGAAAAAAGTGTTCCATGATCAAAAATGTGCAGAATACTGCAAAGCTACCTCTTAAAGATTCCCAATGCACATCAGCACATTAAAGGCTTAAGAAGTACCACAGAAGAAGTGAGCCTGTTTAACTTTTTGAATAGGAATGTTCCCAACTGTATTTGAACACAATTTAAAAACAAAACAAAACAGCAACACACTTACTTTGTAAATAATGCTCTTCTCCAGCACTAGCTTTGGAAAGGGCTCCCACAATGTCTTGTTGCTATTTAATAGTACACAGAGTTTACCATTATTCTGATGATAAATTTCATCTTTAAGTATTTTTTTTCATCTTTCAGTATTTTTTTAATAATGGAATTTTAGGGCTGGCAATGACCTTCAAGCTTTTTCAGACAAAGTACCTCCTTCTATAGATGAAGGATTAAGCCACTCAGCTTATTTGTGGCAGAAATAAAACCAGAACCAAAGCCTCACAACACCCATCTAGTCTTCTTTCCATTACTTCACATCAGCGATTTTCAACTTGGGGTGGCTTTTGTCCCCCAAGGGACATTTGGCAATGTCTGGAGACATTTCTGATGCTCAACACTGTGGGAAGTGTGGTGTGGGGTAGGAAGTGATACTAGTGGTTAGTGATCAAGGATGTTGCTAAATACCCCACAATGCACAGGACAGCCCATCAAGACAGAAGTATCTGGCCCAAAGGGCCAATAGAGATGATGTTGAGAAATCCTGCCCCACAGTAAAAAAAGAAAGAGTGAAGTGTTCAGTTAACAAACTAGAGTTTTCATTTCAACGTTCCCCACTAGCCTTCACAGTACTGCACCATATTTAAAATAATACTGGCATATAAAACTGAATTTGTTCTTTGAATTCATGAAAATAACTCTTGGAAGAAAAAGGCATGTTAAACAAACAAAAAAATTCGCTGCATCAAGACCTTATCGAAATGGGTTTGAATACCATCAACCGTCAATGACTCCAAAATCCCACTTTTCTTTCCATACAATAACTTCAGAATAATTCATGAATATATTAACATTTTAAAAAGATTGCCTTTACTAAGCAAACCTCAAAATAAAACCTAAGAAATTGCTAAAGATCAAAAGAAATGGGCCAGCCCCAAGAGTCAACACTAGAGAATCCATTATTGGTGAGAGAGTCCAGTTTAGGATCAGTTTGTCCTCCGGTCAGGTCAATTCAAGCACAGCCTTCCTTCTGTGTTTATTTGTTCGTTTGTTTGTGGAAAATCATGAAAGCATCATAAATTAAAACTGGAAAAATACTAAGGGGGCTAAAGTCAGAGCAGGTCCACCCTATACTGGGTGCTACACAGAGACGCCCACAAGGCAGCCCTCGCTTTCCAAGAAAGCAGCTCACCCTCAGGAGTATCCTCTCACCAGTTTCCTCAATAGGTTAATGTACTATGGTTTTGTAAGATGTTATCACTGATCATGTTAGCCTGGTCAAAGTGTACATTTGAACTTTCTGCACTATTTTCATAATAGCTGTGAGTCTAAAATTATTTCTAAAAAAAGTTTATTTTACAATATAATGTGATTGGTAGTGCATCTATTTTGACTTTTTCTGTTGCCCTCTGATAAAGATGGACCTGAGTAGCTGATTGATGAAGGGTTGTGAAAAGAGGCACAGGGGAATAAGGCATCATAAAGAGTCATTAACACCCCAGAAGTGATGCATTCATCAGATCCTCTTCCAAAGTGACAAGGAGCTAAAAAGAAATGACCCAAGGAGGATTTGGAGGGAGGATACATAAAATCAATGGATCAAGCACAGGAGACTTTCCCAGGTGAAACTCCTTCATGGGTGCTCTAAGGAAACTCCAAGACAACAAAGGACAGTGGATATGAGAGCTCTTTGTGCTTAGGGAAAAGATGTCAGGAGAAAAAGCATGAGAGAAAGGTACAATTTCTCCTATAAAAATGACCTGGTAAGGATGGCACTGCCTATATCCTGAATCAATGTATAGCCCTCAAATTCAGACACCAACTAAGGAATGCCCATGCATAATGGGATCTCTTAGAGGTTAAAAGAAAGGGGAGTCTGGAAATCTAGAGTCATGTTCCAGATGTGTTTGTACCACACATTTGCTGTGTCCTCTTGGACAAGTTCTCTTTGGTCCATTTTCCTAATGTGGAAGTCATGGAGTTTGTACTAAATCTCTATGATCCCTATTCTCTGTCTCTGCCTCTAAGACTATTTTAATTGTTAGGATAACCTCTACAGAGTTAATATAAAATAAAACCTGTTCACAGATGGCAAGAAGTTTCCTCTGAATTTTCAAATGCAAAGTAGTTCCTTACTAAGTGGGGGTAGAAATAATATTGCTATTTTAGTACCATGAAGTATCAGCTCAGAAATCAAAAAGCATTCATTTTCACCTACTCGGATTTATTCTCAACCATAGATGGGTCTTAAAGATACCATGATTTCCCAGGAATAAAGCTGTCTGAGAGAATGGAGTTCAGAGGCTAATGTCAGAGCTTCCAGAGGACTGCTTTAGCCCCAGAGAAGTGCACTCATGCACACTGTCCAAGATCTTCTGGGTCCTGCACAACATGTCCAAATCACAGGAGAGCACAGTTTCTGAGGAAGTCAGAGTGGAGAGAAAATTCTGGGCTTAGAGGAACCAGAATGTGCCACCATGGGTATTTTGGAAAGAGGATAGATTTTAGGTATATAATACCCCTATTCTGCTATTTTCACAAAGCGAAACCCAATAAAGTATTTGTATTATTGGTATCTTTATTGTTTATTTATTTATTTATTTTTGAAACGGAGTCTTACTCTGTCGCCCGGGTTGGAGTGCAGTGGCGCAATCTCAGCTCACTGCAAGCTCTGCCTCCTGGGTTCACGACATTCTCCTGCCTCAGCCTCCAGAGTAGCTGGGACTACAGGCGCCCGCACCACGCCTGGCTAATTTTTTTTTGTATTTTTTAGTAGAGACGGGGTTTCACCGTGTTAGCCAGGATGGTCTCAAACTCCTGACCTCGTGATCCGCCTGCCTCGGCCTCCCTGGGATTATAGGCGTGAGCCACCACGCCAGGCCTATTGGCATCTTTTTTATGCCTGTGGTTAATTCAGTCCAGGCTTATGGATGAATTATGCAACAGGGTTTTGAAATGTACTAATACTTTATCAATCACATATACACTCTTCTAAAGCTGAAATTTACCACATATTGTCCATGGGTTTGGGGCCAAAATAGAAGGATTATTTACATGCTAACTGCTTTACTTTTATTAAGGTTCTGTGCATGATTGATGAGATGTAAGGAACTATGCTGGGTGTTATCACTGACCAGTATCTATTAGCCACTACCCAGTGTTAGTTCATGCAATGGTTTGCATATGTCACCCAAAAATTCATGTGTTGAGAACTGAATCCCCAGTGCAACATGGCTGGAAGGTGGGGCCTAATATTAGGTAATTAAATCATGAGGGTTCTGCCCTCAGGAATGGATTAATATCATTATCACAGGAATGGGTTAATTATCTCAAAAATTAGTTTGTTATAAAAGGGAGTTTGGTCCCCTCCTGCTCTCTTGCTCTCACCATCTCTTGCCCTTCCACCTTCTGCCATGGGATGATGCAGCATGAAGGCCCTTGCAAGATGCTGGTGCCACGCTCTTGAATTTCCCTGTCTCCAGAACTCTGATCTCATTTCTGTTCTTATAAATTACCCATTCTATGATATTCTGCAATAGCATCATAAAACAGACTAAGATACCCACCTTCCTCCCCTTTGCCTACCTTCAAGTCTCCAAAGATGTTTGCATTATTCTGCAGGCAGAATAATGGTAATTTCAACAGACGTTCTCCTTTTACAGAGATAATTTCCACTGCAGCTAATTTTATAAGTTATTTAGCACCACTATTCTTTAGTATACTATGGAGCAAAGTAGCAAGGGTGTGTCAGGCAGAAGTTAGTCAACCTAAATTATAAAACCAACTTTTAAATTACTGATAACTTAAAAATGAATGATTTCAGGAAAATCTGCCAGACTTTAGAGCAGAACTCCTTCCCTGGCCTATGAAAGATCAGTTCTCAGTTGACCTTGATCTCCACCAGACATTGCCTTTCACCATCATACATTTCCTTTTCGCCTTTCTTCATTCTCATTTTCTGTTCATTTATGAACAGCACCATATAATTTCTTCTTACTATAACTGCCTCGTTTCTAACCCTGACTCCCCTCTCTGTCTTTTTTCCTCTGTCTTCTGCTCACCTCTGATCACTCACCTCAGCATTTATCTTCATCACAACCTTTATCTTATAAGAAACAGGAGGGAGGGACCTGAAAGCAGGGAATCACCATGTTGAGATCAAATGTTTTAAAATAATTTTGAACTTCATTGCAAAGAAGTATGGAAAAGACCAGAAGAAAAACAATCAGGGGGGAAATAGTGAGGGCCTGAATTAAGGCAGTAGTAGCAGTAAAGGCAAGGTAGGAACAGAATTTTCTTTTAATATGCTGAAAATAGACTGAATAGGATGTGATACCTGACTATAGGACAGTGATAAAGGAGAGGGAATGAAAAATAACTTGAAGTTTTATAACTTTTCTGATAGATAAATGTGGTTCATTTAATAGAAACAAGAAACTAAGACAAAAAATCAGGTTATGAGGGAACCAGTGTGTTCATATCCGGACATGTCGAGCTACATTCAGTGGTGAGGTTCAATGTGCCAATGAACAATCGGTATTCTAAAAGGGCAGTAAAACTTCTAGATTTAAAGACAATCAAGATTAGTAACACCCTCCAACTATTTTTTTCTTTACTTACTCCTTCACTTTACCAAAATAAAATATGTATTGAGAAGCCACTGCATGCCAAGTCCTGAAATAGCCATTAGAGGTGGGAAAAAGGAAAAGGAGGGAAATAAAGTGAACAGAGTGCCTGCTCTCAGGGCATTTGCAAGTTGTGCTGGGAGATGACACCATAACAGTGGCATGAAGTGCTGGGATGAGGGGAATGTTACCAAAGCAGTCTTCATGGAAGAAGTGGCATTTATTGGGGATAAGGCAGTTCTTTTTCAGGCTCATTAGCCAACCTAATACCTGAAGAGGGATTTCATGCTTTTTGCTTTGCCTTCACAGTCTGTATGTCCCCTGTGGTTCCAGGCCAGGTAGAATGCAGATTCCCTCCACAAAACACAACCACAGATTTGACTTTACTGTGCTCATTTTCATTTTTTTCTGTGGAAGTAATGCTGTTACTTCTTTGTGGAAGAACTTTTGTTAAACTTCTACCTTTTACATATTGGTAACAAAGTATTTATGATTGACTCTTGGAATTCTAGGCAACATCCTAAATCTCATGATTGCTCTGAAATTGTCCATCTACCTTCTGGGAGAAGGTGCTACCCCGACAAAACATAGAGTGAAGCATCTTGACAGATAGAAAGCCAGTCTAGCAATTCCTAAATTTAGGCCAGTCCAGCAATTCCACTCCAAGATATTTACTCAGAAGAAATGAAAACATTAAGTCCATGGAAAGACTAGTACAAGAATGTTCATAAAAGCTTTATACACAATAATAAAAAAACTAGAAACCACCCACATGTCCATCAATTGCTGAATGGATAAACGAATTGTCATATATCTGTACAATGAAATATTACTCAGGGATATAAAGGAAGAAACAACTGAATCAACAACATGGATGAATCTCAAAAGCATTATGCTGAGTGAAATAAGCCTGACAGAAAACAACTACAAATTGTATTATTTCACTTACGTATGAAATTAAAAAACAAAGACAAAAACAACTATAGCTCTAGAAAGGAGATCACTGGCTGCCAGGGCAGGGTGGTAGAGTCGGAGATGGACTACAAAGGAACTTGAGGGAAACTTTGGGTGGTGGAAATATTATATATTATAATTGTGGTAGTAGTTACATTATACATTTTCCAAACTCATCAAATTGTACATTAGATTGGTTGTTTTATTTTATATAAGTTATACCTCAATTCAGCCAATTTTAAAAAAATAAAAGAATGAGCCAGGCTGAGCTGACAAATAGGCCCAAGCTCTCCCAGCCAGAAGATGTTTATGGCCCTCGGGAAGCTGTCAGATATCTTAGCCCTCTGGCTCTCAAGAATTCCTCTGCCTAAATACTTCGGCCTCAGATTCTGAGACTCCCTAGCTGCTACGGACTAAGGATCTCAATAACTCACTCTCATCCTGCCACCCACCTGCCTACAACCTCAGGCCAGCTCACCCAGCCTGCTCACCCAGACAGCAATAATATTATAATCCTAAACCCTTCAAGCCCTAGGCTAGCTACCTGATGATGACAAAACTTTACCCTAGAACTATTGACTGGGGAAAATACCTGAAAAGGATTACACTTTAAGGCATCTGACTATTTAGCGTCTGAAATATAGACTCTTGGCTCTTCTGTTGTTATGAGTTTCCTAAAGGGACGAGAGGCTGGGCTTGTCTGTTTGAAACCACAGTTTCTCTACAGCTGTCTGACTCCCTGTGATTCTACTGAGTTCTTGTTTTCCATCATCCCTGTGGCAAAAACCATGGTTGATGCCCAGGCCCCTGAAGCAGATGATTTTGGAAGAGGGAAAGGAGTCCTGAGCTTAAAATGAATCTTTACTGCAATATAGCCCTCAAATCTGGGAGAAGTCCTGAGTCCTGAGTTTCCCAGTCCTTAGTCTGGGAGAAGTCATATGCAGAAGACTTGTTTCTCCATCACCAAATGCCATCACTCTTCACCCTTTCCTTCATCCCACTGATGCTGTCAAACAAAATACAAGTCTGAAATTTCTAAATAACATTTCTAAGTTCCATTTTTAGAATTTCAATAACTAATGTATGAGATTTGCACCAGAAACCTTATAAAAAGTGTTTATTGCACACTTGATGCCATACGAAGGAAACTTACATTCAGTGAGCTGTGATGTGCCAAACACTCCATGTCTATGATGTGCCAAACACTCGACAAAGCTATTTGATGTGACTTACCTAATCTAGTCCTCACAATAATTCTGTTAATTACTTGCATACGATCCCATTATTTGCAGATAAATTCATAAACTCTGGAAACTGCATATAAACTGGTTTAAAGTTTGATTTAATATTCACAAGATCCTGGGTTTGAATTCCTTCTTAGCTGCCTACTAGCTGTGTGGACCTTGGGTAACTGAGTTTCCTTCTAGGTTTGTTTTCTCACCTATAAAATGAAGAAATTTCATGATTTAGATCTGTGTCCCTGCCCAAATCTCAGGTAGAATTTTAATTCCGAATGTTGGAGGTGAGGCCTGGTGAGAGATGATTGCATTATATGGGCTGTTTCTCATGAATGATTTAGCACCATCCCCTTGGTGCTGTTCTTGTTTAGTAAGTTCTCATGAGATCTGGTTGTTTAAAAGTGTGTGGCATCTCCCCTCCCCTTTGCTCCTGCTCCTGCCATGTAAGACACCTCACTCCCCTCTTTGCCTTCTGCCATGACTGAAAGCTCCCTGAAGCCTTCCTAGAAGCAGATGCCACCATGCTTCCTGTACAGCCTGCAGAACTGTGAACCAATTAAACCTCTTTTCTTATAAATTATCCAGTCTTAGGTATTTCTTTATAGCAATGTGAGAATGGACTAATACAGAAAATATATCCAAATTCACTAAGCTTTGAAAGGATTAAATAACATAATTAACACAATAGGCACAATAAGTATTAACTATTGGTTTTATCTCAAATGCCAGGCTAGCTTCAAATGGAATAAATACAACACATATGGACAAATACCACTCTCAACTGTTCTGAGGTTGAACTTGCACACCACAAATACCATTTTGTCCTGCAATTACTCCTGCCCTTCTTCAGTCAATGTGGTAAAACTTTTATTTTTTATTACTTAACCTTTAGATTCAGGGGGTATATGGACATATGGTGTGAGGCTAAGGTTTTGGCTTCAATTGAACCTGTCACCCAGAGAGTAATGTAGTACCCAACAGGTAGTTTTTTTAATTTTGGTTCCCTCTCTCCCTCCCCCATTTTGGAGCCCCCATTGCCTATTCTTCCGATCTGTTTTTTTTTTTTTTTTTTTTTTGAGACAGAGTCTCGCTCTGTCTCCCAGGTTGGAGTGCAGTGGTGCCGGCTCACTGAATGCTCTGCCTCCTGGGTTCACACCATTCTCCTGCCTCAGCCTGCCAAGTAGCTGAGACTACAGGTGCTCACCACCATGCCCGGCTAATTTTTTATATTTTTATTAGAGACGGGGTTTCACTGTGTTAGCCCGGATGGTCTCAATCTCCTAACCTCGTGATCTGCCCACCTCGGCCTCCCATAGTGCTGAGATTACAGGCGTGAGCCACCGTGCCCAGCCTATTCTTCCAATCTTTATGTACATGTGTACCCAATGATTAGCTCCCACTTGTGAGAACATGCTTTTTGTTTTTGTTTCTTTGTTAATTCACTTGGGATAATGGCCTTCAATTGTGCCCATCTTGCTGCAAAGGACCTGATTTCATTCTTTTCTATGGCTGGGTAGTATTCCATGGTATATATAAGACCATATATATATTTTTTATCCAGCCCACCATTGGTGGGCACCTAGGTTGATTCTATGTCTTTGCTATTGTGAATAGTGCTGCAATAAACATGTGAGTGCAGGTATCATCTTAGTAGAACAATTTACTTTCCTTTGGTTACACACACAGTAGTGAGATGGCTGGGTCAAATGCTAATTCTATTTTCAGTTATTTGAGAAATCTCCAAACTGCTTTCCACAGGCGTTGAAGTAATTTATAGTCCCTCCAACAACATATAAGTATTCCTTTTTCTCCACAACCTCACCAACATCTATTATTCTTTGACTTTTTAGTAATACCCATTCTGACTGGTATGAGATGGTAAACATGGTAAAATTTTGATGAGAAAAAATATATATAAAGCTTCTGCCTTCGATGAATATATGAGGACCATCTAGGTGGTTTCATGTTCTCTCTTTCCCAAACTATCTCTAATAACTCAAACTAGAAGAGGAAACTGTATTCTTAGGCCAGCCTTCTCCTTCACTTACCTGTTCTGGATATTTGCTCCCAGTGATCTCTGCTACAGTGTTGAAGGAATCAGTATCTGGATAGGTCTTTGCCCCCATCTTTAGCTGAATGACAATTTTGATCCCACGAGAAGCCATTCTTGACATCATTTCTGCATCTTCCACCGTAATACAGGCTGTTGGAATCTTGGGCACGCCATCCTGGTATTCCTGAATACCTGTGTGAGGACTTGAGAGAAGAAGCCACCAGGTTACCTTGAAAGTGGAAACAGACCAAAAGACTTTTTTGAAAGCACCTGTATATTGATATTTGACTTCCACTTATCTTTGTTTGCATCTGGGAAACAGGAAAGGTGGGTAGTATTGATTTATCTGCTTTTGATGTGAACGTAATTTTTGTTTTTTGTTAAGAATAAATTAGAAACTTCAATTTAATAATCATCATATGTAAATTATTTGATAATTTGGATGATCCTTCAAAGTTGCAAATTGCCACAAACTCTGAAGGACATTAACAGTGCCTTCATGATCAAAAGGTACGCACATCTGTACAAGGAGACAAGCGAACTCTGAAGTTTATCAAGGCTGCAGACCAGAAGATCCACATGTCTGGAATAAAAGTGGCCCAGATACATGTAACTCTGTGGTTACTGCCTGCCAGTGGGCCTACTCTCTTCCCACCCAAACACAGAGGTCTAAATATATAACTTCACATTGGTGGTAGAACACCACACAGGAAAAGTGTAGAATAATGTCTGGGAATATATTCGTATTCTCACGAAGAAAAGTTGCTGAATAAATCCAGGCCCTTAATTTTACTGCCACAAGAGAAAAAAAACCTGTTATACTTTTGGCACTAAAGGAGAAATACCATCCCAACTGGTCAAATTTTTTCCTGCTAATTTCTAGATGTTTCTTACATTCATAGAAACTTACAATTGAAGCCTATATTAATCTGTTGATTCCAACTCTGTATCTACTAATGAAGCTTATCAAAGTCATTTTCTAAAATTGCCCTTTCGAACGGTTCCTTTTTACCCCTGAGATATGGCTCCAAACCCTCCCAAGCCACAGAGCTCTCAGGACCAAACTGTCACAGCTTCCAAGCGCATGCCACAGTCTATTCCTATCTTCTATTAAAGCACAGGCTAAAAACTTCCCTTTTGAAAATTAGTTTTTTCTTTTCATATTTCTATATTTGTTTCAGCTTGTCTCATATTTACAGAACAGCTTTCCTCCTCCTTTTACTCACAACACATTTCTCTCCGACAGATGATAGCTTGGTGCTGATCTCCTATAGAAGCAGCTGCAGTCTCCACATGCACAAACACAATGATGCAGTCTTATCTCTAACTATATTCTTGGTGTGATTGTATTGTTGTAACCATATTTTAGGTGACTATTTACTTAGAGAAACTGCAATGTAGAATGGTTAAAAACAGAAGGTCTGGAGCAAGACTGCTTGGGTTCAAATCTGGGCTTATTGCTAATTGGCCTGGGGCAAGTTACCCACATCTTTGTTTCAGGGGCATCATCTATAAATGGAAGTGATAATAATACCATTTCATAGAGTTATTTTGCAGAAATAATGAATATGTACAAGTAAATCAGTTACCCTCCAACACATTAATCAACCAAGGCATTTTAAATATTTATTTTATTAACTTGCCTATTCAATTATCCCTGCAGAAACTGTCTAATCTCAAGTGATTAGTGCCATCTGAGTATACCCTCTATGAACATTTCTAAAAAGTAGACTGCAGGCTGGGCGCGGTGGCCCACGCTTGTAGTCCCAGCACATTGGGAGGCTGAGACGGGCGGATCACGAGGTCAAGAGATCGCGACCATCCTGGCCAAAATGGTGAAACCCCATCTCTACTAAAAATACAGAAAAATTAGCTGGGTGTGGTGGCCGGCACCTGTAATCCCAGGAGATTACAGGGTTAGTGAGGAAGGAGAATCACTTGAACCCAGGAGGCAGAGGTTGCAGTGAGCTGAGATCACACCACTGCACTGCAGCCTGGGTGACAGAGCAAGGCTCCATAGAAAGGAAAGAAAGAAAGAAAGAAAGAAAGAAAAGAAAAGAAAAGAAAAGAAAGAAAGAAGGAAGGAAGGAAGGAAGGAAGGAAGGAAGGAAGGAAGGAAGGAAGGAAGAAAGAAAGAAAGAAAGAAAGAAAGAAAGAAAGAAAGAAAGAAAGAAAGAGAGAGAGAGGGGGAGGGAGGGAGGGAGGGAGGGAGGGTGGAGGAAAGAAAGCAAGGAAGGAAGGAAGGAAAGAAAGAAAGAGGAAAGAAGGAAGGAAGGAAGGTAGGAAGGAAGGAAGGAAGGAAGGAAAGAAGGAAAGAAGGAAGGAAGGAAGGAAGGAAGGAAGGAAGGAAGGAAGGAAGGAAGGAAAGAAGGAAAGAAGGAAGGAAGGAAGGAAGGAAAGAAGGAAAGAAAGAAAGAAGGAAGGAAGGAAGGAAAGAAAGAAAGAGAAAGAAAGAAAGAAAGAAGGAAAGAAAGAAGAAAGAAAGAAAAGGAAGGAAGGAAGGAAGGAAAGAAAGAAAGACAGAAAGAAAAGAGTATACTGCAAATTTTATTATTCATCAAAAGGAGTACAAAGATTTATCTTCCAAACCCAGAACTTGGAATACAGAGACCCTGAGTCTAAATCCCTGGGATGCATATAATTTACTCCAAATTCTGGTTCAGGTTCTGGGGTCACCTAACCTAGGTCAGACCCCAGCTCCAGCATTATTTGCAACTAAGATTACCTCTTTGTTTCTAAATGTCCTCATTTGTAAAGTGGAGAATAATGTTAGCATTGACCTCATCATATTGCTATGAAAAATAAAAGAGATAGTATACATAAAGGATTTAAGACAGTGTTTGGCACATAGTAATTACTTAGTAAACATTAGTTGTTATTACTTCTTCAGTGCTAATTTTTCCCACTGAGCTAGTGGAGTGATTAATGACCAAAAATTACCTTGCAACATGTAGGAAGACAATCTAAATATTTATTATTCATATTACCTTACGTGATGTCTGGGATTCAACAAACTCTCCTTGTTCTCAGACTCTTACTCAAGAGAAGGTCAGTATAACACTTCTTAACAGGCTCTTTTAAGTAATGTTTCTGGACAGATTTGTACTTACAGGTTTCTGGTAAGATTTCTTCAAGTGGGGACAGTAAGCCGGGCATGCACCCATGGCTCAGCTGAGGAGATGGCACTGAAAGGCATCTTCTAATTTTAATTTAAGATCTAAAAACCTTTGAATTTGTTTCTGAAACAAAGCATGTCTTCCAGTGGTGGAGCATCTATCATTGTTTCATAGAAGGAGGCAAAATGAAGACTCAGTTTTATTTAAAATCCTCTACTTTCACTGTAGTAAAATTATTCTAAAGGGATCAATCAGCATAAACACCACCTTCCTGTCTTCATTTACAAGACCCTTCTGCAGTTTATAAAAGCAAAGGGCAAGCTACCAAGGATGCCATAACAAATCTAAATAAGATTTAAAGATGAATAACAATCCTCTATAAACTCTTCCAAAAAACAGAAGAGGAGGGAACCCTTCTCAACTCATTCTACAAGGCCACCATTACTGTCATCAAAACCAGACAAAGATATCACAAGAAAACTACAGACCAAAAATCCCTTATAAATATAAATGCAAAATATCCTTAACAAAATACCAGCAAACAGAACCAGCAACATATAAAAAGGATTATATACCATAAACAAATGGAATTTATCCCAGGAATACAAAGTTGATTTAACATCCAAAAATCAATTGATGTAATATACTATATTAATATAATAAAGGACAATGCCACATGATTATCTCAGCAAATGCTGAAAAAGTATTTCACAAAAATCTAGCACTTTTTTTATGATAAAAATCACTAATCAAACTAATGAAAGAGTACTTCCTCAATCTGATAAAAAGCATCTACAAATATCCCACAGCTAACATCATATGTAATGGATAAAGACTGAATGCTTTTCCCCTGAGATCAGAAATAAGACAAGGATGTTTGTCTCCCCACTCCTATTAAACATTTTACTGGAGATTCTAATCAGGGGAATCAAATAAGAAAAAAGAAATTTAAAAAATTCCATATTGGAAAAGAAGTAAAAATATATCTTTTCACAGATGACATGATCTTTTTTTGAGTAAGTTAATATTTTTAATAAAATCTTATTCTAACTAATTATTTAGTTTTGTATTAATGCATTTTTAATATCAAAGCCAAATTTCTAGAGTGACATGATCTTATATACAGAAAATCCTAAGGAACACACACACACACACACAACTATTAGAACTAATTAAGAAGTTCATCAAGGTTATCAGATAAAAGACCAGTATACAAAAATCAACTGTACAGCAGCAATGAATAATGCAAAAGCAAAACAATAGCAAAGAGTAATCTGAAAATTAAATTAAGCAATCCATGTAATCATAATAAAAACAATAAAATAGTACAAATAAATTTATCCAACAAATGAGACCTGTACACTTAAAACTATAAAATATTGTTAAAATAAATTAAAGATCTAAATAACATGGTAATGCCCCCCAAGTTGATTTACAGATTTAATGCAATCCCTATCAAACTTCCAGCTGCTTTTTTAAAAAAAAGAAATTGACAAGCTGATTATAAAATTCATATGGAAAATCATTCAAAATAACCAAAACAAGTTAGAATAATAATAAAAAAAAAAGTTGGAGAACTCATGCTTCCATATTTAAAAACTTACCATAAAACTATAGTAACCAAGATAGCATGGTACTGGTATAAGGATAGATATATAAACCAATAGAGTAGAATTGAGAGTCCAGAAATAAACCCTTATAGGAATGGCCAAATCATTTTCAACAAAGATACCCAGACAGTTCAATAAGAATAGAAGAGGATTTTCAACAAATGGTTCTGGGCAAAGCAGACATCCACATGCAAAAGAATAAAGTTACATTCTTAAATCATGCCATATACAAAATAATTTCAAAATGAATCATAGCCTTATATGTAACAGCTAAAACTATAAAACTTCATGACTTTGGGAAAGGAAATTGTTCCTTAGAGACAACACCAAAATCACAAGCAACAAAATAAAAAACAGATAAACTGAGCCATCGAAATGTTAAACTGTTGTGCTTTAGAGGACACCATCAAAGAGTAAAAAAGGCAACCCATAGAATGGGAGAAAACTTTTACAAATCATATATCTGATAAGGCACTTGTATCTAAAATATATAAAGATTTTTTACAATTCAATAATTTTAAAATTCAATTATAAAAATGGGAAAATAATTTGAATAGACATTTCTCCAAAGAAGATATATAAATGGATTATAATTACATGAAAAGATGCTGAACATGATTAGCCATAAGGGAAATGCAAATCAAAACCTCAATGAGATGTCACTTTCCATCTAGTAGAATGGCTATTATCAAAAAGAAATAAAAACAAGCATTGGGGAGGATGTGGAGAAATTTGGATCCTTGTACATTGCATGTGAAATGGCAGCGTTACTCTGGAAAACAATTTGACAGTTCTTCAAAAAGTTAAACTTGTACTTATTACATGGCCCAGCAATTCTACTCCTTGGTACATACTATAGAGAAATGAAAATATATGCCCACATGAAGAAACATTACACACAAATATTCATAGCAGCAATATTTTTAAGAGTCAAAAGGTAGAAACAACCTTAATATCTATCAAATGATAAATATGTAAACAAAATGCAGTATAGCCATATAATGAAATATTACCAGCAATACAAAATGACATTCGGTACATGCTACAACATGGATGAACCTTGAAAACATTATTCTAAGTGAAAGAAGCTAGTCACAAAAGACCATATATTGCAAGATTCCATTTATATGAAATGCCCAGAACAGGCAGATCTAGACAGAGTGTAAATTCAATAACGTAAATTTCAGGTTTTAGATAGAAAGTAAATTTTAGGTTTCCCAGGACTGGTAGGGGAGAGTGGAATGTTAATAGGTATGAGGTTTCTTTTTGGGAATTTGAAATGTCCTAAAATTAGATAGTGATGGTGGTTGCACAACTCTGTGAATATACTAAAAACCATAGAGTTATGCATGTTAAAGGAGTAAGTTTTATTGTGTCTGAATTATATCCCAAATAAAACTTCTATTATAAAAATCAAAATAAGAATGCTAAGTTTCCAATTTTTCTTTAAGGAGAGAATCCTAGTATCTATCTCATTAAAAAATTATACTTCCATGGACCAAGCTGACGATATATGTAAAAGCAAAGCCTGCTGGTGTTTGTGCTTGCAAGATAGTATACCCCAAATATAAAATGAACATGAACAAATGTAAGTCTTAAATCAGTTTTTCAAATTTCATTAAATTTCTTGTGTATCTTATGAAAAGTGACATCATTTGAAGCCAGCAGAATATTTTCCCTTGATCTACATGAAATAAATGCAATGCTTAAATAAATAAGTTTGGAATTTCCTACCTGATTATCACACATCAATCAAACTCCCTTCATGTTAGGCAGTTCTGACTAGCTTCTTATAAAAGATACCAAGCCCTTTATGTTTCTGAGCATTTCAAAATTTGCAAAGCTCAAATCAATCCTTGAAAGTGAGTGTCAGCTTATAGGTTAAATACCCAACAAGAGGACACTTATGTATCTCAGTGAAGAATATGTAAGTCTGTGCAGGGGCATATAACACATTGACTAAAATAAAAATTATTCACAAATAGTTTAAAGCCTTGGAATATTTCCTAAAAAAAGATCTGGAGGTGGGAATCATAAAGATTGTGAGCTTTTGAAGCTATAATCTTTAGTTTCCATAGAAGTTTTTTTAAGCTTCTAATTAAAAGAGCACTTATTTTTCTTATTAGAAAAGCTTATTTGATTTAAAAATCAACTTTAAAATAACTCTTGGAAAATGTTCAATTGACTTTATTAATTTTTTTTATATCTAGCACCTTAAGAGTAAATTTACCTAAGACTTTTAAACTGTCATTAACAACACAAAAGCAAAAGTTTCATTTACACCATAATTCACAAAGGGAGAGCACTAAAATATTCTCAACTCCCATGGGTTTAAAAAAAAGAGAGAGAGAGAAGGAAAGGAAATCTGCTCAAGAGAGAGGAGATGGGACTAAATGTCCTTTCTAATTTTTATGATTCATTTGAGATGGCAGAAGAGAGGCAAGAAAAAGTCAAATTCTTGAATTCTATTCCATATTGATGACAGACTCCATATGAACAAAACTCAACAGACATGTTTATTATCTTATGTTCATCTGCAAATCTCACAAGAACACGATTACAGTGTCAGAAAAACGTAGCTTCTTCCAAAGTAGAGGAAAGCAGCCAATTCCACAAGAATGCAAGAAAGAAAGAAGATGGTCAAAATGTTAAGGGGAATAAAATTGTTTGGTATTTAACATCCACACCATACATGAAGGACTTCTGGCTTTTTCTCTTAAACATAAAAACATAAAAAAGATTCAAAGATATAGGAGGTAAGTTCCTGTGAAATAAAGATAAAAGAAAATTTAAAATAGCTAAAATTTTACACTTAATATTTTGTGAGCTAGAAGGTATTGAATAAATGTTAGCTTTTGTGTTTACTGTACATTCTGTAACCCATAATAAACATCACAAAATATATGAGTTTCCTTGTTTCCTTTCTGATTTAATTCTATTGTATGTTACAATTTCTGCTTCCTTGTACATCCTGTTGGTTTTGTTTCTCTGGATAATCTTGACTAATACAACCACCATTAGTCAAATTTTCTTCTATTTGCAGACAAATATATCCCAATGTTTGCCATGACCAAAATGATAAATCAGTGCGTTATATATTTCCAAATTATAAATATTAAGCCTTTTATCTCACAGATATATAACTTCCTGCCAAGTAAATCTGAATTAAAATTACTGTAAGAAGTTATTACACACCTAAATTATAATAAAATCTGGTACTGTGTAAGCTATGGGAAAATTATACATACAGGTTAAGCATCCCTAATCCAAAAATCCCAAATCCGAAATGCTCTGAAACTTTTTGAGCACCAACATGATGCCAGAAATGGAAAATTCCACACGACTTCTGTGGCCAGTGCCAGTCAAAATGCAGTTAAAATTTCGTCTCATGCACAGAAGTATTAAAATATTTCATAAAATTACATTTACATTATGTGTATAAGGTGTATCTCAAACACAAGTTAACTGCATGTTTAAGACTTGGGTCCTATCCCTATGATATCTCATTATGTACATGTAAGTATTCCAAAATCTGAAAAAATTCAAAATCCAAAACATTTCTGTTCCCAAGTATTTTGGATAAGGGATGGTCAATCTGTACATCCAATGCTGGTGGCACTTAAATTAGTTTGATCTTTCTAGAGTGTGATCTCCCACAATGCAGCAAACCTATAAAAATTCTGATTTTGTCTTGGTTATTTTGCTTTGGAGAACAAACTCCTCGGCAATATCGTAAAAAAAGAAAAAATAATTTGTATTAAGATGTTCTCTGCATCTGTATATGTATGTTGAATTCTGGAAGAAACCCAGGAGAGAAACTTCAGGAGAGGAATGGCAAAAGAGAAGATGTCTATGACATGTAAATGGGTTGAAAGCAGTGCATAGAAACGTAGATGAAATAATGTTAAGTTAAAAGAAAATAACTGAACACAGTACACACAGGATAGAGATTGAACATGAGTTTGCAATGATGTAAACTGAGTTCATATTCACTAGGTTCTTTGAGAAACTACAGTCACCCTCTGTAATCAAGCAAACTGCAGCATTAACAATAAATAGACTTAAATTCTTAGAAACATGTGCCACAGCCTGCTTAAAAAAAAAAAAAAAAAAAAACCTAGAAGCTAAGCCTGAAGCTATCACAGCAGCAATTTGAATCCTTGAAATTCTAGCTCCCAGGCATCTGAGCACCTGTGGCAAATTATTAGAAAGATATCTATTGAAATGTTCTTTCCTTACACCATCAGTTACATGAAATACTTGCAGCTGAATCTCTCCATAGTGCCAGCCCATCAGTGGTTCCATCTAGGCAGAATTACAAAGTTAATATTTTCTTGATGTCAATCGCATGTGTGTTCAAGGACTCTTCCAATACATCTGTTAATGTTTTAACTGTTTATTCACATTTGTGTACATCTTCTCTGCCTTTGAGGCAACAGACACATATTTTAGTCTTCTAATCTTTAGAAAAATTGTATATGAGGTATTTGTCCCACACAATGATATAGAAGAGGACAGAATTAATTCTGAAGACTGCTGGTGCCAATAAGAAATCAGTACTTAGTGAATTCAAAGGAGGAAAGTAACGTATACAAACAGCATCTGTGCATCATTATCAGTATAACTGCTTAAATACGCACACAGTATAACTGCGTATTTTCATGAAATAAGAATGGGTGACTTTTGGTATAAAATTTTCTTCCCCTTGGCCTTTTTTAAACCTTAGTTTGGTATCAGCGTTTTTTTCTTCCTGTTAGACATCACAGAAAGGCCTTTATTCAAATATGTAGTCATCTCTGAACGCCACAGATTTAAGGAAGGGTGATATTTTTGTTCCATAGATGACTAAAGCATACACCATTGTGTCAAAAATCACAAAATACCACAAAGAGATGTTAGGCTTTTTGACAGAACACTCCAAGTTAGCACTTACTGAGCATTTGCCCTGTGCCTGCCAGTGTGCTATGTGCTTTTCACACATTAATTCATTTACCAGTTATTACACACCTGTGAAGGACTCTTACTGTCCCCATTGTACAGATGACAAAATTGAAACAGAGAGTCTAAGCCTATGGTCTCACAGCTAGAAGTTGTGTTATATTCTAGAATCTATAGAATCTATCTTATATTGCCCCTCATCCTTTTGGGATGATGACGATTACTGTTAGTAGCAATAAAAATGATTACTATCTAATGAATATTGATGATATATACTGAGATAAATAATTTCATACATGACCTTATTTAATCTGTATATAAATTCTGAGATAGGTGCCGATATACTCATTTCTGAAGTGAACTAACAAATACAGAGTCCATGAATGGGTCAAGTACTCTGGGCAAGAAATGAACTTTGTGACCAGGCTTTTATTCTTTCCAGGTTTAAGGGAACCTATTTAAGTAACACAGTACCTTTTAATCTTTATATTCCTTCTGATAATCATACCAGAAAAAACAATATATATAAAGCACTGTACTGTGCCTGATAGACATGTGGTTTATAAATGGTAGTTATGATCATCACCACCCATATTTTGCATGTTCTTCTATACCGAAGTATCACTCATCTTTGTATTTATTTTATACCCATTTACACACATTTACGTCTTCTGTATAGACACTATCTATTTTGCTTTTGTGTACCTAGTGTCTATAAGCTCAATTTCTGGACCAAAGTAGGTGCTCTGAAGATGTTTATTGAATTTTGCTAGTCTGTGGCTTCTAACACCAACTTTCTTTCATTATAGAATCATCTCTTTGATCTTTATTTGCAGTTTTTCTTCAGGCTAACTTTAGCATTTAGTTATTATGTGTCAGAATAACATGGAAGTCTTGCTAAAACAGATTTCTGGCCCAACCTCTAGAATTTCTGATTTAGTAGGTCCAGGGTGAGGCCAGAGAACTTTCATTTCTAACAAATTCCCACATGATGCTAATGCTGTAAGTCTAGAGTGCTGGAGACTTCAAGACTTCACCAGCGGAAAGAATTTATTCAAAGATATGTCCTTGTCAATGAAAAAAGTGTGATCTCAACAGGCGTCACGTTCACAGACTCGATCACAAATACACCTAAGTACTTACCATGGGCAGGACACTAATGCAGATGCCGTGAAAGAATCAGTCCCTGCTATCAAGCAAATGGCATTTATTTTGAACAATATTAGATCCATGCCCAGTGTGACTATAGAGTTATGGATTTAATGATTACAGTAACAAATCTGCTCAAACTCACATTTAAAAAGGAGTGTTTTTTTCTCTAAAACCATCATCACGATGGTAGGCTGCACAGTTATTGTGTCAATTGCCCATTGCTGTTAACAGTTTTGGGATTTTTCCTCTGAAATTGCCTTCCGAGCATTTGGCAGCCTTCCAAATGGTCTAAATGAAGGCAAAAGTTGGTGCTTTAAAATTAGAATTAATTTTTGAAAACAGCCAAAATATGATTAACAAAATGAATGAATGATTTGGGGTTCAAATCAAGATATATTATAAAATAATGAGACTTATTTGTAACTTGTAGCTCATCAATTGGCCATAAAGACCATTTTAAAAGAGATTAGAAATGTTTACATCAATGGCACCTGCACTAGAATATGCGTTTAGACTTAGAAGTTATTTATATGATAATACTGATTAGATGTATACATTCTAGTATATTTGTTTCCAAATGCTCTAAAAATTATTTATTCCAACAGAATTTCAAAAAAAAATTGCAGCAAACTAAAAAACCAGTAATAAGGAAATTGTAGTATAAATTACGGTGTTCAATTTCAGTGGAATATTTTGCAGTCATTAAAATGTTAATTATGCAGTGTAGGAAAAAGATGAAAAATTTGATATATATAGAAAATGTCAAGTTGTATGTAAACTATGATAAGCAATATAAAGTTTTATACACAGGGAATAGAGGAAATATGGGATAATAAAAATAGGTTTGAATGGCAGGGGAAATGACAGGATTTTTTCCTTGTGAATTTTCTCATTTTCATATAACTACAAAATTTATACTTTAAAAAAATCAGTCTTTACTTTAAAATTTCTATTGACATTTTCCTAGGCAACAGAAAAGTATGAACAAGGCTAATCATAAACATTGTGAGAATGAAGGTATGAGTGTTTATGTATGTATATAATATGAGTTATTGAATACGTCTGAAGTCAGCTAAAGAAACTCCCTGAAAACAGATGCATAGGGGCAAAGATTCCCCAATTGTTTGAGAAAGTGTATACAATGACCTGCCACATAATTTATAGATGTGAAGGTGAACATGAGTCTATAAGATGACCACAAGGTCTAAATCAGATTCCCAATCTAGATACAAATGATCGGTGTATCAGTTAAGACAGGCAAACTTATTCACTGATAACAAACAGCCCCTAAGATTTCATTCACTAAAACAAAGTTTCCTTTTCTTCTCACATTACCTATACATCCCAGGCCAGTTGGGTGTTCACGTTGGCCTCAACCTCACTCTGGGATCCACGCTAATGGAGCAGCCACTCTCTGGAAAGCTGCCAGTCACTGTGGCAAAGAGGACAGCACTCGGAAAGGTCTCTCTCATCAGTAATTAAATGCTCTACTCACATCTCATTGGTTAGAAAAAGTCACATGTCCTCACCCAAACTCCAAGGGATGGAGACATACAGCTCTGTTTTATGCAGGCGAAGAGCCAGAAATATCTAGAAACCAGTGCTAACGATTACCATAGGGAGCCAAGAGTGACTCAGTGAAGACAAAGGGTGGAAGGAAATCAACATGGGACTGAAACTGGGCACCATAAAAACACACTAAAGACCAAATAAAGGAAGGGAAAGTCATATAACTCCGCAACCACTAAAAATATATTTTGAAGAATATTTAATGCCACAAGAAAGTGATTAAAACATGTTTCAAAATTGTGCATATACCATTACCTCAATTTTGTATTTATGCAAATTGATTAATTATATAGCAAAAAATGACTTAAAAAATAGGGGAAAAGGTAAAAGTGATTTTGTCTGAGTGGTGGGATCATGGATGAGTTCTATGTTCTTCTTAACTTTTCTACATTTTCCAAGTTTGCAAAAAGAGTAAATATTACATTTATAATAATAAAAATAACATCAACCTATATAACATTCTTAATTTTTTAAAAAAAGCTGTAAGTTCAACTGCTTTTTTACTCTACCAACCTGACTATAAAGTGTCAGCTTAATATTGCTTTATTCGACCATTTTTATTCATTTCTTTCTATCAGCACCTTTTCTAAATAGTCTTAAACTGATTAATAGTGATGAGTGAAGCAGACAGATCTTCAAAGGATTTGATTCTGTTGCTGAGCTTTGAAGAATTAGTGGGTGTGTTCCTTCCTTCATTTTGCTGTTTTAATTAATAATCTGGTTTAAGAAATTGAGAAATTAATTTTTTCTTTCAAAAAGAAAATACTTTTTAGGGAAAAAAGAAGAGCTAGGGAAGGTATAAGAAACATTGCCAAGAACTTAGCATTCACAAAAAATGCCACAATACAGGCTGTATTCTTCTCACATGTCTTGGAGAAAATAGGTGATGCTAGAAAATAAATGCCTTTAAGGCAGAAGGAGTCAGGGTTAGGGACTGTTGGGCAGCTCAAATGCAGTATTCAGTTGATGTAAAATACTTTCATCTGGTACTTTGAAGTAGGCAAATGTATTCTTTTTTAAACCACAAAGTCAAAGTATAAACAGGACACTGGAAAAATGGCATTTTATAAACATCTGGATAGTGTGTTCCTAAGGCCTAGGCCTAAGGATTCAGGAATCAGCTGGCAATAATTCCAAATCCATCACTGATTAAAACACTTTTCAGACATAAATCTCAAGTAGTTGCTGTAGTTTCAGATTGCACTGGAACATTCTTTTAGATTTAATTCACTTCATAAACACTATGGTGACGTATAGCTTTAAATTTAGAGTTTGAATTTTAAAAAGGAGGGGTAAGTCAAATCATCCAAAAATAGATGAAGGTTAACACCAAAAAACTGTAATCAAAGGGAAACTATGAATTCTACACTTAGAGCTATAACTTAAATTTTGTGAGAAATTAACACCTATAAATATGTTAAATCATACAAAAATGCTATCAAATATTTAATCAATTCTCCATAATAAGATATTTTCTGCTTTTAAATATAGCAAAATAGACATAATTTTAAAAACCATTTTTCCTAGTCGCCTTACAAGAATATTATATAATCTAAAGGGTCTCATTTGCCAAGAAATTTCCCTAAACTACCTGGTATAATGTCTTAAAACCGCCAACAGATTCGCTGAGCTTGTCATGAACCTCTTGCTTTTATGAAAAAAAATCATTCAACAAACCTGTGATGAGGCATATTTACCAATTACCAGAATGTAAATGTTTGGTTACCAGGTTGACTGGCAACAAAAAGTTTCTAGCTCTGTAAAAGGAGTGAAAAGGACTCACGGGTTAAATTAACTCATTCTGGCCACTTAATCATGCAATTAGAAATATTAAGCCAATTCAAAAAACATCTATTGGGTACTTAGCTGAGCCAGCTTCTGTGGCAGGCAATGGAGATAGGCTACATCTGTGAACAAAACAAATGAAATTCCTGCCTCTAAGGAAAACAATTTCATCTTTCCAAAAGCTTGTTGAGATTATATGCCAGACTAACCTATATGCCGCCCTCAGGCTCTCCACCTTACTCCCTAAGACAGGCATGGTTTATCTATTTATCTATATATGTCTAGCATTTAGTATACACCCTAGTACAGAGGCACTTAATAAATATTTCATAAATAAATGAGTGAATGGAGTGAAAAAGTTATACATTATTATTTTCATTATTATTCCTGTTAATGGGGGATAATGAATTTAGCATCGACAACTTGAGTTTAGAAAAAAATTAACCTCTCCTTCTCATCGTGCTCTCCCTAACTGTTCTCAAACCCCATGGGTCTATTTTAAATCAATATCATCTGAATTTCTAACTAAGTCTGTCAAAGAACCAGTCACACAGCAATTCCAAAGAAAGTTCAGCTTAAGAGGCAAGGCCGTGTTGCAACCCCTCCAAAGTCAGATAAACTGAAGGTGAGTGGAATAGGAATTCAATAAATAGCCACCCTCCACAGGGTAGCATATCGACCATACACACCAGGAGGGTCCCACTGGGCATAAGGCATGAGATACCTGGGTACACGTCTATGTGCTGCTCAGCGCTAAGTCAGACAGGTGTGCAGAACCTCCTTCTCTGTTATTCTTCCCCAAGACAGAGACAGCCCACTGTGGTGGTTTAATCTCAATACCCACCTCTCTACTCCAGACAGACTCACAGGCTCTCATTGAGTGAGAGAACTAGTTCAAGTGTTCAAACTGGATAGAGCTCAGCTGTTGTTCGGGGAGCTGTTGATTCTAAGTTAAATCCTGGAGAGGCAGAGTTACCATATGATCCAGAGAAACTAACATTCAAATCCAGCTTTCACACCAATGGTATGACCCCTCACCACTCCCTGGCCATGTTCCAATTTTTATTATTTTATTATTATTATTGTTATAAATATCAGTAATAACACCTAACATTTTGTCACTTAGAATTTACTAAGCCTGTTCTCATAAATTTTACCTACTTTACACAATAATCTCATAAAGTAGAAAGTGTTACTTAGTTTAACTGTGGAGACACTCTGGCTCAAATTTAAGTAATTTGCCCAATATCACACAACTAGGAATGAAAGGAACTGGAATTTGAATCAATACCTACAAGAAATGTTTTCTGGGAGAGACATACTCTCACTCCTCTCCTCATGCTGTGCCCCATCCCCATCCTATTCCTCCAATTAGCTATTGGTGCTTATTTCCCTATGTTTGAAAATACAGAGGACAAGTAGATGTAGGAAGCATTTTTAAATATTACTGAAATAAAGATATTTATTCAAAACTCATTCAACAAACATTTATTGAGGCACTCTTTTAGTTTTGGAAAATATGGCAGTGAATGGGATATTTTCTTACCATGGTTTGTGACCCTTTTGGGTTTCCTATAATCTTGCGCTCTGCATTGTTTTATCTTTGAATATTTTCTGTATACAGTATATATTGTGTATACTGCTTCTTGGGCCAATTGGCTCTTTGAGGTTCCTGTACCCTTTAAGAACACAGACATGTCCCTTTAGACTTCTGATGAGCCCACATAAATCATCATCTCTGAAGTTTCTGTGGTCTGCAGCCTCCTTCTCTCCTGTTGGGGTGAAGGAAAAGTTTTGGGTGGGGCCATGCATAAAGTCTCAAAGAACTTATAGGAAATCAGAGAACTCCAGATGGCAATATCTTCCATCATCTCCAACTGAGAGAATGTGGCCAAATCTGGAGAGTGGGGACTGGAACAGCTAAATATACTAGTTGCCTAGGTCAGTTTGACAGGGTGAGGCACTTCAGGCCTCCAGTTCCAGAATAAGCTGGTTAGGAAGTGAGAGAGGAATAGTGTCCACCTCCCCTAAACCTTCCTTTTGGCACAAAACACCCTCTCTCTCAATTCTCAATATCATTCTTCCTCAAGCTATTTCCATAAATGTCTGGTGTATGTCCAGACAAAAGTACTAGCTGCTCGGGAGGCTGAGGCAGGAGAATTGCGCGAACCCGGGAGGCGGGGCTTGCAGTGAGCGGAGATCCGGCCACTGCACTCCAGCTTGGGCGACAGAGCGAGACTCCATCTCAAAAAAAAAAAAAAAAAAAAAAAAAAAAAAGTAATACTGGCTATTACCAGTGATAGCAGTTACTATGTAGCCGATAATCATAAAGACCAATAATAATTATACATACCATTAAAATATGCCAGATCTAATTTGTTAGTAATTGTATTTGACGCCAACATCAAAACCATTCATGAGGTCTCAGACTTCATAGTCTGTCACTTATGCAGTATGATCATCTGCTCACAACTTTAAAAGCCATTAAGTGACTTTCCAATCAAGACCATCCATTCTCCATAAAACTCCTTGGCAATGCTGTCACTGAGACACTTTGGCGTGTAGCTACTCACTTGAGAAGAGCCTAGCAAAGCTGTTAGCACACCAACATGGCACATGTATACATATGTAACAAACCTGTACGTTGTGCACATGTACCCTAGAACTTAAAGTATAACAAAAAAGAAAAAAGAAAAAAAAGAGGAAAACAATGCTGCAATCAAAGCATTTCCTGAAACACTAAATAAAATAGTACTGTATTCATTAATGCAGCAAAAGCATATAATCAGTACATTCTTGACTACGAGAAACCTAGGAATCCTTTTCCTCTCCTACATGCCATATGCAAAAGAAATAAGCTCATTAATTCAGCCTCAACTGTTCTTCCCTTTTCCCTCACCTTCACCACACTTCTCCTCCTGCCCAATTTCACTATCTCTATTGCCTCCTCCACCTGTATAAGCAGATACTTAGTCCAGGGTCAGCCTTCAGGTTTTTGCACTCTTTTTATACTTTTATTACTTGAAAATTTCTTCCCCTGTCATACATTCAACTATCGGAGCTATTTAAAGTCCTGCTTCCCACTCCAAGTCTAAACCTCCAACTCTGGCCTCGCTTCTAAGCTCCTGACATTTGTTTCCAATTACCTGACATTTCCACCTGGATTGAATCCCAAACCAAAACCATCATCCTTCCCTTCCCCTGCTCCAAACACATTTCCTTGTATTCCTACAATGGCTACCGGCTTGAAATCCTAGAAACTTAAGTTCCTATTCATTTTTTTTCCTCCATATCTGAATTGGTTAGAATCAGATTGTAAGATCAACTGCATGTAACAGAATCTCGAAATCTCAGAGGCTTCAACAAGGCAGTTTATTCTTTTCTCATGTAGAAGGCTAGTGAAATTTAGTCAAGGGATGGTGTGACAGAATTCTGTTCCATGAAGTTCTTTGGGACTCAGTCTCCTGCCAGCTCATCCCTCCAATATTGCTAGGGTCCAAATTAGCAGCTGCACCTAGACCAAGATGGCAGGTAATCTAAGAAGCAGGATGGAGGAAGTATCTGATAAAGAAGAAAGAGGTAAAACGTGGGTCAGCCATCTTTTAGGCATGCTACTGCATGATACTTCTGGCCAGAACATCATCACACAGGCACACTTAGCCACAAGCAAAGCAGATAAATAGGGTCTTCATTTTAGATAGCCATGTTTCCAGCTAAAAATCAGGGTTTTTATAACTGTAAGAGAGTAAAGAACAGATATGTATGTGTCTGACACCATGGTTCATATCTAATTGTTCTAATCCTTTATGTCGTAGCTCTACAATATATCTAGAATCAGCACTGCAATTCTAAGCCCTAATCACATCATTCTCTAGTCAAAAATCTTCAATGGCTTTCCAATGCTTATCAAAGTAAATCCATATTCCTAAACTAGCTCCTTAAGATCACCCAAAATTTGATTACAAATTATTTTTTTGATTTTATCTAACACATTGTCCAAAATTGAGACAGCCTAACTACTTGCCGTAATAATTACTACCACTTACTGAGCACGAGAAGGTTTACATAGATTATAACCAGTCTTTCTCTCCTCTCTCTCTCTCTCTCTCTCTCTCTCTCTCTCTCAGACAAACGCGCGCACACACACACACACAAATGCAAAAATCAATATTATTGTCCCCAAATTAAAGATGAGTAATCTGAGATTTAGAAAGGTTAAGCAACCAGGCATGGTCCCATATGTATAAGTGGAAGGGCTGGGATTTAAAGGCATAGTTGTGTGGTCTCAAAATACATTGCTTCTCTGCATCCTCCACCCCATCGCCTGTAATACACACTGCTAGTCATCAAACAAGCTGTCCTCCTTCATGGCTTTGCTTATGCCACTGCCTCACCCATGACACCCGTATCCTTCATCCCTGTTGAGATCCCATCACTTGTTGACATTCAAACCATTTTCCATGGCCAGTTAGCATACTTCATGAAAGTTTCTCTGAGTTGTTTGTGCTTTCTCCCTCTACCTGTATCCACAACAACCAAAAGTGCTTTTCTTCCTGAGTGCCCACATATTTTTTTTTGTATTTCCTTTAAAGTCCTAATCATACTCTATCTTATGTCGGGGTTGGCACTATCCCAGCCTGGCCTCTCTCTAGGCTTCTCATTCTCAGAGTGCTGGCCCTTTGTGTTTGTCATGTATATATGACCCCTGTGGGTAGCAATAAGTACCAGATAATTAGAGTAATTATCTAATTTTTGTTTAATAAATAAATATGGATTTAAACATGCCATGTTTGTTTAACAATAGGCACATCTGTTTTAGATGTATCTCCACAGACGGTTGAGTATGTTCTCTGCAATAACTTCTGATGCCAGAATTAGCAAAGGGAAGTGAGAATGTGAAGAATTTGTCACAATCCATTGACATCCTCATCATGTACTTACACGTCTTCAGGGTCAGAATGTACTAATTGGGAAATAGAAGATCTCGTAAGCTTAGTGACCTAAACAACCTTCCTCAATCCTTATTGCTTTTCTCCATTCCATTTAGATTTTGTCCTCTCAGCTCTGACCCCACTCCATTAACTTCTTGCCCTTTTCACTGTTCTTCCCAATTTTCTGCTTAGTCTTAGTCATAAAATTCTAAATTACTGGTAAAAAGCAAAGCCCTTTCTTAGACAACTGGGCATATAATTTTGCTCCAAACTAGAGTTTCTTGGTTTGGTTTCTATTTTTTATATTCTAAAATGCTCATGCTGGCTTAGAAGTACAATCTAGACAATTTATATGATGTAGTACCAAAAAAGATATCACAATCTTATTCATTTTTCTATCACTAGTGCAAAGCCCAGTGTCAAATGCATAAGAGAGATTTAACAACTGCTTAAAGAATAAATGAATGAATCCAGAAGAAAGATTGCTTTATTTCTGACCCTTCCTCCATTATATTTCAAAGAGTTAAAATGTCCATAAAAAATCAAAATACATTTTAAAATTCAAAATAAACCAGCATTTATTACCAAGACACTCACATTGAAAATCCATTTACTAATTTTGAAAATAGGTACTACAGTTTCTTGCTTCAGTACAACAGGCAGTATATTAATGTTGCTTAAAGGTAAGCCATTGAGAAGGAAAAAAGGAATAAGGAATTTTTGTTTAGAATTTTAGGTTAAGTGTCCAGAGGCTAAGACTTATCCTGCTTCCTCCCTATTGAGCCAGGAGCTTAACTCCACCCTGAAGTGAAAGGAGAACCAAGGCAACTATTCCAGCATACCCACCCTATGAACTGGAAGAGCTCCTGTTGGCTGAACACATTGGCACACCCCATGTTCACCAGCTCCAATCTTTCCCTCTGCTCAATACCAATCAATGCCTACTTAGAAAAAGCTACTTTCCCACTCCTCATGGTCTGCCAAGGAAAGAAACTGTTACTGGACCAAGGAGCTTCAGAGAATTGGAAAAGGTATTCAAACACATTGAGTAAACCATTCAAAGGACTGATTTTTATAAGCACATGGGAAAATTGCCAATATAAATAAAAAGCGAACCTCACAGCTTTGAAACCATGGCCATAGCAATAATAGCTAAGCTTTTCAACTGAGAAATTGCCTGTATTGAAAATAAGCTACTATTAGTGATTTGGTTTTTTCTACTGAATATCTCCTCAGTATCTACATTACTCACTTGGTGTCTTAGAAAATGTGTTAAACTCTTGTAATCCATGGCATGATCACTGCACACATTGTAAAGGTACTAAATGTACCCACAGGAGAGCACTGAGGTAAGAGTGGCAAGGACAACATGGCAGGTAAGCTTTCAGTGTGCTCAGAGTCACTAAAAGAGTTAATAGAACTCTCAACATTCCTAGTAGAACTGTTTGGTACTAGGGCCAACCTATAAGGTCAGAGATAGACCTAGTTTATTTAATGAGAAGCCTCAGCCCCTGAGATTTAAATTTAAGTCTTTTTGGAGAATAATTTGGCAATCTCTGTTAAAATTAAAAATCCATATTTTAAATCCAGAAATTCCAGATATTAGTAATTGCTATAAATAAGTACACAAAATGTATGTACTTCATTTTAAATTATAAGACTGTAACAGTGACAAATAAAAATCAGCATGTCTATCAACAGGGAAATGGCCAAATATACCACAGACATCATGCAATGAAAGAATCCGAAGGAGTTAAAAGCAATGAGGGAGAAGTTCTACTTCTAAGTATAATGTAGTTTTTCATGGCAGGCCAACATGCCCACTAAAAACAACTAGAAAAGTTAAATAAATTACAAAAATCACATATTTAAGGACATTAGGAAGTTAATGAAGCCAAAAGTTCTAACAACAGTAAAATTCTAGAAAGGAAAGATTTCAGAGGTGATCTGAGGACATGCAGCCAACTTCAGGGACATTTGCCACCCTGAGCTGGCTCATTCTAGAGAAAGGAATCTAGGGTAGGTTCAGGCAGAGGGAAGCTACTGGGACAAAGAAACCAGCAGATCCTCTGGAAACCACGTAGAGCTTCGATGGTAAAATTGAAGATTTGAGGAGCCTTGAACACAGAGGCAGTCTCCCTGTCAAGTTATTTGTCATGTTCAGAAGCTGCACGGGGCAGAAGACTAAAGAGCTAAGCCCAAATCTCTCAAAAGCAGACCAGATATTCTGCAGTCTCTTAGTGCTGAGGAGACAAAGAATTACAATCAAAAGCCCTGGAGGGCCATGCTTCTGAAATAGGGAGAACAAAAAATAATTTAACAAAATTGCAACCTGTTCTCATGCAACTTAGTCAGTCATTGGATTAAGGCAATCAGTCTTTCAACCTGATCTGCCTAGTAGAGGAAAGGTAAACGTATGGAGCATCAACAGCTTTTTAAAACAATGCCTGGCATTCGAACAAAAAATATTAGGCATACAAAGAGTTAGAAATACATGAATGACAGTCAAGAGAATAAAAACAATGAAGTAGTGCTATATGCACTGATCATTTGGCAGCTGAGTTGTTAGAAAAAAGCACAAAACTACACACAAACACACATACACACGCATATACCTATGTCAGTGCATAGGAACAAAGTCTGGAAGAGTATAGATCAAACTCACCTTGTTCGTTATATCTAAGAATACTGACCTCAATAGGGTGGTGGGAGTAGTCAAGTAAAACGTTAATCTATATTATTCAAATCTTTGTATTTTTTAAAGCAATGAATTATCAAAACTACCTAAATAGTTCAGTCACCTCAGGAGTGAGGAAATACACATAGCTTTCTGCATCACAGGAAAAGATTGTAACATGTGGGAAATTAGTGAGCCAGCAACCCATCTGCCCTGAAAGGGCAAGAGAGAGACTGGTGGGTGGGGAGCAAATGGGAGACCTCTGCTCATTAACTAACCCAGCAGAGGTGATTCTGGTTATGCCCATTTTGCTAATATAATTTTGCATTAGTAATTTTCAGTTGGGTAGGGAAAACAAAGAACTAACATGTAGGATATCAGATGCTGCTGTGCAAGGAACACAGAAGTTAAGCAAGGAATTAGAAACAGAAGGTAAACTCAAAGTAGGTAGAAGATTATCTGATAAAAGCAAACACAGATGCACATACCAGTCTTCATGAGGCCTGCCACAAGAGAGAGAAGATGAATAATCCAAAAGAAACACTCAAAGTGAGGAGCTGAGGGACAGTGTGCAGAAGGTTCTCTAGTAAGGCCTGGATTCCCCCCAAGAAGTATTAATATCTCCTTCTCCTGTGTACCTACCAGACTTCACATTTCCCTTAGTACACTCTCCCTTAAGACACAGTCTTCATAAACACATCTTCTCCACACTCATTTAACACTGAGTCCCCAGAAGCCAGACACCACACTGGGGGTACCTCAATATCCTGCCTCACTCTTAGGAGGGTGGCCATACATGGTAGGTACTCCAAACTTGTTTATGATTTAAGCCAAATCTTAAATCACCAAAGAGATCTCTCATCATGGTGTTTATCAGCAAGAAAACAATCAGACAATGACTTTGCAGGGCCCCATTCACTGGGACACTCAGTTTTGAATTATGAATTGAATACTGCCTGCTTAGCATGATGCTAAACTCAGTTTCTGACAGCATAAGAATTATCACGACTTGTCTCTTCCCAGTCTGCTTTCTGATCAATCTTGCTTTCCCATACCTCCTAAATGGGTCAGCAGTTTTGAGTTATGAGGAACACAGGGACAAGAAAAGTAACAAGAAAACAAACCTTTAGGAACAGTTCCCAGTGGAGGACCAGTATACAGGAAGCATGTAATAAATATTTATTGACTACCTGACAACTAAAATGTCTTTTCTGGATGCAATGTGTATAGCAGTTGTAAAAGAATGACTAAAAGCTGCTGCACTATTCAAGCATTCCACACTTACTCCAGTTAGGGAAGATTTTTCATTTTTCATTTTGATAGCTGACCAACAACCCTGTGAAATTTTCCTCTGATCGTTTATCCTTATCTGAGGATAAGACTGCTTAAGGGCAAACAAAGCTCTTTTGAAAATCTTCTGTTCAAAGCAGAAGCCGTGGGAGAAATGACTTCATAAGAGGAGATCTAACTGTGTTCCTTAAGTAGAGGAGGAGGTGGTTTGTTTGTTTGTTTATTAATAAACATGCAGATGCTCCTCAGATCCCTCTGGGCTCTACTTTCTGGCACTCCATGCTTATTGGCCTTAGCTTATTCACCTTAGATTCATTTCTTCCCTAGCGACCTTGAGGCACTATCTGCTGTTACATTTGCAGCAAGGCTGGTTGTGGCTGTGCAAATCCATAGGTGGCTACCCATGCCTATTAGCAATCAGAGTCAGGCAGGTGAGACTCATGGGTCTAGGCATTGTTGACCTACACAACAAAGGAGAGACTTGGACAATTTCCCTAGCAGATCCCATCACATAGATAACAAAACAGGTACTGAGGGTGCTCCAGGAACTGAGCATGGCTTCCGGGCTTGAGAAGCCCACTTTTATTTCCTGGGCACATACTATCTTCTTAGTACTACATGAAGAATATAAGGCCTAGTCCTTGCTTTCACAGAAGTTAGAGTTTAATGGATACATGTAGAATAACAGAACAACTAGAGAAGAGGTTTTTCCTTAACCACTCTCTTCATCCTTTTGTCAACACGGCATTTATGAAAACCTGAAACAACTCAGTTTATGTGTTTATTGTTTATCTCCTCTGCCAGAATGCAGGCTCCATGATCGTATGGGTCATTTTCTGTCTTGTTCTCCTCTGAATCTCAGCCTTAGCACAGGCCTGGTCCATACTAAGTACTCAATCAATATTTATATACACATACATTCAAGGAACAGGCACTCTTCTGGATACTGAGGCTGAGGCAGTGAACAAGATAAGCAAGATTCCTTCTCACGGTACCTACAGCCTGATGAGGGAGATCAACAGTAAAGAAGTACACAAATAAACAAGATAATTTCAAATAAAAATATGTGCCATTAAGAAAATAAAACCTAGCAGTCACACTTGAGTCTTTTATTTTTCCCACCCCTTATATCCAAACCACCAGCAATTCCTGAAGACTTTTTCACAGAACAGCCAAGCCTGCCCACTGCCCACTGTCCCCACAGCTACCACCCTAGCCCAGCTATCGTAATTTCTCACCTGGACTATTGGAACAGCCTCCTACATGTCTGTACTTCTTACTACATTCCTGCTCCACACAATCTGTGTCCCACTGGGCAGTCAGTGATCTTCCCAAAGCACAAATTAGATCATATCACTCCTCTGCTTAAAACCTATTTCCAATTAGGATAAAATGCAAGTTCTGAATAAGGGCCTATATGACCTTCCATGAAGATCTTGCCCTGCCAGCCTCTCCACTCACCTCTCTGACCTTTCTCTCCTTTGCTCAGTATATTCCAGTCACACTGGCTTTCTTTCAGTCCCAGAACTGGCCAAATGGTTCTCTCCGTTGAGCTGTTGCACCAGCTGTTTTTTGCCTCAGAGGCTCTTTCCCCAGAGCTCTGAATGGAGCTTTTCCTTTTCATCCTTCAATCCAAGCTGACCGGTCTTCTGGAAAAGTCTTCCCTACCCAGTATACCTAGTGTAACTTCCCCCTGTTCTCAAATCAACACTCCAATGTATTATCCTATTTTATTTTTTATGGCATTTATCACTATCTGAAATTACCTTATTTGCTTACTTAGTTTCTGTCTGTTCCCACTAGTAGGTAAGATGTGTGAGGGAAGGGACCTTGCTTGTTCTTCAGTCACTATTGGATTCCCAGTGCCTTTCATAGGGTAGGCCCTGATACATTTTTGTGAATGAATAAATGAGAGCAGCTGAAAGGACTTCTGTAGACAATGTAACAGAAAGGCCTCCCTGGGGAAGTGATATTTGAATTAAGACCTGAATTTTAAAATGAATGAATGGATGGATGAATGAATTCTCTCCATAGTTTGGAAGCTAATGCCCCTATTTCTAAAAACCAGGCATTCTCCTATCAGGGCTGGATCTATGTCTTTGTGCTGGACCCTTGGGTTCGTGATCAGATACCATCAATCTGCTGTTCCCAGCCCTCCTCAGCAGCTGCCTGTTGTCTAGATGCAGGAAGGCTTCTTTCTGTGACTAACCAGAAAGATGGCTGTGATAGTTATGTAACAACTTGACTGGGCCACAGGGTGCTCATATATTTGGTCAAACTTTATTCTGGATGTTTCTGCAAGGGTATTTTTGGACGAGATTATCATTTAAACTTGTAGACTGAGCAAAGCACATTGCCTTTCCTAATGGGAGTGGACCCTATTCAAGCAGCTGAAGGCCCAAATAGAACAAAAAGGCTGACCCTCCCCAAGGAAGAGAGAATTCCTCCTGCCCTGCTGCCCTCAAACTGGGACATCAAGCCTTGAATTTCAGAATGTTTCATATGGACCCCCAAAATCGCATTTTCCACTAAATACCTTCCCATGACATTTATGGCCATGGTTCCCTTTCTGGAAAATGAGAGCCGACAAAATCAGTCAGACTGTGTGGCAATTGAGGAAGAATGTTTCCTGCCTTTGCATTTGATGTAAAACATCAACTTTTCCTTGGTCTCCAGTCTGCTAGGCTTTTGGATTGGAATTACACAATCAGTTCTCCTGTCCCAGGCCTTGAAACTCAGATGGTTACTAAAGCATTGACTCACTTGGGTCTCCAGCTTGCTGACTCACCCGAAGATCTTGGGACTTGTCAGCCTCTGTAATCATATGAACTGATTCTTTATAATAAATTTCTTCATATTCACATACACACACACACCCTATTGGATTAATATAACAAAGCCTTTCCTTTCATGTTACACTTTTACTGGGCTTTTAGTTCCACCACATTGTTTCTTAAAAGGAAGACACAATACAACTTTTCTGGGTGACTCAATGTTATCCTTATGAATTTACCACTCCATAGGATGTGGCAACCCAGCTTTGTGGCTACACTTCAGTTTTCTTGTTTCCTCTCTGCATGTCAAAATATCCTCTATCATTCCTACATCTGCTAATGTGATGTGTCCACAAAACCCAGATATTTAAACATGTTAAAAATAATGTGCTAAAATCCCAGAAGCTCTTGGTGAGAAGAGCAAAAAAACAATACACTAACTTGCTGTGTGGGGTTAGAACAGCTATTAGGCTGGCTCAGAGGCCTTCTTCTCTGATTTCCACCTTAAACTGTTAATGAAACTTTAACCTCCAGATAAGTATGGCACTGCCATCATTGTTTTTGTCATGACTATGGGAATCCTAATACCAAGACATGTATAATTTAGTAGAAAATTAAAATGATAAAAGTATGTGGAGTGTACATTACACTACCAAATAATGTAGGCTACACTTTAGCCTATACTATGTATTTATTCAATCACAATAAGCCTTTTCCATGAGTAAGTTTCATCACTAAATTATCAACAACATCAACAACATCAAACCTTTCAAAACATGTAAATTCAGAGCCAAAGTATACAGGCTAGAAAAAGTTGATCTTCTCATGTGAACTCAAATATTGACCAAAAAAAAAAAAAAAAAAAAAAATTCATGCCCAGTATTATAAACATCTGCTTTGTTTGTATACCTAAAATATAAATGTGTATTGCTCTTTCAGAAGGTCTGTTAAGTGACCAGTAACAGCACAGTGCAAGGTTGAGAGAAAAAATTTGACTGCAAACAAAAGCAAACAGCAAATGTCACATGAATTACCAGTCTTCACAGGAGAAATTCCATCTGTGTCTATAGAGGTTGAGCTTTCTTTTCCTGTTCTCAGTATATGTTAAGAATATAATGATTCATAGATTAGAGTCTGCCACAGCGCCCTGGCCTTGAATTTTAGAATGTTTTATATGCACCCCCAAAAATCACACCTTCTACTAAATACCTTCCCATGACATTTAGGTCCATGGTTCCCTTTCCGGAAAGTGAGAGCCAGCAAAATCAGTCAAACTGTGTGGCAACTGAGGAAGAATGTTTAAGAACACTTCCATTCACATCCTGACAAGAACATCAAATATTTTGCAGCTTAGGTAACAGTCCTGTTTAGTAAACAACTGGAATTACACAATCAGTTTAGGGCTCACAATTAAGACTTCTTCAAATATGTGTCCACAGGGGTCTGGGAAGCATCAGTAGAAATAAGCATAAGTAACAAGTACTGACTCTTCTTTTGGGGGCATGTAAGCATCCTTAAAGCATCCATCTTTAAGAACTGGAACACTCACCGCGAGGGTCTGCGGCTGCATTCTTTAAGTCAGCGAGACCAAGAACCCACCGGAAGGAACCAATTCCAGACACATAATGGTTACTATTTTACATCTGCCATTTTGCTTGGTTGATATTAATTACTGGTTATTTCAGAATGTGATGTAACCAGTGTTAAATTGTCCTATCATCTCCTAAATTATATACTATTATATTCCCTACTCAACCTGTTCACCTAAAATAATATGTCAGTTTTTTTCCACGAATAATTTGAGCAATCTTACATATTCTGTATGAAGAGTAGTCAGGAATGAGTCATACTATGTATGTCATTGATTTTTATGTGCTCTGTCAAATTGTGGAGAAGGCTTTCAAGTGCAAGGAACAAAAACAAGACTGTTTACAGCATGACTGGATCTTTAGCTGGGTAATACCAAGTTATGGTGAGAAGTCTTTCTGTGGTGCTCTTACTCCTCCAGTACTGCCATAAGGCTGGCCCCTGGTATCCCTCCACATCACTGCTTACAGTTTGTGTCATCTGAGAGCATTTTCCACATCCATTTTTTTCGACAATACACATCTCCCATGTATCATCATTTAATGTTCCCACCTTGAATTTTTTTAAGTTGCATTTGTTACTTTAAATTAGAACATCTTTTTAAAACTTAAACTTATTTTTGATCTCATCACCAAAATTTAAACTACATGAAGACATGGACTACTGTATGTTTGGTATCCATACTAATTCCCTGACAGGGTCATACGTGCCTACACGGTGAATCGGTCTTATGTCAAGGCAACTTCTTTTGGTTTCAGAAAATGATACCAATTCAGAGTACAAATCATTTGACTATAAATTTATTTGGATCATATGGTAAGTTAGTTGAATAAAACCCTCCAAACGTGTACTTCCTCATGTTATTCAAAAGTTCAACAAACTGTAAAGAACAATTTTGAAAAATGTAGTCAAATTTATCCCTTACAATGCTAAAGGTTTTTCTTAAAATGAGGAAATTTCAGTATCTGTAAGACTCAGACACAAAACCTGATTACAAGGAGCAGGCAGAATGTAAGATAATGAAATGTAAGACAATGAAATATAAGACAGTGAAACTGGACCGTTAATGCCTTAGCTACAGAGGCAACAGTTGTTTGGAAGTCATACTCACTTGCTAAGTGGGAATGAAGGCTAAATATTGTCTTGTCTTTTGTTTTTGAAAAAAAAAATTAAAACATAGATACCAGTTTAAAGGCCCTGTGAATTCAAGTTTTGGAGGTTAACTTTAAACTTTGTAAACAGGCTAAACAATGAAGAGGAATGTAACCCATAGGTCTTCAATTTTCAGCCACACGGCTACGTGCTCTTATCAATCGACTTAGGGTCTTTTTGGAATTATTTTTACTCACATACACATTATTTTGAGGGTCATAATGAGAAATCATATATAAAATTCATTTTTGTGGTTTTTATTGTAATAATTAAGCAGCATTGTTTATAACCTTAATATATATTCTTTCAAAAACTTGGTCCTTAGTATTTTTCCCTTCAGAAATTGATTTTTTTCCTTTTTACAAACAATGTGAATTAAGTAATAATGTTCCACTTTGTGATGGCTGCAGAGAAGCCATTTCTAATAATCTCAATAGCATATATGAATATAATGACAGAAATGTCAGATAACTTTAATGCATTGCATCACTAAATCCTAATTGAACTTGTGATGTACTCCAAATAAATCTCTAAAATATTCTGTTTTCTAACATTCTTCCCTAAAAGATGCATATCTATGCATATAATGTGTGCAATCCAACTATGAAGAAAAGGCTTTGTTTGTTTTTCTCATATTGCATATTACTTGTAACTAGCGAAGTGCCTGGCACAAAATAAGTGCTCAATAAATATTTTTTGAGTGAAGGAAAGAATCCATTAAGTTGTAAATTTGTATACTAAATGTTTAAAAACTATACGAAATACCACACATAAAGTTAATTACTTGATAAAAATCCATTTCAATTGTTGATATAAATGTCTTATTCCTCATCTTACAAATGATGAAACTGAGACTCAAAGAAGTTACAAAATCTGTAAATTCTTAGTTACAAATTTAGGATAATATCACATACCTAGGATAATAATTTGCCTCCCCAAAGTGCTATTTCTTTTACCTTAACATTTAAAAAATGACTTTCTATCACACATATTAGATGTTTGTGAAAGTTATTAATAGTTTCTTAAATCTTTTCTGCAAAGCCATGTCTAAAATATAAAGGAAAGAAAAGATTTCTTTTAGAACAATTATTCTTAAAGAACAATTAAATTGAACAAGCTAAGAGAGAAATAAGTAAATAAAGCTTGGATGCTAAGATTCGTGGTAGTAATAATGTATTGTACAAGTGTGAAACAAACCTATATGTTTTCTTTTCAATTTGTATTTTCAATAAGTTGATCAGATTTTTTAATTGATTAAATAAGGAAGAGTAATATTTATTGTACTACTTTCACATTCCTGATGCTAAATATGTTTATAAAATTTCTGTTTCCAAACAGAAGACTTAATATGCTCATATTATATTAATTTCCATGTAGTCAAATTCTAATTAAGGTTGTGGGGAAGGTTTGAACAGGAGTTATAGATGCTAACAGTTGCTTCATAGTGAAGGCTAACATGACAGAGAACGTGTTTGGAGAGAGAAATCCTGATAAAGGCAGTGGGTCCCTCCTAAACCCCTGCTGTGAAGATTTATTACAATGCAGAAAGAGATCCTGCAGCTATAGAGATCTCAAAGTTTTTTGGTTATAGGAAATCTGATGGTGACCTAGACATTAGTTTTACTTTATATTTTTAATACTGTTTCAGGGCTTTGGATATCTTCAAGATGTAGGAATTGTGCAGTATTTAAGAAAAAGCTCTGAATTTATTTTTAGAATACTAAATATAATACCAATTTCATACAGAATACTTACTTGTTGGGATCATAGATATTGCAGAGAAGGGAATTGCTGTCACAGTATTTAATTACTATATGATTAGCATAAAAGTTATTTATTTAAAGATGTACTTTTGTTGTAAACATTTGAAAATTTAACTGCAAAATTTGCATGTATTTTTGTTATAAAAAGAGATGCTATTGCTTTGTTTTAAATTGTATATCTTGCTAGATATTTACTGTGACTTTTACACCTTGAATTGAAAATACACCTTTTTATTTAAAAAATCACGTGATTAACTTTAATAAAAACTGCTTTTATGAAAATAAAAAAAAAAAAAAAAAAAGAATATAATGATTCATAGATTAGAGTCTGCCACAGCGCCCTGGCCTTGAATTTTAGAATGTTTTATATGCACCCCCAAAAATCACACCTTCTACTAAATACCTTCCCATGACATTTAGGTCCATGGTTCCCTTTCCGGAAAGTGAGAGCCAGCAAAATCAGTCAAACTGTGTGGCAACTGAGGAAGAATGTTTAAGAACACTTCCATTCACATCCTGACAAGAACATCAAATATTTTGCAGCTTAGGTAACAGTCCTGTTTAGTAAACAACTGGAATTACACAATCAGTTTAGGGCTCACAATTAAGACTTCTTCAAATATGTGTCCACAGGGGTCTGGGAAGCATCAGTAGAAATAAGCATAAGTAACAAGTACTGACTCTTCTTTTGGGGGCATGTAAGCATCCTATGCTGAGTCACTATCACCTATTTTACTTGGAAACTTCCAAGAAGAAATACATTTGCATTTCAAGGTTTCCATTTGGGTCAACCATGAACAAATAAGAATAGAGGAGAGAGACAGAGAGGCCGCCTGGAACGTGAGCTGGGAGCCTGATAAGAATTTCTCCAGCCGTGCCATCTGGTATGTCCTAGCACTTGTCATCCAAATTGCTATTCTCCTGAACAAATTTAGTTTCCCCCAGACAGTTCAGCTTAAATGAGCTCATACTGTCTATCTGACACCTGTCGAAAGAAGAGTGAAAGACTTCTCTAAGCTCTAAACTGAAGGAGGTAAGGAGACAGAAAGAGAGAGAGGTAAGCAGGAGCAAGAAAGAGGGCAAGATGGGATGTGTGCAGAGCAGAAAGAGCTCTTTCTTGGAGTGTCAGTGTATTTTTACGTTAACCTATAAACCTAATGCTGGAAGGTGGGGAAGAAAGGAAAAGCACCACTTCCAATGATATTTGCTGAAATATGATTGAACACATGAAAAATGAAAATAGTACAAACTACCTTCACTCTCACCTAGTGTCTTTTTTTTTTTTTTTTTTTTTTTTTTTTTTTGACTATTTGTTGTCTGTGGTGTTTTGTTTTGTTTTTAGTTAAGAAGGAAGGAAATAGCAGTGGAGAAATGTGATCTGCTTTTGACAGCATGACCAATGCGCTTTTTCCATCCCAGCTGGAACAGGATTCAGTAACAGGCAAGGGCAAGTGGAGGAGTGATTTCATTAACCAAGACTTGATTTTGAGGTTTGCGTATCTGCAGATCTGCTTTTTCCTCCCAAAGTCTTGGGAAGCTGCCAATATGGGCAAAAAAAAAAAAAAAAAAAAAAAAAAAAAAAAGTGATGATAATGGATTGAGGCTGCCATAGGGCAAATTTCTGGAAGGAGAAATATCACAAATAATTACCAGGAGGGTACTGCCTGTGTCTTTGCCTTTCAAGTTGGAAGATAACAGAGAACTAAATTTAGTAACTGCTATTTGCCACAGGAAGATACTGAATAAAGAGAAGGAAGAGGGGGACAAGAGAAAAGGGTATGAAACAAATGGGCCTCACAGGAATACAATAAAAGGTAACTTTCAAAATCCTTCTTCGAAAACAAAAGGCCCAAGACTGTCGAGTCCCCTTCAAACCCATCTAATCTCATTAACGCTGGTGTTAGCACATTAGTTTGCAGTTTTCCCCCTTTCATTTTCTTTATTCTATGGTTTGAAAGTGTCCCCTCCAAAATTCAGGTGTTGACACTTATAATGGCCAATGTGATGATATTAAGAGGTGGGGCCTTTAAGAGGGCTCCTCCCCTCATAAATGGGATTAAGGCTTTTATAAAAGAGGTTTCACACAAAGAGATTTGGTTCACTTGTCCCTCTGTTCTTCTGCATTCCTCCCCTCTGGAGGATGAAGCAATAAGGTGCCATATTGGAAGCAGAGAACAGCCCTCGCCAGACAACAGAAGCTGCCAATGACTTGTTTTTGGACTTCCCAGGATCCAGAGCTGTGAGAAATAAATTTCTATTCTTTATAAATTACTAAGTCTGTGGTATTCTGTTACAGCAACACAAATGAACCAAATACTCTACCTGGACTTCTCAATTGGAATACATTGTTTGGTCTCTTGCAACCTTTACGAATATGACCTTATGAAGAGACTTATCTACATTTTTTTCATTTGTAGTTTAGTTATCTCATGACTCTCTTAAGTTGAAAAAGAGATAATCAAAAACCTTTTTTCCAAAATGTCCTGATCAAGTTACTCAGATGTAAAATGTGTCTAAAGCTCCCTGCCTCCCAAAGCTCTTATAAGGGTCCAACTGAGGTGATATTTATGAAGCATCCAAAACATAAAAGCTATTGAGTATATATTAGCTCTTTTCTCTTCCCCTCTCTGAATTAAAAGGTTCCTAGAACTTACAGCAGAAAAAGTTAGATCAGTAAAGGGCGGCATTTGGACATGAATCCACAAACTCAAGTTTTCTAAAGGGAATAAATCCAATTAAAGACAAAAATCGGCCAGGCGTAGTGGCTCACACCTGTAATCACAGCACTTTGGGAGGCTGAGTGGATGACCTGAGGTCAGGAGTTCAAGACCAGCCTGACCAACATGGAGCAACCCTCTAAAACTCTACTAAAAACACAAAACTAGCCACGTGTGGTGGCGCATGCCTGTAATCCCAGCTACTAGGGAGGTTGAGGCAGGAGAATCGCTTGAACCCTAGAGACAGAGGTTGCAGTGAGCCGAGATCTTGCCATTGCACTCCAGCCTGGGCAACAAGAGCAAAACTCTATCTCAAAAAATAAACAAATAAATAAAATAAAAATAAAAATCAGTGTAACACCACAATGCCTTTTTGGAGTATTTACGAGCATCAGAATCCCTTTTCAAAAGGATTGCAATGAGCAGTATTTTAAATACACCATGATGTTATGGATACAACCGGAACTACGCGACTTGAGGCGCATAAGCAATGAAGACCTCTTTCACAGCTTCTTTCCTTAGTAGGCAAATAGATGACATTTTGTCAGCCTTGCCTCCTGGAGATTAAAAACCAAGCCCCAGAGGAAGTCCAGGCAGCTAACACTAACACATATAGGCCCTTCCCCTGCTGAGGAAAGGAAACTCAAAGCCCATGGAAAGCTTGCCTTTTCACAAGGTGAGTTTCCACTTCCTGTGACAATGTCCATGAAACAGTTCACTCTGCTAAAAGCCCTATCAAAATGAGCAAAATACACTATTACGCAGCATTTGGGGAGCACATTGAATATTCTAACTCCTAAAAATATCAATTTGGGGGGGACGTACAGAGATTAAATCAATGCATGCCTAATTAACTTACTTTAATCCTGGAAGGCTGGGTGTAGTCTGATGGAGACTTGAGAGAAAAGAAAGATGGCATAAAGAGCTAAAAAAAAAATGTGTCCTTGTTCTTCTACTTGGCTGAATGACCTTCAGCCCTAAGCTCCTCGTTTATAAAATGAAAGAATAGAGCAAATGTATAAGGGTTCATCCAGCTTGAACATTTTAAAAATCTGGGTTCTAAAAATGATAGGAAGTCAATATAGAAAGAAAGTGCTTGTAAAGAATTCCAAGTGCCAAACCACCAAAAACTGGATCAGGCCAGTAAAACATATAGAAGTGATGGTGGGGAGGGTGAGGATGAGGATGTTATCAGCTAACATCTGTGGATGCCTCACTAGGAGGGCTGCACCAATTCATGCATTTCACAGGTGTGGAATCTTTTAATCCACTCTGACTTCCTTTCTGTCGTACTTCCCAACATATGAAGCAGCATTGGATTGACTATAGGCATTGAGTATCCAGCTAGGAGAAAGCTGACTTGGAGATATATTGGCTTGGGTTTACAGGGATGTGCTTAGGTGATTCACAGTTGTTTCCATCCTGGTACAGGAATGCATCCCGGGACTACTAGTGTCACCATACAAAGACACAGGGTCAGAGGTCATATTGTAACAAGAATGCATCCTGCAACATCTGGCAGTGAAAGCATGGAGACAGTGGTGGAGATCCAGAAGCCAGTCACTGGAAAATGCTTCCAGTTATCACATATGCAGAACTGCAGTCGAGGCATCCAATCCTCATTAATTCCTGCTTAAAATGGAAGTTCTCTCCTATCAAGAATAGGTTCAGTATTTCAGAGTATGCTATTGCAAACACAACCTCTAATTTTATATTTTTAAGGAAGTCATGCAAAATAGAATTTATCAGAATTCCTGTGTTTGTAGAGCTTAAAGAGCAAATGCATCTATGTATGAAGTCACAGTTTTATTTGTGTCAACATATTGGATTACATGTTAAAATATACACCACATCTTATTCTGACAAAGTATGGCATTCCCAGACAAAAGTCATACAAAACTACAATTTATTGACAGAAAGAGACATACTTTGGGTATTTATGATGAATAGTCTCATAGATCACTCAATAAGCCAAATAATGAAAAAGTAAATCACCTTGGGAAAAGATTGAAATTTCTTGTTGGTTTGACACAAAATGCTGACAAATACAAAGATAACAAAAATTCATAAAATGCCACTAAAAAAGAGGATCTAGACAATAAACTAAATGGAATGATGTTCACTCATTGTCACTATACAAGAAAACATAAAATGTCCTGAAATCTTACAGCCCATACATGAACAAAACTTGATGACATTTTCCCAAAATTTCACAACAATCCTAAAAATGTATATGATGCTACCAATAAAAAAGCTGTAAAGCTGAAATAAACTTTTCCAAACTATCAATAATAAAAACTAAATTATGATCTACCATACTAGAGGAAAGACTGAATTCCTTTTTTATTCTTCTTTTAGAAACTATAACACAAAAGCACTGTCATACAAAGAGCAATCAAAGAATGTGCAAATAAAAAATGCAGACCAAGTACAGCAGCTTGACAGGTAGTTATTTAATCAAAACAAGATATTTTTCTGAATTTTGTCATGTTTGTAGTATTTGGTGGCTCTCTTAAATTTATAAATTGTTATAATTTCTTCCCTATTGTAAATAAATGTTGATTTTATATCTAAATTTGTATAAGTAACTTTGTATTATTTTTCTTAAAGAGGCCCCCAAATTATGTCAGTTCCTGCCCCTACAAAACTTGGGTATTCTCCTGGCTTGAAATATAGAAGACACATAATAAATGATTACTGAATAAAATTACATTGAAAAAGTTAAAAATTAAATTCTTGTCCTTAATGTCAAATATTTACTCTATGGAGCAGTAACCAGTGAGGCAATAGGCATTCACTGAGCTATTAAGCTGTTACTGTTGACAGCCAGGCAGAGGCTAGTTACCCCTTCACAACCACTGATGACATGGGGAGGTTGGAGAGGGTGGATAATTTATAGATTTATAGTTCTCTGTAATACACAGATATGAGGTAAACTCATCCTAAAGATACATCCTTTTTGGCCTTGCAAACCCATATTGAGATCCTTATTTCTCTCACACACAAAAAAAAAAAAAAAAAAAAAAGAGCTCTTTGCATACTCCTCAACATCAGAGCATAGTTAAAAAAAAAAAAATGGAAAATGAGTATCAGTCTGCAGAAACTCAGAAGCAATTGCTGGACATGAGATTTTGCTCACTTATTCAACAATTAACAGCAATTATGGATGGGATGAAGGATCTTTATTTGCATATTCTATACATTTGCAATGGTAAACTAAAAATGACTTCAGGATTATTACCCCAAAGCTCATGCTGTTAATGAAAAAGTTCAGAGGAAATGATATTGATTACACACTCCTAATTAGTTGACTTATATGTGGTATTCTGGGTAACTTTGGATGCATAAAAAGAGTATTCCTTCCAGTGCTTCAAATATTCAAGCTTATCATATAATGCTAACTTTTACATTAATCACTTTGAAATTTTTGATGCTTTATCAAAAAGAATGATGACAGTAATGAATTTTATCACATACATTTTTTAAAAACCCATGAAGTGATCATCAGAAACAAAAAGAAGGAAAAGGAGGCAGATGCTCTTTATTACAAAAGCACACAGCAAATAAATGTAATAGAAATAATTGAATTAGAAAAATATTTGCAACTTCCAATACAATGATTGATTCAGGCAGGGGTCATCAACGAATGTTAAAATCTCACTGGGTGAAATTTTGTTAAAGAACTTAAGATTCACAAAGTCTCAAAAGCATCCCACCATAATTACTATGTATTTCCTCTACAAAGGTGGAATGCTGCCTTTCAGTAAAGAAATCCAGAGATAATGCCTTAGACGAGCGATCAAATTTGGCCTCACCAATAAGGAAAAGTGACATTATGTGTTTCCTTATGCGATGCAATGAGGGGCATGACATTATCCATATAGAACCCTTGCCAAATATATTTATCCTGAAGCTAATAATGAGGAACTACTCCAAACTGAGAGGCATTGTGCAAAATAGCTCCCCTATATTCTTCAAAAATGTTAGTGTTATAAAATACTAAAAAGACTAGGGAGCAATTTTAGATATAAGGAGACTAAAGCTTTATGACAACTAGATGTAATGCATGTCCCTGATTGGATTATGGAATTCAGAAAGAAAAGATCAGCAATGTTACTGAGGGAAACAATTGGGAAAATTTGAATATGAATGAATTTTAAATTTCATAACATTTCTACAGCAATACTAAATTTCTTAGGCATGACAATGATACTACAGTTATGTTAGAGGTGGTCCTTGCTTTTATGAAATACATGCTTATATATTTATGGATGAAATGTTTTCAGGGTTATAACAACCTTACCTTTAAATGAGCCAGAAAGAGAGAGAGAGAGAAAGCAAATGTGGCAAAATATTGAGTAATGAATGTAGATGAAATATAAAAGAAAGCAACTAAAAGTGGATAAATTAGACTTCAAAATTTAAAACTTCTACTCATCAAAGGGCACTATTAAGCAAAGACTATGACACAAAAGAATGGGCAAGACATCAGCTGGGAGAAAATATTTGCAAAACATATGTCTGACTACAGACCTGTATCTAAATTATACAAAGAACTCCTACCACTCAATTATTTTTTTAAAAAAAATTATAAATGGGCAAAAGCCTAGAGTAGACTTTTCACAAAGACAGATTCAGAAATCAGGGAGATATAAATCAAAACTTCAGTGATATACCAATATGTATCTGCTAGAAAGGCTAAAGTTAAATTTTGGCGAGAAAGTGGAGCAGCCTGAAGCGTCACACATGAGTGCTGAAAGTATAAAATGGTACAACTTCCTTAAAAATAGTTAGGAGGCTGGGCGCGATGGCTCACACCTGTAATCCCAGCACTTTGGGAGGCCGAGGTGGGCGGATCACTTGAGGTCGGGAGTTTGAGACCAGCCTGTCCAACATGAGAAACCCTGTCTCTACTAAAAATACAAAATTAGCCAAGTGTGACGGTGCATGCCTGTAATCCCAGCTACTCGGGAGGCTAAAGCAGGAGAATTGCTTGAATCCATGAGGTGGTGAGCCGAGATCATGCCACACTCCAGCCCAGGCAACAAGAATGAAACTCCATCTCAAAAAATAAATATAAAAATTAAAAGTTAGGCAATTTTTTATAAAGAGTATATGAGTCACATCGATGGCCATACCACACTGAGATCTGGTCCAATCTCAGGAAAGTATATGAGTCATTTACTATTCTTTCAGCCTTACTATAGATTTATATTTTTCCATAAAAATCTCTACTAAACATTTTTTTTTAAATAGCCAGGCATTTTGGCTTGTGCCTGTGGTCCCAGGAGGTGAAGAATGCAGTGAGCCATGATCATGCCACTGTACTCCAACCTGGGCAACAGAGCAAGACCCTGTCTCAAAACTAAACAAAACAAAAAGTTGAGAAAAAAAATCTGTGGTGCTTTAGAATGTGGCTTCAGAAAAATAGCTAGGATACAATATGTATCTGTTTAATTGGTTCTCGATTGTCTTAGATGATTTTTAAAATAGTTATCTATTCACTCAATATCTCTTAAGTACCTGCCCTGTGCCAGCAATCTCCTAGGTACTGAGAATACAATGAGGTACACAAAAGACACACTTCTAGTCCTCATGCAATTTATATTTTTCTTTTTTTCTTTTGTCTTTTTTTTTCCTTTGAGATGGAGTCTCGCTCTGTCACCCAGGCTGGAGTGCAGTGGCGTGATCTCGGCTCACTGCAAGCTCCACCTCCCAGGTTTAAGCCATTCTCCTGCCTCACCCTCCCAAGTAGCTGGGATTACAGGCGACTGCCACCATGCCCAGCTAATTTTTGTATTTTTAGTAGAGATGGGGTTTCACCATGTTAGCCACAATGGTCTCGATCTCCTGACCTCATGATCTGCCTGCCTTGGCCTCCCAAAGTGCTGGGATTACAGGCGTGAGCCACCACGCCCGGCTGCAATTTATATTTTTATGCAGAAGTACCTGCTGAAAAACTAGATGGGTAGTTAGGTAGATAGACAGAAATTACCAAATATAATTAGGATTCTGAGCATACAGAGGAGATTATGTATGAGAGAGTTTGAGGGAGAGTGCTACTCAGTCTAGTCAGGAAAGGCTTTTCACAAAAATAACCTTTCAGTTGAAATGTAAAGACTGAAACAGATTCAATCATACACAAAGCAGAGAAACAGCCTTCCAGACAAAGGGGACAGTGAGTGCAAAGGCCCTGAGGTGGAAAATATCTTGGGTATTATTTGAAACAGAACATTTGCTGCATTTTGGGTAAGCTGGCCACTGATACTGATTTGGGCCACCACAACTTTGGTACTGCTTGCAAGAACAACATCCAGCATTTAATATGAGGACAGAGAGAATGGAAAAGACAAGGGCATAATTTTTAGTCAATGACTGAGGGAGACTAAGGAGAGTGGGCTCCCGAAATCAGGAGATAAACAGAACCCAAGTCTCTGGAGTCTTTGAACACTGAGGAGAGCTTTATCTAGAGCTGGTGCCTTTTAAGATAAATCAGCTCATATCAACCTACCTAGCTTAGTCCCATCATTATCTTAATGATGACAATGATAATAATGACCATGGCCAAGATAAGAGGTCAGTTACATTTCATCGATCACTTCCCATGTTTCAGTCTGTGTCAAGGGCTTGATTTCATTTAATTCTCTCAACAACTCTATGAGGTAAACATTGTTCTCCACGTTACAGATGAGAAAACAGGCTTACACTGGTTGTTTAATGTGCGTAAGGTCACGCAGCATCTAAATGGCAGAGCCCAGCCTGTCTGATATTTGAATCCCACTCTGTGTATTGTTACCTTTGAGAGACTCCAACAAATACCTTTTGGCTGGTACTTTCTCCAGGCACCTAAAGAGGCCTGGGTCATTTGAATGGATGCAAGAGGACTTTAAGAGTCATCTTGAACTGATAACAGAGGGAGCAAGGAACATGGAGGGAGAAAAAAGACATAAGTAATAGTAAAAGACCAGCTGGAAAAAGTTTCTCAGGATTCTTTTGGCTCATATGCTATATTACACATTTTTCAAAGGGCACTGCATAAGCAAACAACATTGCCCTAATCCTGAAGCCTGAATTCAAAATGCATTCATTTCTTTTAGCCACCAGAGATTCAGAAAAACATGCCACAATGATGTGATTCTTGAGCTGTGCTTTTGATAAATAAAAAAGGTGGAAAACAGAAGGTTAACATTTATATATATTTTACAATTACGAATGCAAAACAGCAGCCAAGAATAAATGTTTATATCAAGGTTATAAGCAGATGAAAAACGACAGTCTGTACTAGAAATGTAAACAGACCATTAATTATAGTAGCCCCACAAAGCACCGTAGTAATATGGAGTTTGCAATACTTTGCTGAAATTTACATAACTATATAGTCTCCTCTCAGATTCCAAAGATTCCATTTTTGATAAGTAGCAATTCAAAAGGTCAGTCATCTCATCTACATTATTATTCAACGTCTATGAATGTGAAATGGTGACACCTTGAATTTACATGTTAGAGAAAGGGATCTGCTGCTTCCAGCTCTTTATTTATTCCAGCACTACTGTGTGCCAGGCATAGAGTACAGCCCTGGGGATACCGAGATGAGTAAGACACACAGTCTGTCTCCAGAACTGCCAATCTAGAAAGGGAGACAGACTAGTAAATACATAACCCCAGCAGAGTTTGGACAAACTGAACAGATAGAGATCTAAACGGCATAGGGTTTGTCTCCCAACCAGACAGCTTCAATTGGATTATAATTGGATTATAATCCACCAATTACAACAGTGACATTAACTAAATTAAGCTCTTCTTTCCTCTTCCTTCCTTCTTTTCTTTCTTTCCTTCCTTCTCTTTCTTCTTTCCCTCCATCCCTCCCTGATTACCTGCTTCCCTCCCTGCCTCCTTTTCATTCAATAACTACATCCAGTCAATAGTTAACAAGATTGTATAATAATAGCAACTTTACATGTACTTAAAACTTACTATGTGTCAGGCATTAATAACATTACTGCCTTTAAACCCCACAAAAGGCCAGGCTCAGTGGCTCATGCCTGTAATCTCAGCACTTTGGGAGCTGAGGTGGGCAGATCACCTGAGGTCGAGAGTTCAAGACCTGCCTGGCCAACATGGTGAATCCCGGTCTCTACTAAAAATACAAAAAATTAGCTGGACATGGTGGCGGATGCCTGTAATCCCAGTCACTCAGGAGGCTGAGGCAGGAGAATTGCTTGAACACAGGAGGCAGAGGTTGCAGTGAGCCAAGATCACGCCATTTGCACAGCAGCCTGGGCAACAAGAGCAAAACTCTGCCTAAAAAAAAAAAAAAAAAAAAAAAAAAGACAAGAAAAGAAAAAGAAAACCCTAAAAACTCCAGGAAGAAAAACAAAGGAAGATATTTCCCCCATTTTACAGACGAAACTGAGGCATCAATGTCGCACATCTGGCAAGTGGCTGAACAAAGACGCAGGCATGGAGACTCCAGAATGCGGGCTCCAAAGTACATTGCCTGGCTCTATCGGTTATGAGGAAGTATGCCTGTCACACTACCTGATGCAATAATAAGCATCCAGTGATTAAAGAACATTTTGGAATTCCTAACAAAGGCTTTCCAAACAAAGAATCTGCCTTTCAAAAATCAGAACGGGGGAAAAGGAAAGGATGATGAGAGGAAAAGATGCAGTATTCGTTGTGGGCCTTCTCTGGTTTCCCCCGTGGGAGCACAGTGGCCCTCCACCTGCACGAATGATGAGAATTGGCATTCTGCTTGATTACTGTACATCTGTTATGAGCCTCAGAGTGAGTTAAGCAAAAACAAAATAAGCCTCCTAATCGAGGTGAGTCACTTGTACTGTTTTTGAGTCCCAGTGGTATTTTCCTTATTTTTCACCAGCAGGCACATATGCCCCCCAAATTGCAATGATATTTCAAAACAATTTAAATCAAGCTTGATAGCTAATTATCCTAAGGTCATGCTTAAGAACCAAACACCAGGACATCAAAAATCTAAGACTGTCTAAAGGTGAAGAATGCAACAATAATTTTTTCCCATTAAAAAACAAAGGGGGTGGGGAAAGCAAGCTTTTTTATTCCCTGAGAATAACTGGTTTTCAAAAATCATCCAAAATAGACCTCTTAAGACATTTTACCTCTGCTCTGAGTGTTTTAAGCTGGCCCTCTGATTACAAAATGTTCATGTGAAATCTCATCAAGATGCTTTCTTAAGATGAAGAATGTTTTATAAATTGTAATGGCTTTAATCAGCGCCCTCTTAGAAGCTATTTAACTCTATGATGTAGCCCAACCATTGCTTCAATTATGTCATTTATCAACTCTGTATTAATTAAGTATCATTATAGAGATTGATTTATATACTTTTTCACGTCTCTCTCACCAGATGGTATAGCACTCTCCCTCTCTGACACTCCGTAAACATCACCTGGATTCACTCATCTCTCTCCCCAGCTGAATGTTTAATCAGCTCTTAGTCATCTTCAAACCAAATTACTCCTCTTCCTCCTCCTCTTCACTACACTCTGTCAATACAGTACACAAAGGCCAAGTGATATAAAACATCAGCCAGTAGTATTTCCAAAGCCAAGCTCTATCAACAACTCATTCCCACCTCAATGAGTTCATACCCAGTGTGGTGATGCAATTTTCACAGTAAAGTGAAGAGAAAGTCTTTTGCTTCCTTAGCTGATTAAAAGTTGCAGTCTGTGTTCAACTATCTGGGGCAATGGTGAAAATAGCTAGGAAAAAATATATGTGTGGCAATGGGAATACAACAAACAATTTGGCCTCCGTAGAGTTACCTTTTGAATTATATTTTACTTGGGCTAATATAAAAATAACTTTGCATTCTTGAGCTTGCATACTGAGAAAGCAGGAGGCAGAAGTCCTAAGGTATACCGCATTGCAAGAAGGCCAGCCTAGAATTTTAAACTGCCTTGGGTGATCTAAAAAGTGAACAACAGAGAAATGGAAATGCTGAACTGTTTTTCTTGCAAAATATAAAGACCAGATTAATGGGACTATCTTACAGTCGCCTCAGACTCAAAATGTCTAGAAACCAAACTGGCCAGTTTTCCTCCAAGCAAGCTCCCTCTCCTGATCCCTACATTTCCTATTCTCCTGTCCCCAAGCTGGGATCCTTAGAGCAAGGATCATCAGCTCAAATATCTATAGGACTCGAATAGGCAACATAAATGAATAAAGTATATAAAAAAGAGGGGGAAACTTGGCAGATAAGAGGGGGGACATCCCATCAATAAGAAGGACTTGGTGGCTAATCTGCTCAGCTGACGTTTGCCCAATGGAACATGCAAGATATATCACTAAATGTGGTTTTTCTCTAAAACCACAAATCCTTATTGTTATTTGAAACTTACGATTTTTAAATTTTGGGCTGAACTAAACACAGATTCATTCCATAGATTTTTATCCTTGCCTATCAGCTTGGACCCCTAGTCCTTCCCCCTTTGAATCCAATCAATCCCCAAGTTCTAATGTTTTCATACTATGCCTCCTGCTGATTTCTTTCCATTCCAATTGCCATCATCTATGCCCTCATTACTTCATATCTGCATTATTAGAGGAGTATCCTGTCCTTCCCTCTCCAATGCATGCTATGCACAACGGCCAAATTGATCTTTCTAAAACAATAGTTCTTAAACTTTAATGAGTATCAGAATCACCTGGAGGGCTTGTTAAACCAGATTACTGGACCCCACCGCTAGCTTTTCTGATACAACAGGTATTAGGTGGGGCCTTATAATTTGCACATCAATAAGCTCCTAGGTAGGTTGATGATGCTATTCCAGGGACCACACTTCAAGAACCACTGCTGTAAAATTCACCCCATATCTTTAACACATTCCATGGTTCCCCATTTCCTCCACATTAAACTTAAAGCTGCCTCATCTGCTGCCCTGAATCTTCAAGCCTAGTCTCTTCCTCTCACCCCAAAATTGCATTTCTCTGATCCCCTAGGAGGCCTGGCTCCAGCTAAACTGATCTGCTTGTGTTTTACCCAAATATATCATGCACTCCTGCCTTGCTTTAATATTTACAGAGAGTCTTTCCACCTCCTTTCTCTTGTTCAATTCTGCCTTTTTATTGAACATACCCCAAATCCACATTGTCAGTGCAACCAACCCCAATCAGACTTCTGTTATCTCCTCTAGATTCCTATAGCATTAGCTCTCCAGGTTGCTTGGTACAATCTAACAGCATGGAAGTTAGAGCCAGAGACTCTGAGTTTGAATCCTGGTTCTTTCAATAGATGTGTAGCATGATAAGCCATTAATCATTCTGAACCTGTCTCTCCTTCAGTAAAAGAGATACCAATACAGTTATCTACTTCTATTGGGTTATATAAAGAATTAATTGAGACAAACTCTTTAACCCTTTAGAATAGTACAAAGTCAGTGCTTAATAAATAGTAATTTCCTTTCTTTATCCCTTTCCCCCAATCATTCCCTTAGCACTAAATATAAAATAAATAATACTAATCGCTTATATGTTCTTACCCCCTTCTCTTTTGGCTACATAAAAATATTTCTTGAGGACAAAAAATATATGGAATTCACCTTAGTAATCCTAGTATTTGGAAATTTCTGAGCAACTGGGAAGCTCTCAAGAAATATGTAGTAAACAATAAGATAAATTTGAGAAATAATGTAAGACAAATAATTCCATAGAGAAGCTTTCCTCTGTGGGACTTAAATATCTAATTAATTGCATTTATTCTTAAACTATATTTCCCATGACAAAAGCAAAGAAAGGTATTTTACTGTCAGAAAACCTAAAAAAGCTCTAATGGGGGGCATCTCAGCTGATAATGGTGATGGAAAGGAGTGTCATTAGAAAAGCATTAATAAAGGGAAGATCTCCTAAAAGTAAAGTTGAGCCCAAGAACACTAATAACAGCAACAATAATGAACCTGGAGACGATGCTGACAACAAGCAATGGACATTTTTTCAGGACATCTGTCATGTAACCATGTGACTGTTGCAGATCCAAAACGGCTGATGATATTGATGATTGCACCAAAAAGTGTCCAATCAAACTGGTCACATCAAACTACCCTCCAGGGGATTCTCAAATTTTGAATCCAAGCAGCAACAAATTATTTTATATATATATATACACACACACACACATATATATATATAAAATATATATAGTCTCATATATATATATATTATATTCTCTAGTGTTGCTGACTTCTATAATATTTTTAGATGAAATCCAGTATCACCCACTCCCATAGAAGTGAAATGCTTTTCAGAAAGAAGGGAGCTATTTTCCTTAATCAACAACTCAAAACATCTTTGTTCATAAGTGTTGTGGCAGAAGAAAATATATAATCTGGCATATCAGGCATCTGAATATTTTCCTCCAAATACAGAGCAAAGTACCCTAAAAGTTCAAGTTGTTTTAAACTTACTACACATAGGTTACACAGTTTGGACAAAGAGCACCAGGAACTGGGTCAGCTGGTTTGTTGTGAGAGCCCTGCCATGATTTGCTCTACATCCTCAGACAAGTTCATTCCTTCAGTAGACATTTCCTAAGTTATTACCATGTATCAAACATTATATTAGATGATAGGAACCCAGAGGTTAAAAAATACAAGTAACCAATGTCTTTCTGGAATTTAAGAGTCTAATGTGGAGACAGGCAATTGGGCAGTATTTCACCAAATTCGCTTTCCTTTCACCCTGGACATAAAGATAGGCCAAACTTCCTAGCCTCCATGTAATAGCATTCTGCCCAGTAAAATGTCAGCAGAAGTGAAGTGTGCCATATCCAGGCCTAGATATGGATAACCATGGAAAATCTCCCTTGAGGTTATCGACTTTCTCTCTCTATCCCTTTATGTGCCAGATGAATGCAGAAGACTCTGCAGAGAACTCGGATCTCAAAAATGACAGAGCCACAGATGGAAAGGAGCAGAAGGCCACATTCTGACCACCCCCTTGAAACTATTATGTGAACATGCAAGAGACTCCTATTGTGTGAAGTGACTGAGATTTGAAGCTATTTGTTACAACAGTTAGTCTACCAAAGCACGAACCACAACTATTAATACTTCCAAGACATTATGATGCAGAGCATGCAAAGGATGATGTATGTGGAAATACCAAATAAGAGGTAACTAGCCCGAGCTGCAAGTGGATATCAGGGAGGGCTCCCCAGAGGAAAAAACTCGTAAGTATGTGGCAGTGAGAAGGAAAATGGAGGGTTGCAGAGGAGAAAGCATATGCAAAGTCACAAAACTTTGAGGAAATGTGGTGCATGGGAAAAGTGTTAGCGATTCCTGACTGCTGGAATATGGAGTCGCTCTGGGAAATGGAGCTGCTCCATGTGTAACTGTTGAAATGATTGATAAAGAGCAGAACCTAAGAGACTCAGTAACTATTAGAAATGACGGACACGGGAAGAGGAGAAAGCAATAAAGGACCTTTGACTTAGAAGATGAAGAATGATGTCAATTTTGAAAAAAAAATTGAAACTGGAATAGCTATGGAACATCCCAAAGAAGAATCCACAGGCAGGTGAATATATAGGCCTAGAGTTCACAGCAGTGGTGTGGATGGGAGAGGGGGGTTTGGAAAAGGCCACAATGTCAATTGTGGTTGAAGTCACATCTTCACAAGCATGAACCACATTCATAGGAGCATGATGAGGATACTCAGGTCAAACAGTCACAGTGAGAAGTCAGAGATATAGGGAAGGAACAGAGAAGAGAGTGAAAAGGTGTAAGCGTGAGAGTGACAGCAAACAAGAAAGAGAGAGAAAACATGAGAAAGAAGTCATGGAAGCCAAAGAGAAGAAATACTGAAAACGGAGTTGATGGAGGCGAGTGCTTCAGAAAAGCGAAGTAAGATGATGACCTGAAAAATGTCCATTAAATTTGACAAGTCGGCAGCTATGTGTGACCTTAACAAGTCCTGTTTCAGTATTGGCAAAAGCCTGGCTATAATAGTCTGAAGAATGAATGAAAGATGAGGAATCAGAGGTAGGAATATAGAATACTCATAAAAAAAACTTAGTTCTGAAAATGATAAGCTAGAAGTAGACAAACATAGTTTATCTCGCTTTATTTTAGTTTTTCTCGGGATGCAAGACTTAAATATGTTAATATGTCTAATTGTCTGAACTTTTATTTTCCCTATCAATAAAATAGGGCAATAATGACTACATGAGCCACTGAATTGTTGTCGGAGCAAATAAAGTAACATGTGAAAGAATCTAAAGTACTATGTAAAGTCCAATGTTGTTATGTATTTATAAATGTTGAAAGAATAGAGTTATACAAGTTAAGAGTCCAGTGAAATATGGATTGGCTATAAAATCAGCAAAACATTATAATCAGTCTTAGAGGCTAGAAACAGATTCTGAAGTCCCTTGCTGGACAATTCTTCTGGTACGCCTAATTTGTAGCTTGGGTTTCCAGATGTCTTCATTATGCCAGGAAAAAAAAAATGCCAATGAATCCTGGCAAATGACTGGGCATTAAGTCATTTGGGAATTTATTAGTCTTATGAGTAGCAGTTCTTAAATAAAGGTTTCTGGCCATCACCCAGTTTCACAAAGCAACAGACCAGCTCCATAATTTAAGTCTCATGACCAGTGAAATCACGGTGAATGGCCACAGCTTGCTGAGTATGTTATTCCAAGGGGTGATGGAGGTATTATGGGAAGTAAGCTAGCCATTTTAGGACTTCCCTCCTGGGAAGTTTAATCATCCAAAAGAATATGGTCCAATCATTATTTCACTAGTCTTGAAACCTCGAAGACCCCGCAAAGAACATTATTTTTAGCACTATGACATCAGTATAACTAGTCATATAACTTCTAACAAGTAGTTTTAACATGCCCCATCCTCCTCCCCTGGGAAGATATCTTACCCTTGTATAAGGAAAATGTCTCTTTCCTTTTCTCTGCACTTTTGTACAACTACCCTATGACAGGATTTCCTAGCTGCTGACATATGTTCCCCAGTTATTTTTATTTTCAGGGGTGTAGGGTGCTAATTAAGGTCAAGCAGCTGTGTCTCCAGTTCCAAACAGCAATTGTGCAGAATAAGTAAACTTCCCTTTCCAATAGATTTCAGAAATCCAATCTTGAGATCCAAATAAACCCCATCTGCTATTATTTTTGCATTTTAAAAAAATCTTAGACCAGGCTATAACACTTAAGTTATGCTTCTTTTCCCCACATTTCCCAAATATTTTATCCTTAACGTTTGACACTGCCACAATAGCTATTAAACTAGGTTGAACATCTACATCTCAGTTTTTAGACTTTTTATCCACTCGAATAATACTGAATTTCATCTTAGGACTAAGGGCCAATGAAGTTCTTTGGCATTACCTCAATCAAGACTACAAAGAAAAAGATAACTCCTATGTTACACTCAAACAATATTACCAAATATTTATATGGACCTTTGTAGATAATCATTTACAGATAGTTAAGTATCTTTTTCAAGTTGACCTCATTTAATCTTAAAATTATTTTGTACATTTATTATTATTCTTTATCCCTGATTAATAGAAGACAATTATGAGGCCTAGAGAAGTTTAAGAAACATTCCTAAGACCACATAGTTGTTCAGGAGCAGAGCCAAGTCTGTATCCAAGGTACTCTAATTCCCTAACTCTTCACTATACCATAGATGGCCCCCATCATGTCACCCACTTTCTTTTTACTCTACTTCTCTAGCAACATGGAAAACAGCCTGGCTCCCTCTGAAGTCATTAGGAATCTCTGATGAAATGCAGACATGAACTCAGTTCTTCCTCCAACGAAAATACATAATATATTAGTTATATAAGGAATGTAATGGGATCACTGTGGATGTGGAAAGCTTTAAAGCTTTTTAAAGGAATGCACAAATGATGCTTGGAATCCAGAAAAGCCCAAGAAGACATTACAAACAAATGACCAAACGTGGAATGGGTGGTGGGGATCGGGGGGCGGGGGGAAACTCCATGAATAGTAAGTATTTTCATTTGAATGGTTTGTTTTTATTTCATAAGGACTTTTCCTTCAAGGAAAACCCTTGTTTTTGAAAGGAGTTCAAATGATCATTATGACAAACCTGTAGATGGAGAGGGAGGCCACGGATCGAATGAGAGATGCCACAGCCCCGACCTTGGCAGCTTCCACCGCTCCCTGCGTTCGGTATTGCACCGTCCTTGAGTAGCTGATGTAAGGTTGGTTATAAACAACAATCTTCCCTCTTGCTTCTGAGGCCCTTCTCTGCAGTTCATCAAAAGAGGTCACCACCAGAACTTCTGCTGTAATGCCTAGAAATAAAAGTCATGCAAGATTAACTTACAGTTTCCCATCAGCCAGGCTCAATTGGCACATGAAAGGTCACACACATGCTCTTTCTGCTACATCTGGCAAACTGGCATGAGAAGATCAAAGTTTTAGAGCCATTTAGCATGGGAAAGAGATTGTGGGGTTAGCCAACTTCCCAAGAGAGTGAAAATGCATTTAAAATAATACAACATACAAATCGTATGGTTTTTCAACTCACTAGACCAACTGGTATTAAATCACAAACTGCTTGAAACGATAGCTTCTTTTTTAATTCTTTCCCACCCTGAGAAGTCACACATTTCACAGAATGATGCTAATCATTTATTTTTAAAAATGCATTTCAGAAAGCTCTCCTTAGGATTAATGAAACACATATTAATCTTTTTATAAAACTATTTTGATATGTTGCTAAACAACCTACAACAACATCACACAAATGATGCCAGTGTGTGAAGAATACTCTTAGAAGCCAATGTTCTTCATAAATCAAACTTTTAACAAATGGTTAATGTAACCTCTCTCAAGAACCACAAAAAGTAAGCTTTCCCTCCTCCTTTGTATAAAAACATGTTTGAAGAGTGGAAACTTCCTATGCCTCCCAATTTACGGTACTTGTTCATCACCAAACACATCATTATTTTTCAAATAAAAATCTTGAAGATGTTGTGTAATGGCGCTATAATCCTGTTGTCTTGGTTAGAAGAGATGTCCCTTCGTTTCTTATACCATAACACTTGCCCACATCTTCCTGATTACGGAACAGGGTTTCACATCTTCCAAGAAATCATTCAAAATGTGCCAGACCATTGAAGATCCAAATTGATGGAGTAGTTAGAGTAACAAGGAAAAAATACTTGGCAACAAAGGCCAGAGGCAGTGGCTAAATATATCTAAAAGAAAGTAGTGGTAGGCGCCTAATGTTTTGTGACTTTAGCCATGCAATCATGAAGTATGTCAGTAAAAAACAAAGTATCAACATATATTTCCATATTTCCTTAATATTAAAAGCTAGAGAACTAAGTTTTTCTGAAAGCTTAACAAATGTTAACTGTTACTTGGAAAATCCTTTTAAAATGCACTACAGGTATGCAAGAATTTTTGCTTTCAATATAGGCCTCATCATAATGGGCCCTTTGGGCTGGCTACTCCCCTGGTACCATGATCCAGACTGAATTTCTATTTTCACTTTAAAGTGATTGGCTACAGATCTATAGGTATGTCTTCACCAACACTGAGAACTCAATTTATAGTCTAAAAGAAGCAATGTATAATTATGGAAACCACTAGCTTTTTCATATAATATGCATGCATAAAAATACAAATAAGAGTTTGGCTAGACAGATTTTGAGATTCATACATTTCTGAAACCTGCAGTTACCTTGAAATTTGACTGGTGTTATTGTTGGCATAGTATGGGAACTTGGCTGATGGTTTTCAGCTGTTCCTAATGAATAACAGGTTCGATGGTCCACTCAAGGGATGTGGCAACAATGGGGTAATTTTAGCATCTGGATTGGAGCCAATAGAAATGAAGCCAAATTTCTATAAATTTTCATAGGCCACTGTGAAATTAAAGTCATATGAGGGTGGTACTTCATTATGGTCTATGCTTCCATTCAAGTTTTTTTTTTTTTTTTAAACAAACAAGAGCGTGGAGTCCTAAAGTGCTAACCTAGACACCACAGTTGCCAATGCAAATCACTAGCAGCAGCTATAGGTCAAAACCTATCACTGTGAACTTGGAAGAAGAGTTTAAATTAATCTGTTTTGCTGAAAACTCACAGTCATCTCTGATTCCTCTGTCTCCTTTATCCCCCACATCTAATCAATCCCCCAATACTGATAATTTTGCTCCTTAGAAATCAATACCAATTGAAATCATGAACTCTGTTCAACCCCCTTACGCTCTCACAGCAGGCCCTCATTACCTCTCTTTTGAACTGTAACAGGTCTCTACTCTCTGGCCCTCCCATACCACTGGTGTCCCAGCCTTCAGCCTGGCTCCCTTTTACCTTCACAGAGCTGCCAGAGTGAACAAGTCAAACTACTGAAGAGTCAGATCTGCCCCTGGCACCATCACCGATCCCTCTTCCCCATTTCCACCTCTGCTGAAAACCCATCATTTCCACATCCAAAGTCTGCCTACCTGTAACACTGGCTCCCATCTATTTTACTTTTATTTTTTGTGAGTCCTTTCTATTTTATTTTATTTATTTTATGCTATTTTATTTTATTTATTGAAACAGAGCCTTGCTCTGTCATCCAGGCTGGCATGCAGTGGTGCAATCTTGGCTCATTGCAACCTCCGCCTCCCAGGTTCAAACGGTTCTCTGGTCTCAGACTCCTGAGTAGCTGGGATTACAGGTGCCCGCCACCATACCCAGCTATTTTTTGTATTTTTAGTAGAAATGGGGTTTCACTATGTTGGCCAGGCTGGTCTTGAACTCCTGATTTCAGGTGATCTGCCCACCTCGACCTCCCAAAGTGCTAGGATTACAGGTGTGAGCCACCATGCCTGGCCTACTCCCTTCTATTTTAGACTTTATCAATAATAAACTTGAAAGTTCCCACTCTCCCGCCATGCCATTTCACTCTTCAGTGTCTGTGTTCATGCTGTAGTACACCATATTTTGTTGACCTCCTTTTCCCATCTTCATCATGTGACCAGTGCCTATGTACCCCGCAAGATTCCATTCAAGAATCACTTCTTTAGGGAGCATTCCCTGGCCTCTTGTCTCCTGTAACATCAGGGAAGCCTGGATCAGGTACTGCCCTCCTCTGGATTTTCAGGGTACCTGGGACATATCTGGGAACTGAATTAATGAAACTCTCTCTACCCCTTAAACTGTAATTTCCTCAATTTGGGTCCATGTTCATTTTTGTTTGTGTGTCAAGGGACTAACCCAGTGCCTGGAGTACATGTAGCCAGTTGGTCGTTAAGCACCCCTTGAGTTGTGCTGCTCTAAATAAGAGACTGATGACTGGATCTAAAGCATTTCCATGAATGTTCAATTTTACCTTTAAAGTTTGATAGCCCTTCTCCCATAGGAACCCAGCAGTCTGATTCCCTTACACCTACAGTACAGCTGCAGAACAATAACCAAGCAAAAGAGGCCTTGGGGCACTCAGAATAGAAATAAAATTCCAAGTACAAAAATTTGAACACAAGAAAGTGCTTCTGATCTCTTAAAGCATGGTTACCCTTACTTTACACAAAATCCTACATCTGGCATTTAAACCTATCAGCTATGAGAAATAACAAATCAAAAAGAGGAAATAAGGTCTGAAAACTGACAACAGTACCACAAAAAACAATGTTGGAGTCAGAAACATATAAAATAAACTAACACTGAAAGAGCTTTCTGCAGTGATAGAAATGTTTGATATCTGTGCTAACACAGTAGCCATTAGCCACATGTGGCTATTGACCACTTGAAATGTGACTAGAGTGACTAAGAATCTGAATTTTTAATGTCATTTAATTTCAATTAATTTGTATGTACATTTAAATAGCCACATGTGGGTAGAACTCACAATGACTGCAGGCTCAGGCCATTGCATAGGACAAATAGATGACAGCATCTCTTTTGGCCCTGAGGGACTTGCTTCATGAAAGTCCCATAACAAATTGAGTCATGGTGATGACTTCCTCCAGCAGTCACAGACAAGGTGGGCTACTGTATTCAGTAGCCATTGTTTGGGAAGGCAGGTGTGTACAAAATACTTAAAGAAGATTTTTGCTCAAATGGAGTAAAATAAAACTAGACCACCTAGAAAATTTTACTCTTCTATATCAGTTTGTGTTTTGACACCTTACACCAAAGGGAATATTCATGCTTGCCTACAAATCAGCAAGCTCTTACTCTTACCTCTCATCACCCTTTTTCCCATCCTCCCGTTCCAAAAGATAGTTCAGGAAAACCTCTAAGAACACAAAACCAGTGTCATAGTCACAATAAGGCCCACTCTAACTTCCCTATTAATAATTGCAACTCACTCCCAACATCCTATCCCTCTTAGCTTGTTTAATTTTTTTACAGCATTTATCAGTTTCCAGTTGTACCCCTACAATAATGTAAGTTCCAAGTGCCTGAAATAGTGCCTAGCACACAATATGTGAAACACACACACACAAACACATACCCACAACCCACTGAATGAACGAAGAGAAACCGAAAAAATAAAGTATAATACCCCATCCCTGTTCACTCTCCAGAAATGTATACTTCCAAGGAAGTATTTCTATAGGTCAGAATAATTAATGATAATAATAATAATAGCTATATTTGAATGTCCATTGTTTACACTAATATTCGCAGCAACTCTGCAAAGTAGTTATCATGAGGAGACTGAGGTGCAAAGAAGAAATTTCACATAACTGCTAGATGCTGAAGCTGAGATTTGTAACTATTGGATATCTGAATCCAGGGGTCATGTTCTTCCCATTAACTGCATTGTTATCTTCTTTCACAAATGTAACATATATCAAAAGAAAATCTCGGCATTTTCATTTTAAGAGGAATTAGGAAGGAAAACAAATAGGTATATAAAAGTCTGCCTAAGTTGTCAGCAATTCTTTTCCTTAATCTACAAGAATCTTGCTCATCGATCAGGGTGCTGTTATCACACTAGGTCCCAATCTCTTAATAAGGGAGTTGGGAGGGGTGTTTCCCTCTAGAATAGGAGTCATCAGACTCTGTTAGAGTAATGAAAAGGATTGTAATAGCTAATTTCTGAAGAGAATGTGGGACTGAAGCTAAAAATACTCATTATAAAGTAACTCTTTTGGCTACAGTCTATTATATCACAAAAATATTATAAAAATCCTCAGGTTCCTTTCTATCTTCCACACCCAATTTTCAAAACCAATCAAGTTTTTTAAGCCACTTAACCTGTGTGTAATTACTACTGTGGTCTCCTAGCACAGACAACAGACGTTGACTGCTGTGGTATTGGCGCGGATCATCTATTCTATAGAGAATTTGATAAACAGACTCCAATCTCAGTCTCTTCTGATTTGATTCTTCCCCCAAACAGTTAAGAATAAGAAGATAATGAAATAATCTTACAACATTTTCTACCATTAAAATAAAAAGACTTACAGACAGAAAAAGGTGTCTATGGGTTCAATTTAATGCGGTATGTTTTAGAAAATTGATTCTGATTTCAGAAGTCTTAATCCCTGAACAGGAAATAGTCTAGCCCTACCCAAAAGGAAACCTAGCTTTCTACTCTTATCACATAATCTTCTATTGTATGCACTATGCAAGATAAATAGGTCCATGGAATGGCTGATTTTTCCAGAACTCAGAGTCATGGAGAAGAGAAAACAGTTGTTCTGGGAAACTCAGTGTGTTGGCCTGAAGTGGTAAGGAAACTGCAAATTCATAGAAGGCAGATAAAGGAACATCACAACAGTTCATTCTGAGTGTCAATTTGTTTATGGAGAATATTGTTATTGTGCAATGTCCTTTTTGTGGAAGAATATGCCTTACAGATACAAATTAATTCAACAAATGTATGGACTTCCTACTAGACCAAAACTTCATGCTGGGCAATGTGGACAATAGGAAGATGAGGAAATTCCAGTACTATCCTTAAGGATTGTATAATCTGGAGGAGAAAAAAAATAGGTAAACAATAACTTTAAAAAGAACACAGTCACAGCACTAAATGAAAGTACAAAGTATAATTCCATGAAATAACATAAATCAGCATTAATTCTGACTAAGGGAAGAAACTAGGAAGTTTCCTATAAAGAAGAAACTTTAAGGCAGCTTTAGAAGATTTCAGTAGCCTGAAAATGAGGGAAGGACATTCTCAGGTAGAGAACAAAGAAGAGAAGACAAAAATAGATGAAACATCTGTTCGTTTACAATGACTAGGAGGCTTCCTGCCAGGACCCAAAACAGACAGCGGGACACTCTATGATCTTCCAACTTTTAACCAAGGTATGTATGGGCCTCCATCTTCATTCTGTGAATTCCAGGAAGAAAAGGAAAACAGTGTCTTAGAATAAATTTTCAGGGAAAAAAATTAAAACTCAGCTACTAGTTGAGAGAAAGAGGAACAAGGGGCAAAGTGCAACTCCAAGTGATAACTGAAGGCACATGACCCATCCTCTCCGGACTGTGTCTCCTGAGATCTGGCTCAAATTAAACCTTCTCTGTTGGCCTTGTGAGAGAGCCCAGACCCCACTGCATCAAAATCCACGGGCACGATAAATTATCATGATCTCTAGAGAGCCAGCTGCCTGCCCTGTTGGGTGGTGTGCTGAGAGCCACTTGCTGTACTGAAACCTGAGGACAAGCCACAAGCAAAGTGTCCTGTCTACTTTGACTTCTAAAATACTGAGTTTATACAGAAACTTTTGTTGTTTAGTGGAGAGGTGCCTATCACAGGCCCATTATGTTCAATTCAACATGAAATGTAGGACACTCCAGTTGTATAAGAACCCAACTAGCAATAAGCAGCCATAAGCATAGACCGCTTCTGGTCCTTAGAAATTGGATTGCCTTAAAATCCAAACTGTTCCCATTGTTTTTGCAGCAGCATGAACAGGCACTCAGACTTGAGTACCTTGATTTCTTTTAGTAATTATCACAGAGAACATTTATACTCCAAAACATGAAGTATACTCTTTTCCAGAAACAACTTGTTTTGAATATGGTTGCTTTGACGCATGGTTGACATGGTGGTTGCTTTCTCTCTAATCACTGGGTGTTTCCTTGTGAAGGTGACTAATGTGAGTGAGTGAGGGAGGACTTTCATGAAAACCACTGTCATCTAACCTGGTAAAGTCAGCGGCAGGAAGAAACAATGCACCTCAGTCAGCTTCAAGCGGTATTTTCAGGGGAAAATCCAGGCGTGGCAATGGGTGGGATACAGAGGTGAGTTGCCAGCTACAGTAGACTAAAATGGGCTAGTTATCATGGTCTGGGGTTCACAGCTGGCTTCCCTGGGAAGCTAGGATGGGAAAAATGGGTGCCAACTTGTATTAAGACTCGTATTAAGGACTTTGGGTGAGGATAGGGAAGTCAGACAAAGTCACATTCACAGTTGAAAATGTCACTAGGCTCAGCTTGAGGAAAGGCTTGGAGGAGGTCAGAAAAGGTACAGAGGACTGTTGAAAGGACTACTGCCACATTCTGGGCAAGAGGTGACAGTGGCTTAGACTGGGACAGGGCAGTGGAGATAAAGCATAGTAGGCCACTTTGAGTAACCACATAACACACCGTTTACTGCAGTGGGGTTTTATACTCCAGTAAGCATAGTGCCCAAACTGTGTAATGATTGTTTTATGAGGGAAAGTTTTATATAAACTGAAATTTAGTCATCAGATCATTCAAAACTAAGAAGACATTTCCAAAAATTTTAAGCTGAATATTTTCAGTGAAACAAGTCAACATCTTATTCTGTAATTATTTAAAAAAAAAAACCAGGGTATTTATTACATTATGCATTATTCAATATATGCTTAAAGCAGGTGATTTATTTGTCAATAACAAGAAGTGGCTATCATTACATACCCTGGCTTGAATGCTGGCTATAAAGCTCACCAGCCTTTTGATCCTGAATAAGCTACTTCATATTTTTGTCCTGTAAAATGGGAATCACAATAATATTGGCATCACCAGGCTTCTTGTAACCATCATATGAGATAATGGTGGTAAAATTGCTCTATGTTCCATAAAGCACTATAAGACAAAGGTAGTTATTTAAGGGCTCTGGACATATATTTAGTGGGCATAAGCAATAAGTATCTGGTTTATTTAATATTTCACTTCAAGCCAAATTACCAGGAATAAAACAAAGTGGATATGACTTCAGTAAATATCAAGCCTACTTGGCTCAGAGCAGAGCTATTCCTTATAACATCAGACAGCTCCAGTTTTTAGTAAAGCAATAATTTAGGTCCTATATCATAAAGATCCTACATCAGGCTGGACAGAAAAGTAGAGTAGGCTCCATGGGTCTACTTGGCAGCCAAGAGTACAGAGGAAATAATGGAGGCGTGGATGAGAGAAGCAAGGAAGGGAGTTTTTGGAGGAAAAAACAGCAAAAGAATATGGCGTAAGAGAAAAATATACCAGTAGCCCTGTCCAAAACAGACCTATGACATATGTTCCATTACTTCCTCTCAAAACTTATGCCCACCCATTGCCTTGTAAACTGCAATATCTCAGTCAAAGACACTGACCCTGGACTTGGCCAAGAGACTTTCTCTGGCCAACGGAATGGGAATATGCATGATATACAGTCACAATTGAGCAGGAGCTTTAAGGACCATTGCAAGATTTGGCATTGTCTCTAAGAAAATGTGGTACATATACACCATGGAATACTCTGCAGCTATAAAAAGGAACGAGATCATGTCCTTTGCAGGGTCATGGATGGAGCTGGAAGTCATTATCCTCAGCAAACTAATGCAGAAACAGTAAATCAAATACTACATGTTCTCACTTATGAGTGGGAACTGAACAATGAGAACACATGGACACAGGGAGGGGAATAACACACACTAGGGCCTATTGTGGGATGGAGTACAGGGAGTGAGAGCATTGGGAAAAATAGCTAATGCATGCTGGACTTAATACCTAGGTAATGGGTTGATAGGTGCAACAAACCACCATGGCACACATTCACCTATATTAATAAACCTGCATGTCCTACACATGTACCCCAGAACTTAAAAAGAAAAAAGAAGCCTCCTAGTCGCTTCACTCTCCTGCCCTCAGTGAGGAGAATGGCACGTCCCAGATGAAAGCTGCTCCTTCTGTCTGCATTCTGGGGTAAAAAAAGATACCTGAGACAGGAGCAAAGGCACTATTAACTGGCAGATATATATATGTATATATATATGGAACAAGAATTAAAGCTTGGTTTTTGTGAAACACCGAGATTTTGGAGGTCTTTTGTTACCACAGCATTACTGAGTGAAAACTGACTAATTCAGGGGCTCTGAATTTAAAGTTTCTATCAAAGTTTTTCGCAATCTATGGCTGACTGATAGAAGATATAGAATGAATATATGTGATACCTTAGGGAAGACTGTTCAGTGAAAATTAGATAACTACTTCTTCCTCCTATCACACATCAAAATGATCAATACCAAACAGCAGGAAACAAACAAATCTGTACACCTATAGACTAAATGACAAAGATTTTTAAATAGGAGATAAACTCAAAATCATTAAAATACAGTATTGGCACCCAATGTCATTTCTAAATAAAACAAGCAGCAATTACTAATGGCTAAATAAAACAAACATCTTTAATAATTCTATACACACTCCATAGATTTCACTATTTCATCCCTAAATGCATTTGCTTTCTAAATTCCATCTTTACAAACTAAGGGCAAAAATGATAGAAACTAGCGTGCTTATGTTTGTAGCAAGTACAAAATGTTATTACAGTGCTATATTAGAGGGCTAAAATAACTATGAAAACGGTATAACGAACTGGGCTTTTTTATGTAGCTATGCTTAAAATGTTAAGTGTGTCTTATGTTCTTCTTAGAGAAGTAAAACTTGGGTAAAACTACGGTAACAAAACAGAATTTCTACCCTAAGTAATGATAAACTTGGCTCAGTTTCACATGATTCAATACGACATAATTTGTCACTAGAAGATTCTAGAGACACGGGTTAAATATCGGAACCATATGAATTACATGAACATTTTCTGGATTTCATTTTATGAAAGTGCATTGGCTAGATGGGCACAAATCCAATTATTGATGTTAATTCTGTTACAATTAAAAGCCAGTACCATATAGCTTTAAGGAGGAGAGAGTAAGGGCATTAGTCACATTTTATAGGTGAGAAAATGGAGGCACAAACAGGCTCAAATATCTTACCAAACTAGAAAGTGACAGAGCTTGGATTTGAATCCAAGTCAGACCAACTCCAAACCCATGGTGTCAGCTTCATCTTCAAAATCTGTGTGGCGTTCTCCCCCAAAACATCTGCAGGCTCTCCTAGACCTTACATCCTAACTATAGGCCCAGGGAAAGAGAAAGTGTCTTTTCCAGAAGTTCCCACAGCAAAGACAGAGGAGACTTCATTTTTTTTCAGAAGCCCGTTCAAGATTCATGAGTTACATGCCCACTCATAAATCTAATACCATGGCCGTAGGAAAGGGCTATGCTGACTACCTTAAGCCAAGCAAAGCCATTCCACCCCCAGACCTGGGTAAGGGGCCAATTCTACCCAAATCACATAGCTTGGAGTGGGCCAACGCTGTAGTTCCCCAAAGAGAATAAAAATGGATCCTGGGTACCGAACAACAGATGGCCACCACAGGGGATGTCCCTTGATATTGCCACAATTTGTAGCACAATGCTTTTTGCATATTTTGAATGCAATGTGCTTGCTGAACTCAATTGAATTAAATATCCCATATTGTTCATGATCCACTTTAGCAGGGCAAAGAGGCTCCTGGGCCATTTATCCCCAACCACTGAAATCAACAAAATGAATAGGAAGTTTTTAATAAGCTTTTGATGAGCTACCAATTAAGAAAACCAGGCATCCATTTAACAACAATAATAATTTATTAATCCACACCAGAAACTTAGGCACAAATGCTATGGTAATAGAAATATTATTGCTATAGGAGTTCGGAGCTTGATTCATTCCCAAGAATCCATGTGGACCATTTGTAATCCCCAAGCCATATTTAAAACCACTATTCTATCTATACAATTTTGTCATGGAGTCCAAAACTTTAAACATTTGCAGAATTTCCATTGGATTGTAGAGTAAGGATTTCAAATATTTCAATAAAAAACATGATGTATGTATAGATTCAATATAAATTTAAGAGGTAAAAGGTGATAATTCTTCAGTTTAAAAGACTTGTGTGAAACTAATGATAACAGAAATAGCTATTCTATGTGTACTCTGGCCAGGAACCATGAAAAGGTCTTAACATGAATTATTTCACGTAATCCTTATGTCCCTATGTCATAGGTATTACTGCCACCCATCAGTAAAAATATTGACATGAAAACTTAGACCTGACCTAGGTCACATAGTGTGGTTGGTAGTACATCTAAAATTCAAACACAGACCTATCTGATGGAGACCTATTTCTAACAGAAAGAGATGGAGAGACAGCAACAGTACTTCTGATCATTGAATCCTCATCTGATTATTCATCCATACATTTTATCTACAAGATGCCTAAATACTAGACACATAAAATGTTTTAGAGGCCATCTCCACTAAGAGTTTTAGCATATTATCTTACACAGCACAATGCATTTACTAGCTGCCACATAGATGATAATTGTTGCTGAGTGGTCCTTAAATGTATATTTTAATCTTCCCCTCTTTGTTTAACCTAGTATAAAAGTTATAGTAAAACTGTCTAATCGAGCAGGTTTATCTGATGGTCACTTCAGGGAAGATTTAATTAAATAATAATAGTAAGGAACTACCATTTACATAGGTCTTACAATATGCCAGGCACTGTTCTAAATATTTTACTTACATTAACTCAGTGGATTCTCTCGACAGCCCTATAACGTAGGCACTTTTTAAAATCACCTTCATTAAGTATAAAATACTTTATTTATAACTGTGTTTTACTTATTTCCTGACTTATTACCAAAGGAATTTGAAGACACTTGCAAAATTACATTGAAGAAAATAAAAAGAAAGGAAGAAGGTAAAGAAAGAAAGGAAGAAGGTATAGTAAAATAAAATAATGCTACAGATAATATTATCAGAAAAAATATCCATCAAAAGATTTGTATCGTTGCTGGAGAGGACCATAAATTTAGCTACAAACTGCCTAGCAAACAAAGCAAAAAGCAAAACATAATCAGGCAGAAGATTCACAATGTCCATAATAGGAAAACAAGCCAGTTGCTTAAGAGTAGCACAAATTTCCCATAAGAAAGTTATTTTCCTACAAGAAAATTATATAATAAAAAATGCCATGTGATACAATAATGTACAAAAGTCCATTTCTACCATGAGTATAAAATGTGGAATATAACTCCTCTTCATCCTTCCATTTCCATTTTCTCCCTCTCCCTCAGTAATAACAGTTTTAATTTTGCTGGGAAGATGACTGTCTAGAGTTTTAAAAAGACCCCATTTTCCAGCTTCTCTGTAGCTAGATGTGGCCATGGTATTTAAAGGGGGAGGCATGTCTTTATCCTGGTCACTCAAATGCAGATGTAAGAAGCTATCCTGGATGATGAGGTAGGCTTGGAAAGGAACATCTGGACAGCAGAATCTGGGTTGCTAACACTCTGGTGCATAGTTATCTATAATTTCATATGACAGAGAAAGAAACTTCTATGGTGTGTAAGCTACTATTGTTTTGAGTTTTCTATCATTTCTAGGTAACTGAAGAATGAGGGGGACAGAAAACTTCTTTGTATCAGGTGATCAGGGAAGACTTCTCTGAGGAGATATTTAAGCCAAAAAATTGAAGGATTTTATGCTAACGAGCTATGTACAAGAAGAATGGAGACAAGAATACTCATTGCAGAGGTCACTGTACCTATAAAAGCCTCTAGGCAGGAAAACTTTCACAAGAAGCTGAAGGAAGATTTTTGTGGCTGGAGTGCAGTAAGAAAGGGCAAAGAGAAACATGAGACAAAATCTGACAAAAAAGCAGGAACCACATCATGCAGGGCCTCCTGGGCCAAGGTGAAGAGTTAGAATTTGTGTTGGCAGGAATAAGTAGAAAAGGGAATCCTTGTACACTGTTGAAGGGAATGTAAATTACAAATGCCATTATGAAAAACAGTGTGGAGGCTCCTCAAAAAATTAAAAATAGAGCTACCATATGATCTAGCAATCCTACTACTGGGTACACATATCCAAAGAATATGAAATCAGTATGTCAAAGAGATATCTGCACTCCTATGTTCATTACAACATTATTGACAATACCCAAGATACAGAATCAACCCAAATGTCCATCAGTGAATGAATGGATAAAGGAAATGTGGTATATAGGCACAATGGAATTACTATTCGGCCTTACAAAAAAAAGAAATATTGTCATTTGCAACAACTTGGATGAACTTGAAGGCCATTACGTTAAGTAAAATAGGCCAAGCACACAAAGACAAATGCCATCTGAGCTTACTTATACATGGAATATAGAAAACTCAAATTCATAGAAACAGAGAGTAAAATAATGGTTACCAGAGATGAGGGAGTGTAGAGATTGGGAAGAAGTTGGCCAAAGGACACAAAATTTCAGTTAGAAAAAGTTTAAGAGATGTGTTGTACATCATGCTGACTATAGATAATAACAATAGATTGTATACTTGAAAATTGCTAAGAGGATAGATTTTAAGTATTATCACCACAAAAAAATGTTAAGTGTGTAAGGTAATGGATATGCCTGACTTGGCCATCCCACAGTGTACACACATATCAAAACATCACACTTGTACACTACAAATCATATAATTTTTACTTGTCTAATTAAAAATTAATTTTTAAAATTGTAAAACCCGAGAGCTAAAGAATTAAAAAAGAAAGGAGAGAGAATTTATTCTATAGTCAATGGAAGAATAGTGCCTGGCAAATAGGAGGGGTCTTCAAAAAGTCCATGAAAAAATGTGTATTATAAAAAAAACCATAGATTTCAACTTTTTTACATCAAAATAAACTCATACTAACTTATTACAACATATCTGAACAGAATTTAGTTTGAGGCACTAAAAAGGATAAGACATCAGTTTTAAAAGAGCCCCTATCAAAAACTGGATAACTATATACAAAAGAATGAAATTGGACCTGTTTCCCACTATACAAAAAATCAAATCAAAGTGGATAAAAGATTTCTATAGAAGACCTAAAACACTGAAACTACTAGAATAACGCTTTGGGGAAATGTTCCAGAACATTGGTCTGGGCAAATTTTTTTTTGTGTAAGACCTGAAAAGCACAGGCAACCAAAGCAAAAATATATGATTGGGATTATATCAACCTAAAAAGCTTCTGCACAGCAAAGAAAACAATCAACAAAGTGAAGAGACAACACACAGAATGACAGGAAATACTTGCAAACTATCCATCTGACAAGGGATTAATAACCAGAACATATAAGGAGTTCAAACAACTCAATAGCAAAAAAAAAAAAAAAAAAAAAAAAAAAAAAATCAGATTAAAAATTGGGCAAAAGGTTTGAACAGACATTTCTCAAAAGACATACAAATGGCCAAGAAGTATATGAAAAAATGCTCAACATACCTAATCATCAGAGAATGCAAATGAAAACCCCAATGAGACATCATCTCACCACAGGCAATAACAGATGCTGGTGAGGATGTGGAGAAAGGGGAACCTTCACACACTGTTGGTGGAAATGCAAATTAGTACAGCCTAATGTACAGTATGAAGGTTCCTCAAAAAACTAAAAGTAGAACCATATGATCCAGTAATTCCACTACTTGGTATATATCAAAAAGAAAGGAAATCAATACATCAAAGAGGTATCTGCACTCCCATGTTTATTTCAGCACTACTAACAATAGTGAAAATACCAAATCAAGCTAAGTACCCATAAACAGATGAAGAAAGAAAATGCCATATATATATACACAGTGAAATATCATTCAGTCATAAAAATGAATGAAATGCTGTCACTTGCAGCAACATAGATGGAATTGGAGACCATTATGTTAAGTGAAAAAGTCCAAGTATAGAAAGACAAATATCATATGGTCTCACTCATATGTAGGAGCTAAAAAAGTAGATCTCATGAAGATAGAGATTGGTAGTTATCAGAGGCCAGGAAGGGGAGAGGGAAGAGGGGAAGAAACAAATAGAATATAAATGTATTTGTTACCACTGGACTACACACTTAAAAAGGGTAAAGATGGTAAATTATATATGTATATTTTAGAACAATAAAAGATATTTTTTTGAAAAAGAGCCCCCATCAGCGCAACATGAATTCTGCTAAAATTGAAACAAGAACAAACATCAAATTTAGGGTGAAGCTTGGGAAGAAGAATGGTGAAATCATTGCTACTTTATGAAAAGTTTACAGGGACAATGCCTCAAAGCAATCAGCAGCTTACGAATCAATAACTAATTTTAAGAAGTGACAAGACAAAGTTGAAAATGAAGCTTGCAGTGGCAGACCATCCACATCAATCTGTGAGGAAAAAATTCACTTTGTTCATGTCCTAATTGAAGAAGAGTGACAATTAACAGCAGAAACAATAACCACACCATAGATATCCTGATTTGTCAGTTTATGCAATTCTGACTAAAATATTAAAGTTGGACAAACTTTCTACTTGATGGGTGCCAAAACTATTGTGCCCAGATCAGCTGCAGACAAGAGCAGAGGTTTCAATGAAAATTTTAAACAAGTGGAATCAAGATCTTATTGCATTTCTTTAAAGAACTGTAACAGAAGATGAAACACAGCTTTCCAGTATGATCCTGAAGACAAAGCACAAGCAAAGCCATGGCTACCAAGAGGTGGAAGTGGTCCTGTGAAAGCAAAAGCTGACCAATGAAGAGCAAAGGTCATGGCAACAGTTTTTTGGGATGATCAAGGCATTTTGCCTATTGTCTTTCTACAGGTGAAAGAACAATAATATCTGCTTATTAAAAGAGTGTTTTGAGAAATGTAGCCAAAGCTTTAGCAGAAAAATGCCCAGGAGGGCTTCACCAGAAAATCCTTCTCCACCACAACAATGCTCCTGCTCGTTCAGCTCATCAAACAAGGGCAATTTTACAAAAGTTTCAATGGAAAATTATTAGGCATCCACCTGAAAGTCCTGATTTAGTGCCTTTTGATTTTTTTGTTTCCTAATCTTAAAAATTTGTAAAGGGCACCCATTTTTCTTTAGTTAATAATGTAAAAAAGACTGCAATGATATGGTTATATACCTAGGGTGCCCAGTTATTTAGGGATAAACTAAATGGCTGGTATCATCACTTACAAAAATGTTTTGAACTTGATGGAGTGTATGTTGAGAAATAAAATTTATATTTTTCATTTTTATTTTTAATTCACTTTTTCCACAAACTTTTTGAAGCTCCTTCATAGTAGCCCCTCAAACATTTGCTGAATGGGTTTTTAAGAGGTGTCCTAAAAGGTAATTGTGTGATGATAATTTTTCTAGGCAGGAGGACCTTCAGGGAGCCATGTGATGGAATTTCCATAGAAAAAAAATATAGTTTTCCAGTTATGGAGTAGAGGAGAGACAGACTTGAAAGTAGTGTAACCAGCTGAAAAGAAAGACCTAAACAAAGATGATGGAGATGGCCAGCCCTGATTTCACAGAAGAGAAAAAGAAGTGGCTGAATCTGCAAAATATTTTAGAAATAGAATCAACAGTTTACATTGAATGATTTGACAAGGGAGTATAAGAGGAGTGCAATTAGAAAAAGGAAAGAAGGAGTTGATGAGGATTGAATAACAAAGCGTTAAAGGACAGAATCTCTGCCAAAAACCTGAAGTGAATATGTGTTCCATGTTATCAGTTCATGGCAGGGTAATACATATTGACACCACAGGTGATACTCTCTTACAAAATAATAACAACTAACAAGGACATATGTCTGTATCTGTGGCCACCCTACTTCTACTGATTGGTTGCCAATGAGCTCAGATTTTTCCCAGAATACAGTTGCCCAAAACAGGCAAATGGGTAGTCAAGTCCCCAAACATTCAAGCATACCTCATCTTATTTGCTTTGCCTTATTGTGCTTCACAGATGAACACGTTTTTTACAAATCAAGTTTGTTGCAACCCCACATCAAGCAAGTCTATCCATACCATTTTTCCAAGAGCAGTTGTCCACTTCATGTCTCTGTGCCATAGTTAGGTAATTTTTGTGATATTTCCAGAATTTTCATTTTTGCTATATCTGTTATGATGATCTGTGGTCAGTGAGCTCTGATATTGCTATTGTAATTGTTTTGGAGCACCATGAACTGCACCCATATAAGAAGAGAAACCTAATCAATAAATGTTGTTTGTGTTCTGACTGGTCTGGAAGGTTGATGGAGCAGTCAGAACACAAACAAAGTTTATTGATTAGGTTTCTCTTCTTATATCGGTGCAGTACATGGTGCTCTCTCCCTCTCCTCAGGCTTCCCTATTCCCTAAGATACAACAACATTGAAGTTAGGCCAATTAATAACCTACAATGGCCTCTTAGTGTTCATGTGAAAGGAGTCACACATTTCTCACTTTAAATCAAAAACAAGAAATGGTTAAGCTTAGTGAGGAAGGCATGTCAATAGCTAAGATAGGGCAAAAGCTAGGCCTTTTGTGCCAAACAGTTAGTTAAGTTGTGAATGCAAAGGAAAAGTTCTTGAAGGAAATTATGAGTGCTGGCTGGGTGTGGTGGCCCGTTGCTGTAATCCCAGCAATCTGGGAAGCCGAAGTGGGAGGACTGCTTGAACCCAGGAGTTGGAGACCAGCCTGGGCAACATAGTGAGACCCAGTCTCTACAAAAAATTTAAAAATTAACTGGGCATAGTGGCATGTGCCTGTAGTCCCAGCTGCTCAGGAGGCTGAGGTGAGAGGATTGCTTGAGCTTGGGAGATCAAGGCTGCAGTGAGCCAGGACTGCACCAAAGCAGTGCAGCCTGGGTGACAGAGCAAGACCCTGTCTCAAAAAAAAAAAAAAAAAAAAAGTGCTAGTACAGTGAACATGTGAATGATAAGAAAGCAAAACAGTCTTATTGCTGATAGGATGAAAGTTCTGATTGTCTGGACAGAAGATCAAACCCCCTACAACATTCCCTTAAGTCAAAGCCTAAACCAGAGGAAGGCCCTAACTCTCTTAAATTCTATGAAGGCTGAAAGAAGTAAGGAAGCTACAAAAGAAAAGTTATTGCAATCTTTCAAGCTTTTTCATTTTTACTATATCTGTTATGATAATCTGTGATCAGTGTGTTCTGATATTACTATCATAATTGTTTTGGGGCACCATAAACTGCACCGTATAAGCTAGCAGAGGTTGGTTCATTTAAGGAAAGAGGCCATCCCATAACGTGAAAGTGCAAGGTGAAGCAGCACTGCTTATGTAGAAGCAATAGCTAGTTATCCAGAAAACCCAGTTAAGACCATTGAGGTATGTCACTACACTGAACAACAGATTTTCCATGTAAACAAAACAGTCTTCTATTAGAAGATCTAGAACTTTCATAGCTAGAGGAAAGTCAATGCCTGGATTCAAAGCTTCAAATGGACAGGCTGACCTTCTTGTTGGAAACTAATGCAGTTATGACTTTGTTGCAGCCAACATTCATTTACCTTTCCAAAAATCATAGGGCTTTTAAGAGTTATGCTAAATCTACTCTAACAGTGCTCTATAAATGAAACAACAAAGCCTGGATGACAGCGTATCTGTTTAAAACAGATATGGTTTATTAAACAGTATGGTTTAGTAAATATTTTAAGCCCACTCTTGAGATGAAGTGCTCAGAAAAAAAAATCCTTTCAAAATATTACTGCTAATTGACAAGGCACCTGTTCACTCAGGAGTTCTGATGAAGATGTACAAGAAAATTAATGTTGTTTTCATGCCTGCTAATACAACATCCAGTCTGAAGCCCATGGATCAAATAGTAATTTCAACCTTCAAGTCTTATTATTTAAGAAATATATTTCATAAGGCTATGGCTGCCATAGATTGTGATTCCTCTGAGGTATCTAAGCAAAGTAAATCAATAAGCTTCTGGAAAAGATTCACCATTCTAGATTCCATTAAGAATATTCATGATTTATGGAAGGAGGTAAAAATATCAACATTTACAGGAGTTTGGAAGAAGTTGATTCCAAGCCTCGTGGATGACTTTGAGGGGTTTAAGACTTCAGAGGAGGAAGTAACTGCAGATGTAGTAGAAATAACAAAAGAACTGGAATCAGAAGTGGAGCCTGAAGATGGGACTAAATTACTGCAATCTCATGATAAAGCTTTATCGGATAAGGAATTGCTTTTTATGGATGAGAAAATAAATGAGTTTCCTGAGATGGAATCTACTCCTGGTGAAGGTGTGTGAACATTGTTGAAATGACAACAAAGGATTTAGAATATTCCATAAACTTCGTTGATAAGGCAATGGCAGGGTTTGAAAGAACTGGCTCCAATTTTGGAAGTTCTACTGTGGGAAAAATGCTACCAAACAGCATCACATACTACAGTAGAATCTTTCATGAAAGAAATATCATTCATTGCAGCAAACTTCATTGTTGTCTTATTTTAAGAAATTGCCACAGCCACCCTAACCTTTAGCAACCACCACCCTCATCAGTCAGCAGCCATCAACATGAAGGCAAGACCGCCACCAGCAAAAAGATTAAAACTTGCTGAAGGCACAGATGACAGTTAGCATTTTTAGCAATATATTAATAGTATTTATAAATTAAAGTATGTTCATTCTTTTAGCCATAATGCTATTACACACTTAATAGATTACATAACTTTTATATGTACTAGGAAGCCAAAAAATTTTATTGTGATACTTTACTGTGGTGCTCCGGAATCAAAACCCACAATATCTCCGAGGGATGCCTGTACCTAGAAGAATCTAAATGATAGAGACATTGCCTAGTCCTCAAGGAATTTAAAATGTAAATACTTAATTAGTATATTAGCCTACAAAAGAATAAAAGTGAACAGTGCTAAAACTGTGATTTAGCCAATGAGAGCTTCTGGGATCAGAGAATTCAAAATCCCGATATCTTCATCTTGTCTTTCTCTCTCTCTTTCTTTCTTTCTTTTTTTCCTCCAATCCCCTCAACTGTGATCTGCTTTCCTGAGGTCCGACCTTAATAACCCATTCTGCTTGTTAAGTTGTATGTCTTTTGGCAAGTCGCTTAAGCTCTCCAAGCTTCCATTTCCTTATCTAAATAACAGCAAAATCACAGGAATGTTGTTTGGATGAAATGAGAATGCGTACTTAAAACAGTTGTGTACATTTGATAACCAATGTAGAAATAAAACATCTTCTTTTAATACCTTCCCATTTCCCTACTTCCCCTAATTCACAATTTTTTGAAAGATCTATCCTTCCATTTCTCTCTCTCTTTTTATAATACTTTTGTTGAGGTTAAATTCACATGTCATACAATTCACTCATTTGAAGTGTTCATTTAAAGGTTCTTAGTATTTCATAGAGTTATGCAGCCATCACCACAATAAATTTTGAAAGGTTTTAATCACCTCTACAACAAACACAGTAATCACTCCGCATCTGCAACCTCCACTGGCAAAGTGGGATTGCCAAACCCCTGGTAACTACCAAAGTACTTTCTATTTCCATGTATTTGCCTATTCTATACATTTTATATAAATGGAATCATATAAAATGTGGTCTTTTGTAATTGGCATTTTTCATTTATCCTAAAGTTTCTGAGGTTTTATCATGCACCAGTACTTCATTCATTTTTATAGCCAAAGACTATTCTGTTGTATGGCTATACCACTTTTTAAAAATCTATGCATCGGTTGCTTGAGGACCTGTCTTTGTATTCCATGCAGTGCCTCGCCTGATGCCAGTGAGGACTGTGAGCCCCTGATGTCAGCACCTGTGCCTTACTCATTTCTATATCAACACCACCTGCACAGCAACTGGCATATAGAATGAATGAAAAAATTATGGCTCAAAACCATTTATTGAAAATGATATATATGTTGAGGGCAAGATTTAGAGAAATGCAAACATATAGATTCAGATTGTATATTTCACATATTAACTCTTAGCACTAACAAATTTTTCCAAGGCAAATAGATTGCTTTCTTCAATGCAGCCTGGACATCTTAATTTGGAATTAAGCTCTCCTGGAGCCTCCATCCATCCAGAGTCCCCTCACAGTTTTGTGGCCAAAGCCTTTCGCTTTCCAGCTTCTGGTCTTTCCAGTGAAAAATGTGTTGTTTCCAAAATAATTAGAAGAAGAAAGGCAGTTACTCACCTTCACAGCATTCGTAATCTCCAATCTAAGTGATAAAGAGTCCCTGTGATTTTGTATTCCATTGACAGGAGGAAACAATAGAGCTTCAGGAAACCAATCAATTGGCTTTCTGTTCATTAAAAAAATTAAAATCTAATTTATATGAAATTGGATTTATTGTTTATATCATCCTTGATTTAGGTAAATGGACAGAATAATGTCCTCCAAAATATGTTATTTGTTCAAAAAGTATTTAATACTTTGGTAAGACCTAAAGAAACTATATATATATGTGTGTGTGTGTATATATGTGTGTGTATATATATGTATGTGTGTGTGTATATATATGTGTATATATGACAGTCCTTAGTCTAAAGTGGCATAAATTAATTGGACAAGATAAGATAATTTATCATATGTACCACAATTTATCATATGTACCACCTATTATAGTGCTGGAGTGTCCATCGCTGAAAGAACTTGTCCTGCCCAGGTGTCAAAATTAAAAGCCTATAGGCTCTGCCCTACCCAGGGCCCTATTAGTAAGAGAGATTCTCTGGAATAGTATAATACGTGTTTTCTGGGATCTGAAATGCCAGGGGTTATGTGTCCTAGGCAGCAGAGTGAGCTGCCATTTTCCCACCCATTCCCACCTCCTGCCCTCTCTTTCTGAGGCCAGTTTAACTGCAAGACCCAGGCCCTGGTTTTCATCGACATTTCCTCAGGAAAGCAAGCCCAGCTCTGAACACCAAACTGATAGTTGGCTATCCTGAGTTCCCCATTTAACTCCTACCTGTCTTTTGGGATTGGCTTCTCCTTCCAAAATCTAATATATCAGCTCACAGAATATGTTCTGATCTATAAGTAAAGTAACAGCAGGGCATCAAGAATTGTCACATTATCCCTGAACCATCACAGTCACTAGGGAAGCACTGTCTTCTCATCTTGGAAAGGTACCTTAGAAAGACTGTCAATGCGGACAGTACCAGAGTTCTTTGCCTCACCCTCCAACCCCAAATTTAGTGATCTGGGTACTAATCTCTGTTAGTACCCCAGGCCTCACCCCTCCCAGCCTTGGCTTATTCTCTACTTCCCACCAGAAGTGCCTAGAATATCTGTTGATTACATAGAAGAATGGTTGAGCTGGAGTTGAGGCTTGAGTTAGGAAGTGGTAAAAGTTATGCTGAGATTGGAGCCAGGTTCTAGAAGGCCTCCACCTGCCATGCTGAAGCTTTCGGGCCTTTTCCTGTTGTCACTATGGAAAAGGAGGAACACTGAAAGTTTCCGAGTAGGAGATAAACAAAATGAAATCACTTTATTTTATAACCACATCCTTCTGACCTAACTCCACAGGACCAATATCACAGGAAGAAGTCTCACTCTATTTGAGTGAGGACCCATATCACTGTCAGGCTTGATGACAAACATTTTGGCTTTAAAAAAAAAAAAAACAGGAATGTTATTTCATTCTTATAAAGAGAAGAAACAACATGTGGTCAGAAAACCAGACACTAGCTCAGCTTGAGGGAAAAACCTTCGGAGAGACTCAGCATTTTCTGCACCAGCCTCTTATTTGCTTGTCTCTTAGCTGATCTAGTGGCAATCCCTGCTTTCCTCCCATGTGAAGCCTGCTGCACCAGGTGCTGTAAGGATTTTAAGAAAGATCATGAAGGCCCTATCCCTGTTGCCAAAGACAAAGACATTGTTATCTAAAGATCTCTTCTAGCCACTCTATCATTCCCTTACCTCACCTACCTTTGTCCAGCTTTATATTTGCAACTAAGTCACTCAAAACAATCTGCCTAAGATCAGAGATCCTACCTCCCAATCATACTAACATTTTGATCCCTCAATGAATATTTTACAGCAATTACTTTCAAAAAGAAAAGTTCTTTATTATGCATGGGGTGAGAGACATAGAATAACGGCATTTTTTTTTCCATAAATAGCCCCTATAAATTAATACATGCTTCATTTTTTAAGGTGCTTTTAATCCTTTTAAAAATTAATGTAAACTTAAATGTATTTAAACATGAATGGCTGGGAAACATTTTTGGTATGGCATATAACCCAGTGCAGGTGCCAAAGAATCTTGAAAGCAGACAGAGCTCTGAGAAGTTATGATGCTGGTTTTATGTGAGGGGAGGTGGGCAGAACAATAACCTGTGCAAAAAAGCTATCCTGGAATAAAGTCGTTTTCTTAAATGCGTATTTGCTAGATTAGAATATTAAAAAGAACCTATCTGGTAAAAATGTAATAATTCTCTATGGGTACTCCAAAGAGAATTGCCTCATAAGAATGTACAATTGTGTATGAAAACAATCCACAAAGAAAGGAAATACTGTATTAATATCCCAATATCAGAATCACTAATGTGGATTTCTAAATAAAGCCCATAAACAAACATTTGGCTTATATTCCAGTTCCTCTCTCCATTTCCTCCAATTTTTATAGTCACTCATGGGAAACTCTGCTTTATGTACCATAAATAAGCATAAGTATTGGATTTATTCCCCAGATATTTTCATATCCTTACCAAAAACACATTCAGATAAATATCTATACATGTTGCAAGAAGTTAGTGGCCCTTGGCCTATTATCTGAAAGGCTAGATCAACAAGTCAGCAAATTATTTTAAATTGCTTACCAAGACTTGAATATAGGTATAAATTACCTGGAAATAAAAATTCATTTATTAAAAATGATTATACCATAGAGATTTTTTGGTTTTCTAATTCTATCTCATAAATGCAAATATCTGCATAATATACTATACCAGCAAAATATTTCAGTATCTCTCACACTTTCTTCTGCATTTTCATTTATTTTAGTCCTTTTTTGCTTATGAAAACAACCAAATTGTCTATAATATCAGTTTGATGAATTCTTAATGACCATCAACATTTATATACCCAATTAGGTTTTCTTCCATTTTGTTCCAAATAATACAGTAAAGGTTAGTAGAAACTAAAAATAATGATGAACAGAGACAGTGAGAGTGGGTCAAGGGCCTGGTGCTTGCTCTGTCACCTAAAATTAAGGTATAGACTCCATTCTTCTATAATCAAGAGAAAATAATTATTTTTTAAAGAAGAATAGGTTTATGAAATTCTAGAAAGAATATCACACAGATAATGTGCTGTAGTTCAGATTTTAAGACTTGAGGAAAACGAATTTTAGATGCAGTGAAATGCTTGAGTCTTACAAAGTTCCAAATGAAGACATTAGTAGATTTCCAAAGATCCAGGACATTAATATTTCATTAGCTTAAACTTGAAATATTTCTGTGGTAACCCAAAATTACTTTATCAGATTCTAAAAATAAGATTAAATTACAACACTATTTTGATATTTAGCCTTCTCCAGAAAACTGAATAACATTTCTCTAGATGTCTATGTTAACCTCTACTTGGCTTGCCATTTTAACATTTCTAGATGCAATGAACTCTAGTGTACTGTAGAGGACCCAAAGCCAGATAAAACAAGATCCATGTTTTCAAAAATTTTATACACTGGTTAGCAATTGCTTCAATGAGAACTAACAGAGTGAAAGGACTGACAAGACTATAGCTGTCTCTCATGAGCAGAGGAAGTTCTAACTAGATGCTGTAAGGAGTCAGGTGAACATACCAATGCAATGCTGACACTATCCTTAAAGTTGAAGGTGAATATATTTTATCCATTTGGTTTGGTTTACATTGCTATATTCAAGAGCTGAGAAACAACACTCTTCCAATGACATAATAATAACTTATGTGTGTGAACTGCTTTACTAGGTACAGAGTGCTTTCACATCATAGTTTTATGTGTGTCTCATGGTTATCCTATCCAGTAGATGGATCTAGGTCTCCATTTTCTATCTGAGACACATTAACCAACTTGTCCAAAGTTACTCTAACCACTATGTGAGAGACTGGGATTCAAACAGTCTTTCTTCCCTTGCATTCTTTCCACAATCTCACATGTCCTCAACACTCCCTTTGGCACTCCCAATCACTGATTTTACAAACATTTATTGACCATCAGCAACATGCTGGGCACCAGGGTATAAAAGTGTGCAAGAGATGGTCCCTAACCTCTTTTGGGGAAGACAAACCCATAAAGAACTACTTATAGTGAAATCTGGTGAGAGTATACTGACAAAGTTAATAGCCAGGGATACCTAAAGGAGCCCCAATGTGAAAGGGATGGGGAGAAATCAGGGAAAGGCTCTTGGAGAAGGTGAATTCCAAACTGAATCTTCAGTGGTAAATAGGAGTTAACCAAATGAATGAGGGAGGAAATGGGAGTCCCAGGGAAGCCTGGGGTAGGGAGCTACTCCAGGCAAGTGCTCAGCATAAGGAAATGATAATAAAGAAAGAAACAGTAAGGTGTGTACGGGGGACGACTTAGCAAGTTGGGTGTTTACTAGAGTGTAATGCTCAATGCAAGAGATGAAGCCATAAAATTCATTACTTGAAGCTGAAACTGAAATATATAGCCTATAAAGAAGAAACATTGCATTGGGAGTTATACCTGATGTAAATGACGAGTTGATGGGTGCTGACGAGTTGATGGGTGCAGCACAGCAACATGGCACAAGTATACATATGTAACAAACCTGCACGTTATGCACATGTACCCTAGAACTTAAAGTATAATAATAATAAAAAATAAATAAAAAAAAAAAAATAAATAAATAAATAAAACCACCCTTAAGACCAAAAAAAAAAAAAAAAAAAAGAAACATTTTGTTTTGTAAAGAATATTCCTCCTTTCTCTTTCAAAATTGCATTTTCTAATTTTTTCATGAGGGAACTATTTTTACCCAGTTCCGTTTTTTTGCAGTATAATTTATGTATAATGAAACTGATTGATTTTTCAGTGTATGATTCCATAGGTTTTGACAAATATATATAGAATCATGTAACCACCACCACAATTAAGAGATAGAATATTTCCATTACTTCAGAAAGTTTCCTCATACCTCTTACAGCCAATCTCTCCCCTGATCCCTGAAAACCACTATCTGATTTCTGTCCCTAAAGTTTTGCCTTTGATAGAATTTCATAGAAATAGAATCATATGGTATGTACTGTTTTGTGTCTGTCTGCTTTCAGTTAGCATAATGCACTTGAGACTTGTCTGCATTACTGTGTCCATCAGGCATGTGTTCCATTTCATTGCTGGGTAGTGTTCCATTGTATGGAGGTATCACAGCGTGTTTACTAATTCAGCAGGTGATCAACATAAGAAACTTGCCAGTTTTTACCTATGATGAATAAAACTGCGGCGAATATTCACCTATAAGCCTTTGGGTAGACTTGCGTTTTCATTTTTCTTAGGTAAATACCTAAGCGTTCAGTTGCTGAGTTCAATATATGTGTAATACATGTATATTATATATATATATAATATATGCTTCAGTATATCCATAATAAGCATATATTTGAATACATTGACATCACGGGGCAATAATTCCTTATTCTCATTAAAGAACCTTTTGATCAAACAGCTCAAAGCACTTCTTAAACTTCCTGCCCATCGCATGTATTTTGCATTAATAGTACAAATTTATGTATCCCCTTGCAGTTTTCAAAGCACATTCATGTGCATGATCTTATCTTACCCGTATAGCAACTCCATAAAACAGTCCTAGTTGACATTCACCAGGCACAACCTTACAGCACCAGGCACAACCTTATGGGATGCATATCCCATCTGTCTGATAACAGCCATGTCCCACTCCCATCAGATATTTTGAATATCACTTCTGGAAGTAGATACTATTGACCTCATTTGAGGGTGAGGAAACAGAGGCTAAAAGATGTTAACAATTTTGGTCACCATGAGACCCTGGAAAAACATAAGAACAAAGGACTCCTACCTAAACCTTCTGGAGTTCCTGCCTTTCCACATCTTATGGCCACCATGAAGGAGTAAACAGGTGAGTTTACAGCATATTTGAGCTACAATTTGATTGAAAAAGAGGATACCTTTCCTCCTACATGCCTTAACATGAGGAGTTTTATCTCCTGATGTTCCCAAATTCAACTCTAGAGAATTTCAGCAAAAATAAATTGAATTTCTCTCTCTAAGGAGCGACAGGAAAACAATATCAGAAATGCCAGAAGCCTCCATCTTTGAGAGGAGAGGTCTGTAAGCCAAATTCTGTGATGACAAGGATCAGGGACTTTCCATGCTCTGTGTAGCCAGGCTCACTGTGATCTCATAATAATCTCTCCCAAGAGCAAGCCTAGACACCTGGCGGCTGCAGCTAAACTACCAAGCTTCACGTCACTATTTCATGAATTTTATTTTTCTTTCTTTAACTCAAAAAAAATTTAGGTATTTTAAAGGGAACTTTTCCTCCATTTTTCATGAAATATAGCTATATAATCAAAACCTATCAACCTTCCTAAATATCACCAACTAATAAACATTTAGTTTGGTAAAACTAAATAGAATATGAATGAGGACAAACTTAACATTATCTGGATTCAACAGCAACTCTAAGATGCAGTCATGATCTCAGTAGAGGGACTTGTAAAAATAACAACAGCATGGAATCCCAGCTTTGTCCAAGGCCACAAAAAGTGTGCTTTTCTTTGAGAGGTGTGAATCCCTCACATATGTTCACCTTGACATTGTCTCTAGTCTCAGGCTTAACATATTCAACTGTTTGACAAACTGAAGTGGGAAAAGAGCCTTTCAAATATGAATACAGATATACAGTACTTTGTTTTCAAGGTTGGTTTGAGTCTGAGTGCAATCTGTCTCGACAACTTACTATCTAAAACTGACCCTATGTATTTTATATCACTGATTTCAAACCTGAGCTTTAGAGAAACTAGTTGTACTTACCTTCATGAAGCAAAAGTTTCTTTAGAATAAGAAAGGGTCAGAAGTTGCAGGATAAATGACCTCCAAGGTGTATATAGTTTAGTGAAAAGAGCAAAGAGCATTTACCACACAGGTGTAAAAGGAATGTGCATACAATATGCTTCTATATCACTGGCTATCATGAGGATTCATGGGTGGCTATTAAGAGTAGTTTTCTCTGGCCACAGGAACAAGGGATCAGGGATCAGTAGTGTGATAAAGGCTTACTTTCCCTTGCACTGCTCGAATTTATTATGGTCATATGTTAATTTCCTGTCCTTATTTCCCCATTTAAGAAAATGGTGAAATGTGTCAATCATATAACAAATAGAGATAATATAAAACATACTTCAATTCCCTTAAAACTTAATATTTTGTCCTTTTAAATTTTTTACCTTTAATGCTTGTGGGTACATAATAGGTGTATACATTTATAGGGCATATGAGATATTTGATGTAGGCATGTAACGTATAATAATCACATCATGGAAAATGTGGTATCCATCCCCTCAAATATTTGTTTTTGCTTTCATTTGTTTTTTTACTTAAATACATATCCATAGAATACAAATCTCTGATGCTTTTTCTCCCCCTATCTCATTCTCTTCCTTCTCTAGACATAGCACTTGTTACCTAAATACACTATTCAACATGTGAATGAATGCATTTATACTTTCACTATACATAATTGCATAAATATAGTATCATTTGCATGTTCTTTAATGTCATCTAAATTGTATGACACGGTACCTGTAATTCTCAACACACCTATTAAATTCAATGTTGTTTAAGTCAGGCTGACATACATAACTACAGTTCATCCATTTTAACTGCTTTCTAGTATTTCTTTGTGTAAATCTAACCTGGTTTACACTCTCCCTTAATAATAATTTCTTATTTTTACAAACAACACTGCAATAAACATGCTTGTACAAGTCTGTCTCGGTACTGTGGGAGAGATTTTTTAGGGTGTAAGCCTAGAATCAGGACAAGCTTATTTGCATTTAGTAGTTCTCTAAAGTGGCTGCAGGAGCAACTCATACCCTCAGTAGCACTTAAGAGTTTCTGCTTTGCCAAATATTTTGTTAGAGCCAAACTTTTATATTAAAGGTAAATATTATCTCAATTTTATTATATTTTCCAATAAATAAGTTGAGGGAGTAGTGTGAGGCTCTAAGATGTCACCAAGACACAAGAAGACAAACACACAGCCAAACCTATATTGCCTGCCAAAACAGCAGCAAAATTCACGAATGTTGTGCTAGCCTCATTCTAGAAATAATTTCTGTCCTCAGAAGTGTAAGAGCACATAGAGCTTTAGCAAGGTTTTCTATAGTCCACCTGCGTACATTTCCAGTCCCAGCACCATCCACTTATTTCGCTTCTCTGTGAATCTGCTCCTCCAGTCATTGAGCAAACACATCTTACACTCTCACAACTGCATGCCTTGGCTTTTCTAGTTTCCTGTCCTAAGAATACATTTTTTCCCTCCTCAGCCCCAGTAAATCCTTCATCCTTCAATGTCACATCTCTTTGAAGGCTCGTTCAACCCACAAACAGAATTATTATTCCCCCTCTTCTCCATGTTCCCACGTTACACCAGTGCTATCTCCTCATTTGACTCATCTGTGTATCATCACCACCTTGACCTGGGCACACAGTGGATGCCAATGCAACAACCAATTACTGATCACCTACCAAGTGGCAGGTGCTATCTTCAGGACATGGGAGACAGTACAGGCAGCCCTTGCCATAATCAAGCTCACAGTATGTTGACCTGATAGATAACTAAGCAGGGATCACTGTTGTGGCAGTATTAATAGAAGATACTGATAAGTTTGTAGAATTTAACTGAAGAAAATAAGAAATGCCACAAGGGTGGGACCAGTGACTACACTGGTCCATTGTTATCACTCTGTGACACTTGTAAGCATTGCCTATGAGGACATGACTACTTTTTATGGAATCAACCTCAAAAGGTTCAGTGTATTGAAAACCAAACTCAATATTGGCTTCAGCCAACTTACCTCCCCAACTCTCTTCTTTTTCTCTGTAATACCATTATGGTTTTCTCACCAATCCAAACTTGAGAGCTTTATAATCTTTGATTCCTCCAATTCCTTCATCTCTCATATCCAAAAGGTATAAATAGTTCTTTAACATATTTGCTTCTCCACTTCTGAGGCCATTAAATCAAACCACTAGTCCCTCAAATCTGGACTCTGTCTTCAGTCTTTCTCTTATTCCACCCAGCGTTTGAATTGGTGGACTGAATAAAGCAGATGGCCCTCCCCAATGTGGGTTAACATCATACAACCATTAAGAGACTGAATAGAGCAGAAAGGCAAAAGAAGGCTGGAATAACTCTGCCTGATCATTTGAACTGGGGCATCAATCTTGTCCTGCCCTCAGCATTTTTTAGTTCTCAGGCCCCCTCACACCCAGACTGGAATGTATACTATTGGTTCTCCAGCTCTCAGGCCTTCAAACTACACCACTGGCTTTCCTGGGTTTCCATCTGGCAGATGGTAAATCATGAGACTTCTTGGCTTCCAAAACTACATGAGCCAATACCTTATAATAAATTGCTTCATATATATATATGTGTTTGTGTGTGTGTGTGTATACATATATATGTGTGTGTGTGTGTATGCTTCTGTTTCTTTGGAGAACCTTGATTAATACAAGGATGATATAAAGAGATAATAATCACCAACAAAATGTACTTTTTAAGTCTTCGTAGGATAATTCTTATGAAAGGAGAGCTGAAAAAAAATGTGACAGTTCTTGGGTTCAGTGCCAACTAACAAGGGTTAAAAATAATTGAACCAAGTTTTGGCAACATTATCTTCTACTTTCTTCAAAAATACTGGTTGATGTCATCTGATCCCAGTGGTTTATTTATTACCCACTTTGACAATCAAGCTTTGAACATCCAATGCATTTACCAATAGCAGATCTAAAATCTTTAAGCCATCTACTACTAAAGAAGAAAAATCTTAATGTTTTTCTAAGAAGAAAAGTTTCAATTTGATGACATAAAGTTCTGAAACTTCCTGGAAATTGCCATGACATTTTTCAAGGCAAAGAAAATCAGGACTGTAAGGAGTCTCATAAGGCCTTAGTCTATTCAGCTCTCCTGGAGAAATCAAAGTGATTCAGCTAATTGATATTACTGATGCATTTTCCCAAGTGCCATCAAAATGGCACTGACTCTTTGGGAGGCACTTTCAATGTGAAATGCATCACAAAATGTTTCTTTACTGTTATAAAGATATCAAATATGTACTCACCAGCTTGATTCAAGTGAATATAATTCTAAGACTACAATGAGCCTGTCAAAGAAAACTTTTACAGACTAAAAAAAAAAAAAAAAAAAAAAGATAGAAGCTCTAATTAATTCTAGAGCACTAACCTGACATAACTGCAAATGCATCAGCCTTGGACTACACTGTTGGTGAGCCCATGAACCAGAAACTAGGAGAGGGGGAAAAAAAGAGATAAAACCAAAGAGAGAGAGTCAAAAATAAAGAAAGAGACAAAGAGAAAGAAAGGGAGAGGGAGACAAAGAGAAAGAGAGAGGTGATAAGTAGAGAGATATAGAAAAAAACATAGAGAGAAGCTGAAAAAATAAACACAAAGAGAAATAAAGAGATGGAATCATAACTATCAAGAAGAAATATCTAAATGTACTACTTCTACATAATTAAGCTCAATACTTATTATAACCTATTAATTATTGACTACAATTTTAAGATTCATTCACAATAACAATTATCAAAAATCTATAGTTATTAACCAATGATATTTTCTATCAGGAAAAAAGGCAGAGAGATTTGCTAAAGAGAAGGCAGAGAGGAGATGTTAAGATGGAATGGGATGTTTATTAAAAAGGATACCTGATGCTATCAGCCCACATTATTTCATCATCTCGTCTCCTGGGAACATTATCCACACTTTTAGAATTTCAAAAGGAAAAACTCCTCCTATTAGATTTTCCATAAAATTAAACACTGGGATCATCACCATGCTAGGGACTATACAATAGCAACTGAAAAGAAATATCATCCCTGCCCTCAAAAGCTGAGAAATGAAGAAGAAAACAATGGCAAAGATATATGACATGAAAACAAAGAAACATATTTTTAAAAAGTAAAGAATTTACATTGTATTTACATTATATGAGATCAGAAGCAAAAATCTAATTGAATGTCATAAAATAGCGAGTGAAAAGGCAACTGGATAAGCATTGAAAGAGTAAAAGAGAAGTGGCCTCTTTTATTATTGAAGTAATAAATTATCCAAATATCTATCTTAACCTCATGCCTCACAGGCAAGTGGATTTTTGTTTTTAAGATCAGATTCAGGCCAGCATGGTGGCTTATGCCTGTAATCCCAGCACTTTGGAAGGCCGAGGTGGGTGGATCACCTGATGTCAGGAGTTCAAGACCAGCCTGGCCAACATGGCAAAACCCCATCTCTACCAAAAAATACAAAAAATAGCTGGGCATTGTGGTGTATGGCTGTAATTCCAGCTACTCAGGAGGCTGAGGCATGAGAATTGCTTTAACCCGTGAGTCAGAGATTGCAGTGAGCCAAGATCATGCCACTGCACTCTGGCCAGGGTGACAGAGTGAGACCCTGTCTCAAAAAAAAAAAAAAAAAAAAAAAAAAAAAAAAAAAAATCCAATTCAGAGTGTTTACTTAATTATGTGCCTCAATTCATGGTACAAAATCATTAGCCTATTCATCACAAGTCTCTTTGTCTTATTTGCTTTCAAAAAACTATTTATTCTCTTTTATTACCATTTCTGACTCCCTCCCACCATGTCCTAAGTAGAAAACTCTTCTAAGATGTTTTTTGACTGTATATCTTCTTACAAAATATAAAATAGTATTCTGTGTGCATGTAAAATTGTATGTATACATATGCAATTGTATTATATATATATCATTCTATTTTTTACTTTTTTAAAACCCAGCTTTATGTTTATAAGAGCCATTCATGTTGCAATACATACATTAGTCTATTGCTTCCAACTGTTGTGTAATAGTCCCTAGGGTCATCCACCAAATTTTATATGTCCACTCTCCCACATAGATCTTGCCCCCATAAATACTGCTATAATATTCATCCTTGAATATGTGTAACTTTAGGGGTCTATACAATAATTTCTCTGGGAAATATACCAGAAAAGTGAATTACTGGGTCATAGAATATGAAAATATATTTAATTTGGCTAGAGATTGTTCTCCAGAATGGCAGCACCATGCTTCACACCCACCAATTGGTGCATGAGGGTGCCTACGTCTTCACAGCCCTGCCAACACATTTTATTAATACATCACTGCTACAAAGTGATCTCATTGTTTTTAAAATTTGCATTGCACTTATTACTGATGAGTTGAACATTTCTTTACATACTTGCTAGCTTTTAGGCTTCCTCTTCTTTAAGTTGCCAGTTCAGAACTTTCGCCCATTTTTCTATTAGGTCTACTGCATTTTTCATGTTGATTTCTAGCATTCTCTAGGCCCACATATTAATTCCTTAACATTTTAGACAGTGCTAATATTTTCTCTCATTTTGCCTTCTAATGACTTTGTTCATAGTATCCTTCACAGAACAGAAATTCTAAGTTCTGACTCAATCAAATTCAGCAATATTTTTGTCTTTTAATTTATGCTTCTTAAGTCATGTTATATGTGCATAGGAGATAGATGTGCTTATTCTTACAGAAACAGCCAAGAAGAAAGTGGAAATACTTAAAAGATATGGGCAAAAAGATCTACCATGAGGAAAGGTGAAGAGGGCAGGCTACTGGGAAGGCATGATGTTGGGGCAAGACCCTGCCATGTATTAGCCGTGTGACCTTGGACAAGATGCTGAACCCTCCGAGAGCCTATCATTTGTAAAGTGAGAACAACCCCTATAGCCACAGACAAAATACATAAAAGAATCTGCACAATGACTAGACTAGAATATAATAAACATTCAATAAATGTAAATTCCTTGGCCTCCTACTTCCTCATTTCCAACCCTAACTTGATACAGAGAGAAGGAATTTGCAACCTCTGACACTTTGTAGTCAGATCCATCAACTGATCCCACACCACCAATTTCAAAGTATCATCTGTGGACACAGGCTATCTAGAGTACTTCTGCTCATTCTACAATTAGATATCAGACAAAGATTTAGCCCTAAAAAAAAATACTGAAAATGCCGTTTCCTTGATGAGATCAAAAGAGGAGACAAGGACAGGTGCAAATAATTACTTACCTGATGATGGGACTTTGCAGGTAAATTAGCATCTCAGGAACAAATGGACTGAACTTATTGGCTATAGAATGCCTTCTTTTGCTGGATGTGCTAGAAGTATGGAAGAAGGCTATTTTAGTTTCCTATGAGACAGCAGTTTGGAAATAAGTTTAGGCTATAGCTTCCCAGGCTTTCTTATCCGTGCTGCTTAAGTTTCCAGAAAGAATAGGCCATGATGAACAACCTAATCATTATTTTATTGATGTTTATTTATCCTTCTCTCTCCCATCTGCCTTCACTGAGATGCCAACCAAAATTTCTTGTTATTTGGATATGACATGAACATAAAAGACCTATGAGAATCACACAGTGCTAAAAAGCAGCTTGTTTTAGTATGAATGAGTTTTCAAATATCCTTTTTAAATTTGTGAGCTTTTCACAATCCACTTATGATTTAACATGCAGATATCTAATATGCATCTATTACATACCAGGCCCTGGGCCTAGTGCTACGGGAGATAGAAAGATAAATAAGGTGTGGCTTTTACCCTGGAGGAGGTCACCATTTTTCAGAGGAGATAACCATGTGAACACTCAACTATAATAAAGTCTGATCATTGTATAAAACAGACAAGTGCTACAAAAGTAGAGATGAAGAAAACAAATAAATTTATTTATGTTTAGGTTCCAGAAAGACTTCAAGGAAAAAAATGAGTCTTTAAAAATGAGTATAAATTCTCCAAGCAGAGAGGGGTTGAGTTGGGTTAAGGTTAGGGTTATGGTTAGGTTAGCCAGAGGTCCAAGAAGCAGCTTTTAAGGCAAGGGGTATTCACAAGTTGAGGGAAAAGCAGATCCATATGGCTGAAGCACAAGGTGGTACTTAACGCCATGAAACTGCATCATATCATTTAAGGAGAATGTTTATAAACAAAAGATAGAAACCTTTGAAATGCCAGCCTTTAAGATGAGGTCTAGGGGCCGGACATGGTGGCTTATGCTTCTATCCTAGCACTTTGGGAGGCCAAGGTAGGAAGATCACTTAAGCCAGGAGTTCAAGTTCAAGACCAGCCTGGGCAGCATAGTGAGACCTCATCTCTACAAAAAATCAAAAAATTAGCCAGGTGTGGTGGCATGCGCCTGTGGGCCCAGGTACTTGAGAGATTGAGATGGGAGGATTACTTGAACCTGGGAGGCTGAAGCTGCAGTGAACCATGATTGTACTGCTGCACTCCAGCCTGGGCAACAGAGCAAGACCAAAAACAATATATATATATAGCCTAGGAAAGAGAAGAGTACAAAACAGATAAAGGGAAAGGGTATAAAAAATGAAGGAGAACCTACTTTAACTTTTTTTTTTTTTTTTTTTTTTTTTGAGATGGACTCTCGCTCTGCCATCCAGGCTGGAGTGCAGGGGCACGATCTAGGCTCACTGCAACCTCCACCTCCCAGGTTCATGCCATTCTCCTGTCTCAGCCTCCCAAGTAGCTGGGACTACAGGCGCCTGCCACCACGCCCGGCTAATTTTTTGTATTTCTAGTAGAGACGGGGTTTCACCATGTTTGCCAGGATGGTCTCAATCTCCTGACCTCGTGATCTGCCCGCCTCGGCCTTCCAAAGTGCTGGGATTACAGGCATAAGCCACTGCATCTGGCAATTTTTGTAGTTTTTAGTAGAGAGGGGGTTTCACTATGTTGGTCAGGCTGGTCTCAAACTCCTAACCTCAGGTGATCCACTTGCCTCGGCCTCCCAAAGCACTGGGATTATAAGCGTGAGCCACGGTGCCCAGCTGAACCTACCTTAACTTATATGGCAAACGTGACAAACAGCCTAGAACAATTTCCCTTCAATCCATCAGAATGCCCCTGGAGATATCCTCTTTCATGATTATGCTCTATATTCCTTTTTGTCCTATTAAATTCATTCTAATTCTATAACCACAGAGGACCACAATGCTATTGGTAGTGTTACTTGTACTATACAACCAATGGCAATCTGTTCTTGTTTATTAATGCAAAAAAGTCCATATCATATTGTTGATTAAGGGACATAATGAGATGAGTATTGCATTAGATATGGAGAGTTGGCATTCAACATCCATTCAAGTTTCTTCAAATGTGCTTTTCTGAGCCACAAAGACTGAAAACCTAAGAACTACATTCCTGGGATTTTCTACAGTTAGGGTTCCAGAAGTAATTTAAGTGTCACCAATTATTCACACTTGAACAAGATCTGGAAAGCAGGAATTAGACAGAGACTGTTTTCTGCTGTTTCAGAGACAAGCACCATTGTGAAAATCTCTAGATTTTCTGTGGCAGTTTTCTGACAAAGGCCATTGCTTAAGCTAGGAAAGGCAACAGCAATCTTGGTAGCCTGGTTCTACAGAATTATTCTCAAATTCATTTCCAAGAAGCTCAATTTAAAGTCTGCACTATTAACTTACCCAGTGATTCTGTAAACCATTTAAAATCCTGTAAGATATTAAGAGCTGGTTAAACCAGTTAGAGGAGATGCTCATCTCCACAGCTGAACATTAACTATCCAGTCAACTCTGCACATTGAGCTCAATCTTGTGCTCTCTACCTGTCCTTCCTCTCACGCTTACATTATTCCCAAAAGGAGAAGTCATGAAGTACACACAGTTTGACATAAACCAGCAGAAGTACCAATCTGTATACGCAGCTCAAAATCCAAGTCTAGCTAGACTGAGACCTTAAGTTTGCAAGTACATATTCAAGGGCATGTCATTCACCAATCTTCGAACAATGACACTGATGTTTCAAAGTGTGTGTAAGCTGACCTAAAGAACTGTTCCTTAGAGCACATTGATGGGGAGAAGGAGTGGAAATTAGTCAACTTTGCTATTTTGTAGTCTATTAACTACATTCCAGTCATCCTCAAAAAACAGAAATATGCTTTTAAGAAAAAATGAAAAAGAAAATGATATATCAATGCAAACCATCTTAATATATTTTAAACACTCAATTTGAATAAAATGGGACAATCAATTAAAATTGATTTATTAAAATAATTCATTAATGAATTATTATTCATCAATTAGAATATCATTAAAGTACCAGTAGAAAAATGGGCAAGGGATATGCTCAAATAATTTAAAGTAGAAAAATATGTTTCCAATAAACATATGAAAATATTAAACTGAACAAGAAGCAAAGGTATGCAAAGTAAAATAATAGGGAAATATCACTTTTGGTTCATCAAATTGGCAAAGATTAGGAAAAAATACCCATGCAGGTGAAGGTGCAGGGTTTTGAAGATACACTGCTAATAAGAGAATAGGTATGTACAATCTGGAAAACAATTTAACAAAATATATCAAGAATATAAATGTATCGCTATGTACATTAATAATTTAAAGTAATTAAAAAATATATATATTTACATTATATCATTAAAATGTACATTATATATAATGTTTACATATCTATTGTGTTAACATTTTTAAACAACTAAAACCACTAAAAAATAAAACAGCTTCTAAGAATTTTATTGGTATTTTTTACATCTATACGAGTAGTTTCAAACTAATTGTTTCTACTCTCCTACAACTTCCTAGCATATACCCATGATTCCTCCTTTATATGTTATTTATTAAAAACATAAAAAATTCCTTTAAAAGTCTATACTTCTTTCTACATTAAAAGATTTTATAGCCATCCTATTTAAAGAAGAGAAAAAAAAAGAAAATAATCTAGTCTCCAATAACAAGGTATTATATTGATTATTGCATATTTAAATTTGGTAGCCATTAAAACTTATTTAAAAAGATGTTTGCTAGTATGAGGTAAATGTTCATGGCATATAAGATAAAAGGACACAAACTATATGTAGTGTGAATACAAGTTTATAAAATAAAATGCATATGCATATAGAAATATCAAAAGGAAAAACAGAAATGATAGCAATGACTCTCTAGAGGAAAATATCATAGATGATTATATGGTTTGGCTGTGTCCCCACCCAAATCTCATCTTGATTTTCCAGGTGTTGTGGGAGGGATCTGGTGAGAGGTAATTGAATCATGGGGGCAGGCCTTCCTGTGGTGTTCTGGTGATACTGAATAAGTCTCACAAGATCTCATGGTTTTAAAAAAGGGAATTTCCTGCACAAGTTCTCTTCTTTTGTCTGCCATCATGTGAGAAATGCCTTTCACCTTCCACCACGATTGTGAGACTTCCCCAGCCATGTGGAACTGTAAGTCTAGCAAACCTCTTTATTTTGTAAATTGCCCAGTCTTAGATATGTCTTTATCAGCAGCATGAAAATGGACTAATACAGTAAATTGGTACCAGTAGAGTGGGACGCTGCTGAAAATATACCCAAAAATGTGAAAGCAACTTTGGAACTGGGTAACAGGCAGAGGCTGGAACAGTATGGAGGGCTCAGAAGAAGACAGGAAAATGTGGGAAAGTGTGTAACTCCCCGGAGACTTGTTGAATGGCTTTGACCAAAATGCTCATAATAATATGGGCAATGAAGTGCAGGCTAAGGTGGTCATGAGATGGAGATGAGAAACTTGTTGGGAAATGGAACAAAGGTGATTCTTGCTGTGTTTTAGCAAAGAGAGTGGTGGCATTTTACTCCCGCCCTAGTGTTTGTGGAACTTTGAACTTGAGAGAGATGATTTAGGGTATCCGGCAGAAGAAATTTCTAAGCAGCAAAGCATTCAAGAGGTGACTTGGGTGCTATTAAAGGCATTCAGTTTTATAACAGAAGCAGAGCATAAAAGTTTGGAAATTTTGCAGCCTGATAATATGATAGGAAAGAAAATCCCATTGTCTGAGAAGAAATCCAAGCTGGCTGAAGAAATTTGCATAAATAATGAGGAGCTGAATGTTATCCCCAAGACAATGGGGAAAATGTCTCCAGGGCATGTCAGAGGTCTTCAAGGCAGCTCCTCCCATCACAGGCCTGAAGCCCTAGGAGGAAAAAGTAGTTTCATGGGCTGGGCCCAGGATCCTTATCTTCATGCTGTGTGCCATCTAGGGACTTGGTGCCCTGCATCCCAGTCACTCTAGTTGTGGCTGAAAGGGGCCAATGTAGTGTTTGAACCATGGCTTCAGAGGGTGCAAGCCTCACACCTTGGCATCTTCCATGTGATGTTGAGCCTGTCAGTGCACAGGAGTCAAGAATTGGGGTTTGGGAACCTCCACCTAGATTTCAGAGGATGTATGGAAACACCTGGATGTCCAGGCAGAAGTTTGCTGCAGGGGCAGTGCTCTCATGGAGAACCTCCACTAGGGCAGTGCAGAAGGGAAATGTGGGATCAGAGCCCCCACACAGAGTCCCTACTGTGGCACCTCCTAGTGGAGCTGTGAGAAGAGGGCCACTGTCCTCAAGACCCCAAAATGATAGATCCACCAACAGCTTGCACCATGCACCTGGAAAAACTGCAGACACTCAACACCAGCCCATGAAAGCAGCCTAGAGGGATGGAGCTGCCCAAGACCATGGCAACCCACATTTTGCATCGGCATGACCTAGATGTGAGACATGGAGTCAAAGGAGATAATTTTGAAGCTTTAAGATTTGGCTGCCCTGCTGGATTTCGGACTTGCATGAGGCCTGTAGCCCCTTTGTTTTGGCCAATTTCTCCCATTTTGAATGGCTGTATTTACCCAGTGTCTGTACCCCCATTGTATCTAAGAAGTAACTAACTTGCTTTTGATTTTGCAGGCTTATAAGCGGACAGGACTTGCTTTGTCTTGGATGAGACTTTGGACTGTGGACTTTTGAGTTAATGCTGAAATGAGTTAAGATTTTGGCAGACTGTTGGGAAAGCATGATTGGTTTTGAAATGTGAGGACATGAGATTTTGGAGGGGCCAAGTCAGAATGATATGGTTTGACTATGTCCCGACCCAACTTTGATCCTGAAATTCCAGGTATTGTGGGAAGGACCTAGGGGAGGTAATTGAATCATGGGGGCAGGTCTTTCCCATGCTGTTCTCATGATAGTGAATAAGTCTCACAAGATCTCACGGTTTTAAAAAGGGGAGCTCCCTGCACAAGTTCTCTTCTCTTGTCTGCCACCATGTGAGATGTGCCTTTCACCTTCTGCCATGATTGTGAGGCCTCCCAAGCCACGTGACACTGTAAATCTAATAAACCTCTTTCTTTTGTAAATTGCCCAGTCTTGGGTATATCTTTATAAGGAGTGTGAAAATGGATTAATATAGATGATTTTTATTATTTTTATATTTATGTACATGCTTTCTATAATAAGCAAGTATTAACTTTACAATCAGGGAAATTCTGAGTAAATGATGATGGCTCAACATCATCATCATTCATTATGTATATGGCTTGGCTGTGTCCCCACCCAAATCTCATCGAGGGACTCAGTGGGAGGTAATTGAATCATGGGCAGTAACCCCCATGCTGTTCTTGTGATAGTGAGCAAATTCTCACAAGATCTGATAGTTTTATAAGGGCCGTTTTCCCCTTTGCTTGCCACTCATTCTCTTTCCTTCCACTCTGTGAAGGAGTGCCTTCTGCCATGATTGTAACTTTCCTGAGGTCTCCCCAGCCATGTGGAACTGTGATTCAATTAAACCTCTTTTGTCTATAAATTATCCAGTCTCAGTATTTCTTCATAGCAGCATGAGATAGACTAATACAATGTAGAAGAAGGCTTTATTTTAGTACAGGTGAATAATACCCCAAGGAAAGAACTACCTTAAAAATCCACTGTTTCTCAAACACTGAATGAGTAACTACTATTTACTGAGTATGATGCTAGATGCTGAGAATACAGAAATTGATAAGACTCAGTCCAGGCCTCCAGGAGCCCCCTAACTAATATAAAACATATAATAAAACGTAATATAATATGACATACAAACATAATAAAACATACACTAAACATAATAAAAACATACAATCCTAAAATTTTAAGAAAGCCCTGTATCTCGGTAGAGATGTCAGTCTCCACTGAGGATTAATAAATACTCAATGACCTGCTATATTGGGCTCACAGACCATAAACCATGAAGACCCAGAGTTATGTCTGCTGGGAAATAATCACATAGTCTGCCCAAGTTCCTCTTTCTTGCACATATGTCAGCCTAACCCGGATGTGACTGTTGATTCTCATTCTTTCACTTGGTCCATTCAAATCTGACATCTCTATGCTATCTCAGGACTGATTAGAGATTGTGCTTTCTCCTGTCTTGTAAGTTTGTCCTTCATCTCTTCGGACTTGGCCTGCTTGTTTATCTGCCTTCTTCAAACTCTCCACAGATAACTCGCAGAGCTCTCAATCCTGTCATGTGAATAAACTAACACACCTACTGTAATACTAAAGTCTACAAGAGTGGATAAACTAACATACTTACTGTAATACTCAAGTTTAGAACTGAGAAGTTTAAAAATCTGGTTAAACAAAGAATCTACTCCATCACACACACTTGGCAGAATCCAGCTCTTGTGAATTCTAACTTCAGTGATCCCTTATGGATTGCCATAAAAATTACCCTTTCCAATCTAGAGGAGACCTTACAGATTCAGAATTCCAACGATCTCTCATTTCACAGGTCACAAAATCAAGGCCATGATGATTAAATGGCAACCAAGGTCACACAACTAGTTAGTGGTAAGCCAAAGTGAGAAGACAGGTTTCCTGAGAGAGAGGCTAGAAGATAAGCTCTGCACCACTCTGCCTGGGTTAGAGATCCTGTTATGCCAACTTTACACTATCTCTTGTGGGAATTTTCCACACCTGCTGCATTCCAACCCTCCAGTCTCTTCAGAGCTTAAAATAGTCCAGTTGCCAGACAACTGTTTATCTACTTTGAGCCCCATGGAACGAGGAGTGGGGTGAAAGTGAGTCTTGGAAAACTAGAATAGATTTTGGTGAGTAAAATTCACATCCCCTGGGTTTTGAAGGTCTCAGGAGCAATCAGTAACTTGGCTTAGTTTTCAATACCAGGCAGATAGCCAGGAAAGAGGAGGCCCAGCTTATAGAATGAGAAATGATGATGAGAAAGAAATGGGAATAAGAAAACTTTCTTTTAAAAAACACGCAGAAACCAATATGTTCTGCCATCATAGTACAGGTATCAATGGCTTTTGGAACAGATCTGCTTCAGCTAGATGGCTAAAAATAGTAATCTTATAAATGGAAACAACATTAAAATATTTGTATGAGAAGCAATATAGTCTAATGACTAAAAGCACAAACTCTGGAGTTTGACAGTTGTTCATGTCCAAACAAGGCCTCTCACCAGTTGTGCAACTCTTGGTAAATTACATAACCTCTTGGAGTCTGGTTCTCTCATCTGGGGAAAAAAAAGTGCTAATCTTTTTCAGATAACTGGACAATTGAGAAATCTTAAAAAGGAGGATTTAAGTTGGTATCTAACATAGATTAGCATTTAACAGAAGGCAACTGAAGGAAACTCCTGACTAACACTATAGAACCCAAGCTGAGGAGCTCCCTAACACCTTGGAGAATTCTACCACCCATTCATGCAGCCTTAGAGAGATCAAAACTAGCTATCCCAGTGATTCTTCCAGCATGGCAGCATGAGTAACTCAGCAGATCTTCACCCCACAACATATTTAGTGGGAAGAATTATTTTAAAAAAATAGTTTAATGTCTTTCAAAACTGTCCTAAGGGCATACAGCAAAGGATAACATTCATACAAGAAAATTTACCAAGTCTTGATGAGAACAGTAAGATTCTGTGGCATCTGGGTCATGATCTGCTTTCCTCTCCTACCCCCAGCTCCATGTTACAGAAACTCTACTACAGGTACTCTATTCTGACCAAGTGCAGACAAGAACATGAGAGCTTCCTCTCCACCCAATTCTCAGTTTAGGGCAATAGTTTCACCTTTGGAAGGACAGGCTACCAGTGTTTCTCATTCCCCAACCCCATTACCTTGTGGCAGAACCTCTGTTCTAGTCAAGCAATGCCAAGAGAACTGAGGCGCCATTCCTCTACCCAAGTCCTACTCATAGGATAGAAACTCCACCCTAAGTAGCCATCAAGAATACTCAGACTCTGATCACCCCTTTCTCAGCTCAGTCATAGGAGGTGGTCCCACACTGGAAGCTGCAAGCCAACAAGGCTGAGAACTACCTCCTTCTCCCTTCTTATCATCTTATCATCCACTAGGGATATCACTCTGGGTGCCACTGGGTGGTGCCACTATCACTGCTAGCTCCCATGGAGTAGCACGAATGTTCTCCCAGGGGAAGAGAAGTCATAAGGATGAAGAGCTCCATAGTTCTTATTGATGTTAGTGACTTCGTTTAGTGCAGAGAATGGAGAATTCCCTGCCTAAGGGTGTTGCTGAAAATAATGGAGAGCTTGGCGAAGAACAATTAAGGGGGTGCTGGTAGCTTCATGATACTGCCAGCAACAAGCAAAATGGCAGAACCACCATAGCTTTAACAGAACGAAAGAAAGAAACAACCAAGAAGGGCCTTCCTGGGATCTCAGTAAACCCTGGGGGTTGAAAAGCTACACACATGTCCTAGGTTATACCTACTCAGGAACAATCAAAACAACACGTGAGTCAGATTTGAAAACATTTCCCAAGCTGCACACAGATTCGTCAACAAAGGGCAGAAGCCTCACTCACTCAAAGTGTTTAAGTACAACCTCTGAGCAAACACTGGCTAAAAAATAAGCTATTCTGACCCTGGAGAAAATACTACTAAGCCATGCTTAAAAATAATATTACTTGCATTATGGTAATCTGGAAGACTGTGTGCATGCCCAAGGCCGCACCCTCGCAGAAGTGATTAGACAAGGAACTTCCAAGGCATTTGGCCTTGGCCAAAGTTGGGAGAAAAAATAAACTTCTTAAGTTGTAATAACAGACTCCAAGTCACAAAAACATCCAATAGCAAAGAGTAAAAACATAACTGGCTAAAGGAACCTAAGCATAACCTTTGACCAATAAGTGGTTTATGCAGACCTATGGGTGACTCATAGGGAACCCAACTAAAAGAAAAAAAAAAAACAATCTAAACAGGAACATCAGAAGCTGAACAGTGTAAGAGAAACAGATGTCACAGAGTTAATACATTCAAGCGATTAAACAAATGAACAACCAAGTAAATGGAGGGGGGAAAGGAAGGAAGATGAGTCAGTATCCAGAGTTGCCATAAAACATTAGTTTAAATATTCAGGCTTTCTGTTTTTAAAACTATAGCATAAAAAGATACAATAAAGTATAACCCATACACAAGAAAAAAAGAAGTAGGCAGTAGAAACTGTCTTTTAGGGGGTCCAGATGTGGGATATAGCAAACACTTCAAAGCAGCTATTATTGAAATATTCAAGGAACTAAAAGAAACCATACTTAAAGAACTAAAGGCAGATATGATGACAACATCTCATCAAATAAAAAAATATCAATAAAGTCACAGAAATTATTTTTTAAAAAGGCCAAAGAGAAGTTATGGAGTTTAAAAGTATAGTAACTAAAGAGACAAATTCAGTATAGAGGCTCAATAGTAGCTTTAAGCTAATAGAAGAAAGAATCAGTAAGTTTGATGATAGATTGATAGAGGTTATACAATTTGAAGAACAAAGAAAAAAAAGAGTAAAGAAAAATGAGCAGAGCCTAAGAGAAATATGGGACATCATTAAATCACCAACACACAATAAATGGAAGTATAAGGAGAGGAAAAAGAAAAAAGGGAAGAAAAAAAAATTGTGGCAATAATAGCTGAAAACACCTCAAATTTGATGAAAAACTTCAATCTACACACCCAAGAAAATCAACAACCTCCAAGTAAGATGAGAATAAAGATATACATACCTAGATACATTAGAATCAAAATAACAAAAATCTAAAAGGAAAAGAAAATCTTGAAAGCAATAAAGAAGACATGATTCATCACATACAAGGAAACCTCCAAAACAGTAACAGCTGACATCTCATCAAAAACAAAGTAGTCCAGGACAGGAATCGTGGCTCCAGCCTGTAATCCCATCACTTTGGGAAGCCTAGGCAGGTAGATCACCTGAGTCCAGGAGTTCGAGACAAGCCTCTCCAAAATGGTGAAACCCTGTCTCTATTGAAAATACAAAAAAATTAGCTGGGCATGGTGGTGTGCACCTGTAATCCCAGCTACTTGGGAGGCTGAGGCAGGAGAATCACTTGAACCGGCAAAGTGGAGGTTGCAGTGAGCTGAGATTGTGCCATTGCACTCCAGCCTAGACAACAAGAGGGAAACTCCATCTCAAAAAAAAAAAAAAAAAAAAAGAAACAATGGAGTCCAGAAGGCAATGGGATGGATAATGTATTCAGAGTGCTGAAAGTAAAAAAAAAAGAAAAAAAGAAAAGAAAAACAAACCTTTCAACTAAGAATCTCATGTCCAGTAAAACTATCTTTCAAAACTGAAGTTTAAATAAAGAGATAAAGATGAAAAAAGGCTTAGAGAATTTGCTGCCAGAAAAATCTAAACAAAGTTTTTCTGCCCAAAAGCAAGTGACAGCAGTGATTTAGACCCTTATCCTTACAAACATAAAAAATTATAATAAGATACTATAAATAACTGTACACCAACAAATTACATGACTTAGATAAAACAGATACGTTTCTCTAAAGACACAAGCTACTAAAACTGACTCAAGAAGAAACTGAAAATCTGATTAGACAAGTAAAGAAATTGAATTAATAATTAAAAGTCTTCCCACAAAGAAAACCCTGAATGAGACTGCCTCACTGAATTCTACCAGAAATTTAAAGAATTAATAGCAGTCATTTGTAATCTCTTCCAAAGGATGGAAGATGAGGTGACACTTTGCCACTGATTTCATGAAGCCAGTCTTACTCTGATACAAAAAAAAAAGACATTACAAGAAAATGAAACTACAATCCAATATCCCTATGGATATAAATGCAATATTAAGCAAAATACTACCAAACTGAATTCAGCACCATATAAAAAATATTATGTATTATAATCAAGTGGGGTTTATACCAGTAATGCAAGGTTTTTTAACATCTGAAAATAAATTGATGTAATGCACTGAATTAAAGGAGAAAGAATAGCCTTTTCAACAAATGAAGTTGAGACAACTGAATGACCACATTCAAAAGAAGAAAGCTGAAGCCTTATCATTTACCATATACAAAAATTAATGCAATTAATTCACAGATATAAATGTAAGGATAGCAGCCATAAAATTCTTAGAAGAAAATATGAGATGAGAGTAAAGATATACAGACCTAAATACATTACAATAGTAGTAGTAAATGTTTGTGACTATGGTATAGGCAATGGTTTGGTATGACACCAAAAGCACAGGCAACATAGAAATAAAATAAATTAGCTGGACTAAATCAAAGATTAAATATTTCTGTAGCGAATATTACCATCAAGAAAAAAAAAACACAATCCTCAGAATGGAGAGAACATTAGTAAATCAAATATATGAAAAGGGACTTGTATACACAATACATAAAAAAGCTTTTAAAACTCTATAATAAAAATCTCATTGTCCAATTAAAACCTGGGCAATGAATTTGGATACACATTTCTCCAAAGAAGGTAAACAAATGGGTGAGTGAGAACATAGAAGGATGCTCAACATCACTTGTCATTAGGGAAATGCAAATCAAAAGCACAATGAGATACCACTCCACACCCACTAGAATAGCTATAACCAAGAAGTCAGATAATAACAAGTGTTGACAAGCATATGGAAAAATTAATACATTGTCAGTGGGTACATAAAACTGTGCAGCCACTTCAGAAAACAGTTTGGCAATACCTCATGAAGTTAAACACAGAGCTGGTATATGACCCAACAATTCTACTTCTTGCTTTATACCCAAGAGAAATGAAAACAAATGTTCACATGAAAAACTTGTGCATGAATGTTCACAGCAGCTCTATTCATAATATCTAAAAGGTGAAAATAATCTCAATGTCCATCAACTGATGCATGGACAAATAAAAATGTGATACATTCATAAAATGGAATATTACTGAGCAATAAAAAGAATGAAATACTGAAACATGCGACAACATATGAACCTGGAAAACAGTATGCTACATGAAAAAAAGCATTCACGAAAGATCATATAATGTATTATTCCATTCAAATAAAATGCCCAGAATAAGCAAATCCATAAAGACAGAAAGCAGATTAGTGGTTTCCTAGGGCTGGGATATAGGTAGACTGGAGAATGACAGGTAATAGTCACAGTTTCTTTTTGTGGTGATGAAAATGTTCTACAATTAGATTGTGGTGGTTGTACAACTCTGTGAATATACTAAAAGTCGCTTGTACATTCTAAATGGGTGAACATCATAGTATGTGAATTATATCTGGATAAATAATGTTTTAAACTGACAATGTACTTCTTCACTGGGCCTTTCTCTTGGCATCCAAAAAAGTCAAAAGAATAGAAACTCATTCTTCTGCCACTGGAAATTAGCCCGTGGATATATTCAAGGCTAACTGATAGCTCCCTGATGACTGGCTATATATCTCCGATCTGGGCATTTACTGTATATTATCTGATAAAGCTGATCCAGGGTGCTTATAAGTAAAGGTAGAACTCAACCTTGGATAATTCCTTAAAGTAGAAACCTCAGTTCTATAAAAATAATTAAATCAATTCAGAGTGCAATATTCTATTCTCTATTTCATTAATTCTAAAAAATAATTCACACTGAGGTCACTTGGAAGAAGTCATAGTTTTTGTATCCTGTTTATATATATTTCAATTATCCATAGAATGATGCTAATGTTTAACTAGATAGCAATTACAAAATGATAGGGCTGGAAAGTATCATGGACCAGTAGCTACAGATTCTACATTTAAAAAGCGATCCAACATGATCAGTTCTCTTTCACAAAAGAAACAGAAGTAAAAAAAAATGGGAGGACAAAAAAGGGTAGAGAACTCATTAAGCCAATGGAATAAGAAATTATACAAATTATAATATGAATCATGCATATTGTACTCAATTACACCAAGGGACATTAGTTTTATAAAATGCAAATCAAACTGAAAAGACAAACAATACCTTCTGGAGGAGTCCCAATGCTGCTGCCAAGACCCAGAATGGCTATCTTATGAATTCTTGGCTCCAGCATCACAGCCGATTCTTCTCCCCTCTCCCAGTGGGGTATTCTCACTGGCTCCAGGTGAACATTCTCCAGCCCATCTTGCTGCAGGTTTTGGTACATAATTTGGATGGCTTTTTCTAGGTTCTTGGAGCCACTCAGTCTGGGTCCAACAGTATCAACCAGAAGTGCCAGTCGCTCATAGGATCTGTTCTGGGCTTTACCATAAACAGCTAGGTTGATAATTGCTTTAGCAACATCTCCATAGCTGGCTATTTCTTCTTTTATTTCTTGAAAAGTTCTCTTAGAGATGCCATTCTTGTATATAGCTTTCCCAGAGCACAGGGATAAAAGGTGAGCACCACCAAAAAATGCGAAGATAAGGAATTTCATTTTTTTCCAGTTGGTTTTCTTGTTAAGATAATCTACATAAATAAGAAACATTATGTTTTAAGGGAAAAGAATCTCACAGCTACCTGTCCATAACCCAGGGACTGCTTTTCAAGCAGCATTCTCCTTCCCTTCCCAACCACTGCCCAACATCCACCATCAAATTCGGGCACTGTTACTCTGAGGAATGAACAAGAGGCAATGATTGACCTCCCTTAAAACTGTAGAATCACGTGTTACCTATTAATCCTGTTTAAAATATGCTAAAAGGATAAATCAAGAAAAGAGCTGGGAAGGAGAGAAAGAAGTGGTGGTAGCAGTGATAGGGCTAAGGCAGTGTTACCTGCTGTATAGTCTCCTAAATAGAGTATAATCCAAATGGGTATCCTTGCTCCCTCTGCCAGGTGTGTCCTCTCCTCTTTGCCTGTCAGACTTATCCACTGAGACCCTCTCAACTGTCATCTGTTCTCAATACTTTTACCAATCCTCCCTTCAGAAAAATAATTGCTTCTTCATCTGTGCTTGAAAAGTACTTTATACTTATGTTCAAAAGATATTTATTGGAAGCCACTAGATGCCACAAACTGTGGTATATTTTTAAAAGGAAAAAGTCTAAGCTACTGCAAAAAGCAGAGAATTAATAAAAAGACTGGGCTTTGTTACCACTTAACTGTTTGATATCCGCCACCTACATAATAAAAATAATAATGATAATAACAATAACAGGAAGCATTTATGTAGAGCATGCTGTGTGTCAGACCTTGGGCTAAGTATGCTACATTCATTAATGCATTTAATCCTCACAACAACTCTATTAGGTAGTTTATTATTACCTTTATTTTACAAATGAGGAAACTGGGGCACCAAGAGATTAAGCAGTTTGCCAAAGACATACAAAGGCTTTCTAGCACTACAGTCCATGCTTTAAATAGTGCTACTCAAAGCATGGTTTGTGGGCCATGCCAGTGCACAAACTGTTTTTTACTAATGCACAATAGGTAAATACAGAGATTAAGAGTAAATGTATTCAATGCTGTCCAATATAGTAATCAATTGTCTCATATGGTCACTTCAATTTAAATTAACTAAAATTAAATTAAACTAAGAATTCATTTTCTCAGTCACACTAGCCACATTTCAAGTACTCAATAGCTACCTGTGGCTAGTGGCTATTACATTAAGCAGCACAGACAGAACATTCCTATCATGACAGAAAGTTCTATTGGATATCACTGGTTTAGACACTTTTATATAAACTGTATGTCTGCTACCGTTTGAACATCTTTCCCCTTCAAAACTCATGTTGAAATGTAATTGCGCTTGTGATGGTATTATAAGGTTGGACTTTCAAAAGGTATTCAGGACACAAGGGCTTCACCTTCATGAATAAACTAATGTTATTGCAGGTTTGTGCCTCCTTTGATCTCTCTTATCCCCTCTTTGCCCTCCTTCTGTGCGATGCCTTCTGCCATGTTATGATGTGGCAAGAAACCCTAAAGCCAATAAATTTTCATTATTTGTGAATTACTCTGTCTGTGGTATTCTGTTAAAGCAGCACGCGCGTGCACACACACACACACACACACACACACACAAAACTAAGACAAAAATTGGTACCAGAGAGGTGGGTTGTTATAACAAATACCTGAAAAATGTGGAAGCGGCTTTGAAATTGGATAATGCGGCGAGGCCGGAAGAATTTGGAAGAGCAACCTAGAAAAAGCCTAGAGTACAATGAATAGAGAATTAAGGGCAATTCTGGGAAGGGCTCAGAAGATGAGATGAGCAAGAGAGAAAGTCTGGAACTTCTTAGAGATTACTTGAGTGATTCTTCTTAGAGATTCACGACCAGAATGCTGACAGAAATATGGACAGTACAGGCAATTCTGACCAAGTCTCAGATGGAAATGAAGAACAATGTATTGGAAACTGTAGTAAAGGCCATCCTTGTTATTAAGTGGCAAAGAACTTGGCTGAAGTGTGTCCATGCCTGAGGGCTTTAACAGAAGGCAGAATTTAACAGTGACAAACTAGAATATCTGATGGAAGAAATTTCCTTTCTGTTTTGTTTTGTTTTGAGATGGAGTCTCGCTCTGTCTCCCAGGCTGGAGTGCAGTGGCACAGTCTTGGCTCACTGCAAACTCCGCCTCCCGGGTTCACAACATTCTCCTGCCTCAGCCTCCTGAGGAGCTGGGACCACAGGTGCCCACCACCACGCCTGGCTAATTTTTTGTGTTTTTAGTAGAGACGGGGTTTCACCGCGTTAGCCAGGGTGGTCTCGATCTCCTGACCTTGTGATCCGTTCACCACGGCCTCCCGAAGTGCTGGGATTAAAAGTGTGAGCCACCATGCCAGCCAGAAATTTCTAAGCAAAATACTGAAGGAGCTGTGTGGCTTCTTTTAAATGTATATAATAGAATGTGAGAGGAAAGAAATAATTTAAAGACAGTACTTATAATTTAAGGGAAGATAGAACATAAAAATTGTGAAAATTCAGAGCCTAGCCACGTAAAGAATAAAAATATGTGCTTAGGCATGCAAACAAAGGGTGTGGCCAAGTAACCATTTGCTAAAAAGGTTTGTATGGCTAGAAAAGAGCCAGGTGCTATTCATCAACACAATGAGAAAATGACCCCAAAGGCACTTTAGGGATCTCTGAGACAAGCTAGAATCTTGAGGGCAAAGTTTCTGAAGAGGCACCCAAGGGACCTTAGAATTCACTGCCCTGCACCTCACCTCCTCAAATGTCTGTTCCCCACATTCTGGTGCAGCGCCCTTAAACTGCTACAGCCATGACTTGACCAGGCACACGTGCAGCTAAGGCCTCTGCTCCAGAGTGCACAAGCAGTAAATATTGGTGGTATCCACACGGTGCCAAGTCTGCAGGCACACAGAGTTCACAAGCTGTGGAGGCATGGCTACCTTCACCTAGATTTTAAAGAAGGTATCAGACAGCCTGGGGATCCAGGTAGAAAACTGCTGCAGGAGCAGAGCTGCCACAAAGAGTCCCCCCTAAAGCAATGTCTAGTGAAGCTGCAGGGGCAGAACCACACCTGAGACTCCTGAACTGTAGACACCAGCATGCAAAGCCAGCACGCAAAGACAGCCTGGGAGAGCTGTAAGCATAAGACTCCAACCATCCAGCAAAGCCTTAGGTGCAGGGCTCTCCAAGTCCTTCGGGGCTCAACCCCTGCCCCAGTGTGTCCAGGAAGCAGGGCAGCATGGAGTCAAAGAAAATTATTTCTGAGCCTTAAGATTTACTGTTGTTGTCCCCATTGGGTTTTGGACTTACTTGGAACCAGCTACCCCTTCCTTGCCTATTTATCCATTTTGGAATGGGAATGTCTATCCTATACCTGTCCCACCATTGTATTGTGAAAATAGATAACTTGTATAATTTCACAGGCTCACAGCTAGAGGGGAATTTGCCTCAGAATGGATTGTGTTATGTCTCACCCATATCTGATTTAGATAAGACTTTGGACTTTTGCGTTGGTGCTGGAAAGAATTAAGAATTTGGAGCTATTGGGATGAAATAAGTGCGTTTTGTATGTAAGAAAAACATGCAGGGAGTAATACTATGTCCCTCCAAATCCATGTGGAAATTTAATTGCCTTCGTAATGGTCTTGGAAGGTGGGACCTTTAAGATGTGTTTAAATCATGATGGTTTTGCCCTCACGAAAGGACAAATGCCTTTATTGAGGGAACGGGTTCTTTATCATGGGAGTGAGTTTACCCTCTCTTGCTTTTTCTCTCTCCCTCTCTTGCCCTTCCACCATGTGATGCCTTTTGCAAAGTTTTGATGCAGCTAAAAGGCCCTCACCAGATGTGGCCCCTCAATCTTGTACTTTTTAGGCTCTAGAATTGTAAACCAATTAATTTCTGTTAGTTATAAACTATCCAGTCTGTGGTATTCCGTTATAGCAGCACAAACTAGACTAAGACAACATCTGTCAAATTTAATGATTTAAAAATGATGCCTCTCTTTGTATGTCTTTTTACTTTCACCTTTCTAATTTATTGTTATTTTGCAAAAGCATTAGTCTATAACAAATTCAAAATTTTCAAAACTGTTCCTTCACTACTAAATTTTAAGAAAAAATTCTAAAATAAGCCAGCATGCAAAGCCTTTAAAAATATGACTCCAACAACTACTTCAACCTTATCTATCCTCCTCCCCCTCTAGAGCACACAGATTTTCATTCTCATTCTCTTTCTCTCTCTGACACACACATACATACACATGCATTGCTAAGTTTCTATACATTGAGCCCTTGAAATGTGTTTAGTCCAAACTGAGATGTCTTAGGCTGAGGGCAGTGCCTCATGCCTGTAATCCCAACACTTTGGGAGACTGAGGCAGGAAGACCAGTCTGGGCAATATAGCGAGATCCAGTCCCTAAAAAAAAAAAGAAAAGAAAAGAAAAAGAGAGGAAGAAAGAAAAGAAAAGAAAGGAAGGAAGACAAACTGAAATGTTTTGTGTTAAATATTCACCTGATTTGATTTTAATGACTTAAGTTAAAAAAAAATAAATATTTCAGATATATTGGGTTAAATAAAATGTGTTATTATTGATTTTACCTGTCTCTTTTTACTCTGTAGTATGGCTATTAGAAAAATTTAAATTGCACATTTGTGTTCATATTTATATTGGACAATAATGCTCTAGCTGCATTGAACTTCACACTGTTCTTCAAATGCACAGGCTCTTTCGTAACTCTGGGTCTTGACATATGTTCATTCTCTTTTATTGAAAGACCCTTCTCCTCACCTCCTCCCCTTCATCTGGCCAGTGCCTACACTTACACTTTAGTGAAAATGCTTTAAAAACTACCTCTTCTGTAAAGGCTCACTAAACAACACCCCGGAGTTATTTGCACCATCTTCTGTGTTTCTACCATAATTAACTATGTTATCAGCTAATATGTTTGTTTATAAACCTGTCTCCCTTACTATCAAAGTCAAGTAGGGTAAATTATTCAACACTGCACCTTCAATTGTTATACCCAAATATAGGCACTCAATACATTTTTATTTAAGAAATAAATGAGCCTTTAATCTCTCTAGGTCTTAGCTTCCCTAGACTATAAAAGTACTGGCCTTGCCTCCTTCACAACTAAGCTGTAAGAGTAAAAAGTTGCTATCATATTTAAAATGTTTTGAAAAATTATGAAAACTATACACTGCTGTTGCTTCCCTTTTTATTACAACTATTTACTTGCATAGGGTCCTGGTTTCTAAAGCCACTAAAACCACTATACTGATACTTGTTTTTAAAAGCTACATTTTGTTAGTTAATAACAAAATTTCACCAGATTGCAATTTATTCTTGAAAGCACATTTTTCCAATGTGGTGTTGGTGTAAAAAAAAAGGTTCATAAGACATCTATTCATTTGCACTAACCACAAATATCTACTTCTCATTAAAAGTTCTCTAAGCATTCTGCAAACATTAATTAACTATTTCACAATACATTTCTAGTGATGGATTAGAATCACATAATGACACCATTGTAGAGATATATAGGAGAGCTTAGTGATCCCTAGTCCATATCCTTGCTTTGTAGAAAGTTAATTAAGACCTGTGTTTTGATTCCCAGGCAGCAGATAAACCAGAAACTATAATCAACCAGGTAATTTGACTGACTGACACAGACTTCCTGGAGGATTACAAATTGTATTTTTTTTATAGGAAACCATATGCATTTACACGAAATAGAAAATCAATGAGGAAAACCCAAATGCAGTTTGAGGGGCAAATAACTATAATAATATATATATACTCAAACATTCTCATGCATAGAGTACCATGAGAGCAAAAAGAAGAACAAAAGGAATGCTGAAAAGCTCTAGAGAAGACATAACATCTGAAGACAGTCTTAGGAAATGGCTCAGCAAGCAGAGAAGAGGGAATGGTACCCTTTCTAGAGGGACTGCCGGAACTTAGGTCATAGTCTAGTTAAAAAAATACATCCAGAAAATAACATTGCCTAAGTCAGATATCCTTTCGCATGTATGTCACTCGTATTAATAAATAACATGCCTTTTGTTTGTTTGTTTTTGGTTTTGGTTTTGGAGATGGAGTTTCACTCTTGTTATCCAGGCTGGAATGCAGTGGCGCAATCTCGGCTCACTGCAATCTCCGCCTTCTGATTTCAAGCAATTCTCCTGCCTCAGCCTCCCAAGAAGCTGAGATTACAGGTGCCTGCCACCATGCCCAGCTAATTTTTGTATTTTTAGTAGAGACGGGGTTTCACCATATTGACCAGGCTGATCTCCATCTCCTGACCTCGTGATCCACCCACCTTGGCCTCCCAAAGTATTGGGATTACGGGCGTGAGCCACCACACTTGGCCATAACATGCCATTTTTGTAATAATACTTAATGTCTCCTTATACGGTCAATTAAATTAATTTTGACACTAAAATGATATAATCACTTTAAAACAGAAACTGAGTGTTATTCTAAATACCTTAACTAGACTGTATTTTCAAATTCCACAAACATAATAATGCTTATTTTTAAAAGGAGGTTAATTTAAAAGATAATCTTTTAAAAAAAATTAGTTTTCCCTGAGTATATCAGCAGCACTTTGGAAGATTTACTAAGATTGAAGGCACAAAACAATGAGCTACATGAGAAATCACCTAGAACCCTCAACATAAGTGAACAATAAATGGGTGTTAGTTGACTCAAAACCCGGTTTTCCCTGGAATATAATCTAAAAATAATTGATGTAATCCCCAGCTGGAATGCATAATTATATATCTCTCTAACAGCACTATAGAATTTTATTATTATTGTCTTTAGATAGTTACATTAGCCCAACTAAGGTAGTTTTCCATTAATAAATAGTAGAAAATAATATTACTAGTGATCTATACTTGGAGAAGTCACAAAAATGGAACAAGATATTGATATATTGCATTCCACTTAAGAAAATCACTATAAGATATAATAGGTATTTTTAAAACACAGAAATCATAATCTGATACATAATTTATAAATTCTAAGCAAGAAACAGAAATGTATTATAAAATTAAAATAATGAAATATATAGACAGAATAAAACTTAATCATGATCGGTATTCTAGGGCAACCTTAAAAAGTTATTTCCTGGCCAGGCTGGTGGCTCACGCCTGTAATCCCAGCACTTTGGGAGGCTGAGGTGGGCGGATCACGAAGTCAGGAGATCAAGACTAACACGGTGAAACCCCACCTCTACTAAAAGTACAAAAAATTAGCCAGGTGTGGTGGTGGGCACCTGTAGTCCCAGCTACTCGGAAGGCTGAGACAGGAGAATGGCGTGAACCTGGGAGGCAGAGCTTGCAGTGAGCCCAGAAAAAAAAAAAAGTTCTTTCCTAAGACACAGACTTAGGGTCACTATACATTGGAAAATTCATTCTAGATCTGGAGTCAGTTCAAAGGATGATGATCAAGGGCCATCAGTTTGTTGGCATGAAATGACCAAAAACACTTGTTTACTTCAGTGTGAAACTTTTAGGGAATAACCATATAGGTAATAATGGCTTATCTGGAAATTTTGAGGAACTTCATATGTTGTCCTTGTCTTGATGTGGCAATGGATGAATTATCTATGCTAAAGAGACAGCAGGTAGTGAAGATCAGAGGAATGGTGGCGGGCGCCTGTAGTCCCAGCTACTTGGGAGACTGAGGCAGGAGAATAGTGTGAACCCGGGAGGCAGAGCTTGCAGTGAGCCGAGATCGCGTCACTGCACACTAGACTGGGCAACAGAGCGAGACCCTGTCTCAAAAAAAATAAAAAACCAAAGTAGATGTTTTCAAGCAAATCTTGGGGAGTACTTCCTTCCTATTGCTTCTGTACCTTCCACCATTTTCCCCAACTCATCATCTACCTACTTGTCATTTTCTCCATAGGCCACATACTGTAAAGTTGCCATGGGGATGAAAAAAATGCTGTGAAAGTCATCTGTGCCTATAAAAGATGCAATTCATTTACAAAGACACTCAAGATTTTCTTCCATTTAAAATCTTTAAAATACTAATAAACTAATTGAAAAAAAAACTCTACTGCTCTCTCAAGAAATTATAGGACTACTTGAAATGTCTAAACTTAAACTACACAACATTTTTTAGTATTCTTTATTCTTATAAACAAAAGGTTGAAGTTATTGTTTCTTCACTTGAATTCAAAGTATGGAACTATCAAATGTTATACCCTTCAAAATGTTAAACAACTACTCTTTTAAAAAATCCATGCTGTATCATGCTTTTGAATTCAGAAGTTATATATTCAAAGGCAACTTTGGAGCACTGTTTGAAAAAGATTTGCTTTTCATATATTGTCTTTACAGCCCATAGTTACAGATTATCTTTTTCACAAAAAAGAGATAAAATTCTTTATAATGTCATTTTGTTTCTTTTCTACTTAAATCTGGAAGCAAACTCAAGCAAAATCTACATTTCTCATACTGTGAATTATATTCTAATAATAGGTTTATATTTTGAGGAAACAAAACAAAGCCCTTTGATTCTATTTCTAAATATTTCTCCTAAAAATTATCATTTGAAAATGTCTCAGACTATGATAAAAATACCAGAGTGAATAGACAAACAGAAGTGGAAAAGAACACAGTGGAAAGAGAATGTGCTAAAAGACAGAGGAAGATTTAAAGCCTGAGATTTATTGATCTTTTATCGTGCCAGTTACTTTTTCTTCTATACTACTTACATGAAAACTTAAATATTTCCCCTAAACCCTCCATTCCTGAACAGGATTCACTGATATAAACTTAACCCTCAGTCTTCAGTCTAGAATGTGTAACAGACAGAAAGTCCAGAAGTGCTAAATCCTAGCACAGACACTGGCACACCAAAGTTCACTTCCCAACTTCTGATAACATTCCTGGATTTATGGTAGTTAGCCCTTTAAGTATCTTAAGGAAGATTTTTGCCTTTATTAAATTCAAAGCTCACATAATACTGAGTTTCCATTTCCCATAGCTTACATTCCAATTATTTATTCAGTCACTCAAGAAAGCTTATTGAGAACTCACTATATGCAAGGAATTCTGCAAGAATTTAGGAAAAGATATAAACATAAGGAAAACCCAGTTCCTCTATTGGTAGACACTTCATTCCCTATTCAATATCCATTCCCCCTTTTCCTTGCTAACCAACTTCCACTTGGTTTGGAGTACAAAGTGTCCAGTCCCATTAATCTAAGCCAGTTGTTTTTAATACGGATGATGGTGCCACTAGGGGCCATTTTGAATATGTGGGGGGAGCACTTTTACTTGTCACCATGGTATGGGGATTCTACTGGTAACTAGTTGGCAGAGGCCAGGGACACTAGACATACAGCTATGTGGGGGACAATCTATGTATTAAGAACTCTCCTATATTCCAAATAGCTTTCTAAATGTGAAAAACCTATTACCTTGGCCTTGAACATAACTCTATTGTATATACGAATACACAATTGTTGTTGTGCAGTTTTGATGCAAGTTGACTCTTTCAAGAAACAACTATCTTGTATATCAAGAGAAGACTATGCTGTGTTTTGTGCCGAACTTGACCCAAAATTGGTCATCTTTTCAGTAAAACACAAATGCATATGCTGCCTATGGTACTGGAAACACCATTACTATACCCTTGTATCATCTGCATATGTTGCTGTCACATTCACCATGCAAGAATCTGACTTCTTCACTATGCCTTCTAGTGCAGTCATGCCTTAGAATTCACATTTTGAAATAATTATAAATTACTTTCCTTTAATTGTTCCTTTATATTACAGTTAGGATAATATATTTATTTAAAAATATACATAAGCAGATTGTCTATTATGTTTATTTCAGAATAAAGGAGGCATTACAAATTATTTTTTTAAAAAAAGAGGAATTATGTCTAATAGGATGGGAAAGTACATATTTAAGTGAATTCAACAATTTTCCTCCCACTCTTCCAGCCAACCTTCCAGCCAGAGGAGGCCTCGTGACCCAGTTTTACCCAAACAGACCCAAACAGAAGCACCTGAGAAGAAAGTGGTCATGTTTCTAGAGCTGTATCAGCTATTTATAACCATGATGGCGGGTCCCAGAGAACTGGTCTTGCCATCACTGAGCAGCTGAACCAACACTAGCATCACCAACTTTCCCGTATGTGAGAAAAATAAACTCTTTGTTTTAGCTGCTAAGTCAGATTTTCTGTTCCGTGTATCTGAATACATTTCCAACTTATATACTACTTTTAAGTGCTTCTTGGGGATCCATAATTAAATATATTGTTACACTACTTAACACCACAAGCAAGGCCTATGACTATGCTGTGTTTAGGATCTCATGTATGGTCCACCTAGATTTCCCAAAGTACTTGAAATTCTAAATATCCAACACCAAACTCAGAATCTTCCTTTCCAAACTTGCTCTCCCTTTATTCCCCACCCTAGTCAATAAGTTAGAAATGACTGAGGGGTTTTTTTGGATTCTTCTTTTTCCCTCAGGAAGAACAGGTGAACACTTGGCAAACTCTGCCTGTAATTCTGCCTTCAAATTCTTTCTTGACTAACTTCCCTCCTCTTCACTCTTACCATCACTTCCCTAGCCCACAACCTCATTATCACTCATGTGACACATTTCTGCACACATCTCACTGCCTTAAACAGAGGTCCTTTTCCAACTCATCTGCCATATTGCCACCGGATTTATCTTAAGCACAGATCAAAGGACACCTTGGCTTAAAACATCTGTCCCCACTATTTACTGTTTAGTATTATGGTTATCAATTGTACTATGGTTTGAGATGGTGTCCCCTCCAAAATTCATGTTGAAACTTTTCTTTTTTTGTTGTTCTTGAGACTGAGTCTCACTCTGTTACCCAGGCCGCAGTGCAATGGCACAGTCTCGGCGCACTGCAATCTCTGCCTCATGGGTTCAAGTGATTCCCCTGTCTCAGTCTCCTGAGTAGCTGGGATTACAGGCATGCACCACTGTGCCCAGCTAATTTTTCTATTTTTAGTAGAGACAGGGTTACACCATGTGGGTCAGGCTGGTCTCAAACTCCTGACCTCAGAGGATCTGCCCACCTCAGCCTCCCAAAGTGCTGGGATTAGAGGTGTGAGCCATCATGCCTGGCCCATGTTGAAATTTAATCCCCTGCAACAGTATTAAGAGGTGTGGCCTTTGGGAGGTGATTCATGCGGGCTTTGCCCTCATGCATGGGATTAATACCTTTATGAAAAGGCTAGAAGTTGAAGGAAGCACTCTCTTGCTCTCCTGTCCCTTCCATGTGTGAGGATGTAGCATTCATCCCCTCCAAAGGATGCAGTCACAGGGTTGCCATCCTGGAGGCTGAAAGCAGCCCTCATCAGATACCTAATGCTGGTGCCTTGATCTTAAACTTCCCAGACTCCAGAACTGTGAGAAAACAAATTTCTGTTCTTTTTAAATTATCCAGTCTCAGGTATTTTGTTACAGCAGCACAAACAAACTAATACTTTTCTAGTCTTCACAATAATTCTTTGTTGTTTCCCTACCTTTATATCGTATCCCCACCAGGCTGTTTAACAGTCTGTGAAGTTACAGACATTCTTTATACTGGTCTGATTTTGCTCATACTGTTCCCTTTGTTGAAAGTTCCCTTTAATCCTTTCTCCATTTGGAGAAATCACAATCATGATGCAAGATCCAGCTCACTAGTCTCCAACTACCAGGCAGAACTATTTCCTGCCTTTCCAATTGCACATTGTATGCTACCATTTTTGTGTCTGTCACCCTGCTAGACTACATCACTTAATGGCAATAATATTTTACTTTTATAAAATTCACCAAGCATGTTCTCTACAACGAATGTGTTTGTCTTTGCATATTAAACAAATAGCACAATATCTATTAATATTTATAGAATAAATGAATAAATTCATCAAACAAGTAGTTATATTTCACAATAGAATTATACAGCTCTGATTCATCATTTTAACAATCACTTTTTCTGCACCAGACATTTATTTGCTCCTTTAAACTACAGTCTATCCAGAAGTTTCTTTTATAAAGGGAGTAAACAGACCTGGGACCTGGTCCTGGCTGTTCCTCTTTAGACGCTTGACCTTGAACAATGTACTTGAAATCTCTCTTTATATTTAAAAATGGGGTTGCATTTCTGCTGTAACATTCTATTATGGATTTTCTTAAATAATTAATATCAATTACACTTTTCTTTACACTCCATGTTAGCACTTAACTAAATCGCCTTATACCAAACTCTTAACTGTTTCATAGTTAAAAATCACCACTTGATCTACTGTTTTGCTGTCTCCTGCAACCAGCCAGCTGAAATTGAACTCACACAGATCAATAAGGGTGTCCTTTGTCCCTAACTCCAATGAAAACATTTTGATCATATCTGACAAGTAAAACATTTTATATTGTTGACTGCCTCTCCTTCCAAATACTCTTTTTCCTCTCGCCCTGCTCTGCTTCTCACTCTCTTCTGTAGGGTCACTTTCCCCATCTGTCCTTTAAGTTTTAGTAATTCCTAAGGCTTTCTCCTTGATCTTCTTGTCCTACTACATACTTTAACTGGCAAAGTCATTCACACCAAGGCACCATCTATCATTTGAACTCATCTATAAGTGAATGAGCTCTCTCAAGTTGGACATCCCACAGACACCCCAAACTCAATACGTCCACACCCCTGTCATGAGTTTTCCTCCAGAGTCTGCTCTTCTCCCAGACTCTCCCTTTTGGTGCATGGCACTTCCACCACCCCATCATCTGGGACCATTTTGGACACCTCACTCTCTTTACAACTCTATAGTCAGTTAATCAGTAAGTGCTCTTAAATTTAACTCCTAAGTAGCCCCCAAACCCATCCCTTCCCATGGGCCTTCCTCTCCACCTTTGTTTCAGTCATCTTGCTTCAACCTGAACTACCAAAATAATCTCCTAACTGATCTTCCTGCCTCCAGCCTCCTCTTCTCATATGTTCTCTTTGTTACAACAGTTATCTCTCTTCAAAAGAAATTCATTTTTTTCCTCCTTTGTTCAAACGCCACAGCATTCAAGATATACCCTACTCATACCTCTACTTATACCTCTGATAACACTCTACTGCATTTTCCTCCTTAAATGTCTCTGTCTCCCACTAAACTGTGAACTCATTGTGGGTAGAGAATGTGTAGAATCCATGTTTGAACTCCTGGGATTTAGTATGGAACCGACAGTTAGTAGGTACTCATGCCTACTAAAAATGTGGTAGTAAGTGAACATAGGTAGGCAATATAGGAGGTGATACCTGAATTAGTTTTGAAAGGCTCTAGCACAGCCACCAGGCATACGATTAGGGAGGAGAAGTGGATGTACATTCTACACTGAAGAATAGTTCCCTCTTTATAACCCAAAGAACAGTACTGAATACATCTCACATGCTTTGTAAATAGGTACTGTCTTGAGCTGAATCTTTCTGTGTAAACAAATGGTTGCAAAATACAGAACCATTTCTTCTTATAGTCATTCATGTCCTCCTGGGCACCTAACATACTACCTTGCAAAGTAAGCATCCAGACTGTACTTTTTGATATGAGTTTTCCAGTATCTATTTTTCACATGATGGGGGATAGGAGGGCAATACAGAAAGAAAGGAAGAGACCAGACATAAGCCTTTGCTTCCACTGCACCCTCAATTCTATCTGCTTAAAAAGAAAAAGTCATGGGGTTTGCAATCCTTAGAAAGTCCCACCTAGAAACAGCTGCTGAAACCTAAATAAAGTCTATAGATTATACCAATGGCAATTTCCTGGTTTTGACATTCTACTAGAGTTGTAGAGATGTTCCATTGGGGAAGCTAGGTAAAGATCACAATAGAATCTCTCTGTATTATTTCTGCACTTCCATAGTTATTATTTAAAAAAGAAAAAGGAAGTCCTACCTACTTGATTTTTTAAAAGTTTAAACATTTATATATATATATATATGTGTGTGTGTGTGTGTGTGTGTGTGTGTGTATACATATATGTGTGTGTGTGTGTGTATACATATAACGACACTCATTTATATTTCTGGAAATAACCACAGAGTAGTGTACCAGAACTGTGTCTACTTTTATTAGAATCAGACTGCAGGATATGTAAAAAGGACCATTCCAAACTCACCTCTCCTACCATACTGGACTAGAATTCACCTGTGTCCAATAGTTTTGCCATTACTTTTCCTAAGAGCCATGATAAGGAAGCTTTATTTCAAATGTCTCTGCTACTGAACATGACATCCTGAATAAAGTATGGGCATTAGAGAAACATGGGAGAAGGAGTACCGAAGAAAGAAAATTGAATTCAACAGTTGTGCAGAGGCAGCTCATGACAGTCCTTCTTGTCTCACTGGTTCTTGGAGTTACTACAGTGATAGAAGTTTAGTGAGATGATGGGAGCAAGGCAAATGGTATAATGATTCTTTCCTAAAGGGAATCCCAGGAGCTCTGGATGAGAAAGTGTGGAGGTGATAACCCGCTGAGAGAAGTCCACCAGTAGACCCCTCTCCTCCCACTGACCACACTCTCAGACATCATATGGCCATTTCTCTGCTATCCCTCCTCATCCTAGCAACGTGGGCTAACTCATTTTGTGTCCCCGACATCTTACTATTTACATGTGAGGTTTTAGTTTGCCTTCTTAGAAAATTAATCAAGCTCACTTTACTATTCTTTTCTCCACCTTTCTTTTATCCCTTTCAAGTTGCCTGAATGTATAAAACAACAAAGCCTAAATTCTTACTGTTCAAAAGGAGGCATCTTTGCCACACAGCTAGCTGAATGTAACTTGCTTTTGACCTACATCACGATGGGACTGAGACGAACAAATATGAAGCTCCCTTCATGCTGCTTAAGAAACAATGGTGAAACCCCATCTCTATCCACCCACCACAAAAATGCAAAAATTAGGCAGGCATGGTGGCACGTGCCTGTAGTCCCCACTCTTCTGGAGGCTGAGGCGTGAGAATCGTTTGAGCCCAGGAGGTGAAGGCTGCACAGAGTCAAGATCACGTCACTGCATTCCAGCATGGGCAACAGAGCCAGATCCTGTCTAAAAAAAAAAAAAAAAAAAAAAAAAAATCCAATAAACAGAACCAACTACGAACTCTAGACAAATTTTGTATTCATGGCTTGCAAAATCTATACTGAAATCCAAAGAGGATATGAAACAGCTCTTGCTCCTTTTGTTAGCTGAGGATGCTAGGCTGACCATGAGGGTGGCTGCCCTGGAGAACAGGGGTCTATGATCTGTGATTCTGTCACACATGCACACACCCACAATCAGCAGTTATAACTAAGCACATGCAATCAATAAAAGTACAGATAAATCATGAAAAACGCACTTAGGAGCCAAACACAGAGTGGGTAGCCCTAGGAATGAGTGATTCTGAGATCCTACGATCTGAGAGAACTGAAAAATGGGAAGAAAGGAAATGGGATTCTAACCTCATAAAGTGCTAGTTTCCCAAGACTTGGATACCCCCAACATAAGAGTAATAGGAAGTACTTTATTTCTCCCAATAAAACCAGTGAAGCGTTTGTCTTCGATCTGGCAACATTAAAAAGCTATTACAAGGCACAGCAGCCTTTCCAGAGACAGGGGAGAGAATATAGGCCTCCTTGAATCAGATGAAGTGCAGAAGTCTTTCAGAGATTCTGCTGCAGAAAGCTATGAAGTTGGAGATATATAGATTCAATTACCATTCAAGCAATAATGGGTTGCAGTAAGCTGACTGTACTCATGTGTTTTAATTGCTAAACAGTATGTTTTCCCCATGTTAGCTTCCCCTAAGCTCGTTAATAACAAGTTCTGAGGAACAGTCTGGTAGAGATACTAGTAATTTCCTTTGGATCATGCCTTTCAGTTTTCCTAACTTTAGCCAGGCTTCCCCATCCCATAAACACTAAAGCAGAAAGCCCCTCAATGAATCTTGCTGCAAATACAGTTCTTGTTACAGCCCAAGCCAGAAGGCTTGTTCAGCAAGTCACTTACTGCAAAATTTGCTATTAAACCTGTCAAACAGGCATATATGAAAATACTGCTTCGCTAAACAGCTGTTAAGTTTCATGAGCTTAGAAAGAAAACACCGTCTAGCTACACACTGTTAACAAAAATTCACCATTCCGTTTTAAAATCTGATATGCTGGTACAATTTTCCCTAAATCCTAACATTTGCTCTCTGCTATGAAATGGCTGCCACACAGAACCATTCGCAAACACTGACTGAGAACACAAACTTATTTGCAACAGTGTGTGCTCTCCCCTGCAATAGGAACACAGAGCATCTGTTGCTTCAGGCTCTTGCACAGGAAAAAGAGCAGCTCTCCATAGTGTCAAGGGGAAATTAATGCGCCAATTCCTCTCTGTCCCAATGGTCAGACATTAATCAAAGGTTGCAAAAAAAAAAAGCTGTTAAGCCAAATAGATTAGCCATAATGGAGCTAAAACAATTATTCAAAGTGCTTAATCAGTCAATGTAAAATAAAACTATTGTAGCACTACATCAGGGCACAGCCAGGAAAATTATACTGAGGAGAAAGAACATTCATAAAACAAGCTTTCTAGGAAGTGGCAGAAGCAAGATGATACAGCAGGTGTTTCACAGCAGGAAATTAAAAAGGTAACTTTAAAAAAGGGAATTAGGAAGACACTTGGAGAGAGACGAATTTGGAGTCTGGAATAAAAAGACCATGGTGGAAACTACATCCCAGGCTGGAGGTGAGAAGGGAGGAAAGAACTAGTATAAAGAAATATGGGGCTGCTCACGGTGGCTCACACCTGTAATCCCAGGACTCTGGGAGGCTGAGGTGGGTGGATCACCTGAGGTTAGGAGTTCGAGACCAGCCCGGCCAACATGTGAAACCCTGTCTCTACTAAAAATACCAAAAATTAGCCGGGCGTGGTGGCGCGTGCCTGTAATCCCAGCTACTTGGGAAGCTGAGGCAGGAGAATCACTTGAACCCGGGAAGCATCGGCAGAAGTAAGCTGAGATCACATCACTGCACTCCAGCCTGGGCAACAGTGAGAGTCCGTCTCAAAAAAAAAAAAAAAAAGCATAGGTAGCCAGCTGAAAGGGATTTTTCTTCACCAGCAACTTCTATATCCAAAGACTAATTGTTGAAAAGAGACTCATATTTATCAGGAGAGTCAGTGTATAATTTAAAGGATGATGAGGATGGACTTAAAAAACAAAAGATACTTGGAGCCCAGGTGCCCACTGCCAAAGTGAAAGAGGAAAGGAGAACTGGTTTCCTCTAGGGAGTGCCAAAAACGGCTTGGGAGGAGGACAGAGGGGAATCAAAGGTACCACAGCTTATCTTGATTTTTGTGATTTATTTCCCGAGGTCTCACTGGAAAGACAAAAAGCCCATCTTCAGGTCACTCCAGTCGCTGTTACGGGAAATGAGGTGAGGAAACACTAAGCTGGGAATAGTCAGCCCATAATTGCCTTGAGGTCTACTAAATCTGTGAAGGACCGTCCTACTTCCTAAATGTAGTGCGTTTGATTTCCCTCCAGAGAACGCAGGAAATTGTCCCCTTTGAAACAGATGAGAAGCTTTGGATAACATCAGATTCTATTGGAAAGCCCTCGGGTAATGAGTCGGCAGCTCACAGACTGAACAACAGTGTCTGATACATTTAGTAGCGGCTGAGGGGAAGTTTGTTGTGACAGCTGTGCAGGAAAAAAAAAATCTGAAGGTTAGGTGGATTTGCAACATAAGAAGGTGATTTCAGTTTGGAAAGAGCACAGTCTTCTTAGGAGCGGAGAGTACACAGAAAAATAAACCAAAGGATACACAGAGCGAGAGAAAGCAAAGTGTACCCAGCTTGCCTTGGAGTTTTCTGCATTGCTACCCTGCATCAGAAATGCCTGCTGGCCAGTCAGAACGCCCCCTAAAGTCTGTTACACCATTTGCTTTCACGGCAGTTAGGGCCCAGCCAAGAGTGGGAATACTGTACTATTTGTAGGATACACAGCTCCAGAGTAAATCTGAGTTATACTTGAAGATGATTTTATTCTCCACTTAGCATTCAGCTCTCTCTCCTCTCCACTTGGTTACTAATGCATTCTTTTCTCACCGGTCCCCACAGGCAGGGCATGAGGACAGATGATGGCTGCTGCCTGCCCCTGACACACACACAGGGCCACACTGCTGTTCTGTTCCACACCACCCTACAGAGGCTGTATTTGATTCCCATCTTCCCTCTGCCTCCAGCGGTTGCTCAGAGGACCAGCCACTTCCACTGATGAAGTGTCACAGAAGCACACGAAAGACATAAACACAGCCCAAGCCAGCATCAGAAGAAAAAGGCCCTAACGAACTAGAAGCAGGAAATAAACACTGAGTGACAGATATGACAACTAAAAGCCCTCCAAAAGTCACCTCTGTGTAATGTGCCACGGAAGTCACACTCCCCACTTGATGGAGGTAGGAGGGGAGGAAAAAAGAAAGGAAAGATGAAAACCAATATTGACCTTTCCCCTAGCAAGCACTGGGCTAAGGACTTTAATATATCTCATCTGATGTAATCCTCAAAAGCAACCGGTAAAGGATGTCATTTCTTCCAAAAGAGAGATTCAGAGAATTTAAGTGATTTGCTCATTGTCATACAGTAGTAAGAGACAATTTCCCCCACTTCTTTGAAGAGGTGACTCTTATTCACCTTTTGGGAAGCCTTGCCTGACCCTCATGGTTTGGACTGGGAGGGCCTCCTACAGGTTCTCATATTACTATTCAGGTCTTTCTCCATCTTACACAACACTCTGCATTAGAATTGCCTGTTTATTTCTCAGCCTCCATCTCTAGACCAAAAGTTCATTGAAGGCAGAGGCAATCCCTTACTTCAGTATCTCCAGGGCTAAATGCATTGCCTGGCCTGTGTGTGCTTGATGAATGGGGGGCCCCAACTGAGAATCCACTGTTCCATGCTGTCTCTGGAATTTTAATTTAACCAAGTGCTTAGCAAAATGGAAAAGAGTGGGTAAGAAGACTTTCAGGATCCTACTGGATAGTCTCCATGGTACTATTATACTACTACTATGTGGAACATGGGTTTGGACCTGTGAAATAGGATGTTTAAATGCAAGTAACTATACAGCATCATGGTATTAACTATTCCCTGGTTGAAAATAAATAAGGCTGAAATGTTTATGTTTGACTATAGGGTTTTTTTTTTTTTTCCCCAGGCTCTTCTCTGTTAAATAATAAGAAGCAGTAGTAAGCCCTGCTTTCACCTTTAGAGTCCCACAGACACCAATTATTCACACTCAATGTCACAACTTCAAAATGTTTAAGATGCTCTGAACTTTGGTGGGTTCTTTCTTTTAGAGATGGGAATGAAAAGAGAGCCAAATCGCCTTGGCCCATGTGTTTGAAAGTCATTATAGCTTCTCCACCATAGAACCCTGCAATCCTGGCTCCAGCAGTCCTGTTCCAATGTCTGTTTCCAAACTAGAAAATACATGACTTGACCACCAGGAATGCTTGTACCAAGTCCAAGTCCAGAGCAGAGTGGCTCTGTCTGGGCTATCGCCCCTAATGCTCTGTCAATTAGCAAAGTCTGATCAACCCAGAAAACCAGCAAAAAGAGGTCACCCAAACAACTAAGTCCAGACTGCAATAAATCTGCTTCTAGTTACTGTTCTTTCTTGTTCCAGACAATTTAGGTATAGATTTTAACAAAGGCACGTGCAAAGGCTGGTTTTACTGAATTTCACACCCAGTTGGGGAAGCCAATTGTGGACTTGAAAAAAGTAGCCTCTAGCAACTAACTAGAACCAAAGCTGGTGGTTTCATGCTATATTTTGGGGCTATCAGTAAGCACTGTGAAGAGTCTCTTTTTAGTCCCCTGTCTGAATTGGCTACTTCCTAAAGTATACAAGAAAAATAGTTGTCCAAGTGCCATTGGGATAGGGGAAATTTTAATAGGCCTGAACGTTGATCAGTAACAGTCTTGTAATTTTTCACTTTAGTCTTGGGTTTTTCATATTTGGCCCAAATTTTTTTAATCACTTTTTTAGCAGCTGTATTGAAATATAATTAACATATAACAGACTGTGCATATTTAAAATATATAATTTGATAAGTTTTGACATATGTTTACATCCGTAAGACCATTATCACAGTTAAAATAATGAACATATGTTCCTTAACTGAATGAATATATGTTAAGATAATGAACATATGGTAAGGAACACTCCCAGAAGGTTCTTCATGCCCCTTGGTATTCATTTCCTCCTACCCTTCTACCACTGGCACAAGGAAACCACTGATCTGCTTTCTGTTATTGTACATTAGTTTGCATGTTCTAGAATTTGATACAAATGGAATCATTTAGCATGTTTGCATCTTATATCCGGCTTCTATCATCCAGCATATTTATTTTGGAATTCACTCATGTGGTAACATTCATTAATAGTTCATTCTTTTTTATTGCAGAATAACATAGATATAACACAGTTCATTTATCCAATCACTTATTGATGGAGATTTGGGTTGCTTCCAGTTTGGGGCTATAACAGATTAAACTCCTATAAACATTTATTTGTACTTTTTGTATGGGCATATGCTTTCATTTCTAGTAATAGAATGGCTGGACCATGTAAGTATATGTTTAACTTTTTAAAACTGCCAAGCTGTTTTTCAAAGTGGTTGTACTGGTTTACATTCCCACCAAAAGTGTATGAGAGTTCTAGTTCCTCTATATGTTCACAACACTTGATATGGTCAGTCTTTTTCTATTCCTAATAGGTGTGTATTAGTGTCTCATTGTGGTTCTACTTTACATTTCTCTAATGACTAATAATATTGAGTATATTTTCATGTGCTTATTTGCTAGTCACATATCTTTTTTGGTGGAGTATCTGTTCAAATCTTTTGTCCTTTTTTATTATGTTACTTTCTTATTATTTATATCTTAGAGTTTTTTATATATTCTGGATATAAGTAGTCCCATATCAGCTCTACTTTTTGCAAATGTGTGTGTGCGTGTGTGTGCATATATATATATATATATATATATATATATATATATTCTCCCTGTCTGTGGCTTGTCCTTTCATTCCCTTAACAGTATCTTTTGAAGAACAGAAATGTTTCATTTTGGAGAAGTCCAGTTTGTCAATTCTAAAAGGTATTATAAAACAGAATTAATCAAGACAGTATGATATTAGAGCAAAGATAGACAAATAGTTCAGTGGAATGAAACAGAGACTCCAGAAATCAACCCATATTCATATGGACAGCTATTTCTTGAGAAAGGTATAAAGGCAATTCAGTGAAAAAGGAGCTTCTTTGCAGCAAACCGCACTAATACAATTGAATATCCATATGGGAAAAAACACTTTCATCCATGAATTATGAGCTCAGTTATATAACCCCCAAATTCATATGTTAAAGTCCTGACTTCCAATACCTCAGAATATGACTGCATTTGGAAATAGTCTTTAAGAAGTAATTAAGTTAAAATGAGTTCATTTGGGTAGGTCCTAACCCAATATGGCTGGTTACTTTATAAGAAGAGGAAAGTTGGACAGGGACAGGCAGAGAGGAGAGACTACACGAAGACACAGGGAGAAGAAGGCCATCTATAAGGCAAGGAAAGAGACCTCAAAAGAAACCAACCCTGCTGACACCTAGATCTCAGACTTCCAGCCTCAAGAACTGTGAAAAAATATATTTCTATTTTTTAAGCCACTTAGTCTGTGGTGCTTTGTGGCAGTCCTAGCAAACTAATACACCACACTTCTTACCATAAACAAAAATGGACTAAAAAATTGATCATACACCTAAATTTAAAACTCTAAATCATAAAAACTTCTAGAAGAAAACCTTTGTGACCTTGGGATATACAAAGATTTCTTAGATACAACACTAAAAGTATGGTTCATTGAGGGAAAAATTAATAAATTGAACTGAAAGCACTTATAAAGCCTTTTTTCTCCCCCGTGAAACAATCTCAGATGCCCAGATATAAAACAGACATAAGCAGAGCTTCTTGGGAAGGGGGGCAGAGAGCATGGATACTATTTCCTTAGTCCCTCCATCACCGTCCTCTGTAGCCCCTAAGATATCTCTACAGAATTTGCCACCCCAAAGAATGAAATGTGGAAGTCATTGAAGTTTATTAACATAATGTTTGGATCTGCCCAAAATAGTAACCACTAACTGTTATTGAGAGGCTACTATGTGTTACATAATATGATAGATGCTTTCTTATATTATTTTCTCTTTCAATCCCATGAGGTAGGTATTATTTACGTTCACACAGGAAGACATTAAGGCTCTCACAGGTGGTCCATATCACAACTGCAATCTGGACCCAGTTTTGACTTCCAAATCCATGCTCTTTAGACTTCCAGTGTTCAGGGACACCTCATACACAGTGCCTTAATTCAAACATAAAAGATAAGAACATGAACTTTCTGTGTACATAAACCACTTGTACAAAATAATTGCCTATTCTTAAAAAATGAAACTTTTATTTCTCTAGGAAACTAAGCTCCAGCTAAAAATAATATGTAATGACCATCCAGGATATACTTCCTATAAAGCCACAGCGGCACGTGCTGGTATAATAGCATAGCTGTTGAGCAAATATTCTTGGCAAGCCCCCAATGCCAGACACACATACTCCTTCCCTGCTATAGAGCAAGTGGCTCACAGAGATCTGTGGCTGATGAATTCTATTAAAGGCCAAAGCAAACTAGTTACATTTGCTACGTTCAGAAGGGAGACAGAATGGCAAAATGGTTAGGAAGGTCACACAAATAGTAAAGAGACTGAGCCCTGATTAGACCCAAGGTTTGATGCTGTTAGCAGAGGTAACAGTTATAATACTATCTCAACTTTATAAAGTCCTAAGGACTTAATACCACATTGTCTCATTTAATTCCCACAACAATCCTGTGAACCAGGCATTATGAATGAAGCATTAAAAGATGAGAAAGAGCCTTAGAGATGATAAGTGATGTGCTCAAGGTCACACAGAAAATGAGGGACAGAACCCTGATTGGTACCCAGATCTGTGACTGCAGAGCCAGTTCTTTGAACTACCACTATAGTCTACCTCTCTCAGGCAGAGGAATAACAAAGAAAACAGGCAAGCTCTTCATCCTTCCCCTTAAATCCCCTACTCCCATTCCTGAGAGTAGGGCAATCAATCTACCAGTCACCTTGTAGACCTTACAGAGGAGGCTCCCCATTAGAGAAATCACTCCAGGACCACTGGGAGAGGAAAACTAAGGGTGCTTAGAGCATAGGTGCAGAAAGCCCTGCTCTTGAAGGCAGCAAAGTCATATCTGCAAGACAGCTTCTCTGTCTGGCAGTTTATCTGCATCTGATGGTCATCACAGAGTTCAGGCTAGCTCGTGTGTATCAGGAGCTGATGTGCAGCTTTCTTCCCACGAGCCAAAAGCCTAACAAGCACAGCCTTCTGTGCTCAAAACTACCTTGGATCAGGAAGGCCTTAGAAGGAACAAGAAAATGCTTGTCACCCACCACTTCCACACTTTGACAATATTGCATTAAAGATTTAGAAGGAAGGTTTTTACCTGAAAGTCATTAACAGCTGCTTATTCCCTATGAAGTTTCAGGCAAAATGCTCAGCCACACCACAGTTTAATCAACACACATCCTAACTGAGACTTTTACAGCTTTAAAGCTGTAAAATCTAGAAGGTTTTGCCTCTCTCCGACATAATTACAAGTTCCATATTTTTGCCTAAGGCTAAAATGTAAATCATTTCCTGGTACACCACAACTTCCCAGCACTGACTGTATAAGGCAAGGCTCCATAGAATTTGAAATTAAAAACATCATTTTCCTAAATGTGTGTGTCATTATGATGTTTACCAATGTATTTTTGCTGGTTTTTAAGTCCCAGTTCCTATGTATTTCAGTTGAAGGCTGCTGGCATTGTGATATAAGCTAGGCAATGTAGCCTAAAACTTGCCACAGTTTTTCTTCTCCTTGGGTTCTCTTATGAGTTCCTTTATAGGGCTCCAGAGTACTGGTTATAATGCCTTATAATCACCAGGGTCTAAATTCATCTCTGTTCCTTAAAATCCTCCTTAAGCCCTTTAGAAATACTGCTCCTTCTCATTAGCCCTTAAAACATCAACATTAGCCCTTGAAACATCACCACTGAGCCCACTCCTACTTAAGCACAGAGGAGAAAACATGGGCTATGAAGTCTGACAGACCTGGCTAAAAATCCTGACTCTTCCACTTAGAATCTTGCATACAGTTCTTTACCTCTCTGAACCTGCGTTTCCTCCTCCATAAAGTGGAAATGATAATACCAGACTTACAAGGTTCCTGTGATATGGGTTTCTAATGGCCACTGGGCATATAGTAAGCATTCAGTAAATATTAGTCCCCTTCACTTTCCCTGCCTTTCTTACCCATACAGCTCCGAATTTTACCCTTGACAATATGCCCCAGAGCCATAAGAATCACAAGGAGAGCTTGTAATCACAGCTCTGGGAATCATGAGAAATGGAACAGCCTTTCTGAGCTATGCTATGTTGAATATCTTCATAGGCTCAGTCCAATAAAACCACGAGGGACCCACATGGCTAGGGCTGAGGTCTGAAAGCAGGGAAACTTGAGTTCCAACTGCAGTATAGTCCTAGGTATACTAGGACTAGCTGTGTGACTTGGACCAAATTACTTAACCTCTCTAAATTGCAGTTCCCCTCTATGTAACTGGGGGAATAATAACAATTCCTACTTTGCAGGGTTATGAGGAGTATTAACTGAGAACATATATACAGAGAGCCTAATATAGTAGCTGGCATGATGCAAATACTCAGTGGTAGTGATCATTTGCTATTACTAGCAGTGACAGGGAGCATGCCCTTGCCATACTAGCTGAGGACCTGGTTCCTAGTCAGCATTCCACTCCCTTACTCACTGCATGACTTTGGACAAGTCGCTTAAATGTTCTGCACCTCAGTCTCCTCATCTATAAAACAGAAATGTTAAGAGAATCTCAACATTCTTCACGGTGTTGTTGGGAGTATCAAATAAAATAATGGCATAAAAGCACTCTGTGAAAGATACAGCATAGAAATTTTAGAGGGTATTATTATAATACAGATGTAATGGAAATGCTAATGGATGCTAATCATAAGGTCCTTAAGTTCACCAAAAAATAAGTTGGTCTGAATAGGGCTTAACTGAGTACAAAAAATATATAACAATCATCCCAGAAGCATCCATTAGCCAGAAAATCACACTTCAAAGAAGGGTTTTAATGCTTCATACATATTTATGTGGTCTATTTCTGATTTTGGAATTCAACAGCCCATTTTCCTAATAATAAAATCTCTTCTCTCACTGGAGGTTTGGGGGAAAGGGAAAGAAGGAAACAAGAGAACAAGTTGAGCCTCCTGAAAGCAGACGAAAGGTAGGGCAGGGATGGAGCAAGGTGAGCAGGTGAACAAGCCCATCCTACAGAACCCCTTGGGCAGCAAGCACGGTTACTGGCAAGGTCCCAGGAGACGAGACAGGTGGCATATTCTTTCCCTCACCAAAAGACAAGGGAGCAAGAAGATGAGGACTCCGTAGGAGGCGTCTGAGTTCCAAGCTCTCCATAGACAATATTACTCGAACTTTGTCCTTTTCCAGGGTTTACCTTTGACGGAAAAAACAGGAGTAGGAGTTCACTTCTATCCCCATCATGAAGCTGATCAGCTTATCAGTAGGTATGTATGAAGCATGTATTATATGGAGATATAAAGAGTGAGACTTGGCTCCACCTTCAAGAAATTGGCTCACAATCTGGAGGCAATAAGAAGACTGGTGAAGGACTTTTGGCATAAAAAGACTGGGAGAGAAGATGAGATGAATTAAGTGAAAGACAATTTAATTCAACCACCTAAGATAAATTAAAAACACAAAAAAAGAAAAAAGAAAAAAAGAAGAAGAAGAAGAACTAAAGAAAAATCAATAGGGCTACTTGAGATGCCTAGCTTATCAAAATTCAGTAACAGACTAATGGTTGGACTTCTTAACATGGCAGCAGGCAGCAAGCTATTATGTACGATAGGGCCTCTCCCCATGTCCCATTATAAAAAATCATGCATGCATACATACACACACACATGCACACACCTTCATTGACTGGCAAAGTATAGAAAGCCAAAGATCAGAATTACTATGAGTGTAAAAATTCCGTTTAATGTATCATCAGGAATGGGTTGGCAGGTGCAGTTTTAGACCATACATCACATATTTTATTTTTACAACCACATAAAATGGATGATCCCATCCATTCTGGTCTCAAAAAATATAAGAAAAGATGTTGATTACCCATAGAGTCTACACCGTGTTTCAGAAGACAGGGGCTACATTGGTGAGAAATATAGTGAGCAGCAACCAGTCTTAGGGGAACTTTCTTTACTGTAGTCATGGACTCCTACATAAACCAGTTTTCCCATTCCATGAGCTCTACTTATTCTACTTTTGCTAAAAGACCTCAGATCTCCTAACTTAGCAAAATAATCAGCGTGAGTAGAAGCACAGTTATTTAGAAAAAGCTATATAAATAGGAACAAAGAGCTCATATTCTGGAAGGGCATGTGAAAGAGTATTAATTAATGTTTTACACTATTTAAACAACTTCAAATTACATGCAACCTTATAGTTTAAAAAATGCAAGAGTTGTATTAATTCACCTAAATCCATGACAGATGAATGCCTGTTAGACATTAAAAAAAAAATCAAATTAAAATTTTAGTTTAAATCTGAGCAAAACATGTGAAGCAAAAAATAATTCACCTATTATTTTTGTTAATAAAGACAAAGCCTGGATAAATCTCATACAATTCAAGAATGAAAAAGTAGAAAAAGAGTCAACAATGGGATTATGGAAAAAAAGATACTTCAACAACAGAGAAAATAGATAACACTCTAAAACCTCAAAGAAAGAGAAACTTCTCAAAAGAGTTTTCTCAGTGAAAATTTAAACCAGTTTTGCTGTCTTCATAAATATGTAAAAGGTCATCATCTCTATGAAACAAGGTCAGAACACAATAAATAGAGAACAAGCTGAAAAAAAAATTGTCTAAAATATGAAAATATAAGGAAACCCAAAACACGATTGAGAGTTTAAAAGCATATTAACAACAATGAAGAACAGAATGAAACTGAAGAAAATATAATTTGTGACAGAGCATTCAGGTTACCTAGAAAGTAAAGAGAATCAACTTGGCATCAGGCTTTTTATCAGGAACGGTTAATGCTGAAAGACAAAGAAGCAATGCCTTCAAATTAGTAATAAGAGATTATTATTGTTATTATTACTATTATTATTGAGACGGAGACTTGCTCTGTTGCCCATGCTGGAGCGCAGTGGCATGATTTCGGCTCACTGCAACCTCTGCCTCACAGGTTCAAGTGATTCTTGTGCCTCGGCCTCCCGAGTAGCTTGGATTACAGGCAAGTGCCATGACGCCCAGCTAAATATTTTTGTATTTCTAGTAGAGACGGGGTTTCACCATGGTGGCCAGTCTGGTCTCAAACTCCTGACCTCAAGTGATCTGCCCACCACGGCCTCCCAAAGTGCTAGGATTACAGCCATGAGTCACCACGCTTAGCTGGAAATTATTTTAAATCTAGAATTCTGTACCTACCAAAACTATCAGTCAATCATTAGGACAAAATAAATACATTTTCAGAAAAACAATGACCCAGGAAGTTTACCCCCCATGTACCCTTTATGGAAAAAAAATCACTTGAATAACTGTACTAGTAGAAGGGGAGGAAAAAGAAATGTTCTTAAAAGGGAATACACAGGATCTAAGAAACAGTGAAACTAATCTAGAAGTGAAATGAAGAAAAATATCAGGGTGACAGCTTTGAAACAGACCTAGAAATAGAGTAATACTTACTAAAGCATTAAACAATTGCAAGATATTGGCAATATGGTAAAAAGATACGTGTGTCTTTTCTCAAGAAAAAAGGCAATTAAACTCAAAATATTTCCCAAGAATGGTCCAAGTATGAAACAAGTTAAATCATGACAACAGTCTGAATAATGGATGAAATATTAAAATAGAAAGAGAAAATCCATTTAATCTTGACCTTTAGAGCATTCTCCTTAAAGGGGCATAGATGTTGAGATGCATCGCTTTCTTTACATACCCAATATTCCTCAAACATGAAATGAATATTTATATAACCATTATATCAAAATTCTACCAGTTTTTGACTTTCAGAATTAACCTACAGACAAAGCAGAGAAGATGTAATTAGAATTAGAGAACAGAATGCTCTAAACATTCCCCACATAAAAGTGATAACATAGCTAACACGAGTCAGACGGTAGAGAAAGGAAGACATAGAGGATGCTAAATTGGGAAATTCATTCCCCAAGAGTCAAAAAATAACCAAGAGTCCAAAAAATGTTTCAAGTTGATGAATCAAGAAGTTGGAGGTTAAGTATTTTTAAGAATTACAAAAGTTTCTCATCTAAGAAAACAATTACAATTGGGAAGAATTTGAAAAGGAAAGGTAAGGGTAGTATAAATAACTTGAGCCTTACTCTTTCATATCGAAGAATCAATAGATAAAGTCTATAGTTACTAATTAAGAATGAAAGATCCAAACACATTATTTAGAGTTATGGAGGTAACTATTAGAAGAAATAAAAAGCATTCAAAAGTAATTACAACTGAAATGTGAGATTAGAAATGGGGAGTCTGAACACAAATTTCACTTTTAATTTGATATCCTGCTGCACTAATTGAATTTTTATATCTTGGCATAGGTGTTACTTTCAGGACTTATTTCTTTAATAAAATTTACAAGCCAGAGTTTACTTTTATGTTTGTGTTTATTCTCATAGAATCATAATTTATGCCAAATATTATGGCATAAAAAATTTTAAGTTATTATAAGGATAAATAAAATGATAAAATTTAGATTTGAGAAGGAAACAAATTTATTGCTGTCTATAATAGATCAAATAAACCACAATAAATAAAAATTACTTTGAATTAATAATTATATACTTTGTGCCCTTTGAAGATTATAAATTTTAAAATCCATATGAAATATTTATAAGACTTGACCTTGCAATTGTTCACATGATTAACCTCAGGACTTTCAAAGTAGCAGAAATTATAGACTACATTCTTTAATCACAATGCAGCAAAACTAGAAATTAATAACAAAATAATTTAATGTCCTATGAATAAGTATTTTAATTTGACTTCCTAATTATTGTATCAAGTGAGAAATTTAAATTGATAAATTTTACTTTAAAATAATGAAAGTAATAATTAAGTAAAAATATACACATTTCTGACAAAGCTGTACTCAAAAGCCAAATCCACTTAGAATAACTCTGGAAGGAAACACAAGAACATCATAATTGTGGTTACCTCCTGGTGAGGGACAAGAATACTAAGGCAGGAGAATGAAGAAAATTCGCTATTATCTGTAAGTCCTTTTGTATGCTTTGAGTTTTGTACAATGTGCATAAAGGACCACAAAATATAGAACTATTTTTAAATCAAATTGATAGACTTGAATATTTTCATTACTAACCAAGAATTTTGTTTTAAAAGAATTATTCAATCAATTCAAGAAGCTAGCTAGAAAAGAAAGAAAAAACAACTACAAAAAAACAGGAAGAATAAAATACAAATCTAAGGCTAACAGTGATGAATTTTTACACAATCAAATAAATAGATGGAAGAGATAAGTAGATTCAAAGATAAGCAGAAAAGGTGATTATCTGGGAAACAAAGTTTTTAAATCAACAAAGTTCTGACAAATCTAAATTTTTTGAAAAAGAAAGATACAAAATAAGAAAACGGGGGAGGAAATAAAAACATTTACCACTTCCTATGTGCCACGCACTGTTTCAAGTATTTGGCACAGATCATTTAATTTCATTTTATTTACCAACAGATAAATAAAACATATTTTAAGAATTAAAAGAGAACTCCACTCACAATCACATTTTAACAAATTTAGAAATTTCAACAAAGTGAACCATTTTCTAGAAATAATTATTAATAACATTGATTCAATATTATAAGAAAGCTGAATATCCATGGAAAATTTAGCAAATGTTATTAAGGGATAATTTGCAAAACTGGTTCTAGGCCTTTCACGTTTTCAAGAAACTTATGAGACCCATATTATATAATCCATTCCAGGGTACATTAAAGTAGGAAAAGCTATCCTAACTCACTTTATGAGGTTAACATAACCCTGATAACAAAATATGACAATGATTAATATTCCAAAGAGGGTTCTGTGGAAATTAGTGTCACTTTCTGAGGGGGGAACGGAGTCCATTGTGGGTTTGCTTGAAAAGCACTCCCTTAGAGATTACAGCATGTATTAGCATATTAAAGTCTCTGAGAAATCTGAAGCAAAGAAATTTGTTAAAATGTTTTAATCTGCCTTTCTCAAGTGTATTTGACCATGGAACCATTTCTTCCTCATAACATTCCTTCTTAAAATGCATTTCAAGAAATATCCTTCCAAACAAGTTTTATTTATGAATATAGTTGTGAAAATTCTAAATAAAAAATCTGTAAAATTAAGTCAAAGTATATTAAAGCAATAACCCAGCATAATCAAGTAGGGATTACCTCAGAAGTGCAAGAATTGTTTAATATTAGAAATATATTAATATAACACATTGCATCACTAGGTCAAATAAGAGGACATAATTATAAAAAAAGAACAGATGATTTGATAAAATTCAATACTGTTTTTTTTTTTTACTTTTAAGCCTCACTAGGAAGCTAAGTGTATTTCCTAATTTCTTTTAGGCCAATTGCCTCTTAGCTGCAAATTATTAAAGGTGCTCTCATTAAAATTAGGAGGAAGGTAAGGATGTCCAAAATCATACTAACATGCAAGAAAAGAAACAAGATACAACTATGTCGAAAGGGAATAGAAGTTAGAATTATTTGCAGAAGGCATGATTGCTTTTCTAGAAGATACAAAAGAACCAAAATCAATAATAATACTCAAGAAAATCACTAATTATAAAATATATATTCGAGATTCAATTTTCTCTATACTAACAACAATTAGAAAACATAATGAGGGAAAGGTCAGTACACAATACTTACAAACTATAAATTTCTTAAGCAAAACCTTGAGGGATGCAAGATAGAAGAAAACTTAAACAAATGGAAAGATAAAATATGTTCCTGAAGAGGTAGACTAAATAATAAAATATGCTAATTATTCCAAAATTAATTTATATTTTTGACATAATGTCAAGCATTTTATTTGGCAAGTATCGTGTGTGAAAATAGTTCATTTGTTTAAAAAGGCAAAATCAGTGGAAATGTACCCAAATTCAATATTAAACTGCATTGTAACACATACAAAATAGTATAATGGTGGTATAAGAATCAATAGACAAATTAACGCAACAAAACAAACAGGCCTGAAAGAGAGCCTTGTACACATTATAACTTAATACGTAACAGAACATACATCATAAACCAATATGGAAAAAATGGACTACTCTATAAATGGTTTGTGTAAAACTGGTTATGTATTTCAAAAGAAAAATATCAACTTGTGGTCTCACGTCACATCATATAAAAATTAATTTCAAATACATTTTAGAATTAAATGAAAATATATTTTAAAAGCTAAGCAGATAAATATTTACCACATTTTAGAGAGGAAGAATTTTCTAAATGTAATAGCACCAAAAGAAGTCACAGAATAAAATGGTGGAATTACACTGGTTAATGGAACCTGACTCCCAGTACCCTTAATGAAATGAACAGAAACAACTAATGACCAGTCAGAAATATATCGTCAAGACTCAGACACAAGAAGGGGCACAAACTCATACCAAGGAAGGGATATAACCTCATATCATGATATAATCAGAGCCATATATGACAAACCCACAGGCAATATTATACTGAATGGGCAAAAGCTGAAAACATTCCCCTTGAAAACTGGCACAAGACAAGGATGCCCTCTCTCACCACTCCTATTCAACATAGTGTTGGAAGTTCTGGCCAGGGCAATCAGGCAGGAGAAAGAAATAAAGAGTACTGAAATAGGAGAGGAAGTCAAATTATCTTTGTTTGCATATGACATGATCCTATACCTAGAAAACCCCATCGTCTCAGCCCAAAAGCATCTTAAACTGATAAGCAACTTCAGCAAAGTCTCAGGATACAAAATCAATGTGCAAAAATCACTAGCATTACTATACGCCAACAACAGGCAAGCAGAGCCAAATCATGAATGAACTCTCATTCACAATTGCTACAAAAAGAATAAAATGCCTAGGAATACAGCTAACAAGAGAAGAGAAGGACCTCTTCAAGGAGAATTACAAACCACTGATCAAACAAATCAGAGAGGACACAAACAAATGGAGAAACATTCCATGCTCATGGATAGGAGGAATCAATATCGTCAAAATGGCCATACTGCCCAAACTAATTTAAAGATTCAATGCTATTTCCATTAAACTACCACCAATATTCTTCACAAAATTAGAAAAAAAAATTTTAAGTTTGTATGGAACAAAGAGGCTGAATAGTCAAGATAATCCTAAGCAAAAAGAACAAAGTTGGAGTCATCATGCTACCCAAATTAAAACTATACTACAAGTCTAAAGTAACCAAAACAGCATGGTACTGGTACAAAAACAGACACATAGAATGGAACAGAATAGAGAACTCAAAAATAAGACCACACACCTACAACCATCTGATCTTCAACAAACCTGACAAAAACGAACAACGGGGAAATTATTCCCTTTATAATAAATGGTGCTGGGAGAACTGGCTAGCCACATGCAGAAAATTGAAACTGGACCCCTTCCTTAAACCTTACACAAAAATTAACTCAAGATAGATTAAAGATGTAAATATAAAATCCAAAACTATAACAAACCTAGAACAAAATCTAGGCAATACGATTAAGAACACAGGCATGGGCAAAGATTTCATTATGAAAACACTAAAAGCTTTCTTCTTTTGACTTAGGATTGTCTTGGAGATGCGGGCTCTTTTTTGGTTCCATATGAACTTTAAAGCAGTTTTTTCCAATTCTGTGAAGAAACTCATTGGTAGCTTGATGGGGATGGCATTGAATCTATAAATTACCTTGGGCAGTATGGCCATTTTCACGATATTGATTCTTCCTATCCATGAGCATGTTATGTTCTTCCATTTGTTTGTGTCCTCTTTTATTTCACTGAGCAGTGGTTTGTAGTTCTCCTTGAAGAGGTCCTTTACATCCCTTGTAAGTTGGATTCCTAGGTATTTTATTCTCTTTGAAGCAATTGTGAATGGAAGTTCATTCCTGATTTGGCTCTCTGTCACGCTACCTGACTTCAAACTATACTACAAGGCTACAGTAACCAAAACAGCATGGTACTGGTGCCAAAACAGAGATATAGACCAATGGAACAGAACAGAGCCCTCAGAAATAATACCACACATCTACAGCCATCTGATCTTTGACAAACCTGAGAAAAACAAGAAATGGGGAAAGGATTCCCTATTTAATAAATGGTGCTGGGAAAATTGGCTAGCCATAAGTAGAAAGCTGAAACTGGATCCTTTCCTTACTCCTTATATGAAAATTAATTCAAGATGGATTAGAGACTTAAATGTTAGACCTAATACCATAAAAATCCTAGAGGAAAACCTAGGTAGTACCATTCAGGACATAGGCATGGGCAAAGACTTCATGTCTAAAACACCAAAAGCAACGGCAGCAAAAGCCAAAATTGACAAATGGGATCTCATTAAACTAAAGAGCTTCTGCACAGCAAAAGAAACTACCATCAGAGTGAACAGGCAATCTACAGAATGGGAGAACATTTTTGCAATCTACTCATCTGACAAAGGGCTAATATCCAGAACCTACAAAGAACTCAAACAAATTTACAAGAAAAAAACAAACAACCCCATCAAAAAGTGGGCAAAGGATATGAACAGACATTTCTCAAAAGAAGACATTCATACAGCCAACAGACACATGAAAAAATGCTCATCATCACTGGCCATCAGAGAAATGCAAATCAAAACCACAATGAGATACCATCTCACACCAGTTAGAATGGCGATCATTAAAAAGTCAGGAAACAACAGGTGCTGGAGAGGATGTGGAGAAATAGGAACACTTTTACACTGTTGGTGGGATTGTAAATTAGTTCAACCATTATGGAAAACAGTATGGCGATTCCTCAAGGATCTAGAACTAGATGTACCATATGACCCAGCCATCCCATTACTGGGTATATACCCAAAGGATTATAAATCATGCTGCTATAAAGACACATGCACACGTATGTTTATTGCAGCACTATTCACAATAGCAAAGACTTGGAATCAACCCAAATGTCCATCAGTGACAGATTGGATTAAGAAAATGTGGCACATATACACCATGGAATACTATGCCGCCATAAAAAAGGATGAGTTTGTGTCCTTTGTAGGGACATGGATGCAGCTGGAAACCATCATTCTTAGCAAACTATCACAAGAACAGAAAACCAAACACCGCATGTTCTCACTCATAGGTGGGAACTGAACAATGAGATCACTTGGACTCAAGAAGGGGAACATCACACACCGGGGCCTATCATGGGGAGGGAGGAGGGGGAGGGGGGAGGGATTGCATTGGGAGTTATACCTGATGTAAATGACGAGTTGATGGGTGCAGCACACCAACATGGCACAAGTATACATATGTAACAAACCTGCACGTTACGCACATGTACTCTACAACTTAAAGTATAATAATAATAAATAAATTTAAAAAAAAAAAGAAAACACTAAAAGCAAAACTTGACAAATGGGATCTAATTAAACTAAAGAGCTTCTGCACAGCAAAAGAAACTATCATCAGAGTGAACAGACAACCTACAGAATGGGAGAAAATTTTTGCAATCTAATAATCTGAAAAAGGTCTAATATCTAGAATCTACAAGGAACTTGAACAAATTTACAAGAAAAAATTAAACAACCCCATTAAAAAGTGGGCAAGGGACATGAACAGACACTTCTCAAAAGAAGAGATTCATGCAGCCAACAAGCATAAAAGCTCGTCATCACTGGTCATTAGAGAAATGCAAATCAAAACCACAATGAAATACCATCTTATGCCAGTCAGAATGGTGGTTCATTGAAAAGTCAAGAAACAACAGATGCTGGCAGGTTTGTGAAGAAAAAGGAATGCTGTTACACTGTTGGTGGGAGTGTAAATTAGTTCAACCATTGTGGAAGACAGTGTGGAAATTCCTCAAAGATCTAGAAGCAGAAATGCCATTTGATCCAGCAATCCCATTACTGGGCATATACCTAAAGGAATATAAATCATTCCATTGTAAAGATACATGCACACATACGTTCATTGCAGCATTATTCACAATAGCAAAGACATGGAATCAACCCAAATGACCACCCAGGATAGACTGGATAAAGAAAATATGATTCATATACACAATGGAATACTATGCAACCATTAAAAGGAATGAGATCATGTCCTTTGCAGGGACATGGATGGAGCTGGAAGCCATTATCCTCAGCAAACTAATGCATGAACAGAAAACCAAATACCACATGCTCTCACTTATAAGTGGGACCTGAATTATGAGAGCACATGGACACATTGGGGGAAACAACACACAGTGAGGCCTGTTAGAAGAACAGTTCAGGGAAGGAAGAGCATCAGGAAGAACAGCTAATGGATGCTGGACTTAATACCTAGGTGACGGGATGATCTGTGCAGCAAACCACCATGGCACATGTTTACCTATGTAACAAACCTGCACATCCTGCACATGTAACCCAGAACTTAAAATAAAAGTTGAAGAAAAAAAAAGAAAAGTGAAAACCAGGAAAAAAAAGAAAAGATCTCAGGAATCAAAAAGCAGCTATCCTACAGTCAGTTCCAGTGGAAGAAGATGAATGGATAAAATTTAGAAAATTCTCACCAGTATAACCTATACTACCAAGTTGGAAGTAAAGTGGTTCACCTATTCACTCAGTCATTGAATTTGCTAATACATATGACACATGTACTCTGTTCCAAGCACTATTCAGTCAACCTGGAGAATACCAATAAAGAAAAAATTATTTCTTTATAATTTGAGTATTATATGTTATCTGTAGAAAATTTGTAACATCAAGGTAAACCAAAAAAAAAAATCTCTCAGTGACAACTTCCAGTAATTGTGTAGCATATGTGTGTGTATATATAATATATATACATGTATATACCTGTTTTACAAAAATTAATCATAATCTACCTATTATTTCATAAATGGATTTTTAAATCTGACAATACATCATATACCCCTTTGCTTTTCTATAAATATATCTCTACATCATTATTTGAATGCCTGTGTAATATTCCCTTGTATAGATTAATCAATTTGTTTAATCAGTTCCCTATTTTGGGACCTTTATAGTTGTTCTAAATAAATCTCTTTATACAAACATCCTGGTATACTTATTAGAGTACGTCATTAGGAAAAATTCTTAGAAGTAGAGTTGGTGGGAAAAACAGTATAAATACCTTTAACATTTTTAATACACCTTGCAAAACTGCACTCCAGAAAGGCTGTACCAATTTCTACTTCAGTCCTCCTCGCCAACAGTGTAAGGCACCTTTTTCCTCACATCCGAGCCAACACCCAGTACTAATCACTTTCTTGACTACTGTTCCCTTGCATTTCACTTATTCTCAAATTCTTCACCAGACCTGAACTAAGCCTTTTTCCCATCCAGAGTCCCCAGCTGATAGAAGAGCTCCTCTTCCAAGCTCTTCTATCCAGCCCTAGAAGGTCTTTGTTGTTTATTGACAAATGATTTCAGAGCATGATGAAAGATTGTGAATTCTTGACTTCTGATCTTTGCTGACTGGGATATCAAAGCATTGGCCCTAATCCAGATTTGAGACAGAAACAAGCCTATTTAATCTAAAAAGGTAGTTCCAAGCTTTTCAAACAGCCATCATCACATCACTCTCAATATATGAACTTTTCTTGACTGCTCTTTGACAGAGTTGAACCATTTCCCAGACCGTGGAGAAAAGCCAGATCACTTGGTCAGTCTGTCATCGCAAATGGGTGCACATAAGATCCTGTGTTCTTGGTCCTACAGAATAAAGGTAAGAGGGATAAGGTTCTTAAGGAACAAAAATCTTAGTCAAAACAAGACATTCATTTAACATCAATTATTGAACATAAACTTTGTGCCATGACCCATAGAGGCAAGAGAGGAAGAGAGGGTATAAACTATAATTATTATTATTATAATGGTGTTAGATATTAGTTTTTTAAGTAGAGATAAACATACCAAGCAACCTGGGAAATATAGAGGAGAGAGTTGATGGTTGTTTCTATAAGGGTCAGAAAAGGCTTTGCAATAATGGTGACAAATCTACTGGGTCTTGAAAAATGAGCAGGAATTGTTCAAGAGGAAACTTCAGAAAGGCATTCCAGAAAGAGAACCACAGGGACACAGATCTTGTTACCCAACGGTGTTCACAAAAAAACCCACTGGTGCTCCATAAATGGAATCAAAGTAATTTATTATTTAAACCATATAAAAGCAATTTTGATTTTTTTAATTGATATATGGAATAGTCTTAATTTTAGGTTATTCTTACAAAAATACTTCTTTGGTATTTTTCTTCACTTTTCTAACAGAAAGAGGTAGCAAACAGTTAAAACAGATAGAAAAGAATATTAGGTAGAAAACTCAGAGAGCCAAACTAAATCCAGTGCTTGGTTTTTTTTATTATTAATAAATGCTTCTGGTCTAAAATGTTATCATATAGTAATATTTTCTATGAATAAAATTCTCAGATCATACAATGAAGTAAACTATAAAACTATTTCATATTTAAAAAGAAAGAAAGAAACAAGGTGACTCTAGGTAATCAGCTACCTAAACTAGTTTGAGAATTAAAGTATTCCTGGCTGGATGAGGGTAAAAATTTGGGAGATAAAACTACAAAGATAAATAATACTTGGAAAGGTCTAGTAAGCCATGCTGAGAAATTAAGGGATTTTATTGCCAAAAAAAAGCAACATATTAATCATGTGAAGGACTTTTTTGTGTTTGTTGTTTTATGGACAAAAACACACCAAAAATCTCTGATGACGATATAAAGGATGGAAGTGAATAAGAAGAGACTGATTACCGTAGTAATGCACAAAAGAAATAGAAACAATGCTGATAATAAGCTGGAGGAGGCAGACATAAAAAACGAAAACAGTATATTGTCATCACATGCTAATTAGGTGATTTCTGGCAAATTTAAAATTACTAACGGCTCTGACATTAAAGAATAGTGAAGAAATCTGAAATGAAATCCGTAATTGCTGTCTGTCTTTGTCTTTCTCATTCAAAGGATCATAGAGCTGGAAGGAACCTTAGAATCTCCCTCATCCAGAGGTGCTCAAACTTTAGTTTGCATATTTGGTCAACTTGTCAAAAGGCAGATAAACAAGTGCCACTCCAGAGATTCCAATTCAGTACCGTGGATGGAGTCCAGGCATCTCAACTTTTAACAAGTCCCCTGGTGATTCTGGTCCATGTACTCCAAAGACTATGGTCTGAGAACCACTGACCTTATTGCAAACCCTTCACTTGCCATAAGAGAGCTGAGGCCAGGAAAGTAAAAAAGATAATAATCTAATCTTAAGACACTCTAATTAGAACCTGTGGCTCCTCAGTAGTCCCCAATAATCTTTACACTACACATCTCTGACTGCGCAAGACAACCCTCTGTCATTTTGGGGCTAGCTGGATGAAACCAGAATATCCAATCTATAGAGTCACATAGATGAATTCTGAAAGCAAAAATTTTTCTCAAGTGTTTTTTTGGTCTCACATGCTCAGGTTACAGCACACTCACCTCAATGGTAGGCCTTTCTCAAAATCTGTTCACATTCTAGTAGGGATTCCATAACCATACTTTTCTCTATGAATTGGTCAGCACTTGCATGACCCATTCAAATAATGAGTCAAACAATTTTTTTTTTGAGACAAAGATTCGCTTTGTCACCCAGGCTGGAATGCAGTGAGACAATATCTGCTCACTGCACCTCCACCTCCTGGGTTCAAGTGATTTTCCTGCCTCAGCTTCTGGAGTAACTGGAATTACAGGTGTGCATGCCTGGCTAATGTTTGTATTTTTAGTAGAGACAGGGTTTCAACATGTTGGCCAGGCTGGTCTCGTACTCCCAACCTCAGGTGATCCACCTGCCTCAGCCTCCCAAAGTGCTGGGATTACAGGCATGAGCCACTGCACCTGGCCCAAACAAATTTTAAATACATCAAATCCCAGGTACCAACCATAGCATACCACTTAAAATCCAAGAATCAGAAACCTGTGGGAAATATTTTGGAACACACAATTGGCTAGTAGAGCTGTGGAGCTGAAAGACGCTAAAACTCTACCACTAGTTGGCAATTCTCGGCCTCCTTATGTCTCAGTTTCTTCATGTCCAAAGGCTATAATGAGATCTTTCCTATCCACATCAGAGCAACGTTATAGGAAGCACTTGTGAAATTGCTTTCACAAGGTTTAAAAGAACTACTCAAAACAAAAGTAAAGAATGTATAAAATCCTTCTTCATATACTTCAACTACCACTACTGGATACCTCGAGAGGTACAGTGCAGGGAGAGGCACAGGTCAATGAAAGCTCCGGGAAGAAATAATGCTTGTGGCTGTGCTTTAAAAGAAGGGGAAATGGTTACTTGATGAATTAGCAGTAAGGATAAAGAAAATAAGTGAACAGAGCGGAGTCTACAGAGGGACCAGCTTGATGAGGCTGCTGCTGACAGGTTTTTCTATTCTTACGGGCTCTTGGCCTTCATGTGGTAGAATGTGTCAACAAAGCAAGGCACAAAGGACAATGAATTCCCCACTTCCCAGTGAATGCTGGCTATTTACTAAATACCATCTGTAAAATAATATTACATTGTAGAAATATTTGTATTTTAAATATTATGAATGTATTATTAAGCGTTTTAATATATTAACATGCTATTAAATGGAGTCTCTCAGCTTTTGCATTGCTTGGCTCCAATATTTCAAATTAAAGAAACTTACACTGCACTTAAACACACATGACTTGTTTTTCTCCTATCTAAACAGGCCAAATAGACTTTCATCAAGTCATCATCAAATAGGGTTTTATTAAAGTCCCCACCTGTACACATCACATAACGCTGCAGTGAGTTAAGGAGGCGAAGTGAAGAAAGCACAAGTTCACATTGCGGCTAGTTTCAGAAGGTAGGGAGAGTTTTGAAAAGCATACATTTGTTAAGCTCTGGCACAGTTTCAATAACCTCATGGAAATTGAAATAGACCATAATTAATGGTCATCTAATCCAAGCATCTGTTCTAAAGTACAATATTCCACTCAAAGTAAAACTCTCACTATAATAGTCCTGACACATGATCACATTATCTCTGTTTAGAAATGCCCAGTGATGGGATGCTCACCACTTCAAATGATAGTTCATTACTTTTTTTTTTTTTTTTTTTTTACCAATTTTAATTATAAAAAGTATTCTTCCTCCATTTGGTATTTAACAGTTCACCTCTCTGTGATATAATTCAGTAAAAAGAACAAGGGTTTTAGAGTCATACAAAATTGAGTATGAGTCCCAATTCTGCCAGTTACTAGTTGTTTGACTTCAAGTAACTTCTTTAATCTCTCTGAGCCTCATTTTTCTCACCTATAAAATAAGGATGATGAGCCCTTCCCTCAGTGGTTTGTTTCATGAATTAAGTTATATGTGAAAAGTATTTAGCAATTTTCCTGGCACATAACAGCTGCTCAAGGAATAAGATATTCTTCTACTCATTTGCTCTAGTTCTGTCATTTGCTGCTCAAGTTTTAATCCCTCTTTTATATACATATCATAGTCCCTTAAATATAGGATGATGGTGAACTTCTTTCCTGAAACTGCTCTTCACCCCACTAACCATCTCCAGTTCCTGATACTGTTTTTTTTTTTTTTTTTTTTTTTTTTTTTTGAGATGGAGTCTTGCTCTGTTGCCCAGGCTGGAGTGCAGTGGCACAATCTCAGCTCACTGCAGCACCTGCCTCCTGGGTTCAAGCGATTCTCCTTTCTCAGCCTCCTAAGTAGCTGGGATTACAGGCATGCACCACCACGCCCAGCTAATTTTTGTATTTTCAGTAGAGATGGGGTTTCACCAGGTTGGTCAGGCTGGTCTTGAACTCCTGACCTTGTGATCCACCCATCTCGGCTTCCCAAAGTGCTGGGATTACAGGTGTGAGCCACCACACCTGGCCTCCTGTATCCTTTTACACTGCCATTTAACCCTAAGTCACTATGCTATTGGGGGCCATAAGGATAGTTCAAAATAATAGGATGTGGATCAGTGATTGGGTGATTCAGTGGTTGGAACATCATTCAACCAACGGATGTGGAACAATCTAGATCAACACTTCAGTCCAAACCATTATGAGATGATAGAAATGAATCCAAATATAATATTAATCATGATCAATGTAAATTGCCTAGATTACCTGGTTAAAAGACAAATATTGTCAGACTGGATTAAAAAGAAAATACAACTCTAAGTTATTTGCAAGAGACACCATCTAAAGCTTAATATACAAAAATTTAAAACAAAACAAGAATTTAATGTCAAATTTATAGAACAATCAAGAAAACACCAATTTAAAAAACTGGTAAAGTCTTATTATCAGACAAAATAGACTTAAAGGCAAAAGGATTACTGATAAAAAAGATCACTACATAAAATCTCCATTCATCAAGAAGATATAACAATTTACATATGTATGCACTTAATGACACAGATTTCAAAGTATAAGGCAAAAAATGTCTGGACTACAGAGAAATGGACGAATCCACATAAATGGAAGATTTTAACATACCTCCTCACTAACTGGTATGTCAAACAACAACAAATCAATAATGAAATAAAAATTTGAACAGCACAAGGTTAATTGAATGTGTATCTATGAAACAATGCATCTAACAACTTGAAAATACACATTCTTTTCAAGCACACATGGTTTATAAAAATTAACCACATTTCAGGCCATAAAATAGATATTGACAAATTTCAGAGAATCTATATCTCATACATTGCAATATCTGACAAAAAAGTTAAATCAACAATCAGCAGCAAAAAGAACTATCAAAGAAAATTACACATTAGAAAATTCAAAAACATACTTCTAAATTACTCATGGGCTATAGAAGAACAAAAATTAGAAAATACTAAAAAATAGAAAATACATACAACTGAAAGAACAAAAGTTCTACAAATCAAGAATTGTGAGATGCAGAGGGAGACAGATTTAGAGCCATTTATAACTTAAATATACATAATATTAAAATCCAAAGTAAAAAGATTTATAACCTTAAATACTTGTAATAAGAAACAAGAAAGGGTGAAAAATTAATGAGTTAAACCTCTGTGATGGTTTATAATGAGTGTCAACTTGATTGGATTGAGGGATACAAAGTATTAATCCTGAGTGTGTCTGTGTGGCTGTTGCCAAAAGCGATTAACATTTGAGTCAGTGGGCTGGGGAAGGCAGATCCACCCTTAATCTGGTGGGCACAAAATAATCAGCTTCCAGTGAATACAAAGCAGGCAGAAAAACATGAAAGAGGTGAGACATGGCTAGTGTCCCAGCCTACATCTTTTTCTCGTGCCGGATGCTTCCTGCCCTCAAACAGTGGACTACACATTCTTCAGTTTTGGGACTTGGACAGGCTCTCCTTGCTCCTCAGCTTGCAGACAGCATATTGTGGGGCCTTGTAATCATGTAAGTTAATACTTAATAAACTCATATATATATATGTGTGTATATATATATATCCTATTAGTTCTGTGTGTGTGTATGTGTATATATATATCCTATTTGTTCTCTGTGTGTGTGTGTGTGTGTGTGTGTATATATATATCCTATTAGTTCTATCCCTCTAAGAGAACCCTAATACAACAACCAACTTTAAAAAGTTAAGAAAAGAGCAAACAGGAATAATATAAAAATTGAGAAGATAAAGACAAGAGGAAGAAATTAATAAAACAGAAAGCAAAGATAGAAGGAAACAACAGAGTCAAATATTGGTTCTTTGCAAAAACTAATAAAATTGGCATACCTCCGGCAAAAGTGAATGAGAAAAACAGAAAGAGGGCACAAATAATATTATGAATAAAAAAGGGACACAACTACAGATGTAGCAGATATTAAAAAGGTAATAAGAGAAATTTACTGAATCCCTTAGGTGAAATAGACATATTCCTAGAAAAGTATGAACTACCAATATGGGCTCAGAGAGATTTAGAAAATCTCTAATGTCTATTAATTATTAAAGAAATAAAATCTACAACATTCTATAATAACCAAGTAGTAGCCACAATTGCAATTGCTGGCCAGATATGATAGCTTCATTAGAGCAGATTAACACAATATCTGACATGTAGTATGCAGCCATTTATCTGACAAATGCATTCTTTTCCATCCCTATCAATAAGGAAGCAGTATCCATTTACATAGGTTAGGCAACAATACACATTTACCAGCTGTGAGTGGAGCTCAAAACACCAAAGGGCTCTCCAGCAGGTTCAGGTTGTCATAAAAGTGACCCTGTGACTTATGCAATATGATATGACAAAACTTTTGGTTCTTGGGGTTTCTGTGGTTTGAAAAGACACCATGTGGATTTTACAGAAAGAAAGAGTAGAATCATAACATAAGCGGTTCCCCAGGGTTCTAAAACAAAGCATGCCATCTTTAGCAAGGAACTACATAACATTCAAAAAGCAGCTCTTGGAACACTACTGAGCCCTGGTAGAGACTGAGCATCTGACCATAGAACCTCAAGCTACCCCACAATAAGAAATAACCACATTAAGCTGAGTTCTAACAAACCCACAAATTCATATGATTAGGCAGGTCTGGTAGTACTCCATCATAAGATGGAAATTATACATCCAGGATTGGACAAAGGCAGGGCCAGGGGGCACAAGCAAATTGCATGACTCTCAAACCCATATCATCCATTTCTCTTCAAACGATACCTGTAGCCCTGTGTTGAGTCCCTAATGGCCAACTGAAAAAGGGAAAACTAGTTCATAAATGAATCGGCTCAGTATCTCAGTGTGACCCAAAAATGGACTGCCGTTGCACAACAACCCTCCCTGAGGGATGGCCTCAAAAGACAGCAAAGAGGGGAAAATCTTTCCAATGAACGAAGGCATACACTAAGTCATCCTCTTTGTGCGGACAGGAAGTGTCTTGCTGTTAGAAGATATGAGGATTAATAAATAGTGAAGAATACCCTGGCTAATTGAGCAGGCACCTGAAAGAAAAGATTGAAAGATCTGGAAGAAGAAGATCTGAGTAAAGGCCTGTCTGCAGATGGGTCTATGGAAGCGGCCACAATGTGGATTTTTATGGAGTATGTTATGACTCACCAGAAGGAATACCCCCACCCCCACAAAGAAACACCCAATAACCAAGAAGACAGAATAACACATCTGACATGACCCAGCTTTTGTTTGGGGACACAGTCCAAAGAAGTTACACCAATTTACATTTTTCCTATTAGTGTAGAAATTACTTTGTTCCACATCCTCTCCCAAATTTATTTTCCAATTTTTTTTTTTTGTTTTTGGAAGGATTGTAGTATGCCTCTTAAAGGCTACACTTCTAAAATCTTCACAATGAAACAGAAGCTGGAACACTTAGTCATACCCACAAGGGTTTCTGCAACCTTGAGAAGCCTCTTAAAGCTACCAAGCTGCTACAGACAATGGGCTGAGCACATGCCTTTGCAGATTCAGCTGGAAGTTATTGAAGGCTTAATATATGCCAGGCCCTAGGCTAGTACTACAGGCATAAAGGGAATAAACAAGGGAGATTTGGTTCTCTATTCATATGAAGCTTACATTAGTGGAGACAGATAATATACTAAAATTACACAAATAATCATATAGATAAACTTATGATAAGTGTTCTGAAAAAAGCATAGTGGTACTATTTAATATGAAAACATACAGGATGGGGCCCAAGAGTCAAGGAAGTTAAAGAACGTGTTCCTGAAAAGTCACATTTAAGCAGAACAGCAAAAAGAGTTTAGCCAGGCAGAGAGAGAGAGAGAAAGAGAGAGCGCGCAAACAAGCACTGCAGATAAAAGTAAGAGAGTATGTGAAAATCCTCACACAGGAAGAGAGAGAAACATAGCAAAATAAAGAAGGAATGAGTAGTAGATAAATAGAGCCAGATCACAAAGGCCTTGTAGGTCACCACAGGATTTTGGACTCAAGTATAAAAGCCTGGGAAGTGGTCAGAGGAATTTTTTTTTTTTTTTTTTTGAGATGGAGTCTTGTTCTGTCACCCAGGCTGGAATGCAGTGGTGCGATCTCAGCTCACTGCAACCTCCACCTCCCAGGTTCATGCCATTCTCCTGCCTCAGCCTCCCGAGTAGCTGGGACTACAGGCACCCGCCACCACGCCCATCTAATTTTTTGTATTTTTAGTAGAGACAGGGTTTCACCATTTTAGCCAGGATGGTCTCGATCTCCTGACCTCGTGATCTGCCTGCCTGGGCCTCCCAAAGTGCTGGGATTACAGGCGTGACCCACCATGCCCGGCCTATCAGAGGATTTTAAGTGGGAGTGTGGCATGCTGAGATTTGCCTTTGACAAAACAGGCTGCAACATGGAGAATGGACTGGAGAATATCCAAAGAGGATGTGGGAAGCCTGTTAGAGACTATTGCAGCCATCTAGGAGGTAGCAGCCTACTTAAAGAGATGACCTTAGAGATGGAATAATGTAATCCGGACCTAGATGTACTCTGGAGGTAGAACTGACAGGACTTAGTGAAAGACAATTTTGGAAGATGGGGTGTAGAAATGAGGAAGATGACGTGTCTCAAATAACTCTTTTTCTGGCAAGGACAACTAAGTCGTGTGATTGAGCCCATACTGCTACATACAGATGTGCACACTGTAATTAATGCCTCTTAGAGGTGTACTATGTTCTGCCTTTAAAACCACATATGACAGGCATGTGAGGGCCAATTACTGAATTGGAGAGCACTAGCAGAGAAGCATATTTTGGGAGAAAAATTAGTTTAGATTTAAACGTTTCCATAAAGAAGATAGTCTAATTGAAACTAAGTGCAGGTTCACAACTTATATTCATCTTACTCAAAATTTTCTAAGGCTGTGAATATGGTAGCCACACTTAGCTACTGAGTACTTCAATATGGTCACTCCAAATTGAGATAGGCTGTAATTGTAAAATACCTCCCAGATTTCAAAGAAATCCTGATTTCAAAGATTTTTTCAGGGAAAAAAATGAGATACCTCATTATTTACACTGATTACATGTTAAAATGATAATATTTTTGACATATTGAATTAAATGTGTTATTAAAATTTTACTTTACTTGTTTCTTTTCTTAATATGATTACTGGAAAATAATATAATCATATATGGGGTTTACACTGTATTTCTATTGGCAGAGCTGTTAAAAGAAATACCTGAACCATGTATTCACTATTAACCGTCTTCACTAAGTAATGATAGATTGAAAAAGTTCATTGTTAAAACTGGAAAAAGGAAAATAAAGATGTGCTAAAAATCAAGACCATAATACATAAAGTCATGTATTAATTAAATACAAAGTGTAGGATTAAAATTCCTCATCTACAAATTTCATCTCTTCACCAACACTGAGAATAGTCACAAGTTAGGCAGGAGATGACATGTCATCAATGTCTTATCTTTGGTAGGAATGGAGGAGGCTTTTAAACGTCCTGGCAACGTGAAGGTATAAAGGAAAGTAAATTTAGTCATGTTAGGGTAAAATTTAAATAGATTTGAAATAGAAGTCATGTGTGGAGATTTGAGGAGGGTCTATATGAAAAACTCTATATACCACTCTGCTCCAGTCATCAAAATGTATACCTGTAATCCTGAAAATGCCTTTGTGTTTGTTTAGCTGGAGTTTATAGGAGACTCTTTTCGAAATGAATATACTCATATCAGGATAAAACATTGAGTCCTACCACTGATTAGTCTCTCATATATACCTTGATCGGAACTACCTTAATCACATTCTTTTCTCAGACAACTCACTAACATAGAAATATTTTTAAAAAACAGAAATTTTCTTCAGAATACAAAATTCTAAAGGGCGTAGTCTTTCAATGGGGAAGTTGTGGACAAGTGAACTCTGATTACCTCAGAGCCATGTAGGGCCCCTGTTCAGGACCTGGATGTGAGTATAGGTATGCCAGATAGCAGGAAGATAACGTGTGAACGAGGCAGCAGTTTAGACACTATCCCAATGTGGCAAGAAATTGTGTGGTCTCCGCTTCAAATTGCTAAAAGAGATCCTATGATCCCAAATAAGCATCTTTAACATTTTACTTCTTAGGAAATTTTTCTTCTCATCTATTAAGCATGGAAATCTTTAAAGAAAAAAAAAAGAAGAATGGAAAGTAAAAATACATCTACTACATTAAAGTGCAGTAGCAACCAAAACCACAATCATGGTATTTTGGATAATAATACGTGAATAAGATAATTACAAAAAAATGTTTTAAAGACTAGGGGTCATCCCCACTGAGCCCACAAACATCTTAATTGGCCTAAGCACCTACCCCTTCGTGCTATTCCTCCATTTATCCAGATGCCAGAAAGAAAAGAAAGTTTCTCTGGAAGGTTCTACATTGTGAATGCTGAGGAAACTAAAAGGCATTTTTCATTCTGTAGAGGTTGGAGATGTGCAGAGAACATAATGTGGAAATTGTCGCCAGCTTTGTGAAAGATAAACAGGAAATACCACCGCTGGCCATGTTTAGACTGCAATCACTAGTTCAATGACTGTGACAGGGTCAGACTCAAATGAGTTTTTCCTGTAATAGATTTTACACCACTTTTGATTTGTGTATTCTACTCAGTATTATTCAATTACAGATCATCTGACGTTGTAATTCCCCAAGCCTCAGACTTCTCTTTTGTCATCTCCCTGACCACTTACAACCATTTCACTATTTACTAATGTCTGGGTGGGAAGAGGAGGAAGGAGGAAGTTAAATTCATATCAATCAATTTCACTTCTTAGCAATACATTAAAATATTTTTATATTTTATTACTTACTTCTTATATTTACTTCTTAGTATATTATATATAGTATATTATATAGTATATATAGTATATTTACTTCTTAGTAAAATATTCATAAGGGGAATAAGCAGGGTTTCTATATTATCTGGGAATTTTGTTTAACCATATTGGAACAAAAAAATAGGGATGAATATGTTCATGTTTCTTCATTCCTGCTTAAAAATCTATTGTTTACCAAAAAAATCAAAAACTCCTCCCTCAGTCATGAACCTGCTCCTCTGGTCCACAGAGAACTCCTTCCCACCTCAACACTCCCAGCCCTTCCACTATGCCTATTATGGATCTTAATACCTTTTTCATATGGTCGTTTCCATTAAAATGGACTTTGCCTGGTTCCCTTCCCGTTGATTAATAGTTCATCTGAATTATAGAGCATTTCCTGAGTCAATTCATGGAAGCTCCTGGCTTCTCCCTTAGCACTCAGCAGTGAACAAACTCTCACTCCCACCCCACCTCCATTTATTCCTATGATGCTGCAAGTCAATCAGGAATTTTAGATCCATCATGGGTAAAGGGAATCTGTGTACACCCTAAAATATGAGCATAATATGAAGGTAACTGAAGTTCCCAGATTAAACCAAACCATCAATCCCATCCCAGGACAGACCTGAAAGCTTGCAGTAGCCTGGAGAAAAGCCTGAACTACTGAAGGAGCTAATCTCTACTGAGAGTACACTAGCATATATCCAACTTTAGTCTTCATTACAACCTGTGAGATAGGTATCATCTCTAATTAAGATATAAGAGAACTGAGGATCAGACAGTTTAGGTATAGTTGTACAAAGTCATACAGTTAATAAGTTAATTGAAAGAACCAGAGTTCTAGATGTAGATGGTTAAAACCCTGTAAACTCTGGACCAGTCATTTTTCAAATAGTCCTACTCTTCAGACCCTAATTCTTTGAAGACACTGCTTTAGGAAGATGAGAGGGTTTGAAAGAAACGGGGAGTGGGTGTAGCAAATGGTGCCTACTCAGCCAGGTTTCAAGAGTACCTTACATAAAGCACCTCCACTTTTATCTGTTTTATGCATTGGGTTTCCATAAGGTTTATTGGATGCAGGGAGGTGTTGAATGTATCTTTTTTAAACAAAAGGCATATATATATATATATACACACACACACACACACATACATACATACACACACATATATATACACACATATATATACACACACACACATACATACATACACACACATATATATACACACACATATACACACACACACATACACACACATACATATACACACATATATATACACACACACACACACACACACACACACACACACACACACACACACACACACACGGTTAATTGATCTAGATCAGTGGTCTCAAACTTAGATACTCATTAGAATTACCTGGAAAGTCTTTTAAAAAGCCTATTGCCCTAGCCACACCTGAGACAAATTGTATCAGAATTTCTGAGGGTGTTACCCAGACATCAGTGTGTTTTAGAGTTCCCAGGTGATGGCAATGTGCATTCAAGTTTCAGAACCCCTGCTCCAGGTTAAGAATGCTAAAGATTGACTTAGTCTTCCAAAATACTTTTAAGATCAGAAAAGGTTTTATAGACCCTCTGACAACCACCAGTCTTTGGGGAAAAGGAGAAAAGAGATGAGCTGGCCCCTCCCACTGTTTGCCTCCCTGTACTTTCCTTCTGTGGCTGTCTTCTTCCCAAGTCTTACATCTGAATGCCTGTCATCAGCTTCTCCCAAGACTCTTGGTCCTCTGCAGTTGTTTATCTCAAATATGAGTTCTCTCTACTCCCAAGAGAGATGAGTGAACTTAACCAAAGAAGAACAAACTCAAAATGTCAGACCACTAAGAATTTTCTATGACTTTCTCATAGCTTTAATTTCTATTCGTTTTTCTGCCTCTTGGTTTATCTTGTTTTATTCAGGATACACTATTCAAAATATACAGCTAATAGGATTATCATATCCTCAAGCTCTGTGCTATCTATGGCCTGGCAAAGAGAAAAACATTACCTGATTCTTTTATAAATGACTATGTCCCTGTGTGTTCACATGAGTTTGTCTGTCAACGCTGGTGGGAAGCAGGACACAAAAATATGAAACATACCTGCTGCCTTTGGTTTACCTCCCTCATTATCGAATGTCCTCTCTGTACAGGGTCTCCTGGCCACTGCCAATCTCCAGACCCAAGTCCATTTTCAACACCAAATACAAATCATCAAAACTCATCCTGAAAACTCAGACAAATCTAAAAGATGAGACATTGTACAGACCAACTGGCTTGTCTCTTCCACAACTCCATTTCACATGCTCACACAAACACACACACACACACACGAAATTCACTATCCTTGATTAGATTCTGACTGAACAAACTGGCTGCAAAAGACAATTTGGGGACAATTGAGCAATTTGAATTTGCAATATTAGAGGACATTAAGCAATTATATAGTTCATTTTAATGGGAGCGATAATAGTATTACAGTTATGCAGAAAATTGTCATTTTTAAGAAAAATATGTAAAGGTGAGATAACACTAGCAAAAAAAAAAAAACCACAAAATAATTAAGCAAATATGGCAAAATGTTGACAATTGTTAAATCCAGATAATGTGTATATGGACATTCATTATTCTATTCTGATCATTTGAAATTTTTCATTGAGAAAAACAATTTTTAAATAGATCATCCTTGAAAAACGGATATGGCTAGAAAATACTGTCCTTCTTATAATGAAGATAGGAAAACCTCTTTCCACAGGAAAACACTCAGATAATGTGAAACCAGGGTGTGCAAATATACAGAGTGAATAAGGCAGCCATAGGACAAGTGGCTACAATCCTAGGCCCTCACACAATCCTCTCTGCCCTTTTATCCATCCTCCAGGAGAAGACAACATTGTCTTAGGGTATATGTGCATAGCTTCACGTCCAACAAGGAATTAATTGCACAAGAGCTCTCTAGCATAGTCACAGAGTTCTACTGTGGCCATGGAGGTTCCACCCCATCTCAGTTAGCTATAAGACTTCACCTTTCTTGTAAGAGTTTTTGGATGCCACTATAGTTCCCGTTGGTTATTTAACCTCATGTGCCCTATATTATATATTCTGGGAGATTTAATGGCATGCAGATCTTCTCCCTACATATAAGTAATATAGGCACTGACTATAACCGCAGATGATATCACTTGCTACATCCAATAGGACATGTGCTTTGAGGGTTTGTTTGGTTTTTTTTCCTCTTGATGATGAAGGATTTTTCTCACTCTCTAACCTAATCTTCCTTAGGCCTGTGACCACATATTTGCCAGGGTGGATGAGCCAGGAGTCCCTTTATGGTTTAAGCTAATCGACTTGTATGGGGATCAAGCCCATGACCCTGTGCTCATTAGTATCTTGCTCTAACAAACTCCACTCAATCTCAGACCTTATCCATAATCTCCCACCTGACAGAACAGCAGGTTTGACTCAGAAAATATCTGTGTCTGATACTGACTCAGCAACAGAAAAAGTTGTGTGATTTATGAAGCACTTTCTTTATTTTCCAACTTGATACTGACCATATCCACCCTTAGAATGTGCCAAATAATTGCAAGGAAAGCAAAGGTTTTCTGTTTTGAGAAGGTTATTCTCAAATGCTCAAAAGCCTAGAATCCCAAATCAAAATATTGTGACCGTTTCTAAGATGGGAGAAAGTCAAAGACCTTATTTTCCTACATCAAAAAACTGCTGTTTTAGTTCACCAATCCATTAGGACAAGAGTAGGGACAAATCTAGCATCTAGTCAAGTCAGGGCCACCTGATTAACGCCAGAGCAAGATCAAGCAGAGAAGCCCTAAAACTGCAACTAAGTTTGAGAGCCATTAAATAATAAAATCCTGGCCTCTTGTCATACTATTTCAAGTTAAAAAATATATAATTCCATATAACATTTCTCTTCTAAAAATTACCAAAACAAGTCAGGCCTCCAAGCACCAGCATTTGATAGAAGCATTTAAGGCAAGCAGTGAGACAAAGACTAAGTAATCAGACATTGCCCTGCCTGCTCTCAGTATCAGGTCACTTGGAAGTCAAGGTTAACTTGAGAGATGTCATAATGAAGCGTCCTCCAGAGAGAGGAACACACCGTGGCAGGAACAGGCAGATGAGGCAATGGCCAAAGCAAAAGGCAGATAAGCCAAAGTTTGAGGCAAAGTTCACCAACGGGCGACCTACAGGCTGAAGTCAGAACAGAAATATTTCATTTGGCCCGTACAGTGTTTCTAAATATTAAATCTATTGTTGACACTCAAAGGTCAAGAGATTTCACTTAAAAATCTAGATAACTATTTTTTCTCTGGAAAAATCAGAAGATCTGGAAACAACCCCATAAGGGGAAGCTACCCCCATCATCAGGCCACCACAGTCCCACTGCTCCTGATAGTGTTATATTAATCCTGGAATCCTGGCTCACTCATTAGTGCTCCCATCCTGGCCTATATAAGCATTTGAGTATGTCACCCATGGTTTAAGGAGCTCTCAGCTGCCAAAGGCAAGAAAAAAAATATCAGGAATCTGGAAGTCAGTGAGGCCTAAGAGTTATCTTTCCTCAACATGTAGGTGCAAGCTAGGGATCTTAAAGCCAGAAAGCTAGGTGAGATGTAAAAGAATTATAAGGACTAAAGCAGCTAGGAAAATCAAGGTGGTACTGCCACAGAACATAGCAGTGAGATGAGATAAAACCTGAAGTGGTCCTGAGAGTATTTTTATACCTTACGTCAGGAGCAAGAACTGCTAACTCGACTAAGGATGGCCTAAGGTGAAGGTAGATGATTGAACACACCTGTTTTCAAAGTGAGACACCCTCAGATGTGTTTTAATGTAGATCCCAGTGAAAACGAAATGGGAATTGCAGGGACAGGACTAAATAATTGCTTGCTCTTTCATAAAAAAAGAAAAACATGCTGTTGTTTCCATTATATATTGGCTAAAGGGATAGAAAACAATTTGGTATTACTCCCTAAAGTGTAAAACTCACATACTCTATGACGCAGCAATTTAGTCACTAAGTGCATACCCAGAAGAACCTCTTGCACATGTACAAAAAGAGATATGCACAAGAATATTCATGGCCATCACTGTACTCAACAGCAATAACCTAGAAATAACCCAATTTCCCATCAACAGAAAAGAGGATGAATAAACTATGTACTAGTCCATTTGCTGATGCTTAGAACAGAAAATCTGAAACCGGGTAATTTATAAAGAAAATAAAGGTACTTCTTACAGTTCTGGAGGCTGAGAAGTCCAAGGTCAAGAGGTCACATCTGGTGAGAGCCTTCTTGCTGGTGTAGACTCTCTGGGGGTCAAAAGTGTTTGCTCAGGTCTCCCTTCCTCTTCTTAAAAAGCCACCAGTCCCACTCCCATGATGATGTGGTTTGGATCTGTGTCCACATCCAATCTCATGTTCAATTGTAATCACTAGTGTTGGAGGTGGGGCCTGGTGGAAGGTGATTGGATCATGGAGGCGGATTTCTTGTGAATGGTTTAGCACCATCTCCCTTGGTACTGTCCTTGAGACAGTGAGTGAGTTCTCATGGGTCATTTAAAAGTGTGTAGCACCTACCCCTCACTCTCTTGCTCCTGTTCCTGCCATGTAAGATGTCTGCTTGCTGTTTGCCTTCCACCATGATTGTAAGTTTCCTGAGGCCTCCTCAGAAGCCAAGCAGATGTCAGCATCGTGCTTCCTGTAGAACCTTCAGAACCATAAGCAAATTAAACCTCTTTTCCTTATAAATTACCCAGTTTCAGTTATTTCTTTATAGCAATGCAAGAATAGACTAATACACCTGATAAGCAATTAATCTGTTATACCATTAATCCATTAATTCATGAATGAGTTAATCCATTAATGAGCACAGACCCCTCATGACCCAATCACTTCTTTTTTTATAATTTCTTCTTTTATTTAGATTCAGAGGGCACATGTGTGGGTTTGTTACATGGGTTTGGGGTATGAATGATCCCATTACCCAGGTAGGGAGAAGAATACCCAACAGATAATTTTTCACCCCTTGACTCCCTCCCTCTTTACCCACTTTACTAGTCCCCAGCATCTATTGTTCCCATCTTTATGTCCATGTGTACCAAATGTTTAGTTCCTACTTATAAGTGAGAACATGTGGTATTTGGTTTTCTGTTCCTGTGTCAATTCACTTAGGATAATGGCCTCCAGCTGCATCCATGTTGCTCCAAATAACATAATTTCATTCTTGTTTATGGCTGTGTAGTATTCCATGATGTTCATGTACCACATTTTCTTTATCCAATCCACCATTGATGGGCATCTAGGTTGATTCCATGTCTTTGCTATTGTGAATAGTGCTATGGTGAACATATGAGTGTATGTGTCTTTTTGGTAAAATCATTTATTTTCTTTTGGGTATATACCAAATAATGGGATTGCTGGGTTGAATGGCAGTTCTGTTTTTAAGTTCTTTGGGAAATTTCCAAACTGCTTTCCACAGTGGCTGAACTAATTTACATTTCCACCACCAGCATATAAGCATTCCCTTTTCTCCTCAGCCTCACCATCATCTGTTATTTTTTGACTTTCAATAATGGCCATTCTGACAGGTGTGAGATGGTGTCTCATTGTGGTTTTGATTTGCATTTCTCTGATGATTAATTATGTTGAGCAGTTCTTTCATATGTTTATTGGCCACTTGTCTGTCTTCTTTCGATAAGTGTCTGTTCATGTCCTTTGCCCACGTTTTAATGAGGTGATTAGCTTTTGGCTTGTTGAATTGTTTAAGTTCCTTATAGAATCTGGATATCAGACTTCTGTTGGATACATAGTTTATAAATATTTTCTCCCTTTCTGTAGGTTTTCTATTTAATCTGTTGATAATTTCTTTGGCTATGCAGAAGCTCTTTAGTTTAGCTAGGTACCACTTGTCAATTTTTGTTTTTGTTGCGATTGTTTTTGAGGACTTACCCATAAATTATTTGCCAAAGCCAATGTCCAAAATGGTACATCCTAGGTTTTCTTCTAAGATTTTTATAGCTTGAGGCCTTATATTTAAGTCTTTAATCCATTTTTGGTTAATTTTTGTATGTGGTGAAAGGCAGGGGTCCAGTTTCATTCTCTGCATATGGCTAACCAGTTATCCCAGCACCATTTCTCGAATAGAAAGTTCTTTCCCCATTGCTTATTTTTGTTGACTTTCTCAAAGATCAGATGGTTGTAGTTGTGCAGCTTTATTTCTGGGATCTCTACTCTGTTTCATTGGTGTATGTGTCTGTTTTTGTACCACTACCTGTAGCCTTACAGTATAAACAAGTTGGATAATGCAATGCCTCTGGCTTCACTCTTTTTACTTAAGATTGCTTTGTTCATTCAGGCTCCTTTCTGGTTCCATACGAATTTTAGGATTGTTTTTTCTAATTCTGTGAGAAATGACACAGGTAGTTTGATAGGAATAATGTTGAATCCATAGGTTTCTTGAGGCCAGTATGGACATTTTAATGATACTGATTCTTCCAATTCATGAGTATGGAATGCTTTTTCATTTGCTTATGTCATCTATGATTTCTTTCAGCAGTGTTTTGTGGTTCTCCTTATAGAAATCTTTTACCTCCTTTGTTAGATGTATTCCTAGAGGTGTGTGTGTGTGTGTATGTGTGTGTGTGTCCACTCTAAATGGGACTGCATTCTTGACTTGGCTCTCAGCTTGAATGTTATGCATAGAAATACTACTGCAAATCACTTCTTAAAGGCCCCATCTCTAAATACCGTGACATTGGGGATTAAATTTCAATATGAGTTTTGGAGAGAACAAATATTCAAGCCATAGCAAGCTGTTATATTCACACATCTAATATTACAGAGCAGTCAAAAGGTATGAATGACTATAATATGCAACAATATGGATGATTCTGAGCAGTATAATACTGAATTTTAAAAATGAACTTCAAAAGATTATAAACAACATGATCCCCTATTTTTTAGTTAAAAACAGCAAGGGGGGGGGAGAGAGAGAGAGAGAGAGAGAGAGAGAGAGAGAGAGAGAGAGAATGCATACAGATGCAATAAAACTATATAAAAAGAAAAGCAAGCAAATAGAAACATAGGGTTCAGAATGATGCTTAGTTCAAATAGGGGTAGGCAGAGAGATAGGTTAGTAAAGTATAAAGGTAGATCACTGTCAAGATCCCAGATTTTGTTTAGGATAGGTTCTTGGGTACTTATATATTACAAATTATATTATATTAAAATGAAAAGTACAGATCCTGAAAATGCCCTTTGGAATCTAGTTTGATGTAAATTGATAGTCTTCCAATAAAAGAAGTCTCTTGGGAATAAATAGTCACTTTAGAGTTAGCTTTGTTTGAGATGCCCCTAGTTTTTTAGAAAATCTGGCACACAAGTTGGTTGTTGTCCTGCAGCACCAGAGTTGCTAACCAATATTTACTAAATCATAGTAAAATTAGAGTACATGGTCTCTAAACTCCCTTTGAGTTCTAAAATCTGTGGTTCTATAGGTCGAAATTCTGTCCTATAGATGCTTAAAGCAGTGGTTTTCAGTCCTCAAGGATACTAAAAAGGTAGCCATTTAGGGAGGGAAAGATGAGGGTAATAAAAGAGAGACTGAGTAGACAGAATCCAAAGAAAGCCTTCTTCAGACACAATAGCTCCTTTTTGTGTGTTTTATAAATTGGGCTCCCTCCTAAGATTTCATTTGTTGAAAGGGTTCTATCACATAAAACAAACCAAACGGGTGGAGGGAGTACTGAAAAACCACCACTCCAAATAATAATACTCCATTAGTAGGATAAATTTTCAGTCTCCATGTAAGTGTTTATGAAAGGATCCCCTTGTGTCAGGGAGATCCTTCAGGCCATTTCAACCATTACTGTATTTTATTTAATTGGCTTGACAGATATATTCTTAGAAAATTGTGTCAGTGAATATTTTTTAAATAAAATCCAATTTTTAAAAACCAGTAGATCCAATTTTTTAAGAAAAAAATCCTTGTCCTATTTACTTTTGATAATATTTTACTATTCAGGGTATGCTATATGTAAAATAAAAACATAATTATAATGTGTTACTTGGAAGGATTGCATTTTCAAGATAACTAAAGTTGAAAATGTTAAGTTGAAAAACTTTCCCCCAAAAACAAGCATTTACTCATTTTAAGGCAATCTTTCTATGGCAGAGATGCTCATTGCTCATTAAATATCTATATGTCCTTCCTTACTTTCCAACCCACTTTCACTAGGCAGGGCCATATGACTACTTCTGGCCAATGAGCTGTGAGAAGAAGTGCTATGTGTTACTTTCAGTCCCAAGAATTGCAGGCCCTCTAGCTTCTTCTTCCTGTGCCAGGGCAATCAAGAAAACAGATGCTTTGATGGAACACAAAATGGAAGCTGCCTGGACTCTAAGTCACTATATGGAGAGGAGTACCCTGGAAAATTGTCCAAGCATCAAAGACATTTGCATGAGAGAGAAATAAATCTGTGTTGTGTTAAGCCACTAAGATTTTAAGGTTAGTTGCTGACCTCAGACTAGCTTAGTATATCACCTACAACATATACTCTAGCATACTTTCCTATGCTTCTTCATTTAAATAAATTGAGGACGCATGGGAAACTTCACGTAGACCAGTGGTCAGCAAACTTTTTCTGTAAAGGACCAGAAAGTAAATATTTTAGGCTTCACAGGTCATATGTCTCTGTCCTAACTATGTAATTCTGCCATGGTAGTTCAAAAGCAGCCATAGATAGATAATATGTGGAAAAAAAAAAAACTGGCATGGTTATATTTCCATAAAACCTTATCTACAAAAGCAGAGAGCAGGCCAGATCTGGTTCCAGGGTCATAGTTTGCCCACTCCTGCTATCAATATTTAAACTTTTCCTTTATGATCTCTGAATGTGTAGCCTCAAAAATAAAGACTTCCGGAATCCACAAGAATTATCCTGTATATTTAAAGAGCAATCATATGAAAAAGGGAATAAACACTATATCTCTTTATTCATTCAATAAATAAATATTAATGGAATACCTACTTGTGAACCATGCATTGTACTAACCACATGGATACAGCACTGGACAAGACAGATAAAATCCCTGCCTTTACAGAGCTTATTTCTTGTGGAAGTAAGGAAAAGAAAAAAAGAACTGTTAATAATGACACCAGGGTAGTGTATGAAACATAAAACAGGGGCTGTCTCCTGGTATAGGCCTACCAGAAAAAGTTAAATCTGTGCTGCAACCTAAAGGATTAGCAAGAGTTAGCCAAGTAAAGTGGGGAGACAGAGTAGGAATTCCAGAAAAAGAAAAATAAATATGCAAAGGCAAGGAGGCAAGTAAAACCACTGCACCTATGACAAACTGGAAAAGATTAGCATGACATGCACAAAGGTTCAAGGTGGAGAGGGAAAGCCAAGGCTGGAGAGGGAGCTAGAAGAAAGATCACAGAGGGAGGCCTGTGAGCTACTTTAAAGAGACTGAACTTTATCCTAAGGATTAAGGAGTGCCTAATAAGGGTTTCAAACAGGAGAATGACAAGAGGAGATTTGTGTTTTTCTATTGATTGGAATAGTATCAGAAGGAGTGGTACCAGCTCCTCTTTGTGCCTCTGGTAGAATTCGGCTATGAATCTGTCTGGTCCTGGACTTTTTTGGTTGGTAGGTTATTAATTATTGCCTCAATTTCAGAGCCTGTTATTGGTCTCTTCAGAGATTCAACTTCTTCCTGGTTTAGTCTCTGCCTGATTGTCCTGGCCAGAACTTCCAACACTATTTGAATAGGAGTGGTGAGAGAGGGCATCCCTGTCTTGTGCCAGTTTTCAAGGGGAATGCTTCCAGTTTTTGCTCATTCAGCATGATATTGGCTGTGGGTTTGTCATAAATAGCTCTTATTATTTTGAGATACATTCCATCAATACCAAATTTATTAAGAGTTTTTAGCCTGAAGGGCTGTTGAATTTTCTCAAAGGCCTTTTCTGCATCTATTGAGATAATCATGTGGTTTTTGTCTTTGGTTCTGTTTATATGCTGGATTACCTTTATTGATTTGCATATGTTGAACCAGCCTTGCATCCCAGGGATGAAGCCCACTTGATCATGGTGAATAAGCTTTTTGATGTGCTGTTGGATTCGGTTTGCCAGTATTTTATTGAGGATTTTTGCATTGATGTTCATCAGGGATATTGGTCTAAAATTCTCTTTTTTTGTTGTGTCTCTGCCAGGCTTTCCTATCAGGATGATGCTGGCCTCATAAAATGAGTTAGGGAGGATTCCCTCTTTTTCTATTGATTGGAATAGTTTCAGAAGGAATGGTACCAGCTCGTCCTTGTACCTCTGGTAGAATTCGGCTGTAAATCTGTCTGGTCCTGGACTTTTTTTGGTTAGTAGGCTATTAATTATTGCCTCAATTTCAGAGCCTGTTATTGGTCTATTCAGAGATTCAACTTCTTCCTGGTTTAGTCTTGGGAGACAGTACGTGTCCAGGAATTTATCCATTTCTTCTAGGCTTTCTAGTTTATTTGCATAGAGGTGTTTATAGTATTCTCTGATGGTAGTTTGTATTTCTGTGGGGCCGACTTACAAAGGATGTGAAGGACCTCTTCAAGGAGAACTATAAACCACTGATCAATGAAATAAAAGAGGATGCAAACAAATGGACGAACATTCCATCCTCATGGATACGAAGAATCGATATCGTGAAAATGGCCATACCGCCCAAGGTAATTTATAGATTCAATGCCATCCCCATCAAGCTACCAATGACTTTCTTCACAGAATTGGAAAAACTACTTTAAAGTTCATATGGAACTAAAAAAGAGCCCGCATTGCCAAGACAATCCTAAGCCAAAAGAACAAAGCTGGAGGCATCGCGCTACCTGACTTCAAACTATACTACAAGGCTACAGTAATCAAAACAGCATGGTACTGGTACCAAAACAGAGATATAGACCAATGGAACAGAACAGAGCCCTCAGAAATAATACCACACATCTACAACATCTGATCTTTGACAAACCTGACAAAAAAACAAGAACTGGGGAAAGGATCCCCTATTTAATAAATGGTGCTGGGAAAACTGGCTAGCCATAAGTAGAAAGCTGAAACTGGATCCCTTCCTCACACCTTATACAAAAATTAATTCAAGATGAATTAGAGACTTAAATGTTAGATCTAAACCCATAAAAACCCTAGAAGAAAACCTAGGCAATACCATTCAGGACATAGGCATGGGCAAGGACTTCATGTCTAAAACACCAAAAGCAATGGCGACAAAAGCCAAAATTGACAAATGGGATCTCATTAAACTAAAGAGCTTCTGCACAGCAAAAGAAACTACCATCAGAGTGAACAGGCAATCTACAGAATGGGAGAACATTTTTGCAATCTATTCATCTGACAAAGGGCTAATATCCAGAACCTACAAAGAACTCAAACAAATTTACAAGAAAAAAACAAACAACCCCATCAAAAAGTGGGCAAAGGATATGAACAGACATTTCTCAAAAGAAGACATTTATGCAGCCAACAGACACATGAAAATATGCTCATCATCACTGGCCATCAGAGAAATGCAAATCAAAACCACAATGAGATACCATCTCACACCAGTTAGAATGGCGATCATTAAAAAGTCAGGAAACAACAGGTGCTGGAGAGGATGTGGAGAAATAGGAACACTTTTACACTGTTGGTGGGACTGTAAACTAGTTCAACCATTGTGGAAGACAGTGTGGTGATTCCTCAAGGATCTAGAACTAGAAATACCATTTGACCCAGCTATCCCATTCCTGGGTATATACCCAAAGGATTATAAATCATGCTGCTATAAAGACACATGCACATGTATTGTTTATTGCAGCACTATTCACAATAGCAAAGACTTGGAAACAACCCAAATGTCCATCAATGACAGACTGGATTAAGAAAATGTGGCACATATACACCATGGAATACTATGCAACTATAAAAAAAGATGAGTTCATGTCCTTTGTAGGGACATGGATGCAGCTGGAAACCATAATTCTCAGCAAACTATTGCAAGAATAGAAAACCAAACGCCACATGTTCTCACTCATAGGTGGGAATTGAACCATGAGAACACTTGGACACAGGAAGGGGAACATCACACACCGGGGCCTTTTGTGGGGTAGGGGGAGGGAGGAGGGATAGCATTAGGAGATATACCTAAAGTAAATGACGAGTTAATGGGTGCAGCACACCAATGTGGCACATGTATACATATGTAACAAACCTGCATGTTGTGCACATGTACCCTAGAACATAAAGTATAATAAAAAATAATAATAATAAAATATAAACAAATAAATAAAAAAGATTCACAATATAATCTCAAGTAGGGATAAACTCCCTTGGCCAGAACTGAGGGGTGAGTGAGAAGTGGGCTGCAGCCACAAGCACAGAAGCAGTGTGCCCCTGCTTCTAGGGCAGGCTGGGAGGGGCATGGCCTGGGCACAGTGCTTTCTGTCTCCATGGAGAAAGCTTATGGCCTGGGGCAGTTTCGAGTTCTGAGTGCAGACTGCCTGGAAACTAGCTAGCTGCTGCTAGTGGAACACTGCGAGTGTGAGAACAGCCTTGCCAAGTGCATAGGAGCTAAGTGGGGCTTACTGCCACCTGCTACTCCCCACTCCCCATGAAGACTCTTCTGTACAACAGAGGCAGCTGTGCTCCTCCCTGGAACATTACCCCAGCAGCTAGAGAACTGCCCTACAACCCCCTCTAGAGCCACTGCTTGTGCCCACATGTGGAGAACCAGAACACATACTTGCCTGACCCAGCGCCCCTGACTTGGCTTTGCCCTTCCATGTGTCCTAGTAACTTAACACAAATAATGGAACTTTTTGGGAGCTCTATGGCCCAATCCATTGTCTGAGTACCTCCCCTGGGTAACACAAGGCAAAGAAAAATACTATCATCATTCTTCACAAAACTAGAAAAAAAAATTCTAAAATTTATATGAGACCAAAATAGAGCCCACAAAGCAAGGCTAAGCAAAAAGAACATATCACACTGTTCTTGAGGCATCACATTACCCAGCTTCAGACTATACTATAAGACCATAGTCACCAAAACAGCATGGTACTGGTATAAAAATAGGCACATAGACCAGTGGAACATAATAGAGAACCCAGAAATAAAGCCAAATATTTACAGCTAAGTGATCTTTGACAAAGCAAACGAAAACATAAAGGGGGGAAAGGATGCCCTATTCAACAAATGATGCTGCGATAATTGGCTAGCCACATGTAGAAGAATGAAACTGGATCCTCATCTCTCACCTTATACAAAAATCAACTCAAGATGGATCAAAGACTTAAATCTAAGACCTGAAACTATAAAAATTCTAGAAGATAACACTGCAAAAACCCTTCTAGACATTGGCCTAGGCAAAAACTTCACAACCAAGAACGCAAATTCAACAAAAACAAAGATAAATAGATGAGACTTAATTAAACTAAAAAGCTTCTGCACAACAAAAGAAATACTTAGCAGAGTAAACAAACATCCCACAGAATGGGAGAAAATTTTCACAATCTATACTCCCAACAAAGGAAAATATCTGGAATCTACAAGGAACTCAAACAAATCAGCAAGAAAACAACAACAACAAAACAAAACAAAAACCAGAAAATCCTATCAAAAAGTGGGCTAAGGACATGAATAGACAATTCTCAAAAGAAGATATACAAATGGCCAGCAAACACATGAAAAAAATGCTCAACATCACTAATGATCAGAGAAATGTAAATCAAAACCACAATGCCATTACAGCTTACTCCTGCAAGAATGGTCATAATCAAAAAATAATAGATGCTGACACGGATGTGTTGAAAAAGGAGCAATTTTATACTGCTGATGGGAATGTAAACTAGTACAACCACTATGGAAAACAGTGTGGAGATTCCTTAAAGAACTAAAAGTAGATCTAGCATTTGATCCAGCAATCCCACTACTGGCTCAAAGTCATTATATGAAAAAGATACATGCACACACATGTTTATGGCAGCACAATTCACAACTGCAAAAATATGGAACAGCCCCAATGCCCATTAATCAATGAGTGGATAAAGAAAATGTGAGATATATATATATATATATATATATATATATATTCCATGATATGGATATATATCATGGAATTCTGCTCAGCCATAAAAAGGAACGGAATAATGACATTCACAGCAATATGGATGGAATTGAAGATCATTATTCTTTTTTTTTTTTTTTTTTTTTTTGTGTGTGTGTGTGTGTGTGTGTGTGTGCGTGCACGCACATGCGTGTGACGGAGTTTTGCTCTTTTTTGCCCAGGCTGGAGTACAATGGCGTGATCTTGGCTCACTGCAACTTCTGCCTCCTCGGTTCAAGCAATTATCCTGCCTCAGCGTCCCGAGTAGCTGGGATTGCAGGTGCATGCCAACACACCCAGCTAATTTCGTATTTTTAGTAGAGACAGGGTTTCACCATGTTGGCCAGGCTGGTCTCAAACTCCTGACCTCATGTGATCCACCCATCTCAGCCTCCCAAAGTGCTGGGATTACAAGCACGAGCCACTGCACCTGGCTGGAGACCATTATTCTAAGTGAAGTAACTCAGGAATAAAAAAGCAAACACCGTATGTTCTCACTTATAAGTGGGAGCAAAACTATGAGGATGCAAAGTCCTAAGAATGATATAGTGGACTTTGGGAACTCCAAGGAAAGGGTGGAAGTGGGATGAGAAATAAGAATACACATTCAGTGTAGTAGTGTATACTGCTTGGGTGTTGGATGCACCGAAATCTCAGACATCACCACTGAAGAACGTATCCATGTAACCAAACACCACCTGTTCCCTAAATACCTATTAAAATAAAAATTTTAAATTTAAAAATAAATAAAAAATAAATCTGTATATTTCCTCATGGAAACAAACAAAAAAAATTCCACTGCTACCACCACAGCTGGCACTCTTTTGCAAGTGCCACAACCTACTAGAGGCCAACCAACACAGCCCATTACACCATCTGCAGTTAAAATGACACAGCGCCCAGGTCAGAGAAAACTTGTGCATGACCTCAGCTTTCACCATTGCCCGCATCACCCTAGCTAATGAGAAGGTCCTGGTCTGTCCATATGAACAGTTCATTACTACTACAGCCAACATTTGAGAAAGCCAACATACTAAGGCTATGTATACCCAAAGAATCTCACAGTCTATGTCACTCCCCTGCCACCTGCATCAGAGCTAGTGCTGGTACCTGCTGCTGGGAGACTTGAGGACAGTTCACATCACCGGAATCCTTGCAGACATTCCCTAGCACCAGCTTGGAGTGTGGCAGCCCCACTGGGTGGCTAAACTAAGAGGAGCAGCATCGTTCACAGTAGTCTCGCCCTCAGGGACTCCTACTCCTGCAGAAAGGGGGACTGTACCACATCAAGGGAGCACCCCATGGGACAAAAGAATCCAGATGGCATGTCTTGAGTCCCAGAACTTTCTGCTTGTGGGAAGTTTCTTTCAGCAGAGGCACAGGTGAAGTGCTGTGCTCCACAGGGAAAGTCTGCAGTTTTACCCAATAATCGGGCAGCCCTGTAACTCATGAAGGGACTTGGAGAAGGGGACTTCTTCTCCCCCTCATCCACCACTGCAGATACAGCTGGGGCTTCTTTCATGGGAGCTTTGTGTGGGTACACCTGTAGACAGGCTTTCTGAAATGCTTCAGAGTAACTCCTTCCTCGCAGGAGGAGTGCCCTCTAGGTTCAGGCTTGCATAAGGAGTAGAGTCACAATCCCTATCTACTTAGAGAATCAACATTCTTGGAGATGGAAACAGGCACCTGTCTGATGTGAATAGCTAGAACACTGGGTCAGGAGTATGACTGGGAGGTAGACTGCTTCCCTGCTGGCCTGGCTGGGGAGCTAATGTGGCTCCCTAAATTTCCCCTGCAGAGACCTGTGTTTCACTGAGAGCTCCCCCAGCCTCCTCTATCAAGGCTAGGACCTCTGCCCACCATTGGGTATTGCATTTACCCACCTGCTTTGGCCACACTGGTTTTTTACTCACAGACACCTCCCCTACTGGCCTGAAGCCTGAACTCTTCAACCCAGTAAGCAAAATACTGGGGAAAAAATAAATTAAAAAGTGCACATCACTGGGGAATAAGATAAGCTTCAAGAGACCTCGGCCATTTCAACCCCACAAGAGACTGTGAACCTACTCACACACTGAACACATTGCTACTACAATCAGCATCTGAGAAAGTCATAATACAAAGACTATCTATAACCAAAGAATTTCATACAGAATCTTCACCCCTGAAAGCACCAAGAGCTTAATTAGGCTAGAATAAACTGTAAATACTAACGTCACATCATCAAGAGGGGAAAAAAAAAAAAAAAGAAAACACAGTAGAATCAAAAATAAATTCAAGAATAATTAGAAAAATAATCTATCCAAAAGAGAAGAAACCAGAAAATGATTCTGGAAATGTGAAACGGGGTTCTACAACAACCTCCAAAAGGTCACAGTAGCTCTCCAGCAATGAATCCAAACCAAGAAGTAATCTTTGAAATACCAGATAAAGAAATCAAAAGGTTGATTATTAAGCTACTTGTGGAGATATAAGAGAAATATAAAAACCAACAAATTTTTTATTTAAAAAATCAGGATGTGAATGAAAAATTCTCTAAAGAAATAGATATTTTAAATGAAAACCAATCAAAACTTCTGGAAATTAAAGACACATTTTGGGAATTACAAAATGCAGAGAAAAATTTAAAACGTAGAATAGACCAAGTAGAAGAATTTTAGAGCTTGAAGACAAGGCTTTTGAATTAACCCAATCAGACAAAAATAGAAATAAAAAAGAATTAAAAGAAATAAACCAAGTCTCCAGGAAGTATGGGATTATGTAAAATGGCCAAACCTAAGAATCACTGGTGTTCCTAAGGGAGAAGAGAAAGCAAAAAGTTTGGAAAACTTATTTGATGGAATAATTGAGGAAAAGTTCCTTGGCCTTGCTAGAGATTTGGGTATCCAAATACAAGAATCTCAAAGAACTCCTAAGAGAGTCACTGAAAAAAGGGCATGACCAAGGCATATGGTCAACAGACTTCAGAAGTAGACATGAAGGAAAGAATTCTAAGAGCAGTGAGACAACAGTATCAGAAAACTTATAAAGGAAAACCTATCAGACTAAGAAGAGACTTCTCAGCAGAAACCTTACAAGCCAGAAGGAGTTGGTGTCCTATCTTTAGCCTCTTAAAAAGAATAACTATCAACCAAGAATTTTGTATCCAGCAAAACTAAGTTTCATAAATTAAGGAGAAATAGTTTTTTTCAAACAACCACATGCAGAAGGAGTTTGTCACTACCACACCAGCCCTACAACAAATGATAAAAGGAGTTCTAAATCTTGAAACAATAGGTCAATATGCTCCAGAATAGACCCCTTGAAAGCATAAAACCTTGGTATGACTTGGCTGTGTCCCCACCCAAATCTCATCTTGAGTCGTCGTTCTCATAATCCCCATGCATTGTGGAAGGGACCTGGTGGGAGGTATTTGAATCATGGGGGCAGTTACCCCCATGCTTCTGTTCTCATGATAGTGAGTGAGTTCTCACAAGATCTGATGGTTTTATAAGGTACTTTTCCCCACTTCACCCTGCACTTCTCCTTGCTGCTACCATGTGAAGAAGGATGTGTTTTCTTCCCCTTTTGCCTTGACTATAAGTTTCCTGAGGCCTCCCCAGCCACACTGAACTGTGACTCAATTAAATTTCTTTCCTTTATAAATTACCCAGTCTTGGGTACGTCTTTATTAGCAGTGCGAGAATAGACTAATTCAGTAAATTGGTAACCGAGTGAGGCACTGCTGTAAAGATACCTGAAAATGTGGAAGCGACTTTGGAACTAGGTAACAGGCAGAGGTTGAAACAGTTTAGAGAGCTCAGAAGAAGGCAGGAAAATGTGGAAAAGTTTAAAACTTCCTAGAGATTTGGAGGGCTTAGAAGACAGGAAGATGTGGAAAAGTTTGGAACCTCTTAGAGTCTTATTGAATGGCTTTGACCAAAATGCTGATATAAACAATGAAGTGCAGGCTGAGGTGGTCTCAGATGAAGATGAAGAACTTGTTGGGAACTGGAGTAATGGTGACTCTTGGTACAGAAAGAGACTGGTGGCATTTTGCCCCTGCCCCAGAGATCTTTGTAACTTTGAATTTGAGAGAGATGATCTAGGGTATCTGGCAGAAAAAATTTCTAAGGGGCAAAGCAATCAAGAGGAAGCAGAGCATAAAAGTTTGGAAAATTTACAGCCTGATGATGAAATGGTAAAAAAAAAAAAAAAAGAAAAAAAAAAAAATTATGGGAGAAATTCAAGCCAGCTACAGAAACTTGCATAAGTAACAAGGAGCCAAATGTCAATCATCAAGACAATGGGAAAAATGTCTTCAGGGCATGTCAGAGACCTTCATGGCAGCCCCTACCATTACAGGCTCAGAGGCCTAGGAGGGTAAAATGATTCTGTGGGCCATGCGCAGGGCCCCCACACTCTATGCAGCCTCAAGCCATGATGCCCTGCATCCCAGCTGCTTCGGCTCCAGCTATGGCTAAAAGGAGCCTAAGTACAGCCAGGCTGTTGCTTCAGAGGGTGCAAGGACCAAGCCCTGGTGGCTTACACATGCTGTTGGGCCTGCAGGTGCACAGAAGTCAAGAACTGAGGTTTGGGAACTTCTGTCTAGATTTCAGAGGGTGTATGGAAACACCTGGCTATCCAGGCAGAAGTTTGCTGCATGAATGGAGCCCTCATGAAGAACCTCTGCTAGGGTGACATGGAAGGGAAATGTGGTGTCGGATCCCCCACACAGAGGCCCCGCTGGAGCACTGACTGCTGGAGTTGTGAGAAGAGGGCCACCATCCTCCAGATACCAGAATGCTAGATCCACCAACAGCTTACATCATGCACCTAGAAAAGCCAAAGACACTCATCACCAGCTGTGGAAGCAGCTGGGAGAGGGGCTGTACCCTGCAAAGCCACAGGGGTGGAGCTGCCCAAGACCATGACCTGGATATGAGACATGGAGTCAAAGGAGATCATTTTGGAACTTTAAGGTTTAATGACTGCCCTTTTAGATTTCAGACTGACTTGCATGGGGTTTTTATCCCCTTTGTTTTGGTAAATTTCTCCCATCTGGAATAGTTGTATTTACCCAATGTCTGTATCCCCATCGTATCTAGTACGTAATTAACTTGCTTTCAATTTTACAGGCTAATAGACAGAAGGGACTTGCATTGCCAGATGAGACTTTGGACTTCGACTTTTGAGTTAATATTGGAATGAGTTAAGACTTTGGGGGACTGTTAAGATGGCATGATTGTGTTTTGAAATATGTGGACATGATATTTGGGAGAGGCCAGAGGCAGAATGTTATGGTTTGGCTGTGTCACCACACAAATCTCATCTTGAATTATAGTTCCCATAATCCCTATGTGTCATGGGAGGGACCCAGTGGGAGGTAATTGAATCATGGGGGCAGTTACCCCCATGCTGCTGTTCTCATGAGAGTGAGTCAGTTCTTAACAGACCTGATGGTTTTATAAGGTGCTTTCCCCTATTATCCTCAGCACTTCTCCTTGTTGCCACCATGTGAAGGACATGTTTGCTTTTCCTTCTCCCATGACTGTAAGCTTCCTGAGGCCTCCCCAGCCATGCTGAACTGTGAGTCAAACCTCTTTCTTTTATAAACTACCCAGTCACAGATATGTCTTTATTAGCAGCATGAGAGCAGACTAATACAGACCTATAAAACAACCACACAATAGAGAAAGCAAAGCATCTAGGTAACAACCAACATGATGACTGAACATTACATACATCTCAGTATTAATGTTGAATGTAAATTGTCTAAATGCTCCACTTAAAAGATACAGATTGGCAGAATGGATTTAAAAACAAAAATCACAACCAAATATCTGCTGTCTTCAAGAGATCATCTTAAATGTAAGGATTCTAATAAACTCAAGGTAAAGGGGTGGAAAAAGTTAATCCATGCAAATGGAAGACAAACGCAAGCAGGAGTAGCTATTCTGATGTCAGATAAAACAGAGTAAAGCAACAATAGTTAAAAAAAAAAAAAAAAAGAAAGAAAGAAAGAAAGAAAAGAAAAGAAAAAAGGGGAGGAGCAAAAAAGGTCACATGAAGACATTATAATCCTAAATATATATGCACTTAACTCTGGAGCTCCCACATTCATAAAACAGTTACCATTAGACCTAAGAAAAGAGATGGATAGCAACACAATAATAGTGGGGAACTTCAATGCTCCACGGACAGCACTAGACAGATCATAGAGGCAGAAAGTCAACAAAGAAACACCGAACTTAATCTACACTATCAAAAAATTGACCTAACAGATATTTACAGAATATTCTACCCAAGAAGTGCAGAATATACATCCTTCTCACTAGCATATGGAACGTTCTCCAAGATAGACTATATGACATGCCACAAAACAAATCTCACTAAGTTTTTTAAAATTGAAATCATATCAAGTATCTTCCCAGACCACAATGGAATAAAACTAGAAATTAGCGCCAAATGGAACCCTCAAAACTACACAAATACATGGAAATTAAGCAATCAGCTCCCAAATGATTTTGAGGTAGCAATAACATCAAAATGGAAATATAAAAATTCCTCAAAATGAATGATAATAGTGACACAAGCTTTCAAAACTTTGGAATACAGCAAAAGCAGTGCTAAGAGGAAAATTTATAGGTATAAATGCTTGCATCAAATAGCCTGAAAGATTACAAATTAACAACCTAATGTCACATCTGAAGGAACTAGAGAAACAAGAACAAACCAAATCCAAAGATAACAGAAGAAAAGAAATAACAAAGATCAGAGCATAGCTAAATGAAATTGAAACCAAAAAACCAGTAAACCAAGAAGTTGGTTCTTTAAAAATATAAACAAAACAGAAGAGGGAAGATTCAAATAAGCTCAATTAGAAATAAAAATGGAGACATTATAGCCAACAGCACAGAAATACAAAAAATCATTCCAGACTGCTATGAGCACTTCTATGCACACAAACTAGAAAATCTAGAGGAAATGGATAAGTTCTTAGAAACATACAATGCTCCTAGCTTGAATAAGTAAGAAATAGAAACCCTGAATAAACAAATAACAAGCGATAACATTGAATCAGTGATTTTTTTAAATTGCCAACAACAACAGAAAAAGCCCAGGGCCAGAGAGATTTATAGGGGAATTCCACAAGACATTCTAAGAAAAATTGGTACCAATCCTACTGAAACTATTCCAAAAGATTGAGAAAGAGGGAATCCTCCCTAACTCATTCTATGAAGCCAGTATCACCATGATACCCAAACCAGGAAAGAACACAACAAAAAAAGAAAACTACAGACCAATATTCCTGATGAACATTAATGCAAAAATCCTCAACACAGTACTAGCAAACTGAATCCAAAAGCACATCAAAAAGATAACTCACCATGATCAAGTGGGTTTTATCCCAAGGATGCAGAGATGGTTTTGCATTCACAAGTCAATACACAATCACATTTGTTGTGTACTCAGAATAAATTAGTATGCAATAAAGTAGATACCCAGCAATCCCACTACTAGGTATCTTCCCAAAGGAAAAGAAGTCATTATATCAAAAAGACACTTGCGTGCATATGTTTATCACAGCACAATTCAAAATTGTAAAGGTATAAAACCAACCTAAGTGCTCACCAACAGATAAGTGGATAAAGAAAATGTGGTATTTATACACCATGGAATACAACTCAGCCATAAAAAGGAATGAAATAATGTATTTTGAAGCAACTTGGGCAGAGCTGGAGGCCATTATTCTAAGTGAAGTAACTCAGGAATAGAAAACCAAATACTGTGTGATCTCACTTATAAGTGGGAGCTAAGCTGTGGGTATGTAAAGGCACACAGCTTGGTATAATGGATTTTGGAGACTCAGAAGTGGGGAGGGTGGGAGAAGGGTGAGGGATAAAAAAACCACATATTGGGTACAATGTCCAGGGACAGGTACACTAGAATCTTAGGTTTTACTACTGTACAATTTATTCATGTAAACAAAACCACTTGTACCTCAAAAGCTATGGAAATGAGTTAAATATAGATAAATTTTAAAACTGAAAAATGAACATACAAAAAGAACAATGACAGAAAAAGAAAATATGGTCTTGATTCATAAACAAATGAGAATCTCAGCAAATAAACTGACACTATAAAAAATTTAAATTCTAAAACTTAAAACTAAAATACTTAAAAGAAGTAGGCAGATCTGAAAGATATTTTAGGAGTTATATATTAAGAATATTCAACAGTGGTGAATGGTGGGTGATAAGGAAGAATTCCCAAGATTTTGCTAAGACAACTATGTAGGTAGTAATTCCATTTATTGAGACAGGCAACTCTGCAAAAAAGCAGGTTGACATTGTTCCAAAAGTCAGAAACCAAAGCGCTACTCTGTGGTGATTGTAAAGGCTAGGTGATAGGATGACCTAGAACAATCATAGCTATACAACAATGCAGCTGATTTTGTTGTTAAGTAGGGAGTATCCTTCATAGGAAACTAATGACAGAAACTTAATAAACTAGAGATTCTATTATAGAAGAGAATAAAACTACAAAGGATAGAAGATTAGACCAGATATCATATCAGTCCTCTTTCAAAATTAAGTTTCTAGTATTCTTAAATTATTTTGAGACCCTATACTGTGTTGGATGAAATATAGGTATAGGCCCAAAAAACATGTGAAATATATATATATATCTTTCCTAAATCCTCCAGAAAAGAAAGCAGCCCTGAGGACACCTTTATTTTAGCCCACTGAGAACACTGCTAGATTTCTAATGTGAGTGTCAGAGTGACACAATATGACAAATACATATATACACATGTATATGTATATATATATACACACACATGTATATTTGTGTATATATACACACATGTATATGTATATATATGGCTTACCTTGTCTTTTCACTAAATGGCTCCAAATTTAGAATAATGGCCCACGCAAAAATATCCAGTCATAATTCTTGGAACCAGATTGTTAGTCAGCTGACTTTAAAATAAGGAGACTATCTGGGATTATCAAAGTGTGCCCAGTGTAATCACAAGAATCCTTATAAGTGTAAAGGAGAGACAGAGGAAGAGAGGCAAAGGAAGATGGAACTATGGAAGAAGGGGACAGAGAGAAGCAACACGGATGGCTTTGAAGATGGAGGAAGGGGGCCACGAACTAAGGAATATGGGCAGCCATTAAATGCTAGAAAGGAAAAGAAAATGGACTCTCTCCTAAATCCTCCAGAAAAGAAAGCAGCCCTGAGGGCACCTTTATTTTAGCCCACTGAGAACAGTGCTAGATTTCTAATGTGAGTATCAGAGTGACACAATATGACAATACTTGACTGGTCATTGCTGCCTTTAAATATGGAGGAAGGAGTCATAAGCCAAAAATGCAGACAGCATTCAGAAGCTGGAAGGGACAAGGGAACAGATTCTCCCCTAGACCCTCCAGAAGGAATGCAGTGCTACTGGCACTTAATTTTTTGCCGAGTAAAACCCATTTTGGACTTCTGACTCCCAGAAGTAGAAAATAATAAATTTGCATTGTCCTGAGCCAAAAAAAATCATTCATTCATTCATTCATTAATATGAAATTGTGTTGTTTAAGCCAGTAAGTCCATGGTAATTTTTTTGTTAATGCCAGTAGAAAGTTAATACAATGATTTAGCTCAGGGGTGCCTCATCTTTCAGCTTCCCTGGGCCACATTGGAAGAAGAATTGTCTTGGGCCACACATAAAATACGCTAACGCTAAGGATAGCTGATGAGTTAGGAAAAAAAATCTCATAATATTTTAAGAAAGTTTATGAATTTGTGTTGGCATTCAAAACTGTCCTGGCCCACAGTTTGGACAAGCTTGAAGTAGATACTGCACTAGGCCGCTATTAATATAGTAGCTACTACCCACATGTGATTAAGTTAGTTAAATTAAAATTAAAATTAAATTTCAGTTTCTCAGGTTCAATAGCCACATTTCCAGTGTTCATCAGCTACTTGTGGCTAGTGACCACTGTACTGGGCAGTGCAGAGAAAAACTTCTATCATTGCAGAAATTCCTACTGAGCAACAGTGATCTGTTTCTTCATTGTCTCTGCACAGTTATACTTTAGGGTCTATTACTCTGTACAGGGCTATTTTTACAGCTATAAGCCTCCTTTTTTTCCCCCTAGATCAAAAGTGAAAACTGTATGTTGCCAGGAGAAAATAAATAAAATGCCATAGATATAACTAAATCAAACAGATTCTGGGCCTATCATAAGAAAAGAGACATCAATCTGGGTTTTACCGAATCAAGCTGTGGGTTTTATGAAAGGCTTTTACACTGACCTACAGGCTTTTTACTTCAGCTTACTCCTACCTTTGTGGCTATTCTACAAGATTATGGTTGTAAGAAATAGAAAATTTGAATAGCAAAAAATTTGCAAAAAATGTGGAAAGATGTAAGTAATGACTATTGAATAAAAATTCAAAGTCATTTCCTCCTCTATAGCTTTTCTGGATTTTGTTCTCAGTACTAATATAATGAAACCAGAAAATGTAAAGCAGTTAGTGTCAATGAATAAAGTCATGTTATTCAAAATTTTACTACTGTGTATGAATCATAACTTCCCATTTTAACATTAAGCTGTCACTTTAAATGTGTGCCTTCAAATCTTTTAAAAATTGGTGTTCACTCATGTAGACAAGAACTTCAAATTCAGCTTGATTTGAAATCAGTGAAATTCACTGAAAGTTTCTCTCCAACTTAGCACTATCTTCCCACCCTTAATACCCTTTACGCATTCACCCTCAACCCTCAAGGGCTAACCCCACTCTTCTCCAGCCATATGCAGGTCATGTTGATGCTCTTCCTCCCCACAGTTAACAAAATGTCCAGTCAGTCAAGTCACTTAGAGATAGGGAATATAAGAGGCAAGATACAGTATAATAGACACAGGCTAAAAAAAACAATACACCTGGCTTAAAATAATAGAGTCATTGGTTCAAAACCAGGGGCTTGAGATAAATTTCCACAAATCAAGCAATCATAAAATTCCACAAGTCAAGAAAAATCAGGTAGTCTAGAAAAAAGAAAATTCAGGCAGCAAAGATCACGTATTAAAACACAGTCCAGGCAACAATATTACAACTATTTGCCTCGGCCTAGGAAAAAGAACCAGTCCTCAAACATGGGAACAGCAGGCTAAGCTATTAGTAACAGAGGCATCTAGCCAGAATGTGGAGTAACTGGGAGAGAGGAAGACCCACTGACCTTCACACACTGGTCACATTATCATTAGATCCATTATCAAAGAGAATATACACATTTCATCATCAAAGGTAAAAATTATATGAGATAAAAAATGTATTTCATAATGGAAAAATGGGGAAAGATGATAACTGTACAAAATGTTAATAAATCCTGAGTAAAATAATGCCTATAATTACGAAACATGCTCCTGGGATTCTTTGGACAACGAGGAATTGGGATAAAGTTGGAGGAAATGGGCAACAGATAGTCGAGAGAGAGGGAATATAAGGAAAGGGACTATTGGGAGACCTGGGCAGGCCAACCTCCAAATTGATGAAGTAGATACCACACTCTTGGCTGCAACAGCTTCTGGAAATAACTTTTAGCAGCCACAGGTCTAGGGGTAGGAGCAAATCCATGCAAAGAAACCACAGATGCAGAATTTAGACTCTTCTACCCCTCAAAAAGTTTCCCATCTGCTTCCTGATACCTAAATCACCATTTCACAGTTATAGACAAAAGGCTTAAAATAAAATGCTTATGGTCTCCCACATAGAAGAGGCTGTGAGGAAAAATCTCCTTTCTGCTCTTGCTCATCTTTCCTAAGAAAGTTCTGTATTCCCACTCAATAACAGATATATTTCATGCCTATTAAGCAGGAAGCATGCTAGACACTAGGGTTTCAAGCATGATTTTAAAGAACAAAATCTCTCCTCTCAAGGACAATAGAAGAAAAAGACAAGAAAATAAGTGATTAAAATATGGTAAATTAAATAGAGTCTTATTAGAGAGATATGCTTGGGCAATTGACAATAAAACCACTCAAAGAGGCCATATAAATAAGCATAGATAGTTTAGTTTAAACTTTTTTGCTTTTAAGATTCTTTCCTATTTACCCTTCTTTATCATCTTTAAAAGATGAAGCTCCTCAAAGATTAGCCTGAATGAAGCCCTCTGTTTTTCTTACTCTATGCTCTCCCCCTAGACAATTTCATCAGTCCTCTTGACTTCAAACACCATTTACAGTACTGTCACTCGATGAGTATATTCATTTCAGACCCCCTTCTCTGAACCCAAAAATATGTATAGCCAATTGGCTACTTAATACCTCCAACTGGATGTTTCACAGGTACTTTGAATCAAAGATTTCCAAAACTGAGCACCTAATCTTCAAGACCATGAATGGTTGCACCATCCACTCAGTAGTCTCTCTCCCATCACAGAACAACAGATTGATTTCCTGTTTGTAGTTCTTTAATAGCTTCCCAATGCTTTTAGGATAAAACTCCAAATCCCTATATAGCCTCCTAATCCCTGACTATCCTACCCTCTCCTACCTTTCTATGCTCATCTAATAAACTCTCCTACTCTTGAACTCCAGATATATCAATTTTATATCACACATTCTAATGTTCCATTCGTTGACCTGATCCCTCTGCCTAGAATATATACTCTTTGCTCCATTTAGTTGCTGCTTACTTCTTCAAAGTTCAACTCAATCCATATTTCTTTAAAGGAGCATTCCTGATTATCCATACTAATTCAAAATCTCCAGAAATATACTTCCTAACATTACCATAACTATAATTAAATAAGAACAAACATTTATTAAGCATCTACTATTGGATCAAACACTATTCTCAGTGATGGATATTCAGCAACAGGAAAGACATAGTTTCTGCTCTTTTAGAACTACATACTTGTCATGAGGGAAGACAGACAATAAGCAAAAAGGCAAGATAATTTCACATAATATGAAGATAATAAATAGAGAGCGGCTGAATCAGAATCAGGGCCAAAGGGGAGAGTATTACCTCAAATGGGTTGTTCAGTGCCTGCTCTTCCTGAAGGAATATAAGTTTCAAAGGGCAGGGGCTTTGTCTTACTGCTATATCCCTAGTACCTGGGACATAATAGGTGCTTGATGAATATTTAAGAACTGAAAGTATGAAAGATGTTGCTTTCTACATAGGACTATTTTCCAAGATGCCAAAGAACAATCTCAGGGACATCATATTTTTGTATTCCAAATTATATCACCAGCACATCTTCAAAATATTTGTTGAATAGATGAATAAATGAAACAAAACTTCACTTCCATGGTCCCTAGGCATACATAATATCCTCATGGATAAGAATCCCCTTACAGATTCTCGACCTTTTAACCCCATTATAGCCAAACAGAGTATAGGGTACCCACACAAGTGACTGATAACCTCTTCGTTTATCAAAGCACTCTTGGTAAGTAAATATCTTACCACATAAGATACCACATAAGATACTGGTAAGCACTCTTGGTAAGCGGACTCTTATACAAAACAGATGGACCTTAATTTTATTAGGCAGGATTGAGGGAAAAAAACTATGCAAAATTCCATTTTGTAAATTCCAGTAGCTAGTACTCAACAAATAGTATGTAATCAACCAGAAGGCAATTAGAACAATTTGCTTGCCTCATAGTTGTATTAAGGGAGGAGACCATCCCTCATATCATCTTATGCCCAATTTCTGCCTCCAAAGAAAGAAGAAGTAAAAACTAAAAGGCAGAAATGAAATCCACAGGCAGACAGCCCAGAGCCGCACTCTGGGCCTGGTAGTTAAAGATCTACCCCTGACCTAATCAGTTATGTTATCTATAGAGTACAGACATTGTATAAAAATGCACTGTGAAAATGCCTATCCTGTTTTGTTCTGATGTAATTACTGGTGCATGCAGCCCCCAGTCACGTACCCCCTGCTTGCTCAATCAATCACGACCTTCTCACATGCACCCCCTTAGAGTTGTGAGCTCTTAAAAGGGACAGGAATTGCTCACTCGGGGAGCTTGGCTCTTGAGACAGGAGTCTTGCCGATGCCCCCGGCCAAATAAACCCCTTCCTTCTTTAACTTGGTGTCTGAGGATTTTTGTCTGTGGCTGGTTCTGCTACAGTATGACTTACTTAAAAAGAAAAAACACACACACATTGGTTCCAGGTCTATTCATGTACTTCTTAAAATGTAAAGTACTAGACTGGATTATCTTATAAATTTTGAGTATTACTTTCTTCATTCATTTAATCATTCATTCACTCATTCAATAAGCATTTACAGAGCACTGACTATTTTTCAGGCACCACATAAGATATTATGCATGAGATTTTATGAACTGAAGAAACAAAACCTATGTAGTGGTACTGCTTAGCAAATGGCCACAGAGCTTGGAAAGAAGCCTGTGCATCTAGCTAAACTTAGGTGGCAGGATATATTTATTATAATCTTTGCCAAAAAAAATATATGGCAAAGTCTCATTATTCATGGAGTTATGTTCTATAAAGTTGCCACAAACACTGAATTAGAGATTATTGAATCATGGCTTCATGGGAAATACAGAGTTAGGTTCTTGCGATCCTCTGGTCATAACACTTTCATCAACTGATGAAGACATAACCTTGTTTTATGTATGCTTCTTTTAAATACCATATTTCATATCTATCGATTGATTCATTAACATTGTACTCACAGCCAACAGCACTGCAACTAAAGCCTGAATGAAGCTTATCTAACACACACGTTTTCTCTATAAGGCACATCACAATCTTCCTGCACATAGAAGCACTAGACAACACTTCAGCACTACACTTGGGGGCCATTTTAAACAGCAAAATCACAACCCTCTGACCCCCGCCAAAAAAAAAAGGCACAAAAATGCAAAATATGTGACACTAAATACACCTCAAAGAAGACACTTGTTTACAGAAGGAGAAAGGGGAGAGGAGGGACAGGAAGGAAAGGGAAGAGAAAATGTAAATCTTGCATTTGAAACCTGGCTCTACCACTTACTAGCTGTGTGATCTTAGAAAAGTTACTTAATGGCTCCATGTCTCAGTTTACCATCTTGAAATAAACATAGTACCACTGCCCACCTCATGAGTTTGTAGTGAAGCTTAAAAATCATAATATATATAGTGCTAATGCAGTGCCTCATAAGTAGTAAGCACTATTTAATGTTAACTCTCAAAATAAATAAACATAAGGCAATGGGACGTTATCAAAAACTTTCAGTAAAAATATGTGATGGATACAGAAGGGGATTCAGCAGCTGTAGCTTTCATTCACCTTTCTCTCTCTTATTTTCCTTTTTCCTACCCACCCCTTTTCTTCCTCACCTTCCTTGCTTCCTTGTTGCCTATGCCTCAGGTCTTCAGGAGGCCCACAGGGTATATTGGAAGATCCCCCTCCTTCAGAGAGTTTGCTCTAGATGCAAGCTGCTGTCATTTCAAAATTAAGATGGCACTTCCTTCAAGTGAAGACTAGACAGCTTCTGGAATGAGCATGCCTCCCTGCTGTACTCCAACTGGCTACTACCAAGGACAAACCAACAGTCCACAGGCAGAAGGAGCCTTCTTGTTAACCCTGCAGCTCTGCAAACAGCCTCTTTCCATGACAGCAATGCACCATCTTGCCAGCACAACTTCAGTTTTTAGTGGGTCACCAAAGAAGGGAAGCTTGAGACAAAGTGAAATAGATTAGGAGCCAGATGAGAAACTGACAATGCCAAAGCTGGGACCTTCTCAAAGCAAATCTCCCACATGCATCTCCAAGCCGGAGAATATGGAAAGTTAGGGTCAGAGCCAATTAGTAGAAGGGATGAGATACAATGGCTATTACACAAACAAAAGTTCCTTCAGCTGGGGATGGGGACAGGGTTGGGAACAGAGACACTGAGGCCAGCTCTGAGTGTCAGGGCTTTAGCTGGCAACCTGAAAATCCCCTCCTGCCAACTTTGCAGGGCCAGGGTTGCCAAGGAACGCACTCACATGGCCAAGAGTATGTTATTCAGAGCATCTTCCCAGTGAAATGTGTGTGGCACATTTTGAGGCTGGCAGAAGTCCTGCCTCAGATCTCTTTGGAGCCTCCTCATTTTTCTGATCAGGACAAGAAGCCCTTTCTCATGCTTTTCATAGTATGTGCTTCCAGTTAGATACATTTAAACTTCCAAATTAAGCAGAAAATGCTTTGAAAATGCATTGACTTCATTGAAAAAGATAGTTTGGGATTTAGAAAACATCAAATACTCATCACATCCCACCCATCTAACTACTTCAAATTACATTTGATAGCTACATCAGCCATTAGTACTTGATTTACCAGATTTGTCTCCAGCTGTAATAATCAATCCCCATTTCAGAGGTCTATATGTCTCAGGCATCACACTAGACACTTCCTAGAAGTTATTTCACTTAATCTTCTCCCAAATCCTTGGAAGAATGATGTTACTGCCTATCCCCATTTCACAGTTAAGAAAACTACTGAAAGTAATTTGCCAAAAATCATGTGGAAAGTGAGTTGCTGAGCAAGGATTCAAACCCAGGTCAGTTTGACTTTAATATCTATCTTCTTTCTACTATATTTTATATAACCAGGTTATTTTACAGTCTGTATTCAATGTAATATAAACTTAAAATGGTTTCATTTTCCCCAATCCTTGCTGACAGCTGTCCTACATTGAATCATATTTCACTATCCCTTAGTAACATCTGGGAATATTCCACAAAATTCCAATCACTTTCAGTTATTAGAAGAGTCTAATTCCAGTATTTAAGACTCAAACATATTTTAAATTCCAGTTTCATGTCTAGTATAAAGCTCTTCTTTGCTCTCCCTGGGGCCAGCCAGGCTTCAGGTCAGGCCTGGAGCGGGCAGGGGGAAAGTTCTGCTCTCTCCATCCTTCAGGAGGGAAAGAGATGTTCTCTGTGTCCTCTGTACCTCCTCCTTCCTCCATCTTCCAGGCTTTAAGTCTACCAATGCGTTAGAGCAGTGGGAGAGAAATTTAAGATGCGGCAGAGGTTGACATATGAGACTGGTTGTCTGGAAGAAGTGGGCAGCTGTTTTGAGTTCCCTTCTAGCTAGGTCTGGTTCTTCCCAATGCTGGTGGTCTTTAATAATGTGGTGCTTTCTACCCACAAGGTGCATGCAGTTTACTTGGAGAGATGTTTGCTTCAAGTCAGCACTCTACATGACTGAGAATGCCCTCAAAATAAGAGACAACTGCGTCTCCATTTTGTGTCTCGGTCACTGGTCCACACCCTCAACCCTCTCACCAAATGCGATATCTCATAACTAGATGCCACTTGATCAGTTCCCAAAGTCATGCCTTGCATTCTACCTGCTAGACTTATTCTGACGAGCCATAGGAACCATGAAAATCCTCCTCCAGACCTTCTAAGTGAGCTGGGGGATTGTCTCTGTCGTCTTCTTAGACGTCTTACCTGCGGTCCATTGTCTATCTGCCTTGGCAGAGTAGTGCAGCCAGGCAAGCAGAAGGTATCAATTTCCAAGTACATATATGCCCCCACACATCAAGGACCCATGGTAGGTCCTTTTCTTCCTTCACCATACTTCACTTCATGCTAACGACAGCACCAAGCTAAGCCTCTGCTGCCTCACCTCATGCAACATCTAGCCAGGAGTGAGAAGCCAGTCTCCTGTTGACATTCCCAGGCTCATGTCTAGTAGTCCACTTTTCACAGGGCTTTGAAGTAGGCAGGAAGCCCCCATGGGAAACGGAGGGAAACGCAACATTTGGCAAGAAACTCACAACTGTAACAATGTCATCTTCTTTCTCCTCTCTACCCCACATCTTCTTTTATCAATTGGGAAATGACAGGAAAGGCCTTGGGTGACAGTTTAGAGTGATAAGGACAGTTTGGCCACCTCTTACTGATCTCTGGGGGAGGTGTCTGACCCCAGTTATTTATAGCTCACTTTAGAATAGGTGTGCTTGATGTCTCTTTGTCCTCAGCTTGGGCCCTCAGTACCATATGTTTCTAAATTTGTTTGAATATAGTGAAGCACCAATATGACACTCTGGTTTATATTATTTGGGGGTTTTTAGTTTTAATTTTTGTGGGTACATAGTAGGTGCATATATATATGGGTTACATAAAATATTTTGATAAAGGCATACAATGTGTATAATCACTTCAGGGTAAGTAGAGTGTCTATCACCTCAAGCATTTATCCTTTGTGTAACAAGCAATCCAATTATACTGTTTTAGTTATTTTTAAATGTATAATTAAACTATTACTGACTTTAGTCACCCTGTTATACTATTAAATGCTAGATCTTATTCATGCCTTCTAAAATATATTTTTGTACCAATTAACCATCCTCACTTTCCACCAGCCCCCTACTACCTTTCTCAGCCTCTGGTAACCTTCCTCCCACTCTCTATGTCTATGAGTTCAATTGTCTTACTTTTTAACTCCCACAAATAAATGAAAACATGTGATATTTGTCTTTCTGTACCTGGCTCACTTCACTCAACATAATGACTTCCACTTCCATCCATGTTGCAAACGAGAGGATCTCATTCGTTTAGTGACTGAATAGTACTCCATTGTGTACATGTACCACATTTTCTTTATCCATTTATCTGTTGATGGACACTTAGTTTGCTTCAAAATATTGGTTGTTGTGAAAAACTCCTGCAACAAACATGGGAGCATAGCTATCTCTTCAATATACCGAGTTCCTTCCTTTTGGGTATATAGCTGGCAGTGAGATTGCTGGATCTTATGGTAGCTCTATTTTTAGTTTTTTGAGAAAACTCCAAACTCTTGTCCATAGTGGTTGTAACAATTTACATTCCCACAAATAGTGTACAAGGGTTCCCTTTTCTCCACATCCTTGCCAGCATTTGTTATTGCCTGTCTTTTGGATAAAAGCCACTGTAACTGGGGTGAGATGATATCTCACTGAAGTTTTTATTTGCATTATTCTGATGAGCAATGATGTTGAGCACCTTTGCATATACTTGTTTGCCTTCTTTTGAGAAACATCTACTCGTTTTTTACCCATTCTTTGATCACATTATTATATTTTTTCCTATAGAGCTGTTTGAGCTGCTTACATATTATGGCTATTAATCCCTTGTCAGATGGATAGTTTCCAAATATCTTCTCCCATTCTGTGGACTGTCTCTTCACTTTGCTGCTTCCTTTGCTATGCACAAGCATTTTAACTTACTGTGATCCCATCTGTCAATTTTTGCTGTGGTTGCCTGTGCTTGTGGGGTATTACTGAAGAAATCTTTGCCAAATCCAATGTCCTAGAGAGTTTCCTCCAATATTGTCTTATAGTAGTTTCATGGTTTTGGGTCTTAGATTTAAGTCTTTAATACATTTTGATTTGATTTTTATATGTCAGGAAAGATGGGGGTCTAGTTTCATTCTTTTGCATATGGACATCCAGTTTTCCCAACACCACTTATTGGAGAAACTGTCCTTTCCCCAATATATGTTCTTGGTTCCTCTGCTAAAAATAAATTCACCATAGATGTATAGATTTATTTCTAGGTTCTCTATTCTGTTCCATCAGTCTGCATTAATTCTGCAGATTGCTTTGGATAGTATGAAAATTTTAACAATATTGATTCTTCCAATCCATGAACATGGAATATCTTTCCTTTTATGTGTCCTCCTCAATTTCCTTCATCAGCATTTTATCATTTTCATTGTAGAGATCTTTCACTTGTTTGGTTAAGTTAATTCCTAGGTATTTCATTTTATTTGTAGCTATTGTAAGTGGGATTACTTTTTAAATTTCTTTTTCAGATTGTTTGTTGTTGGCATATAGAAATACTACAGATTTTTATATGTTGATTTTTTATCCTGCCACCTTACTGAATTTGTTGAACAGTTCTCATACTTTTTTGGTGGAGTCTTTAGGTTTTTCCAAATATAAGATCACATCATTTGCAAACAAAGATAATTTGACATCTTCCATTCCAATCGGGATGCCCTTTATTTCTCTCTCTTGTCTAATTGCTCTTGCCAGGACTGTTGAATAACAGTAGTGAAGATGGGCATCCTTGTCATGTTCTAGATCTTAGAGGAAAGGCTTTCAGATTTTCCTCATAAGATACTAGCTATAGATCTGTCATATATGGCTTTTATTACATTGAACTATATTCATTCTATATTCAGTTTTTCAGAGTTTTTATCATGAAGGGATGCTGAATTTTATCAAATACGTTTTCAGCATCAGTTGAAATAACCATATGATTTTTTGTTTCTCAATCTGTTTATATGAAGTATCACATGAATTGGTTTGCATATGTTGAGGATATTCGCATCCCTGGGATAAATTCCCCTTGGTCATGATGAATGATCTTTTTAGTGCATCACAGAATTTAATTTACTAATATTTTGTTAAGAATTTTGGCATCAGTGTTCTTCAGGGATATTGGCCTGTAATTTTTTGTTTTTGTCTTTCAATGTGTCATTGTTAGGTTTTTGTATCAGGGTAATACTCGTCTCATAGAAGGCCACTTTGGAAGTATTCTTTCCTCCTCTATTTTTTGGACTAGTTTGAGTAGCACTGGTATTAGTTTTTCATTAAACATTTGCTAGAATTCAGCCTGGATCCATCAAGTCCCAGGCTTTGGTTTGCTGGGAGACTTTCCATTATGGCTTCCATCTCCTTACTTGTTATTGACCTGATCAAGTTTTGGATTCCTCCATAGTTTAATCTTGTGGTTGTTTGTATCTAGAATGAGATCCATTTCTTCTAGGTTTTCCAATTTATTGGCACATAGTTGCTCCTCATAGCCTCTAATGATCCTTTGAATTTCTGTGGTATTGGTTATAATGTCTCCTTTTCATCTCTTATTTTGTTTATTTGGGTAGTCTCTCTTTTCTTCTTAGCCTGACTAAAGATTTGTAAATTTTTTCTTCTCACAAAACCAACTGTTCATTTCATTGATCTTTTGTACTATTTTTAATTTTAATTTTATTTATTTATGCTCTTATCTTTATTATTTATTTTCTTCCAATTTTGGGTTTACTTTGCTCTTGCTTTTCTAGTTCTTTAAGATACATCATTAGTTTGTTAATCTGAAGTTTTTCCTCTTTTTTACGTAGGTGCTTATAGCTATAAATTTCTCTCGTAGTACTGCTTTCACTGTATCCCATAGGTTTTGGTATGTTGTGTTTCCATTATTATTTGTTGCACATTTTTTTCAAATTTCCTAAGTTCTTCAATGACCCATTGGTCATTCAGGAGCACATTGTTTAACTTCTGTGTGTTTGTAGTTTCCAAAATTCCTCTTGTTATTGACTTCTAGTTTTATTCCACTGTAGTCAGAGAAGATATTTGATATAATTTATGTTCTTTCAAAGGTTTTAAGACTTGTCTTGTGGCCTAACATACAGTCTATCCTTAAGAATAAGCCATATGTGGCCGGGCGCGATGGCTCATGCCTGTAATCCCAGCACTTTGGGAGGCCGAGGTGGGTGGATCACGAGGTCAGGAGATTGAGACCATCCTGGTTAACATGGTGAAATCCCATCTCTACTAAAAATACAAAAAATTAGTCAGGCGTGGTGGTGGGCACCTGTAGTCCCAGCTACTCAGGAGGCTGAGGCAGGAGAATGGCGTGAACCCAGGAGGCGGAGCTTGCAGTGAGCCACTGCACTCTAGCCTGGGCGACAGAGTGAGACTCCATCTCAAAAAAAATTAATAAAAATTAAAAAATAAGAATGAGTCACATGCTGAGGAGAAGAATGTGTCTTATCCAGCCATTGGATAAAATGTTCTGTAAATATCTATTAGGTCCATTTGACCTACAGTGCAGATTAAGTCTGATATTTCTTTATTGTGCTTCCAGCAGGTAACAGATGATTGGGTCTTTTTTTTTTTTTAAACCATTCAGTTACTCCATGTCCTTTGATTGGAAAGTTCCATCCATTTACATTCAATGTTATTACTGATAAGTAAGGTCTTACACCTGCCTTTTTGTTGTTTGTTTTCTGGTTGTTTTGTGGTCTTCTCTTCCTTCCTCCCTGCTTTCCTTTCTGTCTTCCTTTTTGTGAAGTTAACTTTCTGTGGTGCTACGTTTTAATTTTTTGCTTTTTAATTTTAGTGTTTTTTTAATGTTTCTTGATTTGAGGTTACTATGAGGCTTGCAAATACCATCTTATAACCCATTATTTTAAACTGGTGACTTAACACTGATTGCATTAACAAACTAACAAGCAAGCAAAGAGAGAACTCTACACTTTTACTTCATCTCCCTGCTTCTTAACTTTTTGTTGTTCTATTTATATCTTACTGTATTGTCTGCATCTTAAAGAGTTGCAGTTATTATTTTTCATCAGCTCATGTTTTCATCTTTGTACTTAAGATATGGGTAATTTACAAACCACAATTACAGTGTTACAATATTCCATTTTTTTTCTGTGTACTTACTGTAACCAGTGAGTCCTGTGCCTTCAGATGATTTCTTACTCCTCATTAATACCCTTTTCTTTCTGATTGGAGAATTCCATTTGACATTTCTTGTAGGTCAGGTCTGGTGTTGATGAAATCCCTCAGCCTTTATTTGTCTGGAAAAGTCTTTATGTCTCCTTCATGATTGAAGAATATTTTTGCTGGATATACTATTCCATGGTAAAAGATTTTTTCTTTCAGCACTTTTAATATGTCATGCCACTGTCTCCTGGCCTGTAAAGTTTCCACTGAAGTCTGCTGCCAGATGTACTGGAGATCCATTGTATGTTATTTGTTTCTTTTTTTCTTGATGCTTTTAGGATCCTTTCTTTATACTCAACCTTTGGGAGTCTGACTATTAAATGCCTTGAGGTAGTCTTCTTTGGGTTAAATCTTGGTGTTCGATAACCTTGGACTTGAATATTGATATCTTTCTCTAGGTTTGGAAAATTCTCTGTTATTATCTCTTTCAATAAACTCTCTACCCTTCTCTCTCTCTCTCTCTCCCCCCCCCCCCCCCCCCCCCCCCCCCGCTACATCCTCCATCCTTTCTAAGGCTAATAACTCTTGGATTTGCCCTTCTGAGGTCATTTTCTAGATCTTGTACGCATGCTTCAATCTTTTTTTATTCTTTCTTCTTTTGTCTACTTTGATTGCATATTTTCAAAAAGTCTGTCTGCAAGCTTACTAATTCTTTCTTCTGCTTGATCAATTCTGCTGTTAAGATACTCTAATAGATTCTTCAGAGTGTCAATTACCGTTTTCAACTCCAGAATTTCTACTTGATTCTTTTTAAGTATTTCAATCTCTTTGTTAAGTTTATCTGAGAGGATTCTGAATTCCTTCTCTATGAATTTCTTTGAGCTTCCTCAACACAGCTATTTTGAATTTTCTGAAAGGTCATCTATCTCTGTATCTCCAGAATTGGTCCCTGGCACCTTATTTAGTTCATTTGGTGAAGTCATGTTTTCTGGATGGTCTTGATCCTTGTGAATGTTCATTAGTCTCTGGCTGTTGAAGAATTAAATATTTATTGTAGTCTTTGCAGCCTGGACTTATTTGTACCTGTCCTTCTTGGGAAGGCTTTCCAGACATTTGAAAGGACTTGGGTGTTGTGGTCTAAGTTTTTGGTCATTGCAGCTGTATCTGCATTAGGGGACACCTAAAGCTCAGTAAAACTGTGGCTCTTGTGGACTTGTAGAGGTATCACCTTGGTGGTCTTGGATAAGATCTGGAAGAATTCTCTGGATTACCAGAAAGACTCTTGTTCTCTTTCCTTACTTTCTCTCAAACAAACAGAGTCTCTCTATGCTGAGCTGCCTGGAGGTGGGAGAGGGGTGACACAAGCACCCCTGTGGTCACCAACACTGGGACTATGCTGGATCAGACCTGAAGCCAGCATAGCACTGGGTCTCACCCAAGGTCCACTATAACTACCTGTCCACTGCCTATGTTTGCTTGAGGACCTAGGGTTCAATAATTATTACGAACCACAACTTTATTCACAATAGTTCTATTACACACCTACAAGCAAGGTACAATCTTGCACTTCTACTGAAAGCCTACTGCAATTCAGCAGGATCACACCACTCACTTGGGGTCTCAAGCTTGTCTTAGGTATACTCCTGCACTTACCAATATCATTCTCTTTGCTAGAATATCCTTTCTCAACCATATTCCACCCAATTTTAACATTCAACTCAAGATTCATTTTCCAGAGACAACTGCAACCACAGAGACCTTACTGTTTTCCAGAACTGTATGACTTATTAATAGTATTATTGTCTTATTTAATTATATGTAATTGTATATTTTGATAAAGCCCAGCTTCTTCAGTGATTTCCAAAAGAAATACACTCAACCTATTTTCACTGTTATTTTTATGGTTTTGAAGATGTTTTAGAGTAATGAGGAAGGGTCAGCGTGCACAGAACAGCATTTTACATGGAAATCCCCATTTGGCTTGCCTCTAAAAAGCCACCTCTCATACCAGTATCATAGAAACCTGAGTACTAGCTGGGCTTTGGAGGCTAACTTCTACTTGTTGGGAGCAAGCCCCCCAAAATCTGGCTATAAACTGGCCCCAAGACTGGCCGTAAACAAAATTTCCACAGCACTGTAACATGTTTATAATGGCCCTAATACCCGGGCTGGAAGGTTGTGGGTTTACAGGAATGAGGGCAAGGAACACCTGGCCCACCCAGGGCAGAAAACCGCTTAAAGTCATTCTTAAGCCACAGACAATAGCATGAGTGATTTTTGCCTTAAGGGCATGTTCCTGCTGCAGTTAACTAGCTCAACCTATTCCTTTAATTCGGCCCATCCCTTCGTTTCCCATAAGGGATACTTTTAGTTAATTTAATATCTATAAAAACAATGCTACTGGCTGTTTGCTGTTAATAAATACGTGGGTAAATCTCTGTTCGGGGCTTTCAGCTCTGAAGGCTGTAAGACCCCTGATTTCCCACTTCACACGTCTATATTTCTGTGAGTGTGTCTTTAATTCCTCTAGTGCCACTGGGTTAGGGTCTCCCTGACCGAGCTGGTCTCGGCATCTACTCAAGCTTATCAAAGCATCATATTAAGAACATCTTTCCCAGCAGTGGAATTCTCACACTAGTTACCAAAATGACTCCACTTTATTTTTTGTTTTAACTTATATTATTGTTCAAATGTAGATCTTGAGTCCTCAAGTAAATTATAAACATTTTAAGGAAAAGATAGTCAATACTCTGAAACCCCCAGAACAGTGTTATTCACAAAGACATTGCTATATAAACAGCTGTTAAATGTATGAAGGGAAATGACACAGAAACACTAGTGGAGTGGGTTGAGTAATGGTCCCCCGAAATATACATCCATATCGTAACCCCTAGTACTTTTGATGAGTATAACCTTATTCGAAAAAAGGGACTTTACAGATACAATTAAGTTAAAGATCTTGAGATGAGATCATCCTGGATGGGCCCTAAATTCAATGATAAGTATCCTTATAAGAGACAGAAGAGAAGACAGAACATAAGGAAGAAAGCCATATAAAGACTGAAGCAGAGATTAGAGTTATGCAGCAACAAGCCAAGGAACATCTGGAGCCACCAGAACCTGGAAGAGACAAGGAAGAATTCTTCCCCTAGAGCCTCTGAAGGGACAGCATCCCTGCTGTTACCTTCATTTAGAACTGTGAAAGAATAAATATCTGTTAAGTCACTGGTTTTATGGTAAATTGTTAAAGCAGCCCTAGGAAACTAATACAACCAACTTCTGTACACTTATTCTTCCATTCAGAAAATATCCCCCCGGAGGCTCTGTGTCTAGGCATTTCAAATATATGAAAATATCTCACACATGGATATGGCCTTGGAAAAACTTATATTCCAAAAGAAAATCTGGTTACCTCTTGGATTTGGGTTGTCAGTTGATAGCAGGGCATTTTACTTTGTTTTTCACAAAAGACCATAGATGTAGTCATATTTTCATAAAATGGGAACAGGAAGTCATAATGTGGTCCTAAAGTCATAGGTGGAGGAAAGGACTCTAGGCCAGCCTTTTCTAATTCCTGCAATTATCAGGACAGACTATGAGAATCTAAAGAAGTCAACAACCACAGCACTCAAAAGCAGCAGACACACATCATTTCCCCTGCATTGGGCATGTAAACTTTGTATCACAGCTCAAATTGAGTTGCAAGAAGATGTCAAAAGAAACTACCTGTGGCTATAGTAGAAAATAATCCTCCAAAGTAAGCATCACATCCTAACAGAAAAACTAACAATCTCTTGTTAGGAATAATGATAGTAGTTGCATAAACTTGACAATAGATTTCCTGGACAAAAGCTGGCACAAAAGAAAGCAAGTAACTGAGACTGAACAACAAATCACATGCATAAACTATATTTTCAGAAATCTGTCTGAAGACAAGGCAATGGGGAAGACAGTGAAAGCTAAATTTTAAAAAACTTATTAAATCATAAGGACAATTGTTATTAGCCTAGAACACAATGGGGTGCCCCCTCACACAAACCTTTTACAAGTAGCTGATCCAGAAATAATGTGCCTCAGTTATAGATAATTATTTTCTGAAAGGAATAACTTGCATAAGAGCCACAAAAGGAGAAAATAGGGAACAGAGGAAAGTGGCATCCAAAAACTATTGCCACAGAACAGATAACAATTATGACCAAATATAATGCTATAAAAAAAAATAAGCATATACCTCTATAAATTAAAAATGCAAAGTAAGTATACAAGAGCCCAAGTAAAATAAGGCAAGGCAATACAGGGAGATGATACATGGACTAGCAGAGTTCATAAACAGGAGAGAAAAATAAAGCCATCAGAGAAATGAAGATCATATTGGAGATAATCCAAACAGAGTAAATGCTGCTGAAAACAAAGAATTATGAAGGACACAAATTTAAAATGTGATCAGAATAAAATATACATAACCAAGTTAAAAAGGATTATAGCAAAAGTAAAATTTTTAAATGATTATAGAAAAAAGAATATATATATATAGAAAATGGAAATCAATTACATTTTATCTTAGCCAAAAGGCCATGAAGAGAGAGAAAATGGAAATCAAGCACATGCATAACTAGTGTCCCCAAAAAGCGTAATCAAAAAAATGGAAGGAACAGGTTTCAATACATAATTTTTTCCCATCTAGAGAAAAGTCCTCAAGGAAACATGATCAAAAATTTTATATCCAATCAAACTGTTGCTGAAGTACAAAGACTGCTGACAAACTTTTTTTGAAATGCAATAATCCACAGAATTTGGTTCCCTTCTTCCCTTTATCTATTTCTGGGAGAAATTGCTAGTGCATTAACTTCAGTCAGTCAAGAAATGCATGATAAATCTCTGGCAAAATGACTAATAGTTGTACTGAATTCTCTGTAACTAAGACCAAAACAAATATATTATGGTTACAGGATAGAATTAATAGGTAAGAAGCCTTAACATGTAACAATGTGTAATTAACAAAACTTGAGACAGCAAAGGGGCAAGAAAATTGGTGGCAGTGTATTTCTGCTGATTTCTTCATTTTATAGAGACAGAGGTAGCAGACACCATTGCAGAACTACACAAACCTGTCCTTTTCTGCTTCTGTATTTTATAACTAGGAGGTTCTCCCCAGCTCCACAGAATGATCTGTGATTAGCGTAAGCTAGTCTTGGGAAATCTATTTCTATTAACATTGACTGGTTTTAGCATGAACATGTGATTCAGTTCTGTCTAATGAGTCATAAGCAGACATTTGTTTCTCTGTTCTTATGAAGAAATTTGAGAAGATTAAACAGCATTTTTCTCTGTCTCTTACCCTGCTATATGATAAATTCATGCCTATAAATGTAACGAAGAAGACAGAATGGTGAAGTTAAGAGCCTATATGCTGAGAATGGTCAAGAAAAATATGGAAAAACTGGATTCTAAAAACATTGTTGAGATACTAAAACTATCCTACTTCTGGACTTATTAACATTATTATTAAGGTAGCAATTGTCTTAATTGATTAAGCAACAACTACATGGCTTTTCAGTTACTTATCAATGAAAATATTCTAATCGATATACTAACAATCAAAAGAGATCATTTAAAAGTGATAAGTCAAGCAACAGAATTACAGTACATTGAAATATAAAGAGGCATACATGAAGAAATATAGTACCACCAATTTTGCAGTAGGAGTAGAAGGAAGAAAATGGAAATTGCTAAGTTCATATATACTAATATTAGGGAATAGAGAGTCACATAAAGATATAATTATAAAATAACTGGTAGCATAAAATTACAAATCTTCCAAATCAGAAAATACACACACACCCCACAAAGTAGAAATAGTCCATACTGTGAACAAAATGTGATAAGATATAATGACATAACTAAAAGTAAACACTTATTTCTATAACTACACATGGCCTAAACATACTCATTAAAAGAAAAAGGAGGTGGGCCTCAAAGCAAAATCCAAATATCTGCTGCATACAAGAAGAATACCACAAATTCAATAAGTAACCAAGAAGGGTTGAAAATAAAGGGAAAGGCAAAGACTATAACAGGCAAGAGCAAGTAAAAAGAAAATAAGGTTCATGGTATTAATATCAGATGGGTTTTAATGCAGCATAATATATGTTCAATGAAAAAAGATAAACACCTTGTAATGCTAAAGGACACAATCTAAAATGTAGATTAAATGTTATGTCTATCTAATTACCCAATAATACAGAAGCAATATCAATAAAGAAAAACCTACAGAAAACAGAAGTCTTAAATTAGAAAACAAAATCTCGCAATAGGAAACTTTCCTTTCTTTCAGTACATGATAGAATAAGCAAAATAAAATTTCAGAATATAGAAAACCTAAATAAAATTAAGTGATATACATTCTCTAAAAATAGAGAATACACCTTCTTTCTAAGCATCCATGGAACATTCACAAATCTGACCTTTGCAAAAAAAAAAAAAAAAAAAAACTTCAATAGTTTTCAAAAAGGAGAAACAATGTATACATCTGTGCTCATAATGCAATAAAACTTAAAATAACAAACTCAGAAAATGAAAATAATCCACTATCAGGATATTTTAAAATTCTGTAAGTTTTGCATAGAAGATAAAATCAAAACTGAAATTGTAGGATATCTGGGAAATAACAATCAAAGAAACAACAATATACAACTATCTAGGTGATATAGCTGAAATATTAATAAACAAGGAAGAATGAAAGAAATAATATAAGCACTCAAGAAGTTAGAATAAAACAAAAAACAGGAAAATAGAAAAAAGAAATTAATAAACATAAAAAGTGAAATAACAAATTAGAAAAATGGCTTTTTGCCAGGTGCGGTGGCTCATGCCTGCAATCTAAGCACTTTGGGAGGCCAAGACAGGCAGATCACGAGGTCAAGTTTGAGACCAGCCTGGTCAATATGGTGAAACTCCATTTCTACTGAAAAAACAAAAATTAGCCAGGAGTGGTGGCGTGCACCTGTAATCCCAGCTACTCAGAAGACTGAGGCAGGAGAATCTCTTTAATCTGGGAGGCAGAGGTTGTGGTAAGCCAAGATTGCACCATTGCACTCCAGCCTGGGTGACAAAGTGAAACTCTGTTGCAAAAAAAAAAAAGAAAAAGAAAAGAAAAGAAAAGAAAAATGGAATGTGAAAGAACTAATAAGTAAACCCAACAGATGTTTCATGGGTGGAGGAGGAAGAATAACACGAAACAAAACCTTTAACTTGCCAAAACATTTTTAATTATAAGGATAGAAAAATACAAATACAAAGAACAAGAAACAATGAGGAAGATCCAAGAAACAAAAAAAATTAAAAGACTCCTATAACACCAATTTCATCAATTCAGTGTAAGTGAATTTGAGAATTAAGATTATTTTCTAAGAAATCACACCCCAGATAAATCTGAAAATTTATCATACCAATATCCATTTTAAAAGGAGGACAAATTGTCAATTTACTCCCAACAAAATAGTTCAACACATAGTTGGTTTCACTAGGGGAATACTGACAAATCTTTAAGAAACACCTAACTTTAATGCCATTCAAAGTGTTGTAGAGCAAAGGAAAAAAAAGAAAACCTTCAAATGCATATTTATAACATATAAATCCACAATAAAAAGCACAGAAAAAAAAAACTATAGCCTAAAACTCACTTGTTAATATCATGAAAAAAAACCCTAAGTGAGTATTTGCAAATAGAATCCAGGATCGCATTAAAGTGGATCACATTACTAAGTGGTGTTTATGCCCCAAATAAAAGAATGATATAACAATAAATCTGTTAATATAATTTACCACATTAATAATAAAAAGAGAAAACTAAAATACCATCTCAATAAATTGTGAAAAGGTTTTTGATAAAATTCAACATTCTTTTTAACAAATATCCTTATTGTGTACTATCCTAAGAATAGAGGGTTTCCTCCCTTAATATGACAAAATATCTCTGTTGCATCTCAAAAGCCAGCATGTCATGCTTAATGAAAATTCTATTAGTATTCCCATTAACAATAAGGTGAAGACAAGTGTGTCTACTATGACCACCATTAATTTTTTGGAAGTCCTGGATAACACAACTAGATAGTAAAATGCAGGTATAAAATTTTAAGAGATAAAGTTAAAATATTATTATTTGCAAACAATCTGATTATTTACCTGGACAACACAAGAGAATCAACTGGAAAACTATGAATAATGACAGAATTCAGTTAAGTGAATGAATACAAAAATAATATTGTGACACCACTACTTTTCATACATATGAACAACACAAATAGGAGATCCACAGGAAGAGTAGATTGCATTAAAAGTAGCAACCAAAATTATAGAGTAACCAGAAAAATGTATAACAAAAAATATGTGAAGAAAACTTTTAATGTTACTGATGGACCCACAAGAATTAAATAAATGGAAAAGTGAGGCATATTGATGGATAAGAAAACTCAAAATGTTAAAGGTGTCAGTTCTACCGGACTTATTCTATAAATTTAATATGTTTACACATACACACACACACAATTACACTATTTGAAACTAAAGAAATTGATTTGATTCTGAAGTTCACAGGAAAAATAAGAATAACCAGAAACATTCTGAAAAAGAACACAAATGATCAGGGATTAACAATGCAAGAGATAAAAACCTATTGTAAAGCTAATATTTAAAATGATGAGCTGCTGGTTTGTAAACAGAAAAATAGATCAATGAAACAGAACAGAGAACCCAGAAATAGACCCAAATATAGTTAGAAATTTTTAATGTGATAAGTAAATTTAAATCCCATGGGAAAAAATGAACTTTAAAAAGTGATATAAAAACAAAAAACCTTGCTAACTAAATGAAGAAAAATTAAGCTAGATATATGCAACACACCTTACACCAAAATAAATCTGAGATAGATTAAAGATTTAAACATAAGAACCCTTAAAGTACTATTAAAATATGAGATGGTTTATAAAAAAGATCTTAGAGCAATGAAGATTTTCTAATTCTGTCAAAAAACTCAGAACCCATTAAAATTGATAAATTTGACTAATAAAAATAGAAATAAAAAGCTTTTCATAACAAAAAATCAAAACACAAATGCCTAGAAAATTAAGAAAATACTTATAAATCATAAAACACTGAACTAACTCTGTTTTTTAGGGTTTTTTTGTTTTTTGTTTATTTGTTTTTGAGATGGAGTTTCACTTTATCACCCAGGCTGGAGTGCAGCAGCACGATCTCGGCTCACTGCAACCTCTGCCTCCCTAGTTCAAGTGATTCTTCTGCCTCAGCCTCCCAAGTAGCTAGGATTACAGGTAAGCACCACCAAGCCTGGCTAATTTTTGTATTTTTTTTTTTAGTAGAGATGGACTTTCACCATGTTGACCAGGCTGTTCTTGAACTCCAGATCTCTTGAAACACCCACCTCAGCCTCCCACAGTGCTGGGATACCGGCATGTGCCACCATGCCTGGCCAACACTGAACTAACTCTTAAATCAATCTGCCCCACCTGCTGATGCTGGTACTTCCCCACACTATCAGGGGGCCTGAGGACAGGCTCACTTTAACTGGTGCTGGTACCTGTGCACATAATCCAAGAACCTGGAAATCAACACATCCATCTTGCTGCCACTGGCACCCACATGTTCCATCCAGGGGCCTGAAAGCAGGGCCACCCCATCCACTGCCACCACTGATGGCACCCAAGTACCTCATCTGGGGCCTGAGGACAAGCTGACCCCACCCACCACCATGATTGCCTGCACCAGATCGTACTGCCTGGGGGTCTAAGGATCAGTCCCCACCCTACCTACCACAGTTAATACCTGCATCCACCACCTGGGACTTGAGGACAGGCATGCTTCACCTGCCACTGACACCACTGGTACCCAAGGACCAGCCTGCATGGCATGCCCATCTCCAGCAAAGCCTCACCACAACTTCCATTAACAACTGCAGTCTAAGCCACTGAGGAACTTGGAGACAACACTGATGCTAATTACAGCCAAAGCAATCATACAGACTATACTACCGTGCCCAACCAGAATCAAAACCAAAGCACTTTACCCTACCAACACTATAGATTATCGATAGGAAAAAGTCTTTCTCCATGAAAGCTAATGCATAAAATCAGAAGCAATTGTTATGTCAGATACACTGAAATCAAAGTAAGCACACAAAAAATACAAAAAAGCAAAGAAACATGACACCTCAAAAGAAACACAATAATTACCCAGTAAGACATCCCAAAGTAAAGGACATTTATAAAATGCCTAAAAAATAATTCCAGACAATAATATTACAGAAACACAGTGATATATAAGAGAACACAGATAAATAATACAGAGAAATCAAAAATAATTCATGAGCTGAATGATAAATACCAGAGACAGATATCCAAAGAGAACAAAACCAAAGGCCTGGAACTGATGAATTCAATAAATGAAATAAAAAATACAATCAAGAGCTTCTACAACACAGTACACCAAGCAGAGAAAAGAACTGCTGAACATGAAGACAGGCTTTTTTTTTTTAATAGACAAAAGAGAAAAGAAAAAACTAGAAAAATGGATTTAAAATAATTAAGAAAGCCTAGATAATATATGGGACATCATAAAATGAACAAAATTCTAATTCTGGGAGTTCCAGAAGGGCAACAGATAGGTAACAGCATAGAAAAACCTGTTTAACAGAATAATATTTAAAAACTCCCCAAATCTTGCAAGAGATTTAGGCTTCCAGATACAAGCAGCACAAAAATTCACAAATAGACATGACCCAAAAAGGTTTTCTCTAAATTACATTATAATCAAACTGTCAAAAGCCAAAGATAAAGGGAGAATTCTAAAAACAGAAAGAGAAAAGTGCCAAGTCATATATAAGGGGATCCTAATCAGACTAATAGTAAATTTCTCAGCAAAAAATTACAGTCCAGAAGAGAATGGGATGATATATTCAAAGTGCCAAAAGAAAAAACCCTACCATCTAAGAATACTATACCTAGCAAATTTGTCCTTCAGAAATGAAAGAAATAAAGTATTTCCCAGACAACCAAAATAGGGAATTCATCACCACTAGATCAGCCTTGCAGGAAATACTTAACAGAATCCTACCAAGTAAACAGATTATCTCTACCATCATAAAAACACATGAAAGTATAAAAGTAAGATGCACAAATGAGAAAGAAAAGGAGTGAAACATTACCACTAAAGAAAACCACTAAACCACAATGGTAAAAAAAAAATAACAAAGGAACAAAGGGACAAATGATATATAAAACAATCAAAAATCATATTACAAAGTGACAGAAATATTTCCTTATTTATCAAGAATAACCTTGAATGTAAACAGATTAAAGTCTTCACTTAAAAGATATAATCAAGCTGAATGGATAAAAAAGCCTAACCCCACTTTATGCTGTCTCCAAGAAATTCATCTCATCTGTAAGGACACATATAGAATGAAAGTAAAGGGATGGAAAAATATATTCCATGCAAACGAAACCAAAAGCAAGCAGGAATGGCAATATTTATATCAGATAAAACAGACTTTAAGTTAAAACCTGTAAAAAGAGACAAAGAAAGTCATTATATAATGATGAAGGGATCAATTCAGAAAGAGAATATAACAATTCCAAACATACATGCGCCCAACAGCAGAGCACCTAGATATATAAAACAAGTGTTATCAGATATAAAGGGAGAGACAGACTCCAGTACAACAATAGTTGGTGTATTAGTCCATTTTCGTGCTGCTGATAAAGACATACCCAAGACCAGGCAACTTACAAAAGAAAGATGCTTAAAGACCTTACAGTTCCACATGGCTGGGAAGCCTCACAATCATGGCGGAAGGCAAGGAGAAGCAAATCATGTTTTACGTGGATGGCAGCAGGCAAAGAAAGATAGCTTGTATAGGGAAACTTCTCTTTTTAAAACCATCAGATCTTACTCACTATCATGAATGAGTAAGTGAGACTTACTCACTATCATGAGAATGGCACAAGAAAGATCCACTCCCATGATTCAATTACCTCCCACTGGGTCCCCCCAACAACACATGGGAGTTCAACATGAGATTTTGGTGGGGAACACAGCCAAACCATATCATTCTGCCGTGGCCCCTCCCAAATCTCATGTCCTCATATTTCAAAACAAATCACACCTTCCCAACAGTTCCCCAAAATCTTAACTCATTTCAGCATTTACCCAAAATTTCATAGTCCAAAGTCTCATCTTAGTGAAGGCAAATCCCTTTCACCTATGAGCCTGTAAAATCAAAAGCAAGTTAGTTACTTCCTAGGTACAATGGGGGTACAAGCATTGGGTAAATACAGTCATTCCAAATGGGAGACACTGGCCAAAACAAAGAAGCTGCAAGCCCCATGCAAGTCCGAAATCCAGCAGGGCTTTCCAAAATGGTCCCCTTTGACTCCATATCTCACATCCATGTCTCACGCCGATGTAAGAAGTGGGCTCCCACAGCCTTGGGAAGCTCCACCCCTGTGGCTTTGCAGGGTATAGCCCCACTCCTGGCTGCTTTCATGGGTTGGCATTGAGTATCTGCAGCTTTTCCAGGTGCATGGTGCAAGCTGTCAGTGGATCTATCATTCTGGAGGACAGTGGTCTTCTTCTCACAGCTCCACTAGGCAATGCTGCAGTATGGTTTTTGTGTTGGGGCTCCGACCCCACATTTCTCTTCTGCACTGCCATGGCAGGAGTTTTCCGTGAGAGCCTCACCCCTGCATCAAACTTCTGCCTGGGCAGCCAGGCATTTCCATACATCCTCTGAAATCTAGGCAGAAGGTTCCCAAACCTCAGTTCTTGACTTCTGTGTACCTACAGACCCAACATTATGTGGAAGCTGCCAAGGCTTGGGGCTCCCAACCTCTGAAGCAACAGTCCAAGCTGTACCTTGGCCCGTTTTAGCCATGGTTGGAGCCACTGGAATGGAGGGTACCAAGTCCCTAGGCTGCACAGAGCAGGGGACCCTGGGCCTGGCCAAAAAAAAACATCTTTTCCACCTAGGACTGTGGTCCTGTGATGGGAGGGGCTGCCATGAAGACCTCTGACATGCCCTGGAGTCATTTTCTCCATTGTATTGGGGATTAACAATAGAATCCTCATTACTCATGTAAATTTCTACAACCAGCTTGAATTTCTTCTCAGAAAATGAGATTTTCTTTCCTATTGCATTGTCAGGCTGCAAAATTTCCAAACTTTTATGCTGTTTCCCTTTTAAAACTGAATGCCTTTAACAGCACTCAAGTCACTTCTTGAATGTTTTGCTGATTAGAAATTTCTTCTGCCAGATACCCTAAGTCATCTCTCTCAAGTTCAAAGTTCTACAAATCTCTAGGGCAGGGGCAAAATGCCACCAGTGTCTTTTCTAAAACATAACAAGAGTCACCTTTGCTTCAGTTCCCAACAAGTTCCTCATCTCCATCCAAGACCACCTCAGTCTGGATTTCATTGTCCATATCATTCTCAGCATTTTGGTCAAGGCTATTCAACAAGTCTCTAGGGAGTTCCACACTTTCCCACATTTTCCTATCTTCTTCTGAGCCCTCTAAACTGTTCCAACCTCCGCATGTTACCCAGTCCCAAAGTCGCTTCCACATCTTGGTGTATCTTTTCAGCAGCACCCCACTCCCAGTACCAATTTACTGTATTAGTCCATTTTCATGTTGCTGATAAGGATATACCCAAGACTGGAAAATTTACAAAAGAAAGAATTTTAATGGACTTACAGTTACACAGGGCTGGGAGGCCTCATAATAATGGTAGAAGGGAAGGAGGAGCAAGTCATGTCTCACACAGATGGCAGCAGGCAAAGAGAGAGAGCTTGTGTAGGGAAACTCCTGTTTTTAAAAACATAAGGTCCCATGAGACTTATTCACTATCATGAGAATAGCATGCGAAAGACAAGCCCCCATGATTCAATTACCTCCCACTGAGTCCCACAACACATGTGAATTCAAGATGATGTTTGGGTGTGGACACAGCCAAACCATATCAGTTGGGAATTTCAGCAATGAACTAAAACTATAAATCAGTAACAAGAGGAACTTTGGAAACTGTACAAATACATGAAGGTTAAACCACATGCCCCTGAATGAGTATTGCATCAATGAGGAAATAAAGAAGGAAATTAAAATATTTCTTGAAACAAGTGAAAATGTGAATACAACATACCAGAACCTATGGGATACAGCAAAAGCAGTGCTAACAGGGAATTTTATAGCAATAAATGCCTACCTCAAAAAAGTAGCAAGATTTCAAATAAATAACTTAATGATGTATATCAGGGAACTAGAAAAGCAAGAACACATCAAACCTAATATTAACAGAAGGAAAGACATAATAACATTAGAGCCAAACTAAAGGAAATTGAGAATTGAAAAAGTACAAAGGATCAATGAAATGAAAAGTTGGTTTTTGAAAATATAAGTAAAATTGACAAACTGCTAGCTATAGTAACCAAGAACAAGAAAGAAAAGATTCAAGTAAATAAAATCAGAAACAAACAAAAAAAAAAGAAGACATTACAACTGATACCACAGAAATACAAAGAGTCACTAGAGACTATTATAAACAGCTATACTTTAACAAATTGAAAAACTTAGAGAAAATGGATAAACTCCTGGTCACATAAAACCTACCAAGAATGAGCCAGGAAGAAACAGAAAGTCTGAGCAGAATAAAAATTAGTAATAATCATTAATAAAATGTCCCAAGCTAAGAAAAGACGAGGAGCAGATGGCTTTACTGCTGAATTCTACTAAACTCATGAAGAAGAACTAACAAAAATTATTCTCAAACTATTCAAAAAATTTGAAGAAGAGGGAATTATTTCTAATTCATTCTACGAGGCCAAAATTACCCTGAAACCAAAACAAGACAAGGACACACTAAAAAATAAAAAGAAAACTAAAAGCCAATATCCCCGATGAACACAGATGCAAAAATTCTCAACAAAATACTAGCAAACCAAATTCAACAACACATTAAAAAGACAATACACCATAATCAAGTGGAATTTATCCCAGGGATACAAGGATGGTTCAACACTAACAATACATATGATACATCACATCAACAGAATGAGAGACAAAAACCATATGATCATCTCAGTAGACACAGAAAAAGCATTCAGTTCTTCAACGAATGGGAAAACTGAATATCCATGCAGAAGAATGAGACTAGACCCCTATTACATATACAAAAATCAACTCAAAATGGATTAAATGCTAAAACATAAGACCCAAAAGTATAAACCTACTAGAAGAATACATAGGAGAAACAATTCAGGACATTAGATTTTTATGGCTAAGACTTCAAAAACAGGCAACAAAAACAAAAATAGACAAATGGGGTCATAGTAAACTAAACATCTTCTGTAGAACAAAGAAAACAATCAACAGAGTGAAGAGACAACCTGTAGTATGAGAAAAAATACTCGCAGACTATTTATCCAACAAGGAACTAATACCCAGAATATACCAGAAAATCAAACAACTCAACAGCTAAAAAAAAAAAAAAAAAAAAAAAAAAAGCCCAAATAATCCCATTAAAAAGTGGGCAAAGGGTCTGAAAATACATTTCTTAAAATAAGATATAGAAGTAGAAAACACGTATATGAAAAAATGCTTCACATCACTAATCATGAGAGAAATGCAAATAAAAGCCACAATGAGATAGCTCACCCTAGTTGCAATGGCTATTTTCAAAATGACATAAAATAACAAATGCTGGTAAGGATGCAAAGAAAAGGAAACTCTTATATACTGTTGGTGGGAATCTAAATTAGTGCAGCCATGATAAAACACATTACAGAGCTTTCTCGAAAAGCTAAAATTATAACTACTATACACTCCAGCAATCCACTATTGGTGTTTATCCAAAGGAAAGGAAATCAGTATATCAACAAAAGAGGTAAAAGATCTCTGCAAGGCAAACTGCAAAACACTGATGAAAGAAATCATACATGACACAAGCAAATAAAAACACATCCCATGCTCATGGATAGGTGGAACCAATATTGTGAAAACGACCATACTGCCCAAAGCAAATATGGATTCAATGCAATTCCCATCAACATACCATCATCATTCTTCAAAGAATTAGAAAAAAAAAATACTCCTAAAATACACATGGAACCAAAAAAGGGGTCGCATAGCTAACGTAATTAAGCAAAAAACAAATCTGGAAGCATCATATTACCCAACTTCAAATTATCCTACAAGGCTATATTTACCAAAACAGCAGGGTAGCGGTATAAAAATAGGCATGTAGACCAATGGAAGAGAATAGAGAACCCAGAAAGAAAGCCAAATATAGTAAGTAAGTACTGATCCTCAACAAAGCATACAAAAATATAAATTGGGGAAAGGGCACCCTATTCAACAAATGGTGCTGAGAAAACTGGCAAGTCACATGTAGAAGAAAGAAACTGGATTCTCATCTCTCATATTATATAAAAATCACCTCAAATGGATCAAAAACTTAAACCTAAGACCTGAAACCATAAAAATTATAGAATATAACATTGGAAAACTTATTCTAGACATTGGCTTAGGCAAAGAGTTCATGACTAAGACTGCAAAAGCAAATATAACAAAAACAAAAATAAATAAATTAAACTAAAAAAATAAATTAATTAAACTAAAAAGCTTCTGCACAGCAAAAGAAATAATCAGCAGAGTAAACAGACAATCCACAGAATGGGAGAAAATATTCACAAACTATGCATCTGACAAAGGACTAATATACAGAATCTAAAAGGAACTCAAATCATCAAGAAAAAAACAAATCCCATCAAAAAGTGGGCAAAGGACATATAGACAATTTTCAAAAGAAGGTATACAAACAGCCACCAAGCATATGAAAAAATGCTCAACATCACTAATGCTCAGGGAAATGCAAATCAAAACCACAATGAGATACCACCTTACTCCTGCAAGAATGGCCATAATTAAAGTCAAAGGACAATAAATGTTGGTGTACATGTGGTGAAAAGGGAACATTTTTACAACTGCTGGTGGGAATGTAAACCGGTACCACCACTATGGAAAAGAGTATGGAGATTCCTTAAAGAACAAAAAGTAGAAATACCATTTGATCCAGCAATCCCACTACTGAATATCTACCAACAGGAAAAGAAGTCATTATAGGAAAAAGACACATGCATATGCATGTTTACAGCAGTACAATTTGCAATTGCAAAGATATGGAACCAACCTAAGTGCCCATCAAACAATGAGTAAATAAAGAAAATGTGGTAGATATCGACCATGGAATACTACTCAGCCATAAAAATGAACAAAATCATGTCTTTTGCAGCAACTTAGATGGAGATGGAGGCCATTATTCTAAGTGAAATAACTCAGGAATGGAAAACCAGTATTGTTGTCCTCACTTATAAGTGGGAGTTAAGCTATGAGGATGCAAAGGCATAAGAATGATATATTGGACTTTGGGGACTCAGTGGGAAAGGTTGGAAAGGGAATGAGGGATAAAAGACTACATATTGGGTACAGTGTACACTGCTTGGGTGATGGGTGCACCAAAATCTCAGAAACTACCACTAAACAGTCTATCCATGTAACTAAACACCACCTGCACCCCAAAAACTATTGAAATAAAAATTAATTATTTTTCAACAAGCAAATACAAAAAAAAAAAGAAATCAGTATATCGAAGGGATACTTACATTTTCATGTTTATTTAGCACTATTCACAATAACCAAGATAAGCAATCAACCTAAGTGTCTATCAACAGAAGAATGGATAAAGAAAATTTCAAAATTGCTAAAAGAGTTGAAATGTTCCCTAAGCAAAGAAATGATAAATGTTTGAGATGATAGATATCCTAAATATCCCAATTTGATTGTCACACATTGTATGCATGTATCAAAATATCACATGTACTCCATAAGTATGTACAATTATTATTAATCAATAAATATAGGAAAAAAGTAAACATTTTTGGTATGATAAAAAGCCAACTGGAACTTACATACACCAAAAATGCACAGTGTATGTTGTTGAGAAAACATTTATTTTGAAAAAGAGTTTTCACAAATCAATAAGGACCAATAATACTTTCTAAAAGGAGCAAAATATATAAAGAGTTCATAGAAAATACAAATGATTCTTAAACTTATAAAAAGATGCTCAACATCACTCATGATAAAAACACAAACTAAAACAGGGTGCCCTTCCCCTCAGTCAGACTGCTAAGTGTTTGATATACATTGTGGTGGAAAGGGAATGGAGAAATAGGCACACTTCCATATTGCCGCTGGGAGTGTACAATTTCTATGGAGAACAGTCTACATACATGCATACACTTTTAACATAAATATTCCTCTTCTAGAAATTATCCTGCAGATACACTCACACAAAATGATCTGTGTACAAGGATGTTGTGTTATACTGTTTGTAATAGGAAAAGTTAGGAATAATCTAAATGTTTATGTATAGTAAACTAAGTAAATCATGGTACATCTATGTGTATTGGTACATGTAACATACCAATTAGAACATGAAGCTAATTAAAAAGAATGAAGTAGAAGTAGCTCTCTACATACAAATATTGAACAACTCCAAAATGAAATGTCAAGGGAACAAAGCAAGGTGCAGAACAAAATGTAAAGCTACCAATTAACTAAAAAGAAAAAAGAACATGCTCTCTTAAACAATACATAAGACACTGATAACAGTGGTTGTCTCTGTGGAGGGTAACCCAGTGGCGGCTTAGAGCAAGGAGGAAGAAGGAAACTTACATTTCACCACATACTCTTTTTGAGTTGTGTTCCACTTGTATATATTACCTCAAAAACTAAAATTTGTAAAGCTTTTTTAAATATAACTTCTTTTCTCTGACTTATGCATCTTCTCAATTCTTAACAAATATGCACTTAGTGTCTATTCTTCCAAAGAGGATGTCATGTTTGTGGATATTCTTGCTTTGTTCCAGGGACAGGCAAGATAAATTTAGCCCTTAAGGGTATCAGTGTTTCAGTTTTCATTGTGATTATGGTCTGCCTGAGAAAATAAAAATAGATAACACTAACTCTTTCTAAAAAGTCCTTCAAATCATTTTTGTTCTTAAGCAAATCTGTTGCCAAACATCAAAAGGTTTTTATTTACCTTCGTGTCCAAAGATAAACTGTTTTTCAAAGGTGCTTCTTATTTTACCAAAAACAAAACGAAAATAAGATTCCTCAAAGTTTTATGGGATGTAGCTGCATCAGGGTATGAAAGAATGTCTTCTTCAAACAAAAGAAACATTTTGTTCACGTTTTGTTTGAATCTCTTTCCTCTTTAGAACTGCTATGCCAAGTTTCAACCTGAAAAGATGTGCCTGTAATGGATGTGCTGACAGACCTTTATCTAAAGAAACAGGAATGTAATACAATCATTCTTAGCCAGGTGTGTTGAATATTTTTCATTATTTTAAAGTCTCTACAAGCATTTCTTTAAAAAACCTATGCCCTTGTTGACACTAATTCAGAGTAATAGAAAAGTTTACTTAAGTCATGAAGTCTCACATATTAGAGACTACCAAACTATACTATTGAGCCACATCAATTTGACATTAATGAGATGTAAATGAGTGTATTTATCAGTCTCAATAAACCCACAAAAGTGTTTCAACCAGAACATCATTAAGGACAGGGGGGAAAATGTTCAGGAAATACATGCATCTCAGTTCTTTCTATTTCTCAGACTCCTTTCTTCTTCAGAACTTTGTGTCCAACTTGGTTTTCCACTGGGAAGAATCCAAGCTGTAATGTCAGCTTTGGGTATCTTGCCAACGTTGAAAATTTTGAGATACCCTAAAAATGGTTGACACACTGCATTACCTACTAAAACAGATTCCCTATGATTAGTTTTGCTGCTTCTAGTTGAATAATTACTTTTTAGAAATAAGACTAAGTTTTTATTACAAGACAATATCCCCCACTCCTCCACCTCCACTTTCTTAAAAGCAATAGAAAAGTCTTGTCATGGGTTTGTTTTTTATTTCTCTTTTCCAACCATCATTTTCCTCAGTTACAGCTCTAACTTTAGCATTTTATTGGGATTTATTCGATATGATATTTGAGCCACTTCCCAACTAGCCAGACAATATAGTGTTCATACCACCCACAGCTATCTAGTCAGCTAATGTCACCTCCCAGCTTAGAGCCCTCAAATTGCACCCTATCTTGCTCAGAGTAAAAGCTGAAGTCTTATGGATGTCCCACAAGTACCGTCTTATGTTCAGACCTCATCTCTACTGAGGCAGGAGAATAGGGTCAGGAGGCAGGGACCCTAAGGCCAATTCACGCTGACTTCCTAGATCTAAATCAGAAGGGAAACCCCAACTTTCCACCGCCATGTAACAAAAGTATCAAAGGCTACTACTCCCTTTGCAACACCCCCCTTCTGCCCTCAGATGAAAAATGGAAAGTACCTCTGATTTGTCCCCTCCCACCACCAATCAGGCTGGTCACGGGCCTAGTCTTCATTTGCATAGGGGTGTAACTTTGTAAACACTTCAGCCTCTGATTGATCATGAATGGTGACCAATCAGACTGGTCACGGGCCACTACTTCATTTATGTAGGATGTAACTGAGTAACCAGTGGGAAACCTCCAGATGGCATTTAAACCCCAGAAAATTCTGTAACCACTTCTCTTGAGCTGCTTGCTGAAGTCTGCTGTCATTCTGTGGAGTGTACTTTCATGTCAATAAATCTGTGTTTCTGTTGCTGCATTCTTTCATTGCTTTGTGTGTGTTTTTTCCAATTCTTTGTTCAAAATGCCAAGAACCTGGATAACTCCTAGTCAAGACTCTCCACTGGTAACATCTACCACTCCCCTCCTCTGCTCCAGTCATTCTGGCCTCTTTGCTGAAGGGCAATATTCTGATCTTAGTACCTTGGTACTAACTGTTCCTTCTGCCCCGCACACTCTTACCCAGAGTGAAAGTACACCTTCATCTTTGTTGAAAATCTTCGCTATTTGGGTGATGGTTATGCTTGAAGCTCAAACCTCACCGTTAAACACTATATGTATGTAACAAACCCACACATGTACCCCCCGAATCTAATATTTAAAAAAAATTTTTTAAAGAAACAACATTGACTTCTCAAAGAAGCACTCCTTGATCACCACCCTCCCCCTACCACCCTCTTTTTTTTTTAATTGAGACAGAGTCTTGCTCTGTCTTCCAGGCTGGAGTAAAGTGATGTGATCTCGGCTCACTGCAGCCTCCGCCTCCCAAGTTCAAGGAATTTTCATGCCTCAGCCTCCAGAGTATCTAGGATTACAGTCACGCACCACCAAGCCCAGCTAATTTTTGTATTTTTAGTAGAGATGGGGTTTTGCCATCTTGGCCAGGCTGGTCTCGAACTCCTGCACTCAAGTGATCTGACCAACCTATTTAAAACTGAAACAACTCCCCAATCCTAGCAATCATTTTCCAACTCCTTTGCTTTATTTTTTGCATAGAATATGCCACCTCCAAGCATGCTATAAAATTAATTTATCCATTTGGCTCATTGTCTCAATTTCCACTCTAGAATGGAAATTCCATCACAGCAGGAATATTTCTCTTCTGTTCTGTTCACTGTTATATCCCTAGTACCTAGAATAGTGTTGAGTATATGGCAGGTCCCAGGGCTGCTGCACAGAACCTGGCTGACTATGTACTATACAACGTCACAGGACACCATTCCCATGGTTTTGGAGTGGTACAATGGGGTAGCCCTGTCAAGGAACAAAGTATTTGCTTACTACCTACTTTATGATCTCTAAAATAACAACTTTCACAGATGGTTTAAGAACCCCATGAAGCTTTTTTTATTTTTGCCTCCTTTATGTTTTCATAGTTTACTTTTATTACATAGAAAGCTGGTGTTGGACATTGCACAGAGAGATAATTATCTGATTCTATCAAAGGAGAAATACTTCTCTATTTCACCTAAATCTTTAATAATCCTCTAAATCATGAGACCTGATAGGATCTAATTGTTTCTGCCAGGCCCCTAAAAATCATATTAATGAACTATCACTCAGGCTAAACACTTTTTTTTAGTTGCCCCAAGTTTTCAACTTTCTCATCAAAATGAAAGAAATGTAAAAGTAGTTCTTCAAAGAGATTCTACAGGTAAATTAACTGAGAATTAGGAAAGAATCTAAAATGCTAAACCTTCATATATTCCATAAATACAAACCAAGGAGAAGTTGGCAACTATGTTCTTTTCTCTTTTTTCCTAATCTTTTAGAAATGAGTTGCAGATTCTTCACATGATCCTTCATTCATTCAAAGCACTAGAATTACTTGGAAGAATATTCGTTCAAATTTAATGTATTACAATAAACCTCAAATTGATATTTCCTTGTTGTAGCTGCCAAACTTTAGGTAGGCCATTTGTTTTTCTTTTGTTTTGCATAATTCACATGGATTTGACAACACAATGGTTGGTACTGTAGTGAAGCAACACATCCTGAGAGGATATTCTTGGCAAGTTAAGAGCTGAATAGGATTACAAAGGCTACTTTACACTATAGCTTTTACCATTTACAGTGGAACACTAAAATTTTGAAAGATGAGAATTATGTTTACTCTCTCAGACATACTTGCATATGCTTTACACACACGCACACTTTTTTATAAGTACTCTAAATCTTAAGCTTCTGTAATTGTATTCCTAATAGTTCCAGCCACAATGCTGAGAACAAAGCAGGAATTCAAAATAAATATTTGTAGACCAGTGTATCACTGGTTGACAAAAAGATGTAAGATTTTCAAGTACAAGGAAAGGAGCTACAGTAAAATACCCTAAGTTTTTTAAATTACAGTTTTTATGTTGGGATCATTGTAGATTCACATTGAGTTATAAGAAAGAATACAGAGAGATTCTATGTAACCTTTCCCCAGTTTCCCCAATGCAGCATCCTACAAAACTACAGTACTTTATCAGAAGCAGGATACTGCCATTGAGACAGTCAAGACATAGAGCATGTCTATCACCACAAGGATCCATTCTGCTGTTCTTTCACACGCATCCCTCTACTCCCACCCCCACCCAAACTCCTTAAATCCTGGCAACCACTAATTTGTTATTCATTTCTATAATTCCATCATTTAAAGAATGTTATATAAATAGAAACGTGTATATAACCATTATGATTTTTTTCTCAGCAGAATTTCCTAAAGATTCTTCCAGGTCATTGCCTATATAAATGGTCTTTTCCTCTTTACTGCTGAGTAGTATTCCATAGTATGGATATATCACAGTTTGTTTAACCATTCATCAATTTAAGGACAACTGGATTCTTTCCATTTTGGCTATAACAAATAAAGCTATTATAAACATTAGTGGAAGGCTTTTATCATTAGATAATGTCTACTGTCTCTGGTAATTTTCTTTCATCTGAAGTCTACTTTACCTGATATTAATATATCTGCTTTCCTTTGATTGATCTTTGCATGACACCATCTATCCTCATTATTTGTGGATTCCATATTTGCTAATTTGCCTACTCACTAAAATGTATTTGTAACCCCAAAATCATACTTGCATTGCTTTTGCAGTCATTTGTGCACAAGGACAGTGCAGCTAAAAAAATAAAAAATAAAAAAATTGAGTCACTCCATATACATGTTCCTAGCCAAGGTCAAACAAGTAAATATTTTGCCTTCTTGTTTTAGCTCTCAGGCTGTAAACAACTGTTCTCACAGTTTATTTAGTGCCACAGTTTTGATATGTTTGTACTTTTTGTTGGCGATTTTACTGTTTAAAATGGCCTCAAGCATAGTACTAAAGGCCTATTGTTCCTAAGCAAATGAAAGCTGTGATGTACCTTACAGAGAAATCATGTGTGTGCGATAAGCGTTCAGATATGAGTTCTAGTGTTCTTGGCAATGTTCAAAGTTAATGAATCAATAATATATACTCAGTAAGGTGTCTAAACAGAACACACAAAATAAAATTATTCATTGGCCAGTGGAGAAAAATGTGGCCAGAGGCTTGCAGGAATCTAGCTCTGTATCTCCCCTAGGAACAGCAGTTTAGTATTTGCTAATTCAGCATTCACAGCAGTTATACAGAACTACCATGATTAACAAGAATCAACTACATATGTTTTTCTCTCCTTTCCAAATTGCCTATATGTTTATATATGAAGTAAGTTTCTTGTACATAGCATAGAGTTGGATCATGTTTTTCAATCAATTCTGGCAATCTGTTTTAAATTGTTACATTTACACCATTAACACTTAATGTAATTGTTGATATATTAGAACTTGTCCACCATTTTATTTCTTATTTTCTATTTTTCTTCTCTGTTTTTTGTTTCTCTAGATTTTTTTTCATCCTATCTTTCTGTGGGTTCCTTGAGCATCTTTTAGAAATTTGCTTTATCTACAGGGTTTTTAGATATATCTCTGTGCATGGCTTTTTTAGTGGTCACTAAGTATTATACAAATGTAACATACATAACATCACAGTCTACTAGACATACATACATAACAGCAAAGTCTACTAATGTCATCATTTTACCATTTTACTATATTTGAAATATAGAGACCTTACCTCCTATTACATCCCATTGCCCTTCTACATTTACAATATAATTTTCTCTATATACATTTATAATCACATTAGACAGTTGATATGGTTTGGCTCTGTGTCCCCACCCAAATCTCTTGTCGAATTGTAATCTCTAAGTGTCAGTGGAGGGGCCTAGTGGGAGGTGACTGGATCATGGGGGTGGATTTCTCCCTTGCTATTCTCGTGACATTAAGTTAGTTCTCACAAGATCTGATGGTTTAAATGTGTGTGGCACTTCCTTCTTCACTCTCTCTCTCCCGCTCTGCCATGATGAAGATGTGCTTGCTTCTTCTTCATCTTCCACCATGATTGTAAGTTTCCTGCAGCCTCCCAGTCTTGCTTCTGTATAGCCCGTGAAACAGAGTCAATTAAACCTCTTTTCTTCATAAATTACCCAGTCTCTGGTAATTCTTCATAGCAGTATGAGAACAAACTAATACAAAAGTGTAATTATTTTCACCTTACCTGTCAAACATAATTAAGAAAACTCAAGAGGAAAGAAAAGCCAATGTTTTTACCAATATATTTGTTTGCCATGTTCTTTCTTTCCTTCCTAATGTTTGTTCCATAGTTTTTTTGTTTGTTTGTTTTGACAGAGTTTTGCTCTTGTTGCCCAGGCTGGAGTGCAATGGCATAATCTCAACTCACCACAATCTCTGCCTCCTGGGTTCAAGCAATTCTCCTGCCTCAGCCTCCCAAGTAGCTGGGACTACAGGCATGCACTACCATGCCCGGCTAACTTTTGTATTTTTAGCAGAGATGGGGTTTCTCCATGTTGGTCAGGCTGGTCTCAAACTCCCGACCTCAGGTGATCCACCCACCTCGGCCTCCCAAAGTGCTGGGATTACAGACGTGAGTCACCGTGCCCAGCCATAGTTTCTTTTTTTATCATTTCATTTCTCTTTAGAGAACTTATTTTAGCCATTCTTTTAGGGTAGGTCTGCTTGAGCATGTTTTCTTTTATCTGAGAATGTCTTGATTTCTCCTTCTTTCCTGCAGAATATGTTTTCTGGATACAAGGTTCTGGGCTGACAGCTATTTTCTTTCAGCACCTAAAAAATATTGTGCCATTCCTCAGAGCTTGCAGTGAGCCAAGATCACGCCACTGCACTCCAGCCTGGGCAACAGAGTTATACTATACGTCTCAAAAAAAAATTTTATATATATATATATATGCGCGCATGTGTGCACGCGCATGTGCACACGTGCGCGCACACACACACATATTGTGCCATTCCTTTCTGGACTTCATAATTTCTGATGAGAAATACACTTTCATTCAAATTGGTTTTTCCTTCCAGGTAAGGTGTTCATTTTCTCTGGCTGAGTTCAAGATTTTGTTCTTTGTCTTTAGTTTTAAGAAGTTTAATTATAATGCCTGTTGGTGGGAACCTCTTTGGGTTCATCCTATTGGAGGTTCACTCAGCTTCATGAATCTACAGGTTTATGTCTTACCAAATTTGGAATGTTTTCAGCTACTATTTCTTTGTGTGCTTTTTTCAACCATGATCTCTTTTTGCTTCCCTTTTGTGACAATGATGACATGAATGTTAGATATTTTCTTATGAAGGTTGAGTATCCCTTATCCAAAAATGTTTGGGACCAGAAATATTTCAGATTTTGGACTGTTTCTGATTTGGGAATATTTTCATTATACTTACTGGTTCAGTATCTCTAACCTGAAAATCCAAAGTCTGAAATGCTCCAATGAGCAGTTCCTAAAAGTTTCGAATGTGGAAGCATTTCAGAGTTCAGATTTTCAGATGAGGGATAATCAACTCATAGTACCACAGCTCCCCAAGGGTCTGATCATTTTATTTTTCAGTGTATTTTTTCTGTGTTTCAAATGGAGCTATTTCTATTGCTCTATCATCCAGTCCACTTATTCTTTTCATCTCTTCCTCATTCTGCTGTTGAGCCCATTCACTGAGATGTTTATTTTGCTTATAGTATTTTTCAGTTATAAAATTTGCATTTGATTCTTCTTTGCATCTTCTATTTCTTTGCTGAGACCTTCTATTTCTTTTCTGGGGCTTTCTACATTATCAGTTGTTTCAAGCATGCTTGTAATTGCTTGTTAAAGCATTTTTATCTGGCTGCTTTAAAATCTGTTTCAGATAATTCTAAAATCTCTGTGATCGTGGTGTTGGCATCTATTACTTGTTTTTTTCATTGAGTTTGAGATTTTCTAGTTCTTCTTATGACAAGTAATTTTCAATTGAAACCCGGACATTTATATTATGTTATGAGACTCCACATCCATTTTAGTTGGCTTTCTCTGACGCTACTGCAGGGGCAATGGAGGGTGGGAGGTGTCACCGCCTCATCAATACCAGATAGAGGGACAAGTCCAGGTTCTCTAGTTGGCCTTCATTGACACTCAAGGAGGGGGAGAGTCTCCTCATACATTCTGAGTGAGAGTGAGAGTTGTAGATCCTCCATGTGGTATCCACTGATGCTGTGGTAAGATGGCCTCATTACTTCTGGAAGATAGTAAAAGTCCACTAGATCTCCTCTGACATCATGCCAGCAGGGCAAAGGAGAGGTGCATTTTTGTCAATTAGGCCACAAGTCCAAGATCCCCGCATGGTCTCTAATGACACCACAAGTGGGGATGTGGTGGGGGTGGCAGGAGGCTCATCACCGGCTGATGGGAAGGAAAGACCTCTACTTGGTCTTCTCTGACCCTACCCTGGCAGGGATGTTCAAATACCTCATCACAGCCTTATAAGAGTAGACATCTAAGATACTCACTCAGTCTTTGATGAATACATAAGGGTGGGGCCACAATTTTTTCTGTGTTTGTTTGGAAGAGAGTGGTTACTTTCTAAAAGTTTTGTCTTGCTAGATTATCCCTTTATGGGTCCTTTGTTAGAGAAAACAGGCTTTTGTTGGAGTTTTTTTTTTTTTTTTTTTTTTTTTGTCTGCACCATTGGCATCTCCAAGTTGTCCACTTGTTCAGCTCTAAGTCTGAGATATACAAAGCAAAAAGAAAAACCCAGAGAACTCAGTAATGTGTCATTCCTCAGGTCCCGAGGTCTCTAGCTGGTTTGCCTTATTCTTTCCACCTTTCAGAGTTTTCTTACATTTGTTTCATATATATACTGTCAAGGGTTTTTAGTTGTACTTAGAAGACAAACAGGAAAAACTACATTTACTCCATCTTCCTAGAAATGGAAACTCTCCAACATGTTAATTTTTAACAACACACTATGTAAAATGCAAAATTTTCACAAAGCAAACATGAGTGTTAATATTTCCTTTCTACATGTTTCATTTTTTCCTGAATATGGTCTCCTCTGTGAATCCTTTTCTGAGCTACCCGAGTCAGAATAAATTACTCCCTTCTTCAAATGTCCACAAGCATATCATTTACTTTTCTGTAATGCTTTATAATACCCAATGATCTCATCCTTGGTCATGTAATAAAGCAAATTGAAGATGAGAGCCATGTCAGATTCATGTTTAGATTCTCAATATCTAAATGTCTGATTGCAGACGTATATTATGGTAACTTGCACAGTGTGGGGCAAACAATGGATATCCAATAAATATTTGTTGACTGAATAAATGAACAAATGAATATTTATTCAGCAGTTACCCATATGTTCTAGAACTCAATAAGGATTTGTCTAACTGAACTAAATTGTTTCAACATCTGTCAGTCCAATCAATCCAAACTTATTTCTTCCCATGAGGAAAAGGGAAGCTCACAAACTATATCCAAAGTGTGATTATTGCAAATTAGTACTTTTCCCCAATTAATAATTAATCATCAGCAACTATTTTTTTATTTATACCCAGAACTGTCCATGCTACAAAAGAAGTAAAAGTCAGGATCCCTGCCCTCAGAAGCATCAAACATACTGTGGAGAATAAAAGATACATAATAATTAAAGGTAAATAATCATTAGTGAAATTGAAGTGTAAGAAAAATAGAGAACATAGGTGATCTGGATAATTAGAAAAGACTTCATATAAAAGACAGGACTTCAGACACACTTTGAAGGATAGCTAATATTTAGTTGGCAGAGAGGAGAGCAAAAAGAAGGGGATTTGGGGGTTGGGAACAATATAGAAAGATACAAAGATAGAAAGAAACATGGCCTAAGTGTGGGGACAGAGAGGTTCATTTAGACAAAGGAGATAAGGCCAGGTGTGGTGGCTCATGCCTGTAATCCCAGCACTTTGGGAAGCCAAGGTGGGAAGATCACAAGGTCAGGAGTTTGAGATCAGCCTGGCCAACATAGTGAAACCCTGTCTCTACTAAAAACACAAAAAAATTAGCCGGACGTGGTGGCACACACCTGTAATCCCAGCTACATGGGAGGCTGAGGCAGGAGCATCACTTGAACCCGGGAGGCGGAGGTTGCAGTGAGCCGAGATCGTGCCACTGCACTTCAGCCCGGGTGACATTGTGAGACTGAAAATTAGAGTTTCAAAATTAGAGAAATCAAAAAATCACCATCATCTGAACTACATTACAATTTATAAGAAGTTTTAAACATGCATTTTCTCATGTAAGCCACCAAATATCTTTAATAAAATGCAGAGGACGAACGTGAAGTGACTTTAATCTAGGTCTTCCGGCACTCACCCATGTAATACGCACACACCATTTACTCTCTGTAATGTTCAAATGGTGGGGGTAGATTTTTTTTTAGGAGAAGTGGGGGTGATGTTTCCCCAGTGAGATAACTCTGGCAATATTTAGAAAGCTAGATCAAAAAAGAGAGACTAGAAAGGCAGCAGTAAGGAAGAAGTAAATCTGGGAGGTATTTCAGAAGAAGATAGATGATTTGATAGAAGGGAAAGGAGGGCAGTCAAAGCTAAAGTTTCTGATGTAGGCATTGAGGAAAACACTGATACCTCATCAAGGGAATCAGAAAACCTAAATGATGCCTAAAACTCCAGTTTGCTTTTTAACACTGAGTTCAGGAACTATATAGGCTTTAGAAAAGCAGGACAGAAGAGGAGCATCATGCCCGGGAGGCTCTTTTACTCACTCCTTCTGCTTCCTAACACATGGTGTACAATGAGAGCTGCTAAAACAAAAATAAAAACCTTTAGCCTCTTCAAAGTCTAGAGACCAAAAGCCATATTTGAAAGGCCACCTGGTCATCTCACCCAAGATGGCTCTAGCCACCTTGTGATATATAAGTAGATATAGTTTTTGATTTACCAGCATACTTTCCCATGTTCTGGCTTTATTTTCTTTAAGATAGTCCTCTCTGATCCCCACACTCTGGTCTAGGTTGACTGTCAATCACAATACCATTCCTCACCCTGTACTCTGCACCTAAACTACAGAGCTGGGATGACTCAAGTAAGGCAAATCAGAATCTTTCCTGACATTGGTATACAGTGTATTAACTATATTCTGTTATTTTCTGTATTCTTAATGTTCTGGCATCCAGGGACTTAATGGACCAGGAGGGACTGTCCCTCACAGCATTAGCTAATTTCTAGTGATAGCAAATAACACCCCTGTAACTGTGCCTTTCATACAGAAACTAGCCAATCCAAAGCCCATCCCACCACCATGACCTCCCTTATCAAATCCTCACACACTAAGTCAATATTCTCCTGCCTTTATAACCACAGGGCTAGATACCAGACGTCCTGCTAAAGAACTCTACACCCCAGAGCCCACGAAAATCATTCAAACTAGCCAAACCTGAGCCTGCTTGCCTGGACTCATCCATTCCTTTCCACAAACCCCAAAATAAAGGCTCTTTTACTCACTCCTTCTGCTTCCTAACTGACCCTGGTGCTTCCCTGTGTGGTCTGCATGGCATTGTGTGCTCCCATATCATAGGAGGTATGAGTAACAAATATATATTCACTGGCAATTTTCTCCTGATCTCCTGGCCTCACTATACCTGAATAAAAATAAAATCTACATTTAAAATATATAGATGTTGGAAATAAAAGTTATTTCCACTGGGATTGCTGAAATGCGAACCTGGAGGTACCCATTTGCCTACCATATACTGAGAGCCTGTCTTTGGAATGAAAATAAGCAAGACAAGCTAATCCAAGAGATAGAGATCATAGGGAAAGAGATGAGCCCATATCATATTTGAACCCTGGAGAACCAGGCATGCCTAAATCCAGATGCACCTATGAACTTACTAATTATGAACGTTACAAATTCTCTCATTTGGTTTAGTCCCATCTTAGTTGCATTACTTTCACTTGAAACTATATGTTCTGATTCAACATCTCCAAATTCATCACCTTCCCCTAAATCTTCCCTAACTCAGGATTTCCCTCTTTCTGTTAATGAAACCATAATTGTCCCTATAATTCAGGCTCGAGAGTGTAAAATCACCTATTCATTCCACACGTATTCAATCAGTCATTAAATCTCATCATTCTATTCTCCTGACATCTCTTTCTTCTGTTCCTACCAATACAATATTTATCACTTCCATTCATGTCTTCCTTATTGCTCTCACTTGGCAATAGCATCATATGTAGCTCATCTCAATTATCTCTTCTCTGAAATCTTTTATCTGCCCTAGCCAAACTACTCCCTTGCTCTGCTTTTTCCTTGCTTTTTCTCCCTTGCTTTTGCCTCTCCCTTTTCTGCCATTCTTTACCCCAGCTCTCCTACAATAATCTTGATTCAGCTCAAGCAAGATATTTTCCAGGATACTTTTCCTGACCTGCCCTTTCTTCTCACAGGTCATGTTGAATGTCCTCTTCTATGGTTTCCTAGGACCCTCTGCTTACCTCCTTCAAAGTACCCCACGGTCTGAGTTTAAATAATCCAGAGCATATCACTAGACTGAAAGATTTTCAAGGGAAGCATTGCTGTCATATGGATGATCTAGCCAGTATATACTGAGAGCTTAAATAATGCTGTTGAGCTGCCCAAGTGAATTGTGTTTCCTTCATTCCTATATCATCATCATTCAGCATGTGTGTGGTACAGCGGCAGCTAGATTCATGCTGCCTGTCCAGTGAAGGGCCTCCCCATCTCCAGTCTGTTTGTACTTCTATCCACACAAATGACCACTTCAGATTAATCTTGGCTCACAACCTTACTTGGTGGTTAATGATTTCAACAGCATTTTCATTAGCACCTTAGGATGCCTTTACCCTTACTCTTCACCTCCTTTCTTATTCCTCAAAGCTAATTTTGAATTTTCTCTGTGTTGGCTCCAGGGTATATAATGCCGTCATCTACATTCCCAAAATCATGCCACTATAAACTAAGGCTGTCTGACCTCAGTCATATCCTCTGCATTGCTGCACAACCCTTATATTTATCTTCAGTTGACACCTATCAAATTCTCCACAGCAGCTGTTATGAAATTTTTCCATTCTCTTTAAGCCTCAAATATCACTCCTACTCCCCCTCATGCTCAGAAAAAGCTCTCCTCTTCTACATAACTGAAGAAACAATAGTATGACCATGACATGCTTTGTCTTTCTTCATCCTCACCTTAAAGTTCTTCTATCCCTTTACCTGTACAGTCATTCTGAGCTCCCGTCCCAGTGAAAAAATTGCCCATCCTCCTTTCCAAAGCCAAATTCTCTGTTTGTACTGTACCAATTATCTAATTTTTCTCTTGTTCCTTTGCTCCTTCTCTTTACCAGATACGAATGCTTAACAACTTTGGACCAAACAAGTATTATTTCATATTTCATATTTCATTATTAGCTAGCATTTCTTGAGCATTTACAATGTGGCAAGTGTTCCTGTATTTTACACAGATCATTTCATTTAATTTTAACAATAACTTTCGATGTTCTTGACATTATATTCCCTATTTTATGGATTAGGAAACTGACACTAGTAAAAATAGAAATTTGCTCAAGGTCATACAGTTTTTTTTAATTTATAAACTCCAACTTTCCAAAGAATAATTTAAACTCTTTTGATTCTTCTCCAATATTGCCTTCCTCGCTTCCTTTATGTTTCTACGGTGTGTATCCGAGTCCTTCACTGCTTTTCCAGTCACAGAGACTTATAATTGAGCATTTCTGTCAACAGAGATGGTGAGACACACACACACAGAGACACACACACACACCATACCCCCCCACACACAATTAATATTTGTTCAATATAAATTTGTTAAGATGTTGAAAAAATGAAGTCAGCCCTTAGAAGTATATAAACACATATCAGCACTGCTCTTTTCTCTTTATCTCAACTGCAATCACTTTTATAATTTTTTAAGCACAAATGGTTTACAACTGTGCAAAAGAAACTAAAGATTTTCTTAAGTTTCAAAAATGCTCAGAGCCTGTGTATTTTCTTTAGTTACCTAATCTAATCCCATGGTCCACAGCTTGGCACAGTCTCCACAGTTCTCAAGAGGGACAAGATTAGGCCCAGAAAGGAAGAGCATACAACACTATCAGCTGAAACTGTTTCCTCATCAGGAGGGCCAAGGCTGACAACAGGTCAGCTGAGGAAACAAACATTTCTTCCATTGACAAGTGTTTAATTGGACATTTGGAGAATCTAATGTCATGTATGCAGATGCAAATGTTTGAGGAGTTGTTTACAGTGTAGTTTGTGCCAGACAGGCTCCATTGCCAAGCCAGCACACAGCCTCCCATTATTCTGCTGGGCTCCACTTCTAAAGATGTTTCAGGGCTCTCTGAGCCTTGTAAATTTCCACATCCAAAGGCTCATCTGTGTTTTCAACGCAGAGTCCTTTTTCCCTTGTGAGTAGACATCAGTCCTTCCCCTGCCAATCTCTGTTATTGCCTGTCCTGGTTCAGAAATGGGTTTGGAAAAATGACTTGAAAGGTGATAATCCATTCTCTAGAAAGTTTAACATTGAGATTTTGTTTTGTTTGAGACAGGGCTTTGCTCTGTAGCCCAGGTTGGAGTGCTGGTGCAATCTTGGCTCACTGCAGCCTCACCTCACCCTTACAGGGCTCAGGTGATCCTACCACCTCAGCCTCTCAAGTAGCTGGGACTACAGGAGTGCCACACCACACCCAACTAATTCTTGTATTTTTTGTACAGTCGAGGTTTTGCCTTGTTGCCCAGGTTAGTGTTGAACTCCCAGGCTCAAGCGATCTGCCTGCCTCTCAAAGTGCTGGGATTATAGGCATGAGCCACCACACCTGGCCAAGCATTGAAGTTTTAATATTTTTTGAAAAACTAACAAAAAGGAAATGCCAGACCCCAGCTCCTTACCCCAAAATTGGGTCTTAACTGATTTAATTATTTTGCGGATTGTTTCTGTTATTCATTGACCCAGGAAAATAAAGCTTAGTGGCTCAGCTAATAGACAAGTCCACCTAATTATGCCAGCTTTAAGGATGCAGTTCTTCATTAGGAAGATAAACAAGGATATACTACAAATAAACATTGAGGAATCCATTTATCTTCAAGAACTGGACCATTAATACTCTGCCCTGAAAAATGCAATGTAGAAGAAGATGCAATTACCAAAAGTTGTTATAATGCCTTCACTTTGCCCCCCTCCTATTATCACATATCTTCATCAAGAGAAATTTTTAAATATTAAAAGTTCCAAATTGAAAATACACATTAAAAATACTGTTTATGTGTAATGTTAAGGATATTTAATTCAAGAAAAGAATACTGAACAAAAATTCTGCCACTCTTGCAAAAGATATATCATTTAATGAGGACTATTATCCAAAATATACAAAGAACTCTTAAAAACTCAGCAACAAGAAAGCAAACAACCCAATTACAAAATGACTCAAAAACCTTAACAGACACCTCACCAAAGAAGATACAAAGTGGAAAATAAATATGTGAAAAAATACTTCACATCATATGTAAACAGGGAAATGGAAAAGAAAACAAGATACCACTACAGACCTAGTAGAATGGCCAAAAACCATAACATTGACAACACCAAATGCTGGTGAGGATGTGGAGCAACAGGAATGCTCACTCATTGCTGTTGAGAATGTAAAATGGTGGACCCACTCTGGAAAATAGTTTAACAGTTTCTTAAAAAACTAAACATACTCTTAACATATAATCCAGCAATGGTGTTCTTTAATATTTTCCCAAAAGAGTTGAAAACATGTCAACACAAATACCTGCACATTGATGTAAAGAGCAGCTTTATTCATAATTGCCAAAATTTGGAAGCAACCAAGATGACCTTTAGTAGATGAATGGATAAATAAACTGTAGTACATCCAGACAATGGAATATTATTCAGAGCTAAAAAAAAGAAATGTGCTATCAAGTCATAAAGAGACAGGGAGGAGATGTAAATGTATATTACTCAGTGAAAGAAGCGAATCTGAAAAGACTACATACTGTATGATTCCAACTATATGACATCTTGGAAAGGGCAAAACTATGAACACAGTGAAAAGATCAGTAGTTGCCAAAAGTGAGGGGAAGGGAGGGATGAACAAGTAGGGTACAGCAGATTTTTAGGGCAATCCAAACCCATAGAAAGCACACCACTAAGAGTGAACGCTAATATAAACCATGGGCTTTGGGAGATTATGATATGTCTGTATGGGTTAATCAATTGCAACGAATGTACCACTCTGGTGGGGAATGTACATGTGAGGGGAAGGTAGTACATGGGATATTTATTTACCTTCCTCTCAATTTTGCTATAAATCTAAAACTGCTTTTCGAAAAAAGTAAAGTATTTTTCTTTAAAAAAAGGCTGCCACTTGTTTTGCATTTGATATGTTCATTTTTTGCCCAATGGTCTCCATTGTACAAAAAGTCACACTAAAAATATTAGCATTTATTAACTAGTTCATTTTTCACACTGCAAAGATGGATTAATTATCTACTATGTTCAGAACAACTTCCATTGTTTCATATATACAGAAATAAAGAATATGTCCTCTTTGGTCTCAGAAAGCTAGTGAAAGAAGAAGGCAAATGACTATAATATAAAACAAACTAAATTCTTCAGTACTTATATAAACTAAAATAAAATCACAATAAAGTATTGCAGGATTATCTCTGGAGAGAATGAGAAAAAGATAACAGAAAAGATGATATTCCAGCTTAGCCTAGAAGGCTAAATTAATTTTCATAGATGTATGGTAGGAAGAGAATTTCCAGTTAAAAAACAAATATGAGCAAAGGTATGAACATTTATAGTATGTTCACCAATAATGTTAAAGAGTCTAGGAAACCTGGGAAAGCACTAGGGAGAAATGTAAACATACACACACACACACACACCCCACACACACACCCCAAATGTATTTTCAGCCCCATTTCAGACCTACTGATTCAGAACCTACAAGAAGTTGGGTGAGACCCCAAAATCAGTATTTTCTAAATCTTCGTAGGTGATTCATTATACATTCACAAGTACAGAATACATAGAGGGATACAGTCGGTGTTATGGGCTAAATTGTGTTCCCCAAAATTCATACGTTAAAGCCCTAACTCCCAGGACTTTAGAATGTGACTATTTGAAAATGGGGCTTTGAAAGAGGTGTTAAGGTAATGAGACCATCAGGGTGGGCCCTAAAACAATCTGACTGGTGTCCATATAAGAAGAGGAAACTGGAATACACAGAGAGATACCAGGGGTGTGCATGCACAGAGAGAAGACTATGTAAATACCTCGAGAAAAGATGGCCACATGCAAGCCAAAAAGAGAGGCCTCAGAAGAAACCAAACATGCAGACACTTTGATCTTGGACTTCCAGCCTCTACAACCATGAGAAAATTCATTTCTGTTGTTTCACCTACCCAGTCTGCAGGACTTTGTTATGGTAGCACTAGCAAATACAGTAGTAACATGATCCAACCTATGATCCAACTCTGAGGCAGTATAGATGATAAAGTGGTTTAAAATATTCTGCTTGGCCGAGTCAAGGGTTAGGACTAGCGCAATGACAGCAAGGATGTGGGCAAAATGCATAGGTAGACACAACAGCCCTTGGTGACTTATTAATTCTGAAGAAAAGGATTCAGGAAAGTTGGAGAATTAAGGGTAATCTCCCCGATTATGAGCCTGTTTTGTACCCTGTATTTCATACACATCAAATTACCTACTATCCCTTAGATTGAGAAGCCACTAACCTAAATAGAAAATACAGAAAAAGCATGTTTGGAAATGAAATCAATGAAGTGGAAACCAGATAATGGAAATCAGAAAGAAGTCACGTGTAGAGAGGAAGATCTTATGTGTATAGAAAGATTATTAAAGCCATAGGGTAAAGAGCACTGCCCACACTTCCAATTTCAGTACCAACATGTAAAGAACTTGGAAGTCAGCACTCATGTCCTTATAATAATGAAACAAAACAGAGTAAAAACCAGTGACTTTCCTTGGACCCCCTCCCCCAACAGAACTGAACTTGCAGGGCAAACTACCACCCTAAAATCTGGAGAGACAGGCAAATCCAGAGAGTCACAGCCAAGATCTACTTACCTGGAACAGAAGCTGCTGGAACCATAAAATGGTAGGAACTCTGAAATGGGAATTTTGACAAATTACTGGAGGCTGAGTATAGACTAAAATGAGAGTGAAAAACACCTAGGGCCATAGTCTTGGTAGGGAAGATACCCACAAATTTGGGTAATTACAAGACAACTACCACAAAAGAACAAAGACAGAAGGGAAACTGAAGTACCAATGGATAGTAATAGTGGCTAATACTAACTGAGCATTTACCATGTGGCAGGTCTGTCCTAAAGGTTTCCATTTCCTAACCCTTACAACAAACCCATATGGCAGTGCATTTGTTTTCTATTTCTGCTATAACAAAATACCACAACTTTGGTATCAGAATACAAATTTATTATTTTGCAGTTTTGTAGGTCGGAAGTCTGACACTGTATGCATCATGTAAAAGCAAGGTATTGGCAGGGCTGCATCCCTTTCTGGAAGCTCTAGGAAATAATCTATTCCCTTGCTTTCCTCAGTTTCTAGTGGCCACCCACATTCCTTGGCTCATGGCCCCCTTCCTCCATCTTCAAAGCCAGTGGCACTGTCTCTCTTTGAACATTCTTCCACAATCACATCTTCCAAACTCTCTGACTTCCTCTTCTGCTTCACGCTTCCACTTTTAAAGACCCTTGTGATTACATTGGGCCCACCAGGATAATCCAGCACAATTTCCTATTTTAAGGCCAGATGATTAATAATGTTAATTCCATCTGCAACCTTAATTTCCCTTTGCAATGTAACCTAACATGCACAGGTTTCAGGGATTAAGATATGGACACCATAGGTGGTGGTAGGGAAGACAGTATTCTGCCCACTGCAGACAGTTATAATTTGTATCTCAGTTTTATGGATGAAGAAATGGAGGTATAAAGAGTGTATGTGTTTGGCCCAAAGTCACATAGGTGATGGTGGTAGACCTCAGATTTGAACTCAGGACAATGACTTCAAAGCCCATGTTCTTAACCATTAAGCCACAGGAAATGCAAGGTGCCAGTGAGTTATTAGTTTAAGTTGTAAACACTAAAATTTGGACTGAGTAGGCAATGAAATGAATTCAGAATAATGCTGACTTCCATGATGTACCTTCTGCTTCTCAAAGAACTTAATTGATGTTTATGATACCTCCAGTCACTTTCTAGCCTTTCTTTGGTCCCTGATTTTCTTTAAGCTTTAGCTCAAAAAAGCTAATGAAAAGAAAAACCCTACAAAAGAATAGCCAGGTGTTTTAGATGGTAAATGTTGGTATACAATACAAATGGAATTAATGATTTAAAATACTCAAATGTAACAAATACAGGCTCAGATAAGTTATGATTAGCATAGATCCATTTGATTTTGATAATGAAAAAAGAATCTCAAAATTATGCTCTGGCACAAAAGAGATATATGTATATAAACATGGAAGATGAATTATATGAGCTACTTCACAGTATTATGAAAGGAGAGAGGTATATTTTCTTTTCATCATCACAACCTGTTAAAAGCTAGCTGGAAACAGGGGCTAAACCAGAGGTCTAAGGCACAAGGCCAGTAAGAGTAAGAAAGACTCTGGAATTCACTAAAGTCTTCATTTAAGGCTTTTGGGTTTTTTGTTGTTGTTGTCATTGTTGTTTTGTTTTTTACAATCTCTCATAAATGTTACAAGCAGGATGTGAATTTTCTGTAAATATGTAGGTGTGACATCAGCAAGATGGCAGAATAGGAAATCCCAGGCTTCACTTGGCTTCACTTCCCTCTACAGAAAGTCCAACAAGCAACAATCCAAAGACAAGAACACTTTTGTGAAAACTTACAAACTTGAGAAAGAAATGGAGACAGCTGAAAGAATAGGCCGCTGAATCAAAAACCACATTAGAAGAGGAACAATCTCACGTTGACCATATTGCCCCTCCTGCTTTCCCAAATCAGCATGGTGATGCAGAGAGAGGATTTTTTTTCTTTTCTTTTTTTTTTTTTTTTGAGACAGAGTCCCTCTCTGTTACCCTAGCTGAAGTGCACTGGCACAATCTCGGCTCACTGCAACCTCCACCTCCCAGGTTCAAGCAATTCTCCTGCCTCAGCCTCCTGAGTAGCTGGGATTACAGGCACACACCACCATGCCCAGCTAATTTTTGTATTTTTAGTAGAGACAGGGTTTCACCATGTTTACCAGGATGGTCTTGATCTCCTGACCTCATGATCCACCCACCTCAGCCCCCCAAAGTGCTGGAATTACAGGCTTGAGTCACTGTGCCCAGCCAAGAGGATCTTTTTAACTGGGCCCATACAGTAAAAAAACAGAGTTTCTAGACATCTGGCTCCCCAGCATTCTGAGACACTTCCCAGAAAGTCCACTCCTGTCTGTCTGACCTCATGGGGAATACTGGCAGTAATGACATGGCTAGACCTCCTGGGGTTAGGTATAAACAAAGAAAGGAGGCAGAGCTCACAGGGACCAGTGTGCAAATTTTGGTGATGGCTCTATGTTCCTCCCAGTGGTGGTGCAAAATCAGAGACACCAGCCAATGGTACAGCTCACTTGCGAAGCCAAGCACACTGTTCACAGAAACATGATGAGAAGGTCAGCCTGGTTTGAGTCTTTAGATGGATAGCCTCCATATCTAGCCTCAGAGACCACCCCAATGCCTTACCCAGGAGGGAGATGTGGAGATGACCAACACAGGGCACTTCTGTGGATCATAGGGGTTCACAGGGTTTGGACCCAGAAGTCCAAAGAGTGACTTGATCCAGACTCAGAGCCCACTCCAAGGCCCTACCCAGGAAGAGGCAATCCTCAACCATGCAGTTCTATGCCGCATAGCCTCCAGACCCCATCCATCCTGAGCAGCAACTCCACCTAAACTCAGAGTCCAGCCTGCAGCCCTGCATAACTGTTGAACCCAAAAAGTAGTACCACCCAGCCAGGAAATATACCCTACAACCTTGTCCAATGAGAAATTATAGCAGAGCCCAGTCAGTGGTCTCCCCCAGGCAGGGGAGCCTAGACAGCAGCCCCATCAGATCTCAGAGCAAAGGCAGCAGCCCAGCCAACTATAGCAAGCTCTTCCTGCATGGGGTCATTACCACCTGAACCAGTAAGAATCACACCCTAGACTAAGAAGTAAAGGCCAATCCCTGCCAAAGAATACCTGTAAAGACCAGAAGAACAAACTGTTGGGGCCAGATGCAGTGGCTTATGCTTGTTATTCCAGCACTTTGGGAAGCCAAGGTAAGTAGATCACTTGAGCCCACAAGTTCAAGACCAGCCTGGACAACATGGTGAAACCCCATATTTACAAAAAATACAAAAAGTAGCCAGGCATGGTGGCACATACCTGTTGTCCCAACTACTCAGGAGGCTGAGGTGGGAGAATCTTATGAGCCCAGGAGGTGAAGGCTGCAGTGGACTGTCATTATACCACTGCACTCAGAAGGAAGCTGTCTCTTCAAATGTGCAGACACCCATGAAAGAACACAAGGATTACAAATATAGACGGTCCCCAATTTATGATGGTTCAACTTACAACTATACAACCTTAGAACGTACTTATCAGGATATAACCCCATTGTAAGTCAAGGAGCATCAGCACTTATGTGGTTCAACTTATAATTTTTTGACATTACAATTGGTTTATTGGGGTATTAAACACATTTCTTACAAAGTTTTCAAATTACTATGGGTTTAACAGGACATAAGCCCGTCGTAAGTCAAAGAGCATCTGTAATCATCAAAAGAAGCTAACAAAGTTCCAATAACAGAATAAAAAATGAAGATCTATAAAGTGGCAGAAAAAAAAATCCAGAAGAATCCTTGTAAAGCAGTTCAGTGAACTATAAGAATATATGGATATAAAATTAAATGAAATTTGAAAAATAATACACAAAATTAGAATGTAGAAAAAGAAGTAGAAACAATAAAAAACCCTAGAGATAAAGATTACAATGACTTAATTGAAAAATACAATAGAAATCTTCAACAGCAGACTCAATTAAGCAGAAAAATCAGTGAGCTAAAGACAGAATATTTGAAATTATTCACCAGAGGAGAAAAAAGAAAAAAGAATGAAAAAGACGAAGAAAGCCTACAAGAATTATGTGACACAATCACAATCAAGGGAACTAACCTTCACATAATAGAAATTTCAGAAGATGAAGAGAGAGAAAAATGGCCAGAAAGTATATTTTAAAAGGAAATAGAAAAAAAATCCTAAAATTCATAGGGAATAAAAATAAAAATCACCAAGATCTTATACAAAACAAACAAAGCTGGAGGCATCATACTACCTGATATCAAACTATTGCAAAGCCATTAAAAAATCATCGAAGAGAAAGGATGCCTGCCTAAACAGGGTTTTAATGCAGATGAACATGCTGTATTCTGGAAAAAAAAAAAAAAAAGCCACAAAGGACATTTACTAGTAAGGAAGAGAAGTGAGCACCAAGATTTAAGGTAGGAAGGGATAGGCTAACTCTACTGTTTTGTGCAAATTCAGTCAGGTTTATGGTCAGGATTGTTATCTATAAAGTTGCTAACCTCCAAGTCTTGATGGGAAAAGATAAACATCAGCTGCCAGTCTTTTGGCTTAAACAAGAACAATTTTTCTGGATTGGTTCCACTGATGCTTTTTCCCTGAAGTCAGAGAGTATCTTGCCAGTAAGGGAATGCCTTTTAAAATTATTTTCATATTAGACAATGCCCCTGGCCACCTAGAACCCTATGAGTTCAACATCAACGACATCAAAGTGTTCTACTTGCCCCCAAGCACAACATCTCTAACTATCCTCTACATCAGGGGATCATAAGGACCTTGAAGGCTCATTATACACAGTACTCTGTGGAAAGGATGTGAACGCTATGTTAGAGAACCCTGATAGAACATCATGAAAGTCTAGAAGGATTACACCATTGAAGACACCATCACTGTTATAGAAAAAGCTGTGAGCCATCAAGCCAACAATAAGTTCCTGCAGGAGAAAACTGTGCCCAGCTGTTGTGTATGACTTCACAAGATTTATGACAAAGCCAATCAAGGAAATCATGAAAGTGATTGTGAATACAGTGGGAAAAAAGGTGGTGAGTGAAGATATCAAGATATGAATCTTGGAGAAATTCAAGAGCTAATAGACGCTACACACCAGAGGAATTGACAGAAGACAACTTGACGGAATGCTTCTGAACCAGTGCCTTATGATGAGGAGGAGGATATAAAAGTACCAAAAAGCAAATTAACAACAGACAATCTGGCAGAACCGTTCTGATTATTTAAGATCACTTTGACTTCTTTTATGACATGAACGCTTCTATGATATGGGCACTGAAGCTAAAGCAAATAGCAGAAGAAAGACTGATACTGTATAGAAACATTTTAAGATAAACTTTACAACATTTTCCAAAAAAGAAAAGTAGCCATACAGAAATTATGATGTATTTCCAGAAAGTTACACCAAGTGGGCCTGCCTCTCCTCCCTCCCCTTCTACCTCCTCCACTTCTTCCACCTCAGCCACCCCTAAGACAGCAAGACCAACCCCTTCTCTTCCTCCTCCTCCTCCGCCTACTCAACATAAAGATGACAAGAATGAAGACCTTTATGATTATTCACTTCCACTTAATAAATAGTAAATATATTTTCTCTCCCTTATGATTTTCTCAATAAAATTTTCTTTTCTCTATCTTACTCTATTGTAAGCATATAGTATATATATTACATGTAACATATAAAATACGTGTTAATTGGCTGTTTATGTTACTGGTAAGACTTCCAGTCAACAGTTGGCTATTAGTAGTTAAGTTTTGGGGGAATCAAAAGTTATAATAGAATTTTCAAATGTAGAGGGAGTCAGCACACCTAAACCCCGCATTGCTCAAAGATGAACTGTATAAGGAACTCAAACAACTCAATAGCAAGAAAACAAGCAACCCAATTAAAAAATGGACAAAGAACCTGAATAGACAATTCTCAAAAGAAGACATAAAAATGACCAACAGATATATTTAAAAATGCTCAACATCATTAATTATCAAAGAAAAGCAAATCAAAACTGCAATGAGATAATATCTCACCCCAGTTAGAATGGCTACTATGAAAAAGACAGAAAATAACAAGTGCACTAGGCACTGTGGCTCACTCTTGTAATCCAGCACTTTGGGAGGCCAAGGGGAATAGATTGCTTGAGCTCAGGAGTTTGAGACCAGTCTGGGCAACATGGCAAAACCCCATCTCTTCAAATATACAAAAATTAGCCAGGCACAGTGGCACACTTGTAGTCCCAGTTACCTAGGAGGCTGAGGAGGGAGGATGGCTTGATCTTGGGAGGCAGAGGTTGCAGTGAGCCGAGATCACACCCCTGTACTCCAGCCTGGACAAAAGAACCAGATCCTGCCACAAAAACAAAATTCTGGTGACAACGTGAAGTAAAGGAAACTCTTACGCATTGTTGATGGGAATGTAAATTTGTATAGCCATTACTGAAAACTTTATGGAGAGTCCTCAAAAAAACTAAAGATAGAACTATCAAATGATCCAGCAGTCCCACTTCTAAGTACATATCCAAAGATTTGAAATAATTATATTAAAAAGATATATGGAATCCCATGTTCACTGCAGCACTATCCCATGTTGACTGCAGCACTATTCACAATAGCCAAATTATAGAATCAACCTAAGTGTCCATCAACAGATAAATGGATAAAGAAAAGGTGGTATATATGCACAATGAAATACTATTCTGCCTTTAAAAATGAGGAAATTCTGTCATTTGTGACAACGTGGATGAAGCTGCAGGAAATTATGCTAAATGAAATAAGCCAGACATAGGCACAGAAAGACAAATACCACATGATCTCACTTCTATGTGGAATCTAAAACAACAGAACTAAGAAGCGTAGAGTAGAATGGTGCTGACTAAAGTCTGAGGGGTTGGGAAAAATGGGGAATACCAAAGGGTTCAAAGTTTTAACTAAACAAGAGGAATATGTTTTTTGAGATTACGTTGTCACCATGATGACTATAGTTAATTATACTGTGTTGTATATTTCAAAATCGCTAAGAGAGCAAATTTCAAATATTTTCACCACAAAAATAAGTATTTAAGGTGATGAGTAGGCTTATTAGCTTGATTTAATCATTCCACATTGTATGAAATGTTGTGTTATGACATATATCAACATTACTTTGTACCTCATAAATATATACAATCATAATTTGTCAATTTACAATAAAATAAAAAAGAACTTATTAATGCAAAAAAGGAAATATATATACACACATATACCCCATATATATTCCAATATATATCATGTACATGTATATTCATACATAATATAATTATTTTTGATTAATAAAATATACTATTAAATGTTCCATATCCCTATTCACTCATAAATTATATTATTTAACCTCATTAGTTATACTATTCAAATCTTGCATATTACCATTTGACTTTGTCTATTTAATTTGTCATGTAAAACAACAGATCTAAGGTGTCCTACAAGTAGCTTTGCTTATTTTCTCATACTTTGGATCATTAGTTTTACATATTTTGAAGATATGCATTTTTAGATGTTTGATGCAAAAAAGAGTCACAACTACCTCTTCTTCCTTACAGAGGTTATCTTTCATCAGTACAAAATAACTCTGGGTCTAATATAATGGTCTTTGCTTTGAAATATACTTGGTTTCATTTTAATACTGATGTAGAATTCCAGGACCATAAGAGTTTCTGGTTTTCTTACCCTGGCTCTCTATATTGGTGAATTTACATTTATGACTCTCTTGTGGTCTAACTGTCAGACTGAAGGCAGTGCCAGTGCTGGGCTTGTTTTCCATTTCCCAGCTGAGTTTTGCCCCATCCAATGGCCTACCTGTTAGGTACTTGGTAAACAGTAAAGGTAGCTGGATGGATTTAACTACGAGTCATGATGTCCATTATATTTTAAATGGTCTCTAACAATTAGAGGATCCAGCTGCAGATCCCCATCTTCCTATTCAATACCCAAGTCAGAAAAATCTTCACATATGATAAATATAGATATAGGCTACTATCTTAAGTCAACCCCGTATTTGAAAGTCTGGATTTATTCAGATAATAAAACAAGGAGTGACTGTTCATTTTATAAAGGGATTATTTGCCTCATAAAAAATTTAATCATAACACTTTGATATTGTGGACTCCCCTACCGCATTGAAAGTGTCATTTGATTTACATAGATAGGCTCTATGCACAACCCTTCATGAACATCCCCATTGTATATAGCATAATCGGTGCTAAGGATCCTTTCACGTCACTGTCTGTCTCCGCAGAGATCTTGGCTCTTTTGGTGTTCAAATACCATCTGCTTTACTTTTACATTTCCGTGATATGATACGGTAAGGGAAGGAGGGGACACACTGCAGCAGGCCAAGGTTCCAAGGTAAGACAAGGCTTCGATACAATGGACAAAGCAATGGACCCAAAGTCAGAAGGCTCTGAGTCCCTGCCAGCCACGGGATCTGAGCCACCTGAGCCATGAGACAAACTGCAGCCTCCTTCATGCCAGATTTTTAGTTTATAAAAGAAAGATAATAAGGCCTGGGTGCACCTACTTCCTAGGTTCTTATAACAATCAAATATAAAATTGCTTTTTAAATATAAGGTGCTATGCGAATGTTTTCTCCAAGGAAGTCTAATACCACTGCATCAAGAGAACACTGCATTGATCTGCCTTTTTCTTTGTTAACACCGGTTTGTCATAGAATTACTTAAATTTTCTGGAAAATTTCTCCAAATCATTATCCTTTTCATTTTTATCTTACTTTCCCTGTTACTCTTTGCTTAGTTCAAAGTCTCCAAACACTTTCTCTGCAAAATGAGATCAAGCCCTCTGCCCAGCACCCACACCTCTGAACAATCTCCTGTTTGTCTCTTCCTGACAAACTGAATAAGATGAGAAATCAAAGCTTGTGATATCTTACCATTAAAGAAGTACAATTATTTGGAAGCGCCAGCTCAAATTTCTTTTCTGTATTTCATATCTGCCTATACCTGTGTCTTTGGAAACCACCGCTCTCTGCAACACTCCTGCCATTTCCTTATCTTTGTTCCTTTGAACGACTCTGGTCTGTATTTCTCTTTTTCAGTTTCTTCTGGCAGCTTATAATAACCCCCCATTGTTTGAGTCTCCAATCTTCTTTCCTTTACTGGCACTTACACAAGAATCAGAGTTCTCTAAGAACTCGCCTGAAATATAATGTAATGGTCATTAGATAAGTATGATGTATTTTTTAAGTGAGTTATTAAACTGATGTGTCTTTTCAGACCGAGACCCTATTGTAATGTTTGGCTGAGGTCTTGACTGTGTGACATCACAGCACAGCTACAGAAAAGGCTATATCCTGGGATCTCCACCTGGATGTTCCACAGCTACCTCCGCTCACTCACCGTCTTTCTCCCGAAACTTCTTCCTCACCTTACATTTCTTACCCTCATTTGTGGCATCTCCACTCACCCAGTTAAGCAATTCCAAAACCTCAGATTATTTTTAAACATATCTCCCATATCCAGCTAGTCATTAATCCTGCTGTTTTCAAAAAGCCTCTCAAACCTATCTTAGTTTAGATCCTTATCCTATTTCATGAGAACTATGGCAATAGCATCTTCATTTTCCTGTGGCCTTCTGGCTCTTCATTCCCCAGTTCTTCTGAAACATTACTGTAGCTATTTTCTAAAGAAAATCCAATCATATCACTCCTCTGCTTAAAATTCAGCTTAAATATGCTGAAAACAGCCAGGTACAGTGGCTCATGCCTGTAATCCCTACACTGTGGGAGGCCAAGGCAGGCAGATAGCTTGCAGCCAGAAGGTCGAGATCAACCTGGCCCACATGGCAAAGCCCCGTCTCTACTAAAAATACAAAAATTAGCCAGGCTGTAGTGGCATGCACCTGTAGTTCCAGCTATTTGGGAGGCGGAGGCAGGAGAATCACTCGAACCAGGAAGCGAAAGTTGCAGTGAGCTGAGATCTTGCCATGGCACTCCAGCCTGGGTGACAGAGAGAGGCCTTGTCTCAAAACAAAACAAAACAAAACAAAAATAATGCTGAAAAGGATTATCTAGACTGTGATAAAGTTTAAATAACATGACATTCAAGGACCATCAATGTCTGGCCCTAGCCTTACCAGACCTCCCTACAGCCACACTGAAGTCCCATCTCCCGAAGAATGCCATGTTCCTACTTGCGTCCTTTTCCTTGCTCTTGTTGTTCTCCATTCTTGGAATACCCTTCTCCCTCTGCTTGGTCTTCAGGCTTTGAAATACAGTTTGAAATTCACCTTCTCTGCAAAGTCTTTCTGAGCTCCAATCACACCTCTTTCCTGGAAGAGTGAGTGACCACTACTTCCACATTACCCTGTGGTGCAATTGTTTGCAGATGGGTCACTCTCCTATTTAAATTTGTTCTCATTCATCTTTATCCGGCACATAGTACACACTCAATAAACGGTTATTGAAATTAATATTTTCTGAATAAAATAACTAAAGGAAAATTCCAGAGATCCAGAGGTACACCCCTCCAGATACTTCACTGCATTAAAGAAAAGGGCCCAGGAATAAAGAGAAAGAACTAATAATGTGACTATAACAAACACATGAATGGGTTGTTTGTTTTTAAAAGTTAAGTGGTTCAGGGAGGGTAGGAGGATAAAGTACATTTTAAAGCTCTAGCTTCAGGGCAAGTAATAAAAATTGTTGCTTTAATGTTTTTTTCATAATATTGTGAGCAATGGGAAGGTCTATTCCATCACACCAGCCTTCGGGGCAGAAAGTTTCAGCCTCCTGAGCTAAATCAAACTGGCATCAGCTCTTAGTTTTTCAGGCGGCCACAACTGGTCTCTGCTTTCCATGGGGCTAAACTTGGCTGACAAAAAAGAAACAAAATAATTTCCCACTTATTTTATGGGCCTCTCTTTTCCTCTTTTGCTCTCATCAATTAATTATAAGAGTTCTGGAAACCCATCCTGCATTCTTGTCTCTGGATTACACAGATGTAGGCATTGTTCTTTGTCTATACTAGGGATTGTTGGTCTTATAAAGAAGGAGGTTGGAAGGCAGTGTCTTACCAAGGGCACAAAGCTAGTCCAAGAAACAACACTGCTTGGCACTCATGGTTCAAAGCCCTTAAGTGCCATTCACTGATGACAACTCTTGATGCCACTCATTTTATATTCCCTAAATTGGTAAGTCTGAATACGTTTAAAATTAAGATGCATGGGCACCTAGGTCAAAGTATCAGAGTCTCCTAGAATCTCAATGGAATTCAATAATTTTCAAAATGATAAAACAACCAACTCCCTTATAATTCAGTCTTAATCATTTCATCCTATACTCTCATTCTAAATTCAGTTACCCAAATAACGCAGGGTTTGTATATATGCTTGAACACACACAGAGACCACATTCTTCAAAGTTACACAGTCTTTCCTGGCAAGATTGTCTTGTTTCTGGGAGAAACCCTGTTTCCATCTGCTTGAGTTCTAAGTCCTAACTGTCCCATTTTCCAAGTGCTGTTTCTAGTTAAGAAGGTCAAATAGGAATTACCATAGTATCTAGCTCTTAGGTATATAGTGACGATTAAATGGGGCAATATAAGTAAAAAGATTAAATATAACAGTGCCTGGTGTATGGTCAGTGCCCCATAAATATCAGCTTTGTAACATTCCATGCCTGTATGACACATGACCTCATAACTGGCTCTTTGGGTTGGCCCTTTTCACCAAGCAACACGTGTATTCCACTTCTCCTTATAAACTTGAATTAACTGAAGTAGGTAACATTAATTTCATTTTACTTAACACATTTGGAACTTTGTGTTTGTTAAATGTAGCATGCAAAAATATTTAAATACGTATGTATAATGACTTTTGAAGTGCCTTTAAAAAATCTCCAAGGTCCTTCCAGCTCCAAAATGTGATCCATGATAACTAATCTCAAATGCATGCAAAGAAATAGGGATGCAGTTCCCCGGATACACTGGGAATATATAGCATTGTCAGACTAGGTTGCACTGGAAACAAGTCAGACCCAGGACCAGGAGCCTGTGACAATGTAGAAGAAAATCTTGCCCTCCTTTCTCCCCACCAGCCTAGGGTTTATTATACTTATCTTGAGCTCCCAGGCTTTCTTATTGCAGATGTGGAGAAGAAAGGAAATGAGTTGTAAATAGCAGAGAAGACAGCAGAGACAAAATGCTATGGAATCTCAAACAGAGGAGGTGAAGTAAGCAGAACTCCAGGAAATCATCGGTAATTTCACCTTCTAACCCTGATAAAAAAGAATCCCAAAGGTTTAACTCAGGAAGGGTCCCTAGCTAAACACCTTCATTTTGGAGATTAAGAAATTAAAACCTACAGAGATCAAGTGGCAAGTCCAAGGTCATCCGGCTCTTCTGGAACCTGGGCCTGGAAACTAAGAACTGCTGCAGTGACCAACTATATTAAAGCTGTGTGCTAAGCCTATGTGTTTACAAACAGATAGTGTCTCTCTGGGCCCTATGTAGCCTTCTCCAGTCACCTGCAAATCAGCCAGCACCTGTCTCAGGAAAACAGACAAGATTCTTAATAACTCTGAATTCAAAAGAAACGCCTGGTTTTACGAACAAGTCAGAGTCATATGGTTCTGCCTTTACAGTCACCCTTATCTTTAAGAAATGAATGAAATATTATAGTGACAATGATTCTTTAAACGTCCAAAGTAGAAGTGAACAAAACACAAGCAAGAAAAAACCTAGGCATATTTTGTTGTAAGCAAACACATAAAGCCAAGTCCACCAAAAATGGAAATACCAGGGGGCGTTTCTGGAGATTATTTTAACAGCATAGAATAGAACTCTTTTTAAGTGGTCCCAATCAGAATGCCTCCATTTGCAAAAGTGCAACATTTACACAACTTTTTGGAAAGCTATCAAAACCTAGGAGTTGTAAGCCTGCATCTTCACTGCTTCCACTTCATATATCTTTATTTTCACTCATGCACTGATTCATTCAGTTCGATCTCATATGCACTCACTGACTTACTCATTTGTTAATTCACTCAGTTCTGCGGCATAGGTACTCATCCAGTTACTTATCGAGTAGCTCTGAGTCCTAAGTCAGATGGGACTTTGCCCTCATGGAACTTAGATTCCAGGAGAGTCTAGTAGCAGAAACTAGACGCATCAAAAGCGAAAGTACACGGTAAAATGCGAAAGGAACCCCAAAAGAACTGCATAAATCATACTGGAGGCTCAGGGGGACCAGGAATGTTTACAGATGGGGGGTGAAGCGGGGGGCTTGGGGCTGAGCCCTGTTGCTGACGGGAAGTAAAACCGTCTTGGGAAGGACGGCTGAGGGCCGTGCTCGCTGCTGTCCCGCAGCATCCTCCACCACCCCCACGTCACAGCTTCCCCATTTCTAGGCTCGGTGCCTCCAGTGTCACGAAGGGGCAGCCACAGGCTGCCAACCCGCCGCTCCCCAGCCAGCTCCTCCCGTCACTCCCCCGAATGATTGGTGTTGGAAGTCCGTCCCCGTCTGCCCCCGCCCCTGGCCTGCTGCAGCCTCAGCCCGCCCGACCGCCACGGGTAGGAGCCAAGGCCTCGGTCCAGCCGCCCGCGGGCACTGCCAGGTCGGCTGCAAACGCACCTGATGGGGCGGCTCCTACGGCGGCGACGGAGGCGGCTCCCAGGACCGGGCTCGCGGCCTAGCCTTACGGTGGCGGCGGCCACACCCCTGACCAGGCTGGGGCCCTCCGCGCCGCCCCGTGACTGCAGCCCTGCCTGCCGGCAAGGCCGCGGACCGAGAGGCGGGGCAAAGACCTGACTCGGGGGCCGGGCACCACCTCCGGAACGCCTCGGGGGGTCTCACTCGCCCTCCGAGGGCGACCTTAGGGACACAGATCGGCCGGAAGGCTGCTCAGCTTCTGGGCTGTGGCTTCTGTTAGAAAATTGAGTGTCGCCCTGGGTCCGGAGCCCCTAGGCCTGACTCCTTCGTGCAGGGGCGTCTCCCTCAGACTGGGTGGTGCGCAGGCCAGGGCCGCGTGCTTTTCAGAAGCACAGCCTCAGAGGCAAGGCGGGCGGCAGGGGCCTGAGAAGGCGCATGGCTTGGCAGAAGGGTCCTGTGCTTCGATGGGTGCCCGTGCAGGTAGAGAAGGACCGGGCTGCGAAGCTGAAAGGAAAACGTGAAAGGTTTTTGTGTTTCTCTGAGCCTGAGTAAAGGCCATGCTTTCTGAGCTGTCAAACGCCTCCCAGAGGGAAGCGATTATTAAACCGTTTTCCCATCCTGCCAGGTGTAGGATTGTTCGGCGGTGATGATGGAAGGCAGAAGAGATGACCTGAACTGAGAGATCAGAAAGAGTCTTTTCTCTTTCGCTTGTGCCTTAGTTATATGAGGGTGCCCAAGAAGAAAGGAGACTCATCTGATTACCTGGTGTGGCTTATCTCAACAAGTCACACGCATTCTGGTCACAGAGTATGTGCTCATTGTTTTCAATGCTTTATGTTTTGATAAGTGTAAATTCCTTTGTTTAAGGAAACTCTTATCAAATACAAACAGTTATCTTTGTGAAACACTGAGCAGTTCCAGTCTCTCCTCTTAACTAAAAAAACAAAACAGAACTTTTAATTTAAAAAGAAAAGAAAGAAAAAGCACATGCTCGCTGGGGGAAAAAAAAACCAAAAAACACAAAATGTGGAAAGTCCACTCACCTTCGGTTAACAATCCCTCTAAACCTTACTAGCCCTGTTGCCCACCGAAAAAAGTGTGAACTCTGTGAAGCATTGGAGGGTCCTCATAAACATGGCCCTGACCCACCTTTCCAGAATTATCTCTCGGATGCCATATCAAACCCCACTGAATTACTTTTTTCTCCAACCATCAACGGTAAAGGAAAAGTTTTTATTATTTCCAATCTGACATGGACCATTATTTCTGTAAAACACAATTCAAAACCAGCTAACAGATAAGAGACAAAAACTACAAGCACAGTTTTTATTACAAGTGTACAACGAGTATCCCAAAAAGCATAAAATTAGTTTTTCAATTTTTGGCTGTTGTTTTTTTTATTTCTAAATGTTTACTCACAATTTCTATACTTACCTGTTCATGGACCAGTAAAAAGCTGTTCATTGACTGGCGGTGGTGACTACAGTTTAAGTGGCGCTGACTTGCTGTTCGTTATGTCAAATGCTTTTCAACTTCTGGGCCTTTTCTCATGTTTAATGCCAACAAAGTTCTTTCCCACTCAAGTTTCAACTCGTAATAATAATAAAAGCTTCACATTTATTGAGTGCCTTGTGCTAAGATTTTCAATGCATTAACTGTGAATTCTTATTTGTCCTATGAGCTACAAATTATGATCATTATTATTTATCCCCACTTTACAGATAAGGAGATGGAGGATTAGAGATGTCAAGTCAGAAAACCAGTGAGGTACAAAGTCAGCATTAAACTGAGCTGGCCTGATTCTGGAGCCCAAGCAATCAACCAATATGCTGGGCCCCTCTCTGTGAAACCTCCCCCATTTGCTTTCAAGTTGAAATTAATCACTCTTGCTTATACCTCTACTCTAACATTTTTTCCCATTGGTTTTCATTCATGTCAGCTTCCCTCACTAGGCTTTAAGCTTCTGAGTACAGTGACATTTGTCTGCTCACACTAATCACAGAAAGCAGAGCTCATTCTCATCTTTGCGTTACCACTACCTTTTATGCTTACTTCATAATATGTTTTAATTATTTATTCTTGTCAGCATCCTCTACTAAACCATACAATGTTCAGAGTTATCTTACCAAAGATGATTTTATTTATTTAATTGAATAAGCACTTCTGTAGCATGTATAATAAGCCAGGTACTATTCCAAGAATTTTAAAACCTCGCAAATAGACCTATAAAGTAGATATTATTTTATCCCTGTTTAAACTGTGAGGAAACTAAGGCACAGAGAGGTTACCGGTAAGTTGCAGGACCAGAATTCCAAACCAAACAACCTGCCTGGCTGCAGAGTCTTATTTCTGAGCCACGATGCTATATGCTGATTTTCCACGATACCACGTGTTCTTCCTCTTAAAACACTTCACTGCGGGGAGATCAATCCATTATGGTCAATTAGAAGCCTCTGCCCGCAGCATTCACAGAGAGGAATGAAAAGGGGCAAGTGAATTCAGTATCTTCAACTGAAATATCCAAGTTCTCGCATTGGGACTGACTAGGAAAACCACTGGCCCATGGAAAATGAAGAAAAGTTGGGCAGGGTGGGGAGCCCACCCTGGAGCAGCACAGAATCAAAGGCACCTCCACCCTCAGCCAAGGGAAGTGGTGAGTGATTGTGCAACCCAGGAAACCATGCGTCTCCCATGAATCTTTGCAACCTGCGGATCAAGAGACCCCCTCATGAGTCCACACCACCAGAGCCTTGAGTCTGATACAGAGAGCTGTGTGTTGTCTTGGCAGAGCAGCCACTCAGGCACATACAAAGAGGCCCAGAAGTTTTACATACTCCGGCCACAATCACCAGCAAGGCAGGAAATCCATCTCTAGGAAGGTGGCTGAATCCAGGGAGCCAAGCAATGCCATTCTTCAGGCCCTACTTACATGATGCCCCACAAGTTAAGACCACCAGCTTGGAATTCCAGACAGCCAATGGCAGCGGGTGGGAGTTTGCCTGAGACAGGTTTGAGTTCCCAGGGGGAGGGGCAGCCGCCATCTCTGTAGTTCAGTCGACTCAGCTGCTGCAGCCTCCTGGCTGTGCAGAATACAGACGGTCAGAACTAGGAAGGGTTCCCTCTGCTACAATGAACCACACCTGCCCTACCAAAAAGCAGCCAGACTCCTTCTGTAAGTGGGACCCCAAGTCACTCCTCCTCACTGGAGAGGACCCCCTTAAGCCCCTCCAGCAATTGTTTTATGAACAGAACTCTGTTCTCTCCCTGGCACAGAGGTCCTGGAGGGAGGGGAAGCCATTATCTCAGCAGTTCAGTTGACTCAGCCATTCCAGCCTGCCAGCTGTGGATAATACAGATGGACCACACAAGGAAGGGTCCCCCACAATGTAGCACAGCTGCCTTGCCAAATTGCAGCCAGACTGCTTCTTTAAGTGGGACCCCAATCCATTCCTCATGGGTGGGTCCTCCCTGCAGGGGCTTCAGTCACTCCAATGAGGGCTCTACGGATAGAGCTTTGATATCTCCTGGGACAGGTTGCCTTGAAGAGGGACAACCACCATCTTTATGGTTCAGTGGACTCAGATGCTCCAGCCTGCCAGCTGTGGAGAATACAGGTGGTCCAGACTATAAGGGCCCTGCTCACCCCGACTCCCAGTGTAGCACACCTGCTCTACAAAAAGCAGCCAGACTACTTCTTTGGGTGGGTCCCTAATCCCGTTCCTCCTGACTGGGTGAAACCTCCCAGTAGGAGTCTCTAGCCACCTCCTACAGGTGTATGAGGGCTGGCAACAGATCAGAAACCACCTGAGATGAAGCTTCCAGAGGAAGAAGCTGGCTGCCATCTTTGCTGTTTCGTGGCCTTCACTAGTTATACCTCCAGATACAGGAAGAAGTGAGGCAACTGGGGTCTGGAGCAGATCTCCAGCAAATTGCAGCAGTCAAGTGGCCTGACTGTTAAGAGAAAAACAAAGAAACAGTCAGGAAAACAAAGAAAAACAAAGAAACAACAACATCAACAAAAAAGACCCCACAAAAACCTCAAAGTCAACAACCTCAAAGATTAAAGGTAGATAAGCCCACAAAGATGAGAAAGAATTAACGCAAACATGCCGAAAACTCAAAAAGCCAGAGTGCCTTTTCTCCTGCAAATGACCATAAGACCTCCCCAGCAAGGGCACAGAACTGGACTGAGACTGACATGGCTGAACTGACAGAAGTATGCTTCAGAAGGTGGGTAACAACGAACTTTGTTGAGCTAAAGGAGTATGTTGTAACCCAATGCAAAGAAGCTAAGAATCATAATAAAACAATACTGGAGCTGATAGCCAGATAGCCAGAATAGGTGAAAAAGGAATATAACTGACCTGATGAAGCTGAAAAACACGAGAACTTCACAATGCAATCACAAATATCAATAGCAGAATAGACCAAGTGGAGGAAAGAATCTCAGAGCTTGAAGACTATCTTTCTGAAATAGGACCAGCAGACAAGAATAGAGCAAAAAATAATAAAAAAGAATGAACAAAATGTCATGCGCGTCCATGTGAAGAGACCACCAAACAGGCTTTGTGTGAGCAATAAAGCTTTTTAATCACCTGGGTGCAGGCGGGCTGAGTCTGAAAAGAGAGTCAGCGAAGGGAGATAAGGGTGGGGCCGTTTTATAGGATTTGGGTAGGTAAAGGAAAATTACAGTCAAAGAGGGGTTGTTCTCTGGCGGGCAGGAGTAGGGGTCACCAGGTGCTCAGTGGGGGAGCTTTTTGAGCCAGGATGAGCCAGGAAAAGGAATATCACAAGATAATATTATCGCTTAAGGCAAGGACCAGCCATTTTCACTTCTGTTGTGGTGAAATGTCATCAGTTAAGGCGAGGCAGGGCATTTGCACTTCATTTGTGATTCTTCAGTTACTTCAGGCCATCTGGGCGTATACATGCAAGTCACAGGGGATGTGACGGTTTAGCTTGGGCTCAGAGGCCTGACACAAAACATCCAAGAATATGGAATGATGTAAAAAGACTGAACCTACAACTGATTGGGGTACCTGAAAGAGACAAGGGGGATGAAACCAAGTTGAAAAACATACTTCAGGATATCATCCAGGAGAACTTCTCCAACCTAGCAAGACAGGCCAACATTCAAATTTAGGAAATCCAGAGAACCCCAGTAAGATACTCCACAAGAAGATCAATCCAAAGACACCTAATCATCAGATTTTCCAAGGCCTAAATGAAAGAAAAAATGTTAAGGGCACTCAGAAAGAAAGGCCAAGTTACTTACAAAGCAAAACCCATCAGACTAATAGTGGACCTGTCAGTGGAAACCCTACAAGCCAGAAGAGATTGGGGGCCAATATTCAACATTCTTAAAGAAAAGAATTCTCAGCACAGAATTTTATATCCAGCCAAACTAAGCTTCATAAGTGAAGGAGAAATAAGTTCCTTTTCAGACAAACATATGCTAAGGGAATTCATCACCACCAGGCCTGCCTTTCAAGAGCTCCTAAAGGAAGCTTTTATATATGTACCACATATTCTTTATCTGGTCTATCATTGATGGACATTTGGGTTGATTCCATGTCTTTGCTATTGTGAATAGTGCTGCAATGAACATATGTGTGCATGTGTCTTTATAATAGAATGGTTTATATTCTTTGGGGTATATACCCAGTAATGGGTACCCCTGAACTTAAAGGTTGAAGAAAAGAAAAAAAAAAAAAATAACACTTCACTGCTTTTAGGATAGGACAAAACTCCTTAGTAGGGCCTACAAAACTCTGCATGGCCTGCTTCCTGGTTAACTCTTCAGCTGCATCTCACACCAAACTCTCTGACTCCCTTCTCGCCAAACTTGTCTTATTTCCTTGCTCCTAGGAGGCATGCTCCCTCCAACCATAGCACATGTAGTTCCCTCGGCCTGGAATGCTGTTCCTTCACCTTGTTCCTTCCTCAACTCAAAATTATCCTTCAGATTTTAGCTCAGGAAAACCTTCCTAGACAGGTCAAATACCCTATTATACATTTTGAAAGCATTTTTAGTTCTTAACATAATTATCACTGAATATTTTATTTATTTATTTATTTACTTACTTGACTAAGGGCAGTCTCCCCCTTTTAACTCTAAGCTCCATTATGGCAAGAGCGATATTATTTGCCCACATTTATATCCTCAGTACAGAGGGCAGTGCCTGGCACATAATACACAGTAAATATTCACTGAACAAATGAAGAAATATACAGTGCTCAGAGCATTATGAAAATATAAAAGGGGCATGGTGGTGTGCTAGTAAATGCTTATCAACAAGTTGTTGGTTTTTTAAATAAAACTCTCATTTGTACCATTTGTTGATTTCCATGCTATCAATACTTCCATCATGGCCAATTTCAAGATGCCAAAGTGATGTCATGCAACACTGGAGCTGGGAAGTGATATGCACAGTCGGCTTCGAGAGCCCGTACCAGCTGGCTCCAGCACACCACTGGAAGGGCATCAAAGTTAGCAGGGCAGAGAGTGGTGCACAAAACCCAGGCAACTTTTCAGAGATCTGAGATCTGAAGCATGAATCAAAAATGATTCTGAAAGGTGGAGACGTGTGTAGGGCAACAATAGGTAAGATGAGAGAAGTTGCAGTGTGGACAAGGAAGGAGAAGAAAGTTTAGTAGGGCTGAAGTGTGCATTTGAAAACAGGGCTGTATCAATTTTGTTTCGAAGTTAGGGCTTTATCCGTATAGAAAACATTGGACTGGCTTACATCCAGTGCATTTAATTTAGTGTTTGGAGAAATCGCTCTGGCTGCCATCACTGAATAGACTGGCACTGTGCAGTCACCCAGGAAAGAGATGCTGGTGAACAGAACCAGGATTATTAGAAAGTACAAACAGCTGTTAAAGGGACCCTGATAGGCAAAAGAGCAGTCTGGCAGTGAGGAGGCCTGAGCCACAACCCAAGTTTCATGAGGTGGGACCTCCTGCCCCAGGAAAGGACACCAATGCAAGGCAGTACCTGCCCTGGAGACCCAGGGACTAGACCTAGATTTCAAGAAAAGCCTATTCCTGAAATTCAGGTCTAGTCCTGGGTCTCCAGGGCACCACAGTGGTGCATGCCTGTAATCCCAGCTACTTGGAAGGCTGAAGTGGGAGGATTACCTGAGCCCAGGAAGTCAAGGCTGCAGTGACCTGAGATCACACCACTGCACTCCAGCCTGGATGACAGAGTGAGATCCTGTCTCAAAAAAAAAAAAAGGGCCAGGTGCAATGGCTCACGCATGTAATCCTAGCACTGTGGGAGGCCAAGGCAGGTGGATCATGAGGTCAAGAGATTGAGACCATCCTGGCCAACATGGTGAAACCCCATCTCTACTAAAAATACAAAAAAAAAAAATTAGCTGGGCTTGGTGGTGCACGCCTGTAGTCCCAGCTGCTCAGGAGGCTGAGGCAGGAGAATTGCTTGAACCCGGGAGGCAGAGGTTGATGTGAGCCAAGATTACACCATGCACTCTAGCCTGGGCGACAGAGCACTCCATCTAGAAAAAATAAATTAGGCCAGGAGGCTCACGCCTGTAATCCCAGCACTTTGGGAGGCCGAGGTGGGCTGATCATGAGGTCAGAAGATGGAGACCATCCTGGCAAACACGGTGAAACCCCATCTCTACTAAAAAATACAAAAAACTAGCCGGGCGTGGTAGTCCCAGCGACTTGGGAGGCTGAGGCAGGAGAATAGTGTGAACCTGGAAGGCAGAGCTTGCAGTGAGCTGAGATCGCGCCACTGCACTCCAGCCTGGAAGACAGAGCAAGACTCCATCTCAAAACAAACAAACAAACAAAAAAAGGCTTTAGAAACAGGGAGACCCAGGTTTGGGCTCTGGTTCAGCCACTTATTAGCCATCGCTAGTTAATTAAACCTTCTAGGTTTTCAGGATTTTTAAAAATGTTTTAAAAGGGGGAGGGTATAATAAATATCTCACGTGATAATTTTGATAATGAGATATATATCAAAGTACCTAATATAGTGTGTGGTGCATAGTGGGTATGCAATGAATATTTTAAAATCTTAATAGAAAAAAAGAAATAGGACATAGGCACTCCTTGGTTTTCAAGAGTCATCTTCAAATCTGAATGTATTTCACCTGGGGAATGAGAAGGGGAATGACAAGGAGTACTCACTGGGATGACCAATAATTTACCATTGAAACTGAGATAGAGAATAACAGGGAGATGAGAGGCATTAAAGAGGGATGTTGGTCATCATAGTGCTCAAGAACTTTCCAAGGGGCAGCCAGACAGAGACAGTTGTAAAGAACCAGTTTCAGGATCCAGAACCTCAAATGCCGTATTACCTCTTTCCAAAATAAATTTGCCTAAAAGGTACCTTTCATGATTACCTTTCTTCCACTTCTCAAAAGAAAGAATTCTTCTCACACATCCTCTCTCTCTCTGAGGTGCATTGTCTGGAGGAAGAAAAGATGTGTCAAGCCAAGGGACACTTCGATAATTCCTTTAATCTAAGTTCCATCAGGTCCCGTGACCCTCATCTACCTCAGGAAGACTCACCTTCAATATATTACTTTTTGCATTCAATACTTACTTATTAAATATGTAATATATTTATAGTGTTATAATAAATCATATAATACTAGTAATGGTAATGATAATTCAATTCAGCAAAAAATTTTACCATTCAGGACCCGGACAAAAAATTTTTTTAATTAAATTTTAATGTGTATTTTTTTGTTGTGGAGAACTGTGATGGGGCAATCAACAAAATATTGTGAAGCATAAAAACTGAGGAGCTAAAACCCAGAATGGAGAGCACTGGAATAGAAAAACAACATTTATGGAAGAAAAGGAACAGCATAAAATTTCTGACAATTAAAGAGTTTTTTTCAGGTATTTTTTAAGCGTACCATGGGGAATATCTGGTTATTGCAGAATCTAAATTCCATTAGATACATTTAGAAGAGAGATGTAACAGTTTTATGTTGAAATGTCAATATTTATAAGATGTTGGAAATTTTATTGGTTTTTTTTTAACATTACAAGAATGTGCGAAGAAGTATATTAGCCAAAACATTTGAAAACCAGTAGACAACTTAGAAGTTAAACTCTGGCTCTGCCATTTATTAGCTGTGTCACCATGGGCAAATCACATAACCTCTCTGAACATTCATTTCCTTATCTATAAAATGGGAAATAACAAAACCTACTTCAAGGATTAGATTTAATTAACCTTATAAAAGTTACTAGCAAGCTTGGCATATGGTAGCTACTCAATAAATGTTAATAATAGCTAACATTTTTTGACCCATGCGGGGTCAGGATCATCCATATCACGCCTTCTACCTCTACGTCTTGTCCCACTGGAAAGTCCTCAGGGGCAATAATATGCATGGAACTGTCATCTCCTATGATAACAATGCCTTCTTCTGTAATACCTCCTGAAGGACTTGCCTGAGGCTGTTTTTTTTTTTTTTATAAGTAGAAGGAGTGCACTCTAAAATAATGATAAAAAGTTTAGTATAGTAAATACATAAACCGGTAACATAGTCTTTTACTATTACTATCAAAATTATGTATTACACATAATTGTGTGTGCCATGCTTTTATATGACTGGCAGTGCAATAGGTTTGCTTACACCTGGGTCACCACAAACATTTGAGTAATATGATGACTGCAGTGTCACTAGGCATTAGGAATTTTCCAGCTCCATTATAATCTTAGAGGTTGACCATCCATATGTGGTCTGTTGTTGACTGAAACATCATTATGTAGTACATGACTATATTTGTGTATTTTCATGAAGTTAACACACTCATATAATTAGCATGCAGATCAAGAAACAGAATAGTACAAGTGCCCCCCAAAGTCCCCCTCATACTGCCTTTTAGTCACCACCTACACCCACAAGGCTATCCCTCAGCCTGATTTCTAATACCATCGGTTAGATTTAAATATTTTTAAATTTTACATAAATTGAATCATACAGTGTCATTTAGTGTCTGGATTCATTTATTCAAAAATACGTTCGATGGCATAATGACAGAAATATAGACCAACAGAATAAAATAGAGAGCTCTGAAATAAACCCTCACATATATGGTCAAATGATCTTCGACAAGGATACCAAGACTACTCAGTGGGGAAAGGACAATGTCTTCAACAAATGACGTGAGAAAACTAGATGTCCACATGTAAGAAATGAGGTCAGACTCTGACATTATTATACCATATAGGAAAATTAACTCAAAATGGATTAAAGACCTAAATATAAGGCCTAAAACTATAAAACTCCTAGGATAAAAAAGCACTAGAGAAAAGCTTCATGACACTGGGTTTGGCAATAATTTCTTGAATATTACACTAAAAGCATAGGCAACAAAAGCAATAATAGACCTACGGGACCATATCAAACTTAAAAACTTCTATACATCAAAGGACACAACCAACAGAGTAAAAATTTCTCCCTGCAGAATAAGAGAAGGTATGTGTAAATTCTATATCCAATAAGTGGTTAATGTCCAGAATATATAAAGAACTCCTACAACTCAACAGCAAAAAACAAACAAACAAAAAAACAAATAACACAAAAACTAGCTCACATTGTTATCCCCAGCTATTTGGGAGAAAGGCTGAGGTAGGAGAATCACTTGAGTCTAGGAGTTTGTGTCCACCCTAGGAAAAACAGCAAGACCCTATCTTTTTAAAATTAAAATGTTTTTAAATTAAAAACAAAAAAATGGGCAAAAGACTGGAATAGACATTTTTCCAAAAACGATATGCAAATAGATAACAAGCATATGAAAAGATGTTCAACATCAGTAATCATTAGAGAAATGCAAATCGAAACCACAATAAGATGTACCTCACACTCATGATGATGGCTTCATTGAAAAAAAAAAAACAACAGAAAATAACAAGTGTCGGCAAGGAAATGGTATAGCACTATGGAAAACAGTATGGCAATTCCTCATAATGTGAAAAATATAATTACCATATGATCCAGCAACCCCATTTCTGGGTGTATATGCAAAATAATTGAAAGCAGAATCTCAGAGACATTTTCACACCTGTGTTCATAATAACACTGTTCACAATAGCCAGCAGAAGGAAGCAACCCAAATGGACATTTCACCTATGGATGAATGAACAAATTGTAGCATATACATATTATACCTCAATATTATGCAAACTTGAAAAGGAAGGAAATCCTATCATGTGCTACATATATTAGTTTGTTCTCACATTGCTATAAATAAAAATACCTGAGATTGGGTAATTTACAAAGAAAAGGGTTTAATTGGTTCATGGTTCTGTAGGCTGTACAGAAAGCATAGCAGCTTCTGCTTCTGGGGAAGCCTCAGGAAGGTTCCAATCAAGGCAGAAGTCAAAGGGGGAGCAGGCACATCACGTGGCAAAATCAGGAGCAAGAGACTGGGAGAAAGGTACCACACACTTTTACATGACCAGATCTCATGAGAACTCACTCACTATCAAGAGGACACTATCAAGGTGATGGCACTAAACATTGAAGACATTATGGAAAGTAAAATAAGCCAGTCACAAAAAGACAAATACTGTATGATTCCACTTATATGAGCTATCTAAAGTAATTAAATTCATAGAAACAAAATGAGGGTGCCTAGGGTTGGAGGAAGTAGGAAATGAAGACTTCTTATATAATGGGTATAGAGTTTCAGTTTTACAAGATGAAAAAGATTTGGAGTTCCACTGCACAACAATAGAATATGCTTTACTACACTACACACTTCAAAATGGTTAAGATGGTAAATTTTGTTACATGTCTTTTACTACAATTTTAAAAAATTAAGCCAAGCACAGTAGCTCATGCCTATAATTTCAGCACTTTGGGGGGCCAAAGTAGGAGGATCATTTGAAGTCAGGAGTTTGAGACCAGCCTGGGCAACATAGTGAAATCCCATCTCTACCAAAAAGAAAAAGGAAAAAGTTAGCTGTGTATGGTGGTGCACACCTGTAGTCCCAGCTACTTAGAAGGCTAAGACAGGAGGAGCCCTTGATCCCAGGAGTTGGAGGCTGCAGTGAGCTATGATCACGCCACTGTATTCTAGCCTTGGCATCAGAGAAAGGCTCTGTCTCTTAAAAAAAAAAAAGAAAAAAAAAGTTTTTAAAAATTTTTTTGAGACAGGGTCTCACTCTGTTGCCCAGGTTGGTTTCAAACTTCTGGACTAAAGTGATCCTGCTACTTCAGCCTCCAAGTAGCTGGAATTACAGTCTGAGGCCGCTGTGATTGGCTGTAAAAATTTTATTATTTTAAAAATATATTTGAGAGATTCACTCATATTATCGTGCACACCTGTGGTTCATTCATTCTCATTGCTACACAGTATTACTACATTGTACACATATACCACCATTTATTTATCCATTCTACCGTTGATTGGCATTTGGGAAGTATCTAGTTTGCATTTTAAAATAAGGAAAATAAAAATCCACCAGATTTTTAGGGCTTGCAAGCCATTCACAGAGCATTTATGATGTATTAATACCTTGAACGAGTTCATGTATTCTTCTCCATCCTATCTCTAGGCTTGTATATCCAACTGCTGACTTCATTTCTCCACTTGGATATTGTTATGGTTTGAATATAGTTTGTCTCCTCTGAAACTCTTGTTGAAATTTGATCCCCAACATGGCAGTGTTGCCAGGTGGAGACTAGTGGGAGGTGTTTTGGTCATAGGGGCAGATCTCCCATGGATAGATTAACGCCCTCTGGGGTGAGTGAGTTCTTGCTCTTAGGAATGGACTCGTTCCTGAGAGAGCCAGTTATTAAAAAAGCTTCCTCAGTTCAGCACTTTCGCTTCTTCTCTCACCATGTGATCTTTTTGCATACATTTGCTCCTCTTACGCTTTCTGCCCTGAGTTGGAACAGCCTGAGGCCCTCACCAGATGCAGTTGTGCAATCTTGCATCTTCCAACCACCAGAATTATGAGCCAAGTAAACCTCTTGGTAAGTTAACAAGCCTCAGGTATTCTGTGATAGTAACAATAAACAAATTAAAACAGATATCTAATAGGCATCTCCTCCAACTTAACATGTCCAAATATGTCTCACCTGCAGCCTTCTTCATATCTGTTGGCAACTCCAACCTTCTAGATGCCCAGACCAAAAACTATGGTAACATTTTGACTCCTCTCTCTCACACCTACATCCAAGGCATCAACCAATAATGCTGGCTGTACCTTCAAAATAAATCCAGAATTTCAAGTATTTGGTTTTAATATGGTGTGATAAGGGCTAGAGTCTAGGGAAGCACATCTAAGGGGACATCTAAGTCACAATGGAGGGCAGAGAAAGTTTCCTGGAGGAGATGTTTCAGCTTCATCTTGAGGAATGATTAGAATTAATTAGACAGAGAAGGTGACAAGACATTCTAGGAAGACAGAATTGAGTACAAAAAGACCTGGAGGTGTAAAACAGCACGACCCATGTAGGGCTTAAAGTAATGGATATGCAGAGGAGAAGATGAAGTGGACTATCAGGCAGGTTTCAGGTCCAAGAAAGTTTAGAGATCATTTAGGGTACAGACTATCACAAAGAAGTCTTATAGGGAGCCACTTAAGAATTATAAGCAGAATAGTATTATCTCTCCTCCAATTTCAGGACAGTGCAATATATTTCCACAGTGGCTAAAAATTTTTCAGAGATGATCTCAACCAGCTGTTGGTATATAACAAACCACCCCAAAAACTCAGTGTCTTAAAACAATACTTATTTATTCTTGCTTACATGTCTGCATGTTGGCCAGGATTTATCTAGACTGGACTTGGCTGGGCTGTTCTGCTTCAGTCTTCAGGTCTGTCTGGTCTCAGTTCCTTCCTGTAGGCTGGGCTTGGGTCTTTTCCATGTATGTTCATTCTGGGGCCCAAGCTAAAGGGAAAGCAGATACCTAAGGGGCCTTCTCATCCTTTTTGAGCAAGTGACTATCCAGGGCATGCTTTTCTCATGGCAATGGCAGAAGCCCCAGAGGGCAGCAGAAATTGGGGTTCCCCTTAAGTCCTAAAAAATAAGTCTTTAAAAAATATGACCTGGGAGTTGCATGCATTACTTCTGCTTACTACCGATTGGCCAAAACATAATTTCATAGCCAAACCTAGTCACAAAGCATACTCAGAGTAGGTACATAGTAACTTCCACCCACATTCATTGGCTAAAGCAAGTCATGTAGCTGAGTCCACAGTCAATAGGCAGGGAAGTCCATTGTGCCTTTAGTGGGACAAACTACAAACTCACTTGTAAAGAGTGTGGATTAGAGGGAGTGGTGAAAACTCAGGGACAAGAATTTAATCTACCATAGAGACCATTTTTATCCAGTACTTAGAGACTGCATGGTGTAATAGAAAGAGTATTAGCTGTGGAGTCACACAGACTATCACTTAATAGCACTGTGACTTTCTCCAAGTTATTTAAAATGTTCTGGCCATCACTTTTCTCATTCATAAAAATCTATTTTGGTACCTCCCCATCTTATAAGAGATTATAAGAATTGTATGTGATGTAGGGGCTTTGTAGACCCTCTGACTGCTAGCTACATCTAGTGTGTCCTGTCTCTATTAGTAAGAACTATGGAAGGGAGATCAGTGGTTGGATTGTGATGCTGCAAATTTACCATATTGGAGAGAAACAAAAATCCAATAGGTCTCAGAAGTAGCATTTCCCCCAAGATATCTATTAACACCCACTCTGCTGGCGGCTACAGCTATTTGCCTTTGGGGAAAAGATGTGTCTCCCATAAGAAAGACCAGCCATTTGCTAATATGTATTTGATCTGGCAGTTCTTTTCCACAAGCATTTGATTCCATGGCAGTCTGAATTTTTGGTTCATGGATTAGAAGGATATTTAACTCAGAAGGGTCAGGGACAACACTGGGCAGGAGGCACATGGGAGAAGCGCCCCCTGGCATCGCTTAAGAGTTTGTTCTCCCCGGGTCTGCAGCTGCTGCTCTGTCCAAATGGCCCGTCTTAGCCGAAAAATTGTGCCAGAGACAATAACCAGAGCGCTCTTATTTATCTTTTCAGATTGAACCCAACCTGCCCAACATCTTACAGCTCTTTGAAACTCAAGCCTTTTGAGTCCCACATTACTGCACAATTCCACTTTCCTCCTATCTTCCTGCTCCTACGTTCTCAATAAGCCTTTTCCAGTGTAATTTTCTTGAAAGAATTAAGCTTTAATGCTTTAAGGCCTCCATTATAATTATAAATTAACTTTTCCTCTATGCATCTAGAATAGTATAACTTTATACCATCCTTGGAATCGTGTAGATAAGAATTACTTAAATCACTTTCTGGAAGGTTTAATTCTCTTACAGGAACCCCAGTTGAGACAGGCTGCTAGAGTGTGGTTCTTATCACATGGTGGAAGATGGACCCCAGCACCATATCTCCACATTCCAATATATGGTATGGGGGACAGAAGAAGTGAAAGCAGGGAGATTCTTTAAAAAATATGACCTGGGAGTTGCATGCATTACTTCTGCTTACTCCTGATTGGACAAAACATAATTTCATAGCCAAACCTAGTCACAAAGCATACTTGAAAAAGTCATTTCTATTAGGGGGCGGAGCAAGATGGCCAAATAGAAACAGCTCCAGTCTCCAACTCCCAGCACGAGCGACACAGAAGACCGGTGATTTCTGCATTTTCAACTGAGGTACTGGGTTCATCTCACTAGGGAGTGCCAGACAATCGGTGCTGGTCAGCTGCTGCAGCCTGACCAGAGAGAGCTGAAGCAGGGCGAGGCATCACCTCACCTGGGAAGCGCAAGGGAGAAGGGAATCCCTTTTCCTAGCCAGGGGAACTGAGACACACAACACCTGGAAAATCAGGTAACTCCCACCCCAATACTGCGCTTTAAGCAAACGGGCACACCAGGAGATTATATCCCACACCTGGCCGGGAGGGTCCCACGCCCACAGAGCCTCCCTCATTGCTAGCACAGCAGTCTGCAATCTAACTGCGAGGCTGGGGGAGGGGCGCCCGCCATTGCTGAGGCTTAAGTAGATAAACAAAGCCACTGGGAAGCTAGAACTGGGTGGAGCTCACAGCAGCTCAAGGAAACCTGCCTGTCTCTATAGACTCCACCTCTGGGGACAGGGCCCAGCTAAACAACAACAACAACAACAACAAAGCAGCAGAAACCACTGCAGACGCAAATGACTCTGACAGCTTTGAAGAGAGCAGTGGATCTCCCAACACGGAGGTTGAGATCTGAGAAGGGACAGACTGCCTGCTCAAGGGGGTCCCTGACCCCTGAGTAGCCTAACTGGGAGACATTCCCCACTAGGGGCAGTCTGACACCCCACACCTCACAGGGTGGAGTACACCCCTGAGAGGAAGCTTCCAAAGTAAGAATCAGACAGGTACACTCGCTGTTCAGCAATATTCTATCTTCTGCAGCCTCTGCTGCTGACACCCAGGCAAACAGGGTCTGGAGTGGACCTCAAGCAATCTCCAACAGACCTACAGCTGAGGGTCCTGACTGTTAGAAGGAAAACTATCAAACAGGAAGGACACCTACACCAAAACCCCATCAGTACGTCGCCATCATCAAAGACCAGTGGCAGATAAAACCACAAAGATGGGGAAAAAGCAGGGCAGAAAAGCTGGAAATGCAAAAAATAAGAGCGCATCTCCCCCGGCAAAGGAGCGCAGCTCATCGCCAGCAACAGATCAAAGCTGGACGGAGAATGACTTTGACGAGATGAGAGAAGAAGGCTTCAGTCCATCAAACTTCTCAGAGCTAAAGGAGGAATTACGTAGCCAGCGCAAAGAAACTAAAAATCTTGAAAAAAGAGTGGAAGAATTGATAGCTGGAGTAATTAATGCAGAGAAGGTCATAAACGAAATGACAGAGATGAAAACCATGACACGAGAAATACGTGACAAATGCACAAGCTTCAGTAACCGACTCGATCAACTGGAAGAAAGAGTATCAGCGATTGAGGATCAAATGAACGAAATGACGCGAGAAGAGAAACCAAAAGAAAAAAGAAGAAAAAGAAATGAACAAAGCCTGCAAGAAGTATGGGATTATGTAAAAAGACCAAATCTACGTCTGATTGGGGTGCCTGAAAGTGAGGGGGAAAATGGAACCAAGTTGGAAAACACTCTTCAGGATATCATCCAGGAGAACTTCCCCAACCTAGTAGGGCAGGCCAACATTCAAATCCAGGAAATACAGACAACACCACAAAGATACTCCTCGAGAAGAGCAACTCCAAGACACATAATTGCCAGATTCACCAAAGTTGAAATGAAGGAAAAAATGTTAAGGGCAGCCAGAGAGAAAGGTCGGGTTACCCACAAAGGGAAGCCCATCAGACTAACAGCAGATCTCTCGGCAGAAACTCTACAAGCCAGAAGAGAGTGGGGGCCAATATTCAACAATCTTAAAGAAAAGAATTTTAAACCCAGAATTTCATATCCTGCCAAACTAAGTTTCATAAGTGAAGGAGAAATAAAATCCTTTACAGATAAGCAAATGCTTAAAGATTTTGTCACCACCAGGCCTGCCTTACAAGAGACCCTGAAGGAAGCACTAAACATAGAAAGGAACAACCGGTACCAGCCATTGCAAAAACATGCCAAATTGTAAAGACCATCGAGGCTAGGAAGAAACTGCATCAACTAACGAGCAAAATAACCAGTTAATATCATAATGGCAGGATCAAGTTCACACATAACAATATTAACCTTAAATGTAAATGGACTGAATGCTCCAATTAAAAGACACAGACTGGCAAACTGGATAAAGAGTCAAGACCCATCAGTCTGCTGTATTCAGGAGAACCATCTCACATGCAGAGACATACATAGGCTCAAAATAAAGGGATGGAGGAAGATCTACCAAGCAAATGGAGAACAAAAAAAATGCAGGGGTTGCAATACTAGTCTCTGATAAAACAGACTTTAAACCATCAAAGATCAAAAGAGACAAAGAAGGCCATTACATAATGGTAAAGGGATCAATTCAACAGGAAGAGCTAACTATCCTAAATATATATGCACCCAATACAGGAGCACCCAGATTCATAAAGCAAGTCCTTAGAGACTTACAAAGAGACTTAGACTCCCATACAATAATAATGGGAGACTTCAACACCCCACTGTCAACATTAGACAGATCAACAAGACAGAAAGTTAACAAGGATATCCAGGAATTGAACTCATCTCTGCAGCAAGCAGACCTAATAGACATCTATAGAACTCTCCACCCCAAATCAACAGAATATACATTCTTCTCAGCACCACATCACACTTATTCCAAAATTGACCACATAATTGGAAATAAAGCACTCCTCAGCAAATGTACAAAAACAGAAATTATAACAAACTGTCTCTCAGACCACAGTGCAATCAAACTAGAACTCAGGACTAAGAAACTCAATCAAAACCGCTCAACTACATGAAAACTGAACAACCTGCTCCTGAATGACTACTGGGTACATAACGAAATGAAGGCAGAAATAAAGATGTTCTTTGAAACCAATGAGAACAAAGATACAACATACCAGAATCTCTGGGACACATTTAAAGCAGTGTGTAGAGGGAAATTTATAGCACTAAATGCCCACAAGAGAAAGCAGGAAAGATCTAAAATCGACACTCTAACATCACAATTAAAAGAACTAGAGAAGCAAGAGCAAACACATTCAAAAGCTAGCAGAAGGCAAGAAATAACTAAGATCAGAGCAGAACTGAAGGAGATAGAGACACAAAAATCCCTCCAAAAAATCAATGAATCCAGGAGTTGGTTTTTGGAAAAGATCAACAAAATTGACAGACCGCTAGCAAGACTAATAAAGAAGAAAAGAGAGAAGAATCAAATAAACGCAATAAAAAATGATAAAGGGGATATCACCACCGACCCCACAGAAATACAAACTACCATCAGAGAATACTATAAACACCTCTACGCAAATAAACTAGAAAATCTAGAAGAAATGGATAATTTCCTGGACACTTACACTCTTCCAAGACTAAACCAGGAAGAAGTTGAATCCCTGAATAGACCAATAGCAGGCTCTGAAATTGAGGCAATAATTAATAGCCTACCAACGAAAAAAAGTCCAGGACCAGATGGATTCACAACTGAATTCTACCAGAGGTACAAGGAGGAGCTGGTACCACTCCTTCTGAAACTATTCCAATCAATAGAAAAAGAGGGAATCCTCCCTAACTCATTTTATGAGGCCAACATCATCCTGATACCAAAGCCTGGCAGAGACACAACAAAAAAAGAGAATTTTAGACCAATATCCCTGATGAACATCAATGCAAAAATCCTCAATAAAATACTGGCAAACCGGATTCAGCAGCACATCAAAAAGCTTATCCACCATGATCAAGTGGGCTTCATCCCTGGGATGCAAGGCTGGTTCAACATTCGCAAATCAATAAACATAATCCAGCATATAAACAGAACCAAAGACAAGAACCACATGATTATCTCAATAGATGCAGAAAAGGCTTTTGACAAAATTCAACAGCCCTTCATGCTAAAAACGCTCAATAAATTCGGTATTGATGGAACATACCTCAAAATAATAAGAGCTATTTATGACAAACCCACAGCCAATATCATACTGAATGGGCCAAAACTGGAAAAATTCCCTTTGAAAACTGGCACAAGACAGGGATGCCCTCTCTCACCACTCCTATTCAACATAGTGTTGGAAGTTCTGGCTAGGGCAATCAGGCAAGAGAAAGAAATCAAAGGTATTCAGTTAGGAAAAGAAGAAGTCAAATTGTCCCTCTTTGCAGATGACATGATTGTATATTTAGAAAACCCCATTGTCTCAGCCCAAAATCTCCTTAAGCTGATAAGCAACTTCAGCAAAGTCTCAGGATACAAAATTAATGTGCAAAAATCACAAGCATTCTTATACACCAGTAACAGACAAACAGAGAGCCAAATCATGAATGAACTTCCATTCACAATTGCTTCAAAGAGAATCAAATACCTAGGAATCCAACTTACAAGGGATGTAAAGGACCTCTTCAAGGAGAACTACAAACCACTGCTCAGTGAAATAAAAGAGGACACAAACAAATGGAAGAACATACCATGCTCATGGATAGGAAGAATCAATATCGTGAAAATGGCCATACTGCCCAAGGTTATTTATAGATTCAATGCCATCCCCATCAAGCTACCAATGAGTTTCTTCACAGAATTGGAAAAAACTGCTTTAAAGTTCATATGGAACCAAAAAAGAGCCCGCATTGCCAAGACAATCCTAAGTCAAAAGAACAAAGCTGGAGGCATCATGCTACCTGACTTCAAACTATACTACAAGGCTACAGTAACCAAAACAGCATGGTACTGGTACCAAAACAGAGATATAGACCAATGGAACAGAACAGAGTCCTCAGAAATAATACCACACATCTACAGCCATCTGATCTTTGACAAACCTGAGAGAAACAAGAAATGGGGAAAGGATTCCCTATTTAATAAATGGTGCTGGGAAAATTGGCTAGCCATAAGTAGAAAGCTGAAACTGGATCCTTTCCTTACTCCTTATACGAAAATTAATTCAAGATGGATTAGAGACTTAAATGTTAGACCTAATACCATAAAAACCCTAGAAGAAAACCTAGGTAGTACCATTCAGGACATAGGCATGGGCAAGGACTTCATGTCTAAAACACCAAAAGCAACGGCAACAAAAGCCAAATTGACAAATGGGATCTAATTAAACTAAAGAGCTTCTGCACAGCAAAAGAAACTACCATCAGAGTGAACAGGCAACCTACAGAATGGGAGAAAATTTTTGCAATCTACTCAGCTGACAAAGGGCTAATATCCAGAACCTACAAAGAACTCAAACAAATTTACAAGAAAAAAACAAACAACCCCATCAAAAAGTGGGCAAAGGATATGAACAGACATTTCTCAAAAGAAGACATTCATACAACCAACAGACACATGAAAAAATGCTCATCATCACTGGCCATCAGAGAAATGCAAATCAAAACCACAATGAGATACCATCTCACACCAGTTAGAACGGCGATCATTAAAAAGTCAGGAAACAGCAGGTGCTGGAGAGGATGTGGAGAAATAGGAACACTTTTGCACTGTTGGTGGGATTGTAAACTAGTTCAACCATTATGGAAAACAGTATGGTGATTCCTCAAGGATCTAGAACTAGATGTACCATATGACCCAGCCATCCCATTACTGGGTATATCCCGAAAGGATTATAAATTATGCTGCTATAAAGACACATGCACACGTATGTTTATTGCGGCACTATTCACAATAGCAAAGACTTGGAATCAACCCAAATATCCATCAGTGACAGACTGGATTAAGAAAATGTGGCACATATACACCATGGAATACTATGCAGCCATAAAAAAGGATGAGTTTGTGTCCTTTGTAGGGACATGGATGCAGCTGGAAACCATCATTCTTAGCAAACTATCACAAGAACAGAAAACCAAATACCGCATGTTCTCACTCATAGGTGGGAACTGAACAATGAGATCACTTGGTCTCGGGAAGGGGGACATCACACACCGGGGCCTATCATGGGGAGGGGGGAGGGGGGAGGGATTGCATTGGGAGTTATACCTGATGTAAATGATGAGTTGATGGGTGCTGACGAGTTGATGGGTGCAGCACACCAACATGGCACAAGTGTACATATGTAACAAACCTGCACGTTATGCACATGTACCCTAGAACTTAAAGTATAATAATAATAATAAATAAAATAAAATAAAAAAGAAAAAGTCATTTCTATCTTGGCAGCCATATACACAGTTAAAACTTGTACATATTTTGTTACTAATAGGAAGAAGGATGGAATAAACAGGAAGATATTTATCAGTCTGTCATGTTTGACTATTATTCACCAGGCAGTACCGTTTTTTTCTTTTTGAGACAGGGTCTCACTCTGTTGCCTAGGCTAGAGTACAGTGGTGCAATTATGTCTCATTGCAGCCTCTGCCTCCTGGGCTCCAATCATCCTCCCACCTCAGCTCCCTGAGTAGCTGGGACTTCAGGCATGCACCAGCACATCTGGCTATTTTTATCATTATTGTTATTATTATTTGTAACAATGAGGTCTCATTATGTGGCCCAGGTTCGTCTTGAACTTCTGGGCCCAAGCAATCCTCCTGCCTCAGCCTCCCAAAGTGCTGGGATTATAGGCATGAGCCACCATGCCCAGCCTCACTAGACAGTATATTTTGTAATAGCAGGAACTGTATCATTCACCAAGCACAAATAAGTTGGGTATACTTTTAGCACAGTATTTATCACATAGAAGACCCTTAATAACATTGATTGAATTCAATCTATTTATATCCAATTCAGGTAATCCAGAAGAGTGTCTTCAATTATGGTTTTCAAAAGACTCAGAGGCTAAACACTTCAGTGAGTATGTATGTAATATTTTCTCTTTTTCCTCTTTTCCTCCACCTCCTTCTTCCCCCAACCCCTTCTTCTTCTAAGGTAGCCTTGATTTTTTCTAAGCTAAGTTTCTCCTTGTTAGTTTTAATTGTTGATTACGTTGACTCTTCAAATCTTCAAGATCAACCTGTGGACTTTCATTAACCTGCAGAACAAAACTCCTGTCCTCAACTGGGACACAAAGGGAACTGTTAGGATATCAAGATTATGTAGAAAAAATAGTTGATATTTGTAAAACAAAAAATAATAATAATTTTTTTGAGACAGGGTCTTGCTCTGTCACCCAGGCTGGAGTGCAGCAGTATGATCTCGGCTCACTGCAATCTCTGCCTCCCGGGTTCAAGCGATGCTCATGCCTTAGCCTCCCTAGTAGCTGGGACTACAGGTGCCCACCACCACACTCGACTAATTTTTGTATTCTTAGTAGAGACAAGTTTTCACCATATTGGCCAGGCTGGTCTCAAACTCCTGACCTCAAGTGATCTGCCTGCCTTAATCTCCCAAAATGCTGGGATTACAGGCATGAGCCACTGCACCTGTCAAAAATAATTTTTTTAAAAAAGCACTTAGAATGGTGCCTGGCACACAGTTAATGCTATATAAGTGTCAAAGATTTTAGAAGATAGATAGATGGGTAGATAGATATGCATGAATGGATGGGTAGTTTGAAGGGAGGAGGGAGGAGGGAAGAAGGCAGGGAGGGAGGGAAGGAAGGGGTAAGGAAAGAAGGAAAGAAGGAAAAAAGGAAGGAAGGAAGGAAGGAAGGAAGGAAGGAAGGAAGGAAGGAAGGAAGGAAGGAAGGAAGGAAGGAAGGAAGGAAGGAAAAATGAAAGACAAGTTGACGTTTTCTCCCCTTATTCATGAGTAGGTTATAACACTTTCTACCAGAGGCAAAAACAGTCAGTAGGCCTGTATGGCAGGAGCCATCTCACCAGAGACCCAAATATTTATTTCTTTGTGTGGCTGAGCTTGGATGCACTTTGCCTACTACATGTGTGGCAGTCAAGCTAACCGCTCATTGGTTTCTTAAGGTATACTAAAATGACAAGCAAAAGTGAATCAGAGTGGACATTGGTGTAGCAGGTAGAGACAGGGCCTGACTTAGAAGGATACCAGTGCCTTAGCAAGAAATTCCAGGATGTCTTATGGAGCAAAGCTTGAGAGTTATTCTTTTAGGGTCATTCTCCTACATGTTAGGGATGAGGTAGCACACAAAATAAGTCAGGATAGGAGGTGTCCTGGGCATGGAAAATGTGTGTACTCCCTGGTTTGGATATAGTTGCCTGTGATGGATAATGCATTTGCCTACCATGAACTCATTCTCCATTTTTCTAGTAACAGTACTTTGGTACCCTTCTAGAGCTCCTCTGCTGTCTTTCCATATGATTCTGATACCATCCCTCCCCAGCCCCAGACCCAGAATGACCACTCAGAATAGCCCATCTTCCAGACCATGTGATTAGTTTAAAATAGGTACGTGACCCAAACTGGGCCAGATTCTTCCTTAAAATTTAATACACGGCCAAGAGCAGTGGCTCACGCCTGTAATCATCCCAGGACTCTGGGAGGCCAAGGTGGGTGGATCGCTTGAGTCCAGGAGTTGGAGACCAGCCTTGGCAACATGGCAAAAAACCTCTCTCTGCAAAAAATACACACGCAGAAAAATAGCTGGGCATGGTGGTGTGCATTTGTATCCCCAGCTACTCAGGAGGCTGAGGTAGGAGGATCACCTGGGCCTGGAAGGTGGAGGTTGCAGTAAGCAGTGATCAGGCCACTGCACTCCAAACTAGTTGATACAGTAAGACTTTGTCTCAAAAAAAAAAATTAATACAGATGCTGGAAAAGTGAGGGTATATTCTTCTAGACAGGTGAGGAAAGTGAAGTTGTTGTATTTGCAAACATCTTTCTCAACCCCAGAAAACCCATACGTACTGAAAAAATGTGGCCACACCAAGGAGGGGGGTAGAGATAAGCAGAGAGCTGATCTAAAGTGCTGCTACCATCTGAACCCCAAGATCCAGCTATGCCTGAAGCTAAATTCGCTCCTTTTCAGCTACATGCACCAATAAATTCATTTTATATTTAGGCTTATTTGAGTTAGCATTTCTGTCATTTGCTTTCAAAAGCAAATGTATTGTTGTATTAGTCTGTTCTCATGCTGCTATAAAGAGCTTCCCAAGACTGGGTAATTTATAAAGGAAAGAGGTTTAATTGACTCACAGTTCCGCATGGCTGGGGAAGCCTCAGGAAACTTACAATCATGGCAGAAGGGGGAGCAAACACATCCTTCTTCACATGGAGGCAGGAAGAAGTGCTGAGTAAAGAGGGAAAAGCCCCTTATGAAATCACCAGATCTCATGAGAACTCACTATCATGAGAACAGCATGGGGGTAACCACCTCCATGATTCAATCATATTGCACAAGGTCTCTCCCACGATATGTGGGGATTATGGGAACTGCAGTTCAGGATAAGATTTGTTGGGGGGACAAAGCCAAATCATATCAATTGAATTGGTTTGGTCACTTTAACAACTCCCTCATCACCCATGGCTAAAGCTGCTGACGTCCTGTAAACAGCTCCTACAGTTAAGTCCCATTGGTTTAGAAAATTGGTCCAGGTTCCACTTCGTACTTTCCATGCTAAACCTCTTGCTCTGGTGCCTTACCTCTACTTCTGTCTTGTGTCCTGGTAACTGGATCTCTTTAGATTGATACTTCATGGTACCTTGAGCCTGGCCTTCTCTTTCAGTCTCACCCTGATTGTAGTGTTTCCAAGAACCCTGGGCAGCACACTTACTATTCTACTAGGCAGCGTCTCTGACTTCTGCACACAGCCAAGGATCCCTGAGTCAGACGTTTTACCACAAGGAAGAACAAGTGAGTCATTTTGTCTCCTCAAGCAGGCTCTGCAGCAAACCTTCCAGGTCCTCTTAATAGATACAGGCCTTCTTTTGATGTCATCTTTCTTAGCTTTAATGCATATGATTTGGAAACCCAATGATAAAAACCTCCTATGTATCCCTATAAACTATTCAGGACTTTTCCCATGTTTGGTAATAGGAATTTTTGCTAGGAAAGGATAAGAAAGAATAAGATTTTATGAGAAGATTAATCATTCAAATGAGGAAGTCCTAAAAATATACAGTGAATAAGGCACTCTTGCCACACAAAAAAGAATGTAAAACGTGTCCTCGGGGAGGATGTCCATTCTCTGGGCTGAATTATGTTCCCACTACGGATTGCATCATTGAAGTCCTAACCCCTAGTATCTCAGCATGTGACTGTATTTGGAGATAGTCTTTAAGGAAGTAACTAAGTTAAACTGAAGTAATTAGGGTGGGCCCTAATCCAATTTGACTAGTGTCCTTACTAGAAGAGAAGATCCGGCCACAGACATACACTGAGGGAAGACTGTGTGGAGACACAGGTAGAAAATAGCCATCTACAAGCCGATGAGAGAGGCCTCAGAGGAAACCAACCCTGCTGACGCCTTGATCTCAGAATTCTAACATCCATAACTCTAAGGAAATAAATTTCTGTTTTCAGGCCACCCAGTCTATGGCACTTCTTTATGGTATCCCTAGAAAATTAATAATGTCTTCCACTAATTATTAACAAACTGGCGTCTCTTCTCACCAGATCCTTTGGGAAAGAATAATAGAAATCTTTTTCTGGCTCCCTTCCTCTCACCTCCCCCTACTCAAATACCCACAGAAAGCAAACACATGGTATTTGTGGAGTAATCACTAAGCATCATCTTATTCGGCCAATGGCTAAGGGAAGGGTCTGGGGTTTCAGTCATTGAAAAGGAGAGGGGGCCTAGTGGTAAAAAGCCAGTGTTTCCTTCCTCAAGAGCCAATACTGGTCTCTTCTCTTCTTCTTTCCTTTCCTCTCTTCTTCCTGAATAATTTGTGCAAAAGTCATTAGATGAAGCTAATGATGAGATGAGGAAGGCTGTGTGTGTGTGTGTGTGTGTGTGTGTGTGTGTTGGGCTGGGAGTGGGTAGTAAGCCATGATGGCCCAGGGCAGGGACCAAGAGGGTGTCCACAGGGGGTGGCCTGGCATGAGGTAGCCTCATCCAGAAATAGTGAGAAGGACATTTATGTGGATGGACTGCCTCTTGTGAGGTATTGAAGGCTGAGTGGGGTGAGACGGGTCTCTGTGAGGGATGGGGGCTCTGTGTGGGGTGTCAGAGCCAGAGTGGGTTGAGGAGGGTGTCCCTTCCCCGACAGGAGTGCAGCCCAGTATAGGGTGTGGCAGCCTGAGCAGGGTGAGGAAGACACCCTCACAGCAGGCAGAGTGGCTCAGCATGCTGTCAGAGGACAAGAGGGGTGAGGAAGGCATTCACACTGGGGTGGGCTGGGGCTGGCATGGAGCATCAGAGCCTCAATCATCAGTTGAGGAGGATATCCATGCAGACAGGCCTGCCTGGTATGAGATGGCAGGGCTTGGGCAGAGTGAATAGGGCATCTACATGGTAGGTTGGCCCAGTATGGCATGTTAGAGCCCAAGTGATGTAAAGAGAGAAGACGAGAGATTTGTTATATACAGGTGGATTTGTTACATACAAGTAACTAAATATATTAAGGTCAAGGAGAGCTAGGAATCCTATTGTTGGAGAGGAGGTTACAAATATGACAAAAGGAAAACTAGAATGAATCCCGTGGTGTTGCATTAGAATTGGAGTTAAGGATGTGAATGCATAGTTTTCAAGATTTAAATAGATAAATAGATATAGATAAAAAATAAATATAAAAGTACACACAGACAGACATATACACATTTCCCAGGTCTATGCACTAAGAGGGTCTGGAAGCAGTGACACTCCAATACCAAGGAACATATTGAGTGTCTAGATTTTGGTTTCTACACACCATTCCGAAAGACACCAGGGATCTTTGGATAAATGGCTGATTCCAAAGCTGGGCTAGGGAACTTGCAATACAAGCCTGAAAGTTCTATTTGTACCAGAAAGTAAGAAAGTGCTCAAAGAATTTAGAGACATGTTATATCAAAAGGACGTAGAAACCAGACTGAAGGGACTCCCACTAGCCAAATATGGACTAATATAAGCATGAAAATAAATAATGTTAGTAATCGGTGATGACCCATGAAATAGAGTAGTTTACATATGAGTCCAAACTGATACAAATAAATAACAAACTGAAAGTATGATAAGAAATAGGTTATGGACATAGGCTCAAAGTACCTTCCCACAAGATACCAACTATTAAGGGCAAGATGCCTGACAAATGCCGCCTTAATGAATGATCAGTGTTAACATAATCAGTAATGGGACAAATCTAAATCCTATACCACCTAATGGGATGCAATGGGAATATAGCATCAGTTCTATGACATTTCTGACGGATGCATAGCCTGTTTCTAATCATGAAGATGCATTAGACAAACCTATATTGAAGGACGTGTTTTTAGCCCTCTTTAGCCTTTTATCTCTACAGGTGTCAAGACCACGAAAGTCAAGGAAAGACTGAAGAATGTTTCATACTGAAGGAGACTAAAGAAACATGACAACAATACTCAACACATTATTCCAGACTGGATTCTTCTCCTAAAAGACATTACTGGGGTGACTTAAGAAACTTGAACAGGCTGGGAGCGGTGGCTCACATCTGTAATCCCAGCATGTTGGGAGGCCGAGGAGGGCAGATCATGAGGTCAGGAGTTCGAGACCAGCCTGACCAACATGATGAAACCCCGTCTCTACTAAAAACACAAAAATTAGCTGGGCATAGTGGCATGTACCTGTAGTTCCAGCTACTCGAGAGGCTGAGGCAGGAGAATTGCTTGAACTCGGGCGGCAGAGCTTGCAGTGAGCCAAGATTGCACCACTGAACTCTAGCCTGGGCAACAGAGTGAGACTCTGTCTCAAAAAAAAAAAAAGAAAAAAGAAAGAAATAAATAAACTTAAACAAAGTCTAAAGAGTAGATGGTAGTGATGTACCAATGTTAATTTCCTGATTTGATGCTTGTATTGTGGTGGTATAGGAGAATGTCCTTTTCGTAGGAAATATATACTTAAAAATCTAGGAGTGACGGGGCATCATGACAGTAACACACTCTTGCTCACATGCTTCAGGAAATAAAAATTATTATTTGTACTACAACTTTTCTGTAAATTTGGGACTGTTTCCAATTTTCTTTAAAAAGTCAAGAAAGAAGGACAACTGGTCCAGTCTCTTCAACACATCTGTGTCATGTAAAAGGGACAGATTAAAAGAGGCATTTGGGGCATCCCAAGCAGATGCAAATGTGGTCCTGGGTGGGATTCAATTTGCATAAACCAATTATAACGCACAGTTTATAGATAACTGGGAAATGCATATATGGCTTATTATTACATAGATGAAATGTGTTGAAATGGAAAAATGTGGATCAGTGACTAAAAACAAAAGTGGGGAATAGAACAGCAGTAGGATCATGTGCTCTCATTTTGTGGAAAAAAGAGAAACACAAATAATGTACTAGTGTAGTAACCTAGTGCTAGTCCTCACTGAGCAGTGGGAATACTTTTTTATTCTCTTATTTTTGCTTGTTCTTATTTTCAAATATGTAACAATGTACGTGCCCTGTTTCTATACTAGTAAAAGATGTCTTTTAATGTAAAATTTAAATAACACAATTAGGGAAAAAGAGTCCATAGCATGGGTATTCACAACCTTTAATAACTTACATTGTTATCAACTGAGACACGTGGACGTTACTGAAGACATTCAGGCAAAGTCCCTGAAAAGTATCTCCTTGCCTCTGACATAGGGTTGCCATTTTTAATACCATGTAGAAATGCCTCAGTAATCTCACTTGTAAAATGAGGATGAATATCCTGCCTCAAAAGGCAATTGGGAGGATTAAATGAGTTAATATAGCTGAAAAGTATGGAATAAATGATTTAATAGATGCCAATAGCATGTATGTTCTACAAATACAAAATTTCTGATCATCTCCGTTTTTCTTGTTTCATAAAGAAGATGAAAACAGATATAGCCTCACAGTTCACATTAGAATTTGGTTTTTTTATTCACAACTTCTTATATCACAATATAAGAATATATATATGAGGTCAAAAAATAAGCTGCTAAATTCTGGGTTTAAAAAGAATAATACATATAAGAAACTTCTGACTGGGCACGGTGGCTCATGCCTGTAATCCCAGCATTTTAGGAGGCTGAGGTGGGTGGATCGCCTGAGGTCTGGAGTTCAAGACCTGCCTGACCAACATGGTGAAACCCCATCTCTACTAAAAGTACAAAAAATAGCCAGGCATGGTTGTAGGCCCAGCTACTCAGGAGGCTGAGGCAGGTGAATTCCTTGAACCTGGGAGGCGGAGGATGCAGTGAGCCAAGATCATACCACTGCACTCTAGCTTTGAAAACAGAGCAAGACTCTTTTTTTTTAAAAAAAAAAAAGAACCTTCTGTGTGCCAGGCATTGTTCTAAGTGCTTTACAAACAATGTATTTTTAATCATCACAGTAATCCTATGAGGAGGATGATCCTATTAACATCTCTATTTCATAGATGAAAGAAGTAAGCCACAGAGACGTTAGTTAACTTGCCCAGTCAGACAGCCAGTTAAGAGGCAGGGCCAGAATTACAACCAAGCAGTCCGTGCTTTCAGCCTCTACCCATGTGCCACTCTTATCATGCCATAACCAAGTACAGGTGAACTCCGATTTAGGTGCCAGTGGCTTTCTAAAAGCTCCCTTCTAAGCTAATGTTTCAAGTTCCAAATGTGTTTCCCCCCAGAACAGTGTTACAGTATTACAGGTTAGATTTGGTTCCTTAGGCCAACCTATTTAAGTAGACCAAACCTATTTAACTCACAACATGGCTGATTCAGAACCACTGTGGCCCTAAGACCAGTGTCACTCTAGACAGAGGATAGTGGATAAGTTTAATCTCCCAAACCAATTCCAATTGATTACTTGTGGCTGCATGGATCATTGTCTGGAGAAGAATTCCGAGGCTGGCCTTAGCAGGAGAGCATACTAGAATCAATTAATGATGTCTGAAGAAATGGGAAAAGAAAACCAAAAACCAGATATTTGTCATCTCTGCTCCAGTGACCTTGTCTCTGAGTACTCCTCAATCTCGAGCCCTGAGGAGTCTAGGGAGTAGGGGAAGTGGACAGGAGAACGATACAGAGAGCAGAGAGGAGAAGTAGATACTAGAGATGCTTCAGTGACAGTTTGGGAGACCCTGACGAAATCAATGGCTGGGGCAGCTCTGATGTGGGGATAACAGCTGTTCAGAAGTGTGGGTAATTTATAAGTCAAGTATTCCCACATCATCAATGCCTGCCAAGCCCCTCCTCAAACCCCAGTGATCCACTCACTAGCAAGGGGAGGTAAGGTATTGATATCTTCTATTCCACTGACATTTAAAAAGTCAGGCGCAGAATGGTTAAACGACTTGTCACACAGTGAGGCCCAGGACATCAGTCACAAGTTATATATAAATGCAATGTCAGAGTGAAGTGAAAATGAGCACATATAACCCAGCAAGATGATTCCACAAACCACCAGCTTGCGTGCAGAACTGTTAAACCCAAGTTTGGGATGGGTGGAGCCTTGATTCACAGTGCTGAGGTTTTCAGAGTGGACATTAGGATGCAAAACAGACTTCGCATGTGGTTTGCTGAGAACTTGTTTCTCAACATAAACTGGGGAGAAAAAAAGCATTTGATGCTAAAAGTGAGTCCCAAGCTAGGTCCCATTTAGGAGAGTACTGTAGCCCAGCAGGCCTCCAAAATGTCATGTCAGCTTTCGAAGGCATTTCACAGTTGCTGCAACAGCACTGCTGGAACAAAGCCAGGTGACTTTAGAAGAAGCCCAGTCCCTTAGACACAGATGACACTGCCAAGAGCAAAATAAAAAAGGGCCATTGCCTGGCTTGGCATCTGGATCCTGCAGCTGCCAAATCATATCCATTAGCCATGCCAAAGTAATCCATGGAGAAATTCCCAATGAGAGGCCCACCAAGCCAGAAAATTGTCTATGATCCAGGCAAGCAGTGGGTTCTAGCTCACCAGCGTCTGCTGAGATTGACGGACAACTTTAAGAAAGTCAGCAGAAAGATTTCAGTTCCTACCTCTTATTTATAGACGGGCACTTTTGTGAGTGTATGTTCACACACATGTGCACAAACACATGGGAGAGAGACAGAAACACAGAGTCAGGGAAGAGAGAGAGGGAACTGGGAAGGACAGAGAGACAACAGCCATTTTCTAACCCCACTGTATAATGAGAAACTGAGACACAGGGACTGAACTACTACCCTGAAGGGAGAAAAGTCATGCCTACCCTGCTAGGGAGGAAAAACAAAAACAAAGTAAAAACTCCCAAAAGTTGGCCAAGCCGGGCAGCAGCTCTTCTCCCACCCGCACATCTGCCTTGGGCTTTTCTTCTTTTCAGATTGTTGTGAGAAAACAGATGGCTACAGAAGCCTGAATTTTAAATTTATGAATGGAAATTTGAACAGATGTTAGCAATCAAGATGGCATATAAGAATTTTTTTCATACCATGTTTACAGCCCAGCCTCCTTCACATAAATGGGAGAACGGGTCATAAAAAGGGTAGTTTTTGATCTCAGGGACAGCCTGGATCCAGTGTGGTGATTATGTGGCACAATGGCGGAAATATTGAAAGAACAAAGGGAAAAAACACTAATCAGTTCCCTGTTTAAATGCTGAATATTTATCCGCAAAAATGCTAAAATGTATCTGGAAGAAAACTATAAATTCATCAGAGCACTTGCTGTGCCTTAAGGAGGTAAAGTACAAGTCCAGGGTTTAACAAGTATCTGTGGACACCTAGTTACTTCAGATGTTTTTAGACTTTTGACAGGACATCAGTCATTTGTTTGTTTTGTTTTGCTTGGCTGAACGTCCCAAATATATGGGATCCCACCAAATTTCACAGAGAAATGGAGAAGATCTGCTGATACACGCAATGTTTGGAACCGGGCTGGTACTAAGAATGGTAGTGGTAGTGGGGATGGGAAGGAGAAGGGGGTGGGGAGGTGTGGGGGTGTGTGGGGTGGGGATGGCAAAGTGAATCAAACATAATCTAGGTCCTCAGCATAATTAGAATTGAAGGCAAAAGCAGATTATCTATATCATCTATATCTATGTATATCTATATCAACACAAAGCCAGACAAGGTATAATGTTAAAGGCTAAAGGAGTGGAGGAAAAGGAGTGAGGTTGATTGAGGGAATGGATAATGACAGTAGTTCCTGATATCCTGAGAAGAGGAGAGGATTATGGAGTGTGCGGCCATCTGGAAGAAGAAGAGAGGGTCACCCAGGATTTGTTAGCAAATCCGGTTGGTTAGATCTTCAACAACTCGGATGACCTAAAGTTTGAAAACACAGATTATATTATGTTATCAGATATTGTAATGTAACATCAACACACCATTTATTATATATTCACTTGGATTTCCTGACTTTGAGGCTACCCTGGCTCTCTAGAATCTGACCACTTCCATCACCATGATTGTCTCTCTCCTTGAGTCCCGTGATAGCTTCACTAGTCTCCCTGTTGTGTTTCTGCCCATCTCTGCCACCTCCAATTAGCCTATTGTCAACATGTTAATCCAAGTAAAATCACAGTAATCCCTTTGACGCACTGCTTCTCAAAAAGAAGTTCCTGCTGGAGCAGCAGCCGCTGCACCTGAGAAACTTGTTGGAAATGCACATTCTCAGGTTCCACCCACGAGTTTCTCAGAATCAGAAACTCCAGGGCTGGGGCCAAGAAATCTGTGCTTTAACAAGACCTACCGATGATTCTGATCCCTGCCGAGGTTTGAGAACCAATTTTAAGCATAGGTCAGATCACGTCACGTTTTGGCTCAAAATCCTGCTCCCCAAAGTCATCACAATGAGTACAAGGCCATAACTATGCGGTCTGGCCCAGGGATACCGCCCTGACTACCCACCAGTCTACTCTCTAGCTCACTGGCTCCTTGGCTACACTCTAAGCCTTGGCACTTGCTGTTCCTTCTGCCTGTAAGGCTTCCCAGATCCCCCAAGGCCCTGGTTCCCCTTCCCCACACACCATGGCTCAATCCCTTACCACCTTCAACTCTGCTCAAATGTCACCTTTCCACTGACACACAGTCACTCATGCATTACTTAATGATGAGGATATGCTTCGAGAAATGCATCATTGGGCAATTCTGTTGTTGTACAAACAGCATAGAATGAACTTAAATAAACCTAGATGGCATCACCCGCTACATGCCTAGGCTATATGGTATAACCTATGACTCCTAGGTTACAAACCTGTACAGCATGTTACCATACTGAATACTGCAGGCAACTGTAACACAACATTAAATGTTAATATATGTAAAGATATATAAACTTAGAAAGAGTACAGCAAAAATACGGTAATATAATCTTATAAGACCACCATCATATATGCAGTCTATCATTGACACAAACAATGTTATATAGCCCGTGACTATTTAACTTATTTTTGTCTGTCTCTTCCCAGGGACTGGAATTGTGCCCGGCAAAGTGCTCAGGAAGCATTTGGTAGAAGAATAAATTAACTATCTTTTTTTTTTTTAAGACATAATCTCGCTCTCTTGCCCAGGCTGGAGTCCAGTGGTACCATCATGGCTCACTGAAGCCTCCATCTCCTGAGCTTCAGTGATCCTCCCACCTCAGCCTCCCAAGTAGCTGGGACAATAGGCTCATGACACCATGCCCAACTAATGTTTTTTGAAAGTTTTTTGTAGAGACAGTGTCTCACTCTGTTGCCAGGCTGGTCTCAACTCTGGACTCAAGCAGTCTTCCCACCTCGGTCTCCCAGAGTGCTAGGATTACAGGTGTGAATATTGAGGATCTCCCAGAGGCCAGATATAGTACTAAGTGCATCACTTCCATTGCCTCACTGAATTCCCACAAGTCAATGTGGTAGATATTATTATCTTTATTTTACACATGAAAAAACTGAGCTAAGTGAAAAAAACGGGTAACAGATACTAAAAGCATAAAGGACTAAGATGTGGGGTTATCAGAAAAGGAAACTTCATGATCTCTAAGTCCTGGATCTGACACAGAGTTAAGTTGTCTACATTTTTACCTTCTTTACTGCTCATCCCTGCAATTGATCTCTACAGAGGAATTGAAGCATACTCTGGTATTTACTGAAGCAGAATGTAATTAAGCTTGGCAAAAATCATGCTTTCAATGACTAGGACAGAGCTACAAGTGGGAGAATTACTCACTGCTTTATTTGCTATCTTCCCATTGTAAACACAGATAATAGTGGCACTTCCTGATATTCAAATAATTCTTACTCCTTCACCCAACTACTATGTTCTATGTTAAAAACAGTTCAGATTTTATGTTATTAATGACCAGGTAGAAGAGGATACTTTACCTAACTATTAATTTTCTCAAAAATGTGTCAGTGGTGCATTGTGGGGACTTTCCTCCCTTGCAATGAAAGATTGTGCTATCTGCTAAGCATCTGCCAACATGGCAAACCAGTGCTCAATAGCGAATCAGGTACTGGTTCACCTAAAAAGGTAGTCAGAATGCCAGAAGGCAGACCCAGGACCATCCTTCTCTATTTGCAGTAGTCCCCCACCTGCAATTTCACTTTCCACAGTTTCAGTTACCTGAGGCCAACTGCTGTCCAAAAATATTAAATAGGCCAGGCGTGGTGGCTCATGCCTGTAATCCCAGCACTCTGGGAGGCCATGGCGGGTGGATCACCTGAAGTCAGGAGTTCAACACCAGCCTGACCAACGTGGTGAAACATCATCTCTACTAAAAAATACAAAAATTAGCTCGGCATGGTGGCGGATTCCTGAAATCCCAGCTACTCGGGAGGCTGAGACAGGAGAATCGCTTGAACCTGGTGGGGGCAGAGGATGCAGTGAGCTGAGATTGCACCACTGCACTCTAGCCTGGGTGACAGAGCAGGACTCTGTTTCAAAAAAAGAAAAAAAAAATTAAATGGAAGACTCTGGAAATAAACAATTCGTAAGTTTTGAATTCTATGTAGTTCTGAGTAGTGTGATTAAATGTCCTGCCATTTTGCTGTATCCCACCCGGGACATGAATCCTCCCTTTGTCCCATGTCCCTATTCTGTAGACGCTCTCCACTGCTTAGTCACTGAGTAGCCATCTTGGTTATCAGATCAATGGTCACAGTACCACAGTGCTTGAGCTCAAGTAACTCTTATTTTGGTTAATAATGGTCCTAAAGTGCAGGAGTAGTGATGCTGATAATTTAGATATTCTAAGAAAAGCCGTAAAGTGCTTCCTTTAAGTGAAAAGGTAAAAGTTGTCAACTTTATAAGGAAAGAAAAATATTGTATACTGAGGCTGCTAAGATCTAAGGTCAAAATGAGTCTTCTGTCTGTGAAATCGTGAACACTATATTGTTATAATTGTTCTGTTTTATTATTGTTGTTGCTCATATCTTACTGTGTCTAATTTATAAATCAAACTTTATCATTGGTATGTAAGTGTAGGGAAAAACATAGTTTATACAATTGTCAAAGTCAAATAAGATATAGAGATGAATCTCTAAATTTAAAATGTTTTAGTCCAGGCTTGGTGGCTCATGCCTGTAATCCCAGCATTTTGGAGGTCGAGGCAGGTGGATTACTTGAGGTCAGGAGTTTGAGACCAGCCTGGGCAGCATGGTAAAACCTTGTCTCTACTAAAAATACAAAAAATAGCCAGGACTGGTGCTGCATGTCTGTAGTCCCAGCTACTTGAGAGGCTGAGGCAGGAGAATCACTTGAACACAGGAGGCGAAGGTTGCAGTGAGCCAAGATCTCGCCATGGCACTCCAGCCTGGGTGACAGTGAGACTCCATCTCAAATAAATAAAATAAAATAAAATAAAATGAAATAAAATAAAATGTTTTATATGGGAAGCAAGAATTGAAATTCAAGGAATGCACACAGACTGGGTGGTCTTCAGTATGTCCAAAGAACAAGAGAAGGTTGGAGGTTTTATAAAAAGGAGAAATGTTACCTACTGCTTTTCAGTTCATTGGCACCATTTTCAAGAAAGTTCACTGGAGAGCTGGCAGGCTCTGATTGGTGAGTGACTGCAGTAGGTAAAACTAGTCTGAGAGACACAGCAGCTTGTTTCAGCAGCTGTTGATAAAACTAGTTTCAGGTTACAACAGGCAGCTTCAGCAGCCAGGCTTGCAGAGAATTACATTCTCAGAGCAATGTTATATACCATACGTTCTTCTTCTCTTAGGCTCCTTGACTGAATTGGTTGGATATGAAAAAAATGACCCAATTTGTATGAGCAACTTTCACACAGTATAGGGCTAGATATCTCCATGGTTTTAGGCACCCACTAGGGGTCTTGGAATGTATCTTCTTTGGATAAGGGGGGGGTGCTACTGTACTTACCTCTGCAAATAATCTCATCTAGTCCCACGGCTTTTAATACCATCTACATGCTGTTCACTCGTGTGTCATCACCAGGGGTCCAGGAAGGAAAACAGAACCCACACCTGGTAGCGCAATAGAGAGAATTTAATACCAGTTGGTTGCAAAGATGTTGGAAAAGTTGTAAGGGCAAACTGGAGAGAGAATACCAACATCAGGAAGTTGATGCCTCCCTAGGGGTAGAGAAACCAAGAAGGAAAGTGGAGTTATGAGAGTTTAGGAATAGTGGGAGCTAGGGACATGGAGGAGGGCTTGCCTGGTGGGGATTTAACTACAGAGGAAGTGCATTCATGCTAGAGATGTTGCCTAGAGCAAAGAGAGGGGAAAGTACTCTGGCTTTTCCTCTCCTACTGACTGCAGTCTTTCGCCAGTGTCTTCCATTGGCCAAACTTTCCCAGAGGCCAGTTGGCAAGGAAGCTTGGGAAATGTAGCTTGCGTGGGTCAACCTTGCACACCCCACTCTCCTGGTATCCACTCATCCTCAAGCCATGCAGAGTAGAGCATGAAAGAGCAGGAAATGAATCAGAGTGCCAACAGGCAAATGAACACTAACACTTCCCCTAAATTAACATCTCCAGCTCCAAGAGAGGACCTCTTCTCTGAGTTCGATTCTGACATGTAATTTGTTCACCTGACACTTCCACTTGGTTGTCTAATAGTCCTCTCTAATTTAACATGGCCCAATACAAACCCTTGGTTTAGCAGCCAATTCCCCTTGGTATTCCTTCTCAGAACGATTCATCCACTGCTCAGTAAAAATAGCAATGCCCTCTTTGATTCTTTTCTTTACTTCCTACTTCTTCCAACCTTTTAGAAAGACCTATTGATTGTTCCTCCCTAAACAGTTCCTCTCCATCTCCACTATGACCACCTTAGGCCAAGCCACCACCATTCCTTCCCTAGGTGGCTATAATGACCTCCCACTGTGTCCACTTATAATGCATTGTTCAGGGGGCAGTTCCTGCAGACCTTGAGGGCAAGGGTAAGAAGCAGGGGCTTTATTCTAAGTGCTATAGGAGCCATTGGAGAAAGCAACATAAACTAATTTCTACCTTAATGAGATCAGTTTAGCTTCCTCGTGGGAAATAAAATACAAAGGAACAAAAGAGGAAGAAGACAAGTTAAGAGGGGATTGCACTTCTCAGCCCCCTTCTTCCACCTCTTCTACCTCTGTCTCCCCCCTCACCAGCTACTGGTCTTCTCCCTGTTACTCCAACATGCCAAGCTTGTTCCCTCTTCAGGATCTTTTCACAGCTAAAATCATGCTTGTCCTGATTTTAGCACAACTGGCTACACATCACTCAGGGCTTTTCTTCTCAGAGATCTTTGCTGACTCAGCTGTAGTAGTAATGATGGCTGCTCACAAATATCCCATCTCTCTCCTTCCGGGCACAAAGTAAGATTGCACTTCTCTGCACCCTGGACATGAGATGTGGCCATATGACTTGCTTTGGCAAATTAAGTATGGGTGGAATCTTTAAGATCCCACTGTGTGCTTCACCCTTTTTCCTTCTACCAGAGTGACCACCAGTGTTTCAGATAATGGCTACTCCATCAGCCTGAGCCCTGGAGAGGGGATGACAATTATCCAGAGCACAGCTCCCCATCAACCAGTAGGACACAGAGTGGAGCAAGAAAGAAATCTTTGCTGTTTTAAGTTGCTGAGACTTTCAGATTGTTACCATAGCATACCTAGCTTCTCCGGACTGTTACAGCCCTTCAGTCCCACATGTCAGCTTATATTGTATTGTGTCCATTGTGGAAATTACCAACTGATAATTTCCATTTGTTAGTTTCATTTATTGATTTTATTTCCACTCTGCAACCCACACCAAGTTCATGAAAGCTCCACGTGAGCCGGGTCCTTGTCTATGTGGTTCACCACCATACCTTCTAATGCTTGAAGTTTCCAGTGCATAGTCAGTAGGCAAATACCTGTTGAACTTCTGATGGATTGCACATACAAGCATTTGTTTTTTGAATGCTATTGTGCCAACAAAACTGGAATAAATGCATCTTGCACTCAGCATCTCTGAAGCACCAAAGCCTAACATTTCACTCTGCTATTTGTGGGTTGGACTGACAGCTTGGGTTACACCCTTCCAGCTAATTCGCAGGAAACCAAGTTGCTCTCAAAGTTGTCACGATTCCATGCTGAGAAAAGGCCCTGCTAAAGATCATGTGCAGCAGATAAACAAAAATAAATGAAACTTTACAACCATAAACCATAAGAGTGAAGTCACCCAGAGTTTGGAGATAGAGTGGGACAGAAGTGATTCTGGAAACTGTTTTTACCACTAAAAGATGTTGTTTTACCCTTTTAAAGTTTTTTGTGCTGACTTAATGTAACTCCCCAGAAATGGCCAAGTCTCAAATTTCACTATTGTCATAAAATACTAGACCTGAAAAAAACCTTAGGGATCACTCAATTCAGATTACTCCATTTATCATCTGGCTTAATTTTAATTGGAAACCTCTTAGGGTCTCACCGATGTCTGCTGCGAGCTTAGAATTTAGAAATTCACATTAGAGATAGTGTTGCTCGAAGTTGTTCCCTTTTTTGGTACTATCAAATATGTTTAAAAATTTTTTTCTCTACCACCCCCTTATGTAATCGAAATAACACTATAAAGATCACACTTATAAAATTAACCCCACAATATTTCTAGGTTTTATATTTTTGCTTACCTAACATCTTTCCTTGATGTTTCAAAATGTCTAACATATTGAAGAAATAAAGCTCCTTAAAACTATGAAGTAGGACACAGTAGTTTCTTTAGGGACACTTGAAGAAGGTAATTGTATTCTATATTTAATTAGCTTACTCTCCTAGACCTAACAGACTATATCCATAAGTACATTTTGTCTAACTTGCAAAAAAGTGCATTAACAAAAATTCACTAAACATTTGATGTGAAACTATCAATCCTTAAGAGATGGCAATTTTTATAATGTTGTTCACTTTTATTAAACAGGTCCTAATCCTGAAATTCAGGTACTACGCACCCACCTGCAGCTGAACATGAAAAACAAAAATAAAACCCAAGTGCTTCCTATTCCCCCTACGGGCTGAAAATGGGACAGTGTGAATATTTCAAGTCTCTCAAACACAAAGCCGTATTCACTCAAGGGAAATCATTTACATGTGGTTAAGGAAACAGGAAATTTTCACATTGGCTTTAATATTTACATTTTACCAAAATTTTCCTGAACTCAGTAATCATTACTAACACTTTTTATAGTATTATTTACTGCATCTTAAAAATAAAAACTAAGCAGAAAGTGTACAGTTGAAGAAAACTGGATGTCAGTCTATACAATGATTTACTTTTGGCATGACAGACTTTATTTTGGCACTTTCACAAATATTTTGCTTTACAGCAGTGACAAAATATTTGCCAGAAATTTTTCTTTTTCCTGGCACGGATATTCCAAGCAGTTGTTATTCTATGAATTGAATTTCACTCTGCTTTGCACAGTTAGAGGTATAACCGTTCCTACCCTCTGTAATTGAGGGACACTGCGTGGCTTTAGAAAGCACTGTTTCCTTTTAGTCACTCTGAAGTGAATTGACTCTGTACGTGATGGGGCAGGAATTTGAGAATTAATTAAGGCCATTAAGGATTTAAGTAAACACTGTTCCAAGTGTTGCTTAAAAAATGTTTCTAATGAATTCTGTGGCAATTCCAGGGAATGCTCTCAAAATGAAGTATTCATACTTTATTAAAAGTAAATTGTATGTTGGAAAAGTTGCTTTTTTTTGCTGTCTTCCTACTTGGATGGCTCACAGTTTAAAACAAAATTAATGGTAAAATAGAAAAAGGAAATGTTTAGTACAGAAAGTACCAGCCAGGGTACCCTCATACCTCCATCTCCTTCCCCAGGCATCACTCTTTCCAGCCACTCAATCCTAAAGCAGTGAGGCCCTCATTTTAACACACAGAGCCTCCTTGCCTACCCTCCTTCCCTGTAACGTGAGCTATTGTAGTCCATTTATTAGTTCTTCGGTTAAGCTTCAGTAGACACTTGGAGCACAGTTGCAAAGGTAAATCAATCTATAGGCCTAAGCCTTAGATACCAACATCAGGAAAGCCCCCTTCAGATCTTTGGAATTTAGAGTCTTAGAAGTTATTTGCAAAAGCAGGCATCTGTCTTAATATTGCCATCAGCTATTCAATAAAGGTTGCAAACTTCGAAATTCCCTGGCAGCCTTCCAATATCTCTACCTAGACACACACAGGATAATACATTCAGATTTCCTCTGGCCAATTCAGTAATAAACAGTCTCATCGACAGGCTCTTTGGTCTTGATTTACAGACACTTTGGAACACTTAGAAATCAAACCCACGTCATCCTTGAGAGCAGACGGCCGTTAGCAAAGGGGAGATGTACATTTGATCAAAAATGTACAAAATTTATAACAGTGACATTTTCAATATTAGGCCACATGATTTATTCAGTAGTTTTTATGTTCCCAAATTACAATTTATGTCTATTCATAAGACTACAAAAGTTACCATTAGAATTGTCTGTGCTTATAAAATACCAACTTTTTTTTAAACTGTTATATATACTCATTAACACCAGTCTGCAACAAGTTACATAGAATCAGAGGCACTTCAAAGGCTTAAAAAGACGTTTACAACTTAAATGCATTTTTAAGAACAAAAACTTATTTTTCTTTAAACCTCTACTCGTACCTTCAAATTGCAAGAAATTAACAAATACAGTGGCCAAAGGAATCTGCAGCAACTTCTTAAAATACTGTTAGCATCTTTGGGTTTGCTGAGGCTTGTCAGTAACTTACATCAAATCCTCCCAAAAGAAGATCTGATTAGATAGATATGACTAAACAGTTTTGTAGTAATAATCCAATTTTACACATTAATTTGCTGTTGCAAATCTGCCCAAAGCTACAGGTAATGAAAAATAAAGCAAGTGTAAAATGGATAGTCTGACACTTAAAAATTTATACAAAGTGGAAGTTAAAGTTTACATATTTGAAAATCACATATACACTAAATTACCATTATCTGAATTTTCCAAAGACAAATTGCACCATGACAGCTACAAAAGGCATAGGGTTTGGTTTTAAGGGCACAAGAAGGGAGGGCAGAGGAGAGGAGGGCGACAACAGATAAATTAACAAAGTAAGACCAACTTGGTAAGGTCAATCTGAGACATGCTGACACAAATGAAACAGCTTTCATCATTGAGTCATAGGAAAAAGACAATCATTTTGTATTTGCGCATAAAAGTTTAAACCAATTCCATGAACATCGAGGGTTTTCATAACATAATATTTTGCCACTGCTATTCACAGAACACTGCAGATGTTAAATTTTATGTTGTTCTAAAGAAATACATGAAATGTTTTAAATACAATGGGATTTTATCATTAAAGTGCCAGAATGGCTCTTTAATGAAAAAAACAAAAAACAAAGATCTTCATTATTCTATGCAAAAGCTTTATTTTGAAAAGTTCAGTGATCTCATAAATAGAGACACTAAGTTGGAGTTTTAAGCATAAAACTCCTTAGTAGGTGCCTTCTGGTAAGCAGCACTGGATGGTTTGCGTTCTCCAAGGTCATAGCTTCCTTCATCCTTCTTTCTCATGCGATACACCAACAGCAGGATAAGAAAAATTGCAAAGAGAAAGCCAATAACTCCACCAGCAATGACAGCTGAAACAATCAAAAGGAAAATGACTTTAGAAGAGATTCAAGGGTTGCAGACGTTAGCTTTATTGTCAAGCCCAATCTGCTTACATTTTTCTAAAAGGCTTAATTTGAAAACCCCAATAAAAAAAAAAACAAAAAAAACTAGATTCAATGAAGCAACCTGGTAACTATGCAAATCTCAAACTCCTCAGGAAGGTACAGTAATTTCTTTGGTTAGTGTTAACAATACCACCCAAAAACCTCAATAAGAAAAAGCTGGCCTTGATCTTCACTCATTCCATACTTGAAAACTACTTTTGTCTTTTCAGAACTCACATTTCATATTCTAATTTTCTAATTGCTTTTTTCAACACAAAACAGTGTAATTGACTTAAAATTTTAAAGAGTATATATGAAAAAAGCATGCAAATTTATTTCTATTCTTGGACTTGAGACTATCAAGTGTTCCTAAATCTTGAAAATTTTCCCCTTTAAAATATGTGCACTTCCATCCAATTAAGTTAAAATAGAAATAACGTTCTTAACACCTTGGGCAGTACATATGTGAACTGCCTTCCCCCTAAAGAACTTTTCCTTCTCTTTATTTTGAAATATGGAACACCTTCGAGCAAGACTGATGGATCTTCACACTCTGCCATCTCTCTACATCCAGTTGTTCTGGATCAATTCAGATGTTAACTTTCCCTCTTTTAGGCTACCTCCCATCCCCTGCACGATGGCTGGTGAAGGGGTAGGTTGAGGGAGCTGGTGGACAATAAAGACAATGTTTGCTGAGCCTCTTGCTTCTCGCTGTAGAAGCAAGCATCCGCAAGACTGCTTTCAGCAGAAAGGTGACAGCAAGCTTTGCTGCACTTCTGAATATCACTTAGACTAACAGAAGCCTATACAGGCACCCTCCCACCTGACACCCACCAGGATACTCACCTGCTAGGACTTCTGTCCGTTTAAACAGACTGTCTGAGTGTTTCTCAGTATACACATTTGTATCTTCTTCAGATGGGTCCATTTTCCTTTCTGAGTCAGAGAGGTGAACTTTCTCTTTATCAGTTTCTTCAGGTGACTGGTATGGGAAACAGGGAAAGATTACACTGATTTAAGAAAATGTGCTGGAAGGAAGAAATAATGAGTATACTCCAAAATTCCTTTTTTTTCCCCAAAGAATGAGTTTAGGAAATAGTTGGAATAATCACTTGTGTGATGTTTATAGCAATGGGTGAGTGTCATGATGGACCCATGTAGTTCATGGTTTTGCGTAACACCCATCACATGATCAGGCAAGTCAGAGAGCTAGTGAGTTCATAATAATGCTAAGGACATGGTGAGGTTGTTTTAGTGGACATTTCCTAAGATCTCTACTTTCTCACCACTCTTCTAACTTCGGGTCACCATCTCCCTCCGACTGCTCTAACCCAACAGCACTGCCCCAGTTCTCCTTACTCCTTCACTTCTCAACTACACAGGGCACGATGACAACAGCTCCCTTTCAGATATTCTCTCATGCCTGACTGGGCTTTTCCTGTCCCCACTCTGCAGGGAGCAACCCCCAAGCCTTACTCCTAATGCTTCCCCCTAGTCATATCACCTTCAGCAAACCCTGGACCAGGACTTCCGGGGACTTGGGTTGTGCAAGTAGCTCCTCCCTGATCATATCATACTTCTTTTCTCCACCTGGATTTCCTCACCTGTCTAATGAACAACACTCACAGGGTCTCAGACACTGCACAATGCTCAAGTAGAAATCTACCTCTCACAGCCGCCATCTCTAGTCAGCATTATTCCCAAGAAGTCAGCAGCCTGCAGGACATTAACTGTTGGCTGTACCACCTTTAACTCTACTCGTCAAGTCTAAGTAGTAATTAATTCACTGCTGAATCGGATCAGCCTTCTTTTCTATTCCCATTAATGGCGCTGTATTTTGGGGTGTTCCCAAGTTATCTATTTCGACGCATTTCTTATCATATGTTATCCATGTCACAGCAATGTCAATTTGCCTCCATCTTGCTCTCACATTAACTTCTTCCCTTGGGGTCTCATTTCCACAGCTTTGTTAAGGTGGCCAGCACATCACACCCCAGCTCCCATCCTGCTTCGACCTCAGAACTGTACGTGTTGGGTAGCTTCCAGTCCTCACCCAATCCACCACTTACTCCCAGCAGAAAACCCTGTGAGGCCATTTCCACCACCTCTTCATCATCAAAAATGATTCTTAACATCTGTGCTGTAGTTCAGTGGTCCCCAATCTTTCTATGAAAAAAATACAGGCCTCCTACCAGAGGTTCCATTTCAATTGGTCTGATTTCAGGTCACCATCTCCCTCTGACTGCTCCAATCCAACAGCACTGTCCCAATTCTCCTTACTCCTTCACTTCTGAGCTGTACAGGGCACTATGTAGCTGGCACTGATTTTTATTGCTATTTAAGTTCTCCAGACAATTCTATAGTTTGAGAACCAGTGGGTTAGAGAAGTCCCATTCAAAGGAGTTGTTCATTCTCTAACAGTCTGAAGTTCTTGTTGGCCAACATCACTGATGAAAACACTGTCAACTTCATTGAGGTTTAAGACTAAATGTGGCTGGGTAGGGCGCCTGAGGTGAGAGGATCATTCGAGACCAACCTGGGCAACATGCTTAGACCTCATCTCTACAAAAACATTTTTTAAATTAGCCAGGCATGGTGCTGTGTACCTGTGGAGGATCTCTTGATCCCAGGAGTTGGAGGCTGGGGTGAGCTATAATTGTGCCACTGCATTCTAGCCTGAGTGACAGAGTGAGACCCTGTCTCAAAAAAAAAGACTGCAGACAATAATCCTCAGCTCTACTACTCTTCATAAGTTCCTGAGAGCTTCCTACCATCTTCATTAGGATCCACAGAGTCTAACATACCATGGCTCAGCAAAGCAACTGATTGCTTTCTGAAGGCTAGAGTTCATCCAAAATGGCGGCCTGCTAGTTAAGTCTAGAGGCTTAAAGAGTGTAAGAAGAAAAGACCTCACCTTCTTGGGCTGTGCAAGTAGCTCCTGTGGGACCCTGACGACATCACACTTCTTTTCTGCACCTTAAGGCCACCCTCATTGCTAGGAAGGACCATAAGCTAGACCAGGTGGATTCATTTGTACTCTAGGGTATGTAAGATCAGTAGGTCCCTGTCTCAGTGAGCAGAAAGCTAGGCTTCCACTGAAGGTGGTATGTAATAAAGTACAATAAAGAGTAATTGTCGTTCTCAAGTTGCAAGAAACTCTGTACTATCTAAACCTCAACCTCCTATGCTTTACAAAAAGCAGAGGACATAGAAAAATGTTCATTGCACTGGTGCACAATATGCACTGAAAAGGTCACGGTCCTCTCTATTACTATGAGAGAAGAAAATATGATAGGCCTTCCCAGGCCTTCGGGTACCAAAGTAAAGCAGAAGAGAACAGCACATTGGCAGTATTTTTCCTGATTTTTTTCTATTCTTCTCATGAAAAGCCCATCATTAATTGGCTGCCTGGTGGAAGGACGGACAACAGATCAGAGAATGGATTATCTGGGTTCTAGTCTAGAAACCTTTTCACTGCTCATTAGTACTGCTTTACTATCACAGGTTAGAAAAGGGAAGAGAAATATCAAATAGGTGAATACTCAGGTTTGTGACTAAGGAGAGAGGTAAACAAGTTCTGGTGAGAAATGAAATGGACATAAGCAGTCACTGTAATATGAGAGACTGAGTTTAATTTATCCATATCCACATCATCTTTGTTCCATTGTTATTACAAATCATATGGTTTCACCATGGGATTTTTGGGTCCCTAAAGTCATTTAAGAGAGTTGATCTTTTCAGTTTCCTCTGACTCAGCTTCTGATCCGGCAGGCTGAACAAAGCGTGCAATCCAGGGATCTGAGAGTATGGGGACTGAAGGACTCCACATAACTGGAGCCGCCCTGCAGCTGGAAGTGTGGAAGTGCACAAGCCTCAAGCGGCTCTGGGTGGAAAATTCATTTTTCAAGTCAAAATGTTTTATCGTATAGAAGCAGAGGCTTGACTAAGAAGAAACCATTTTGTAATATGGAACTAATCTGAAATACCTTAACTCTTGTATGAATATATGTGCAAAATCAATCTGCAAAAAGGCAGCAGGGATGATTAAATGAGGCCAAGTAAAGATCTGCCACATCCATGTCTGGTTGTTTGGATGCCATGGAAATGGAACAGAAGTAAAAGCTTATGAGTGATGCTCTGCTCAAACAAATAATGAGATGGCTTTTTTTGCATTTTAGTCACTTAAATTTATAACAAACTAGAGAGGATATCTGTTACAGTGACATTAATGCCACTGTGAGACCGATTCAAAAGCAAAATCTACACTAATGGTATCCTAGAGGCAATGTTCAATTCGGCTGTACCACATAAAGACCAAAATGAAAAATTTAATCATCATTATTCATGTTATTCATGATCAATATTATCATTATCAGTGCTGTGAACAGTGTTCGACACATAATGAATAGCACTCAATAAATCTTCCATAAATGGATGAATTTTTATTATTACTACATAGAACACAAATGATAGTAAGAATATAAAAGTATTAAAATAGTTTGGGCTCCTTAATTTTTAAGTTCACCTGCCAAAGTTCTATATTTTTTATCTCGATCTGATGCAATTACTTTCTTAAAACCAATTTTTAAAAACTTAAATTAGTGGTCAATTCATTCTTGTTAACAAACCAGAACTCTATGTCAAATTAAGTCTTGCTTAGGATACAACTCTCTATCACTACAAGCCAAAACTCACCCAGGAGAGTTTCTTCCCTCAAGCTAGTGAGTCCTAATTGTCTCTGACTTCAACAGATTTAGTCAAGAGAAGTGGTCAAATAAAAATGTGGTAAGAGCCAAATGCATATTTAGTAGATAGCAGATAACTGTGCCACACACACTCTGAGGCATTCAGTCATCCTAACACCAACTGCACCTACACTTTTCATTTCTCCCTTTCTTTTTTTGTTTCATTCACTCAACTATACATTGATACAGTAGCTTCTATGCAGGGATCCAGCATATGCCAGGTGAGTCGCTCTCAGTTCTCATAGGGCTCTCTCCCTGCCTTCCTACTGCCTGGCCTGTGAAGTCTACCACTAACAGTAATTGACTCTTCTTGGTCCTACAGAGAGTACTTCAATTTGGACAGGGCTGGCTTCCTGGCTGTTCCACATTTGTGGAGACCTGTCCAGCTGTGCCATTCACCATTCCAGTCACATGCACTGGGAGGATGGAGGAAGAGGAGGAAGAACAAAGGTACTCTGGGGCAAGGGTAAGAAAAGCCCACATGCATTCCTGCCTGAAGAGGGGATGATTCTTACTCTAAGGAAGGCCTGTCGCCACCTTCATCAAACAGCCTTCCATATCCATATCCTGTCTGCTGCTAAAGCTTGGCAGCATCTCATTTCTAATCAACAGATGGGTGAGCTCCAAAAGGGGATGCTTGTGCTTCTGAGTTTTCATAAGCCGTCTGTTACCCCTGCACTGACTGCGAAGTCTACCACTACAGTTATTACACATGCTCATTTGGTGAACTGGCTTGGTCTCTTCTGCTCCACCAAATTCAGTTAATGCTTACAGAATGGTGACTATGTCTCAGGTGCCATGCTACCTGCACTCGCATTTCATCTTCTTCACAGCCCATAGGAAATGGGTTCAGAAGCTAAGAAACATGACTGGACCCAGGATTTGAAACGTAGGTCTTTGCCAGACTTTAATATGCATGTTCTAACTTCAGTGGGTTACCTATTAGTGGATGGTCAGCTAACTACAATATTAACAAGGTCAAAATCACAAGCTCCAAGTTTTCATTAGCTGGTCACTTTACTCAGGTCTAACGCCAAAGTTCTTATTCTGAATAAGTCAGCTCTCAAAATGAATATATACAGATGTACCCAGGTTCATCAACATCGAGAGAGGTCAAGGATTACATACTACTGATGACAGGCCTAAGAAGACTGAGAAATGACTTAGTGAGACTAGGACCATCTCAAGATGTGACCTGGAGTCTTCTAATTACGTAACCTACAAACCAGGAAACCAAAGAAACAGGGCTTTACTTCTTAACTGGGCTTCAGATGTTCCTTAAGAAGGAGGGCCATGTGAAAAATAGTTGTATATAATTTGAGCCAGGATGACAGAAATCATACGTGGGTAAATGCCAAAGTGATCAAAAAGCGTAAGGAAGAGCCATTTATAACACCACCATTAAGACCATTTGTCCTTATACAATTTTAAGTGGGGCCTTTTAAAAGAACTGTTGTGTACATAGTTCATGATGGGCAGCTCCAAAAAAGAAGAAAATAATAAAAAAGGGACTGTGTGTACAGTCAGTAAAGTGGAGCATTTATAATAACCTGTTAATGCAATGCAATGGAAAATGGAACACACCTTTGTCTGAGCAGGTATCTTGTTCTGTATATTCAGCGTCGTGGTTTCCACGTTTGGAGCAGCACTAGTGAACGGTATCTTTGGAAGTGGTCGAGATGTTGTCAGCTCTGGACTCTCTACATCCTCATCAGCTCCTGGAAAAGTAAGTGAAGATGAACTGAGTATGGCGAATATGACACAGATGTCTCCATTATCAGGCACTATTGCCTGAGGTTGACACTGACAGAATCACGTTCTTTCAAAATGCTGGCTCCTTAAGACTTCAGCACAAAGCTTCCTGTGGTCTTCACCACGATGAAGAAGTGATTTCAAAGGTGTCTGTGGGTAGCCTAGCAAGTTTTTCCTTAATATGATTATCCTCAACACTCAAGCAGCAGTTCTTTCACTTGCATGTTCCTTCTCTCCCCGCTTGACAAGATTTTTTCCCATCTCCACTGAAACATGCTCCAAATATCAATACAACAGGCTGGGCGCAGTGGCTCATGCCTGTAATTTCAGCACTTTGGGAGGTGGAGGAGAGCGGATCATGAGGTCAGGAGATCAAGACCAGCCCAGCCTACATGGTGAAACCCCATCTCTACTAAAAATTCAAAAATTTAGCTGGGCGTGGTGGCGCACGCCTGTAATCCCAGCTACTCGGGGGGCTGAGGCAGGAGAATCGCTTGAACACGGGAGGCAGAGGTTGCAGTGTGCAGAGGTCACGCCACTGCATTCCAGCCTGGGGGACAGGGTGAGACTCTGCCTCAAAAGAAAAAAAAAAAAACTCACAACAAAACAAAATACAAAACAGGAAAACACTCCTATGCTTGACTCTTTATTTCATGTGAGTTCCTGCCCACTCTCCTGGGTTTTTGTTTTGTTCTGTTTTTGGTTTTTTTTTTTTTTTTTTTTGAGACAGAATCTCGCCCTGTCGTCAGGCTCGATAGAGTGCAGTGGCACAATCTCGGCTCACTGCAACCTCTGCCTCCCAGGTTCAAACGGTTCTCCTGCCTCAGCCTCCCGAGTAGCTGGGACTACAGGCACATGCTATCACACTCAGTTAATTTTTTGTATTTTTAGAGAGACAGGGTTTCACCATGTTGGCCAGGATGGTCTCGGTCTCTTGACCTTGTGATCCACCCGCTTCAACCTCCTAAAGTTCTGGGATTACAGGCGTAAGCCACCGTGCCCAGCTCTCTCCTGGTTTCACAGGCAGATTTTTTCCAATGGGGGTGGATACTCACTAGCTCTCGTCCTCACCATCTTCTCCACTCTGCATTCTACTCCCTCCAGGAGCATTTTCCCTGTCATCACTATTAATACTGTTTTGTTAAAGTCACCAGTATCCACAGCACCCAATGGCAGTTCTCAGACTCGCCTTCCTCTAGTAGAACTTCCTAGCACTACTGCACACTGTCAGGTGCCATCTGCTTCCTGACAAACCCTATTTCTTTGGGTTCCTACGAGTTCCTGGCTTCCCCCTCAGCTCTCTGGCTATTCTAAGTCTCCTTTGCTGGTTTATCCTCCTCTACCTGAACATCAAATATCAAAGAGTATCTGAAGGGCTGTCCCTAGGCCTCTTCTTATTCTATACTTTCTCCCTCATCCATGTCCACAATGTCAATAAACGTCAATAAATGAGCTAAGCACAGATGATACCTAAATTTACAGCATCGGCTTTTACCACCCCTCTCAAAGTCAGACTCATATCCAGTGGCCTTCCTGGCATTTTCACTTGAATGACTCAAAGGTACAACACACCTCTGAACATGTCCAAACCAGAACTTACAGTCCCTATGTCTTCTCCCCGTGTGACCTTGTGGTGACTGAAACCCTCTGTTCCTACACACCAAAACTCTGACTTCCTCTTCCTTACCTTGTTTTTGAATCCATTACCCAGTCCTATCAATCTTATCTTCTTATTATCCCTCCACTCTTAACACCTTTCTACAGTTCCAGGGCCACCAGTGCAATCCAAGCCACTACGACCTTTCCATGAACCGCTGTACCTGCCTTCTCCCTAATAGGCCCCTGAGTGCCTAACACAGTGTCTAAGACATAATGCACTCTGATCTGGTATTTGTTCAACAAGTGACTTTCTACCTATCTGAGCATGATTTTTGTTTGTTGTTGTTGCCTTTTCACTAGAATAGCATTTGAGAATTTCTGACATTCAAATACAAATTCCTTTCAAGTGGATCATTTGTCAAATTTGTAACAACTCAAACGAACTCCAACTCTGTAACTCAAACTAACCAGGCTTCCTCAAACAATGAATGACAAATACCTCTAAATTCCTCAAACAAAAGAAAATGGGTATTTTCCACAGAATCGTATCAATGCAATAAGCAGGTGGGAAAACAACAGGTAACATGCTGAAAACACGTGCGATGGCTATGGTTCATTTCTTTCATTTTCTTTTCTTGCTCTGTCACCCAGGCCAGAGTGCAGGGGTGCGACCATGGCTCACTGTGGCTTCAAACTTGTGGGCTCAAGCAATGCTCTCACCTCAGCCTCCTGAGTAGCTGGAATCAAATATATGTGCCACTGTGCCCAGCTAATATTAAAAAAAATTATTACTTTTTTTTTTTTTTGTAGAGATGGGGTCTCAACTATGTTGCCAGGTTGGTCTCGAGCTCCTGAGCTCAAGGGATCCTCCTGCCTGGGTCTCCCAAAGTATTGAGATTTTAGGTATGAGGCACTGTGCCTGGCTCCTGGCTGGTTCATTTCTTAATTAATCAACTGTCTCCTTTAATTTCAAAACATATATATTCATTACTATACAGAAGAAATGGCAGGGCATGTTGGAATAAATACAGGGTTTGGTATTAAAAAAGCAAACAAACCTAGTACTCGTTCTGGCATTTACTAGCTCTGTACTCTTAGGCAAGTAATACTTGAGTCTTGGTTTCTTCATCTGTAAAATGGGGCTAATAATAACTAACCCATGAAGGTACATATATATCACAAATACATATCTCACAGACACGATACACATTTAAAGCACTCTACATAAACTGTTATGTAAATAGAGGTCATTAATAATGATGGGTCCAGAAATATAATGCTGTTTTATCAGCTGACCTAATTATCTATCAACATTTTATATATAGTATGCTTAATTCATTCCTATAATGAATCATTTTCTTACAAAGAATAAAACATCAATGAGAAATGAAAAATTTCAATCTAGGGCTTTTAAAGACCCCCTTGTTTCACAGGAATTACCAAGATGAGTCATCAATCTAGAAGTGGGATGAATCTGTATGAGGGAAGAGATTTGTAAAATAGTAAATCCCCCTAAAGCTGGCACTTTCAAAGTTAGAGGCAGGGCCAGGCAGTGACTCACGCCTGTAATCCCAGCACTTTGGGAGGCCGAGGCCAGCAGATCATGAGGTCAGGAGATCGAGACCATCCTGGCTAACATGGTGAAACCCCGTCTCTACTAAAAATACAAAGAATTAGCCAGGTGTGGTGGCGGGCACCTGTAGTCCCAGCTATGGGAGGCTGAGGCAGGATAATTGCTTGAACCCGGGAGGAGGAGGCTGCAGTGAGCTGGGATCCCACCACTGCACTCCAGCCTGGGGGACAGAGTGAGGCTCCGTCTCAAAAAAAAAAAAAAAAAAAAAAAAGGTAGAGACAGATGGGCAATCTGTCTCAGATGGCTCTTCTGCTTTCGGTATCTTTATTAAAAACATTAACTCTTTCGTTTGAACCAGAAATCTGGGAGCCCCACTGAATACCTCCTCCTTCAGGTCCCACTGTTCTCCCTGTCTGAAGTAGACTACTCCAAGGCCTATTTCCACCTGGGAAACTCCAGATCACACTATCAAGTACAGCATCAATATCATCCCCTCTCTGAAGCCTTCCTTGATCTCTCCATCAGGGCACTGTTTCTGTCTCTATGTTCCTATGCTCACTCTCTTATTTTATTTTATTTTTGTTATTTTTTATTTATTTTGAGAAGGAATTTCGCTCTTGTCGCCCAGATTGGAGTGCAATGGCGCAATCACAGCTCACTACAACCTCCGCCTCCTGGGTTCAAGTGATTCTCCTGACTCAGCCTCCCAAGTAGCTGGGATTATAGGCATGCGCCACCACGCCTGGCTGATTTTTGTATTTTTAGTAGAGATGGGGTTTCACAATGTCAGGCTGGTCTCAAACTCCTGACCTCAAGTGATCCACCCACCTCAGCCTCCCAAAGTGCTAGGATTACAGGCGTGGCCCACCACACCCAGCCTTATTTTCTTTTTAAAAACAACATTTTCTTTTACTTATGGTATGAATGTGTCTCCCCAAAATCCATGTGTCAAAACCTAATCTCCAATGCAGCAGTATTAAGAAGAGGGGCTTTAGGAGGTGAGCAGGTCATGGCGGCAGGGCCCTCATGGAATGGAATTAGTGCCCTTTTGAAAGAGGCTTGAGGGACACTGTTCCCTTTCCCATGTGAGAACGCAGCAAGAAGGCACCACCTAAAAAGTAGAGAGAAAGCCCTCGCCAGACACCAAATCTGCTGTGCCTTGATCTTTGACTTCCCAGCCTCCAGAACTGAGACCAATAAATTTATAAATTACTCAAAGTATTTTGCTATAGCAACCTGAATGGACTAAGACAACTTACAAAAATAATACTTTTTCAAATACATTTGCAAATATGAATTTGGAAACACAGAAATACATAAAGGAATAAATACAATTATCCTATCACCAGAGAAAACATTGTTAGATTTTATTTACTGAAGTGTCCCTAGAACCTAGAATGGTGCCTGTTCCCCCATGTACTGAGTGACTAAGAAATACTTCCTCAATGAATGAATACCCTCTGTGTCTTCTCACCTTCTAAATGAGCTTTTCATTTTTGACATGACAGTCCCACACTCTAAGAACTCTTGTGTCTCAGAACGTTCCTGTTTTATAGTATCCCCTGTTTTTGGGCCATTGTTCGAACATCTGCTTTTCTCTCTGAATTTACTATGTTTTTCTGTAAATTTTCTTCTTCCTGGAAGTGGCTGCCCTCTCCCAATTTGGGGGTTTCTCTTTCTCTCATGCTACAAGTTTTTCCTAAATATCTTGGGAGCCTTGGTTGCCTGTTTATATTGAAGAGGCAAACACTGAAAAGCAGACTAGAAGCTTTGAGCACACAGGAGAGGTGTGTCAAATGTGGGCATCATCCCCTTGACTGAAATTTTTCACTTCTCATTGCAGTTTTATTCGTTGTAATATAGAGCTGTATGTTTCACTGGAGAGCTCCCAGGCCACTCTCTCTGAATTGGTCCAGCTTCCCAGAGGGGAGCCTCTCAGTCCCCTACCCAGAGGATAAAAGGACAGACTGCCAGTGTTCTGGAAACTGACTGGGAGAAGACAAGACAACTGGGGATCACACCACATTAAATTATTCTTAATCTAAGAACTTATTCTCTCTGTTTTACATAAGGTACCCCCAGCCCCATCTGTTCCTGAAATACCCCCGGGTCCTGTTTCATCCTCTCCAGATAATGAATCCCCAGGTTTCCCTCTGAGGTCAGGGAACATGAGCCCCATGTGACAGAGGAAAAGAATCAGGGGATCTACTTGCTTCTTAAATAGACTTCCAGCCAATCATCTGAGTTGAACACCACTCTCACCCTCCACTGAATGCCACCGATTCCTAGATCCCAAGAGAGTCTGCTGTGTTAACTGGGTTGCTTCTTAGCTCTCCCCACTGCTAATGAACTCGGCCTTCTGAAGCCTGCCAAGTCTGTCCCCACTAGCTCATCTTCTTCCCAGCTTTCAAAACTTCACAGCTTTTGTTCCCTTTACTGTTTTGTTTGTCCTTATCAGTTCACGCCCAATTCTTTTACTGTCAATTTAGTTGCATACTGACAGGTAGTAGTGTTCAATCTGCCATCTTTAACCAAAGGTCTATATTTTAACTCTTACATTTCTGTTATACAGCCCTTTCCTATATTATGTCACCCCTCACTGGGTATCACAATGATTATTTCTCATGTTTGTATTTCTTTCCTTAGACTCTTGGTCCCCTATGGACAGAGACCAAGTCTTTCTTATCTCTGTGCCCCAAGAGCATGGCACAGCGTGTGGCACACAGCAAATGCCTATGAAGGGTTTCCTGTTTGCTAATGCCCATACTTGAGCCCACATATAGAACGTAGTCCTATCTCCTTGCCCAGGAAGTCCCCTCTGAGCCTTCAGTCATCTCTTCCAATCCACTTGCTTTTCTACCGGATGGTTGGATGGGAGAAGGGACAGATGGTACACTGGCCAAACCCCGGGGTATTTTTAAGCTGGAACCGGATAATTCTAGAAGGGGTTTATGACACAAGGAGGCAGCACAGCAAAGGAATGAAAGAAAACACACTCTCACGCCCAACTCCCTCACTGTCTCACTATCCCGGCTCCGTTACCTTCTAACAGTGTGACCTGAGGCAAGTGAATCTCTCTGTGCCTCAGGTTTTCTTGTGGGAATAATGGAAATACTAATAGAATCTATCCTTTCAGAGATGTTATAGGGGTGAGAGCAGTTCCTGACACACAGTTAAGAGCCTCACAAATTTTAGTTACAAGTACTGCTGCTTCATGCTGAAAAACACCACTCCCAGTTCAGTGTAATGTGGTTTCCAAAGTCAAGAGTGAAGCTCTTTCATTTCTTCGCAGCAGTGATCTGCCTAAGGCTAGGGCCACAGCACAAGCAGTGTGGGCCCATGTTTAAGCCTCAGCTTGATCTAACTCATCAGTGGGTTCAGGATTTCAAATGACCCACCCTAACTCTCTTTTACCTGGATGGGGCTGGGGGTCTGTAGAGGTTGGCAAAGTTATTTTGTTGATTTGCGAAGACTGTCCTTAAGTTTAATTTAAAGAAAATTTACTTTAAGCGTACTGTTTTCTTTAAATTAAACTTAAGGTCAACCTTAGCGAATCAGCAAAATGACTTCGCCAACCTGTACACCCACCTAACAACTCATGGATTCTAAGATCTGTGAAGTAGGAACAAAAAAGGTCCATAGTTATTATTTCCTGGGACATATTGAAGATGACAGTTACAAAGCACTTTTAAGGTGCTAAAAAAAAGAGGTGCCATGAGTGAAAGGTATTTATAGAGTTGTGGGCTATGAAGAACAACTCTTTTCACACTCATTCTGCGTGTGTGATATATATCACTCTCCCAAGAAAAACTAGTTATTTTTACATTAAGATTGCATTGTAAGCTCATTGTTACTAGGTCAGCAACCACCTCTCTTGTCTTTCTCAGACTTTCTGCTTTTCAACTTAAAACATTCACTCTTACATGGCTAGATTTCTACCAAAGACACAACTGATTTTAATTTGTTCTGGGTAGCCCAGCTCAATCTGATCGCAAAAGTTATACTGAACACAGATGTCTAACCATCTGTTGAATCTGTTATAAAAACCCTAAAGCAAAAAAGGTCTGGATAAGTCTTGCCTACCATGCTACTGACCACAAATTTCTGACTTGACTATTAATTAAGTATGTGGAAAGCTCTTCCTTTTGTTGAGCTTCTTGGGGGTTGATATGACTTTGCTGTGTCCCCACCCAAATCTCATCTTAAACTGTAGTTCCCATAATCCCCCCATGTTATGGGAGGGAGCTGGTGGGAGATCACTGACTCATGGGAGCAGTTACCCTCATGCTGTTCTCATGACAGTGAGTTCTCACTACATCTGATGGTTTCATAAGGGGCTTATCCCCTCTTCGCTCATACTTCTTCTCTCTGCTGCCACCATGTGAAGATGTACATGTTTGTTTCCCCTTCTGTCATGACTGTAAGTTTCCTGAGACCTCCCCAGGCTGAACTATGAGTCAATTAAACCTCTTTTCTTTTATAAATTACCCAGTCCCTGTGTTGTTAGCAGGGTGAGAATGAACTCATACAGGGGCCATACCGAGAACAGGGGAAACATTCATCGATTATTGTAGATTGCAAATGTAACCAGAATCCCTTAATCCTCCTTGTGCATAAATATCCTCTGCAAATGTGACTTTGTGAATCCTTTCACTAAGAGGTAGAGTCTGCTCTGGCCTTCTGACTTGCTTCAACCAGTAAAATGTAGTAAAAGTGATGCTAGGCCAAGTTCTAAGGCCTGGCTGCAAGAGGCTTTGCACACTTCTACTTGCTGTTCCTGTGAAAAAATGGCTTGCCTACTAGAGAATGAGAGACCACACGAACTGGACCCAAGTCTGCTCAGCTGCCCCAGAGATATGAGTACCCAAAAGCTGCAAACCTAATCTAAAGCTGTACACTCAACCCGCAGCTGACCACTGACATGTGAGGGAGCCCAGCCCGCCCAGCCTACATCACCAACCTACAGAATAATGAGTTAAATGAATGACTGTTACTTTAAGCCACCAAGTTTTGGGGTGGTTTATTATATAGCCTTAGAGTAGTAATAGATTACTATTAATAATATTCTAAGGAATCTGAGGATGTCAGTACATAATCATTTTACTTGACTGCTGCATTTTCCTCCTACAATACCCTAGGAATAAAAAAGTGTAACTCTTGGTCTCATCTACAATTTTTAACATAGGGTAGGTGGGTTTATGAAACCAGTGTTTGAGGGATTTCTTGAAGGGTGGTTTCCATGACATCACTCTGAAAGTCTGAATAATAAGATTAAAAGCTAATGTTGACAGAGCACTATGTGCCAAGCCCCCAAATCTTAAGAGCTTTAGATGTGTCAACTCCCTTTTAATCCTCACAATTCTATAGTAAGGACCATTGTTACTTTCCATTTTATAAAGGAGGAAACTGAGGCTCAGCAAATAAATTCTCAAGATCTCACAGCGTAAGTGGCAGAGAGAGCCAGAATTAGCATCCTTTGATTCCAAAGACCATGCCCTTAACAACTGTGCATCCCACCTGTCTCCTTGAAGTAAGCGCAGTAAAATGTGTGTGCATGCATGCCTGGAGAATGAGGTCCGGTGTTTAGAAGCAGCCACCTTACCCGAGCCAGATGCAGAAGCATAGTCGTCGTCATCAATAGGATACACTCCTGAAGCTTCTTCAATGGAGCTGTTGTCAAGGTACATGTCTTTATCGGATGTCAGCTCTGCTCTCTGAGAAAGGAAAGATAAGGGAGTCAGGATGGTGAGAGATTAAGAAACACACTTGTATATTTGATTGTTCAGGTACATACTGCAGTGACTACCCCCTCCCACTCCCATGGTCCTCTGAATCCACATCTCCGGCCACAGTTTTCCTCAGGCACCCTGACAACTTACAGCAATTCGAGGGGTGAGCACGGATTAATGCCTGCAAGGGAAACCTACACAGCTTAAACCAGTAGAATGAAAACAGTTCAGAGATCTAAACTCCTATCTTGGGCTTATTTTATTGTATTCCACTTAACTTACCTGACTTTCAGCCATCCCAATGCTAGTTATAAGCCACCTTGGGCATTCTCTTTGTCACTCCCTTACTGGAAAGGGAACGAAACACTTAGGGCTTTCTTGGGGATGTATGCAAAGGTATTACGGCTTAGCTTAGGCTAAATAATCACCCAGGGATCCATCAAATCCTACCAGTGCTTGCAGGCCTGGCAATGCTCAGAACTTCACCACTACAGATGAGAGATCCCCAGTCACACGGGTCCTTGGGCCAGGCAGGCCTTTCTACCCCAGCCCAGACCTGTGCTGAGGCCAGGCACAGTGCCCGGGGAGGAGCAGCGCCTGGGAGGCTCACCCGACAGGGAGAAAGCCCACTGCACGCCTGCTTCTAGGGCTCATTGGCTTAGCACAGCCTTAATGACAAATACAGATAAACCCACACGAGCACATTCTTCTTCTGTTACTGGCAACTGGTAGTAGCAAATCACACGCTTAATATGGAGAGGGATCAGTCACTAAGTATACCAGTTCCACAGCTTCTTAACTCTTCAGTAAGAGTTTAGTATTAAAATTCAACCTAATCCTGCCAAAAGAAGAAATTGCATGAACTGGATACAGAGTAGAGGTATAAGATTTAAAAAATGGTTTTAGTAAATTGGTATTTTACTACCATTATCTCACAAAAGCCCAGAAAAAAAATAAAGCAGACAGGCAGCTTTTAAACAACTCTTGTTTGGAAACAGGCAACATTCATTATTGTTGTATTTTTAAAAATCACATAGAATGTTTGTTCTTAACAGAAATTATAAAATAATGTTTCCCTTACTACATTGGCTTTCATCACATTTAATCTTAAAACTTTCTCTTCTAGCAGTCCCCATGATTGGAACCTTCTTAAGAGGACAGGTCCAGCCCTCTGTAACAGTACCACTTTATTTTCTCAGGTTTCAGCGGTTGGCTAGCAAGGCTAAAGTGTTTTAAACCTGAGCCCACATTCTCCACCAGGCCTCAGTGCCAACTGACAGCAAAGTACGGGAATCTTTTTTGTTTGAGCTGTCACACTGGTGGATTCTGAGAACTGAAACCTTAGGGACTGGTGTTCTAGTGGCCTGGACCACCCTGAGCCAAGAGTGTGCTGCAACTTTTCTACTAGAATGGTCAGAGCTTAACTCTGCAATCTGACACCACCCTGTGTTACACTGGTTTCCAAGGCTATCACCATTCCAGATTGTAATTCCCAAAGCTTGTGAACTGTGTCAGGAGCCCTGTGTTCTACAGCTCTATCATCAACTGCCTCTTCTTAGGTTCTCAGCTCCTTTAAAGGCAAGGCTTCCCTCCCTGTCACAGTACCTGGCATATAGTAGGTGCTCAGTAAACACTGCTTGGGTTGAACCACTTTTTGTGCTCCCATGAAAAAGCCATTCTTAGTCCTGCTTGTCTTAAACTTTGTCCCATTTACTTCCCCTGGAGAACCTCCTGGTTTCTTCTCTCAAATCCTGTCTACTATGAAACAGGCTGTGACTTCTCCACTCCTTATACAACTCCTAATTATAAAGTACTATTTTAGGATTTTGTAGCCTATGAACAGTTTAAGACATAAACCCTCACTGTTACTTTTCATTGTTTCATGTGTATTTTTCTTGCCCCTCAGCAGAGCACAACTCATTGAAGGCAGGTTTTGAATGACCTGTGTGTGTTCTCTGTCCCTCTCAAAATGCATGGACACAAAACAAATATTTGACTGAGATTACTTAAATCAAATTGGCCTTGGACTGAGGTTTCAGAGTTACATGTCACAAGACCTCCAGGATCCTTGCAGTTTAAAATCTCTCCATTTTAAGCCTAGGAGACCATCTGCCCCAAAACTCCCATAGCTTGCATTGCATCTATTTAAGTAACCTAGAGTCTTAAAAGTAAGCAAAATATTCCCTCTCCGTATTAGAAACTTGCTTCCCTTTTCTTAACATCGAATGACTTTCATTTTCCTCTTGGCTCTGTCAGTGAAGTTTGATGTGGCAAGGAGAATATTGAGATACTTAATCCCTATGTGTAAATTGAATTTCAATTCACTAGACGACCCAGTTGTCTGGACTAACACATCTGTCACGCTACCAGGCAGATGGGCCAAAAATGCCTCCCAGAGAATTCTAGCCACCTCACCGTTCAACCACACTGGCAGCCTGACAAGCCAACTGACTTCCTGGGACAGCCGTCAGGCCTGTATTTCAATAAGACTTGGGGTGGAAGTCAGGGTGTGACTAGAGAAGCTGGCTTGCCCTCAGCCACTCAGTGACTTGGGGTCTACAGGGCTCCAGGGTGGTCTCTGGGCTGACCAGATGTTTAATGTGCTTAAAGGCAGCCAAAAGTGTGTTTCTCTGTGATCCAGGGTGGTGAAAATAATTCTGACATCAAAGGTCTCTCCCACTCTGATTTCAGGAGCACCAAGAACACAGGAGAAATTACCAATATCTTTCCATAAAGTCCAATTTACTATAAAGCAGGGCCCTTTTCACTCTGTAGCAGATAATGAATACCTCAATTGTCTTTCCCTTTAAAAAATAAAAAACAAAAACCCCTGCGCTCATGACAAATTCCTTTTATGAAGACTCCACGCTCTGTTCTGAAAGTGTTTCTGGAATGAACATGCCTAGGACGGGAAATGATTTATGCACCAATATTCCCTTGGGACAAGAAGACAAGCATCTCCTCAAGGCCATGAAAAGGGGTGATTCAAAACTATCGATTTTACACCTGGCAAAATGTGGTCTGCTTCACTGAGGAGAAAACCTCGGGACACACTCTGTACTCACTCCCTTACTCAATGGGACCCTGACGCTGGACAAAAGCAACTGGAAAGGAAACGCACAGAAGCACAGAAGTCCAGAGCTGCAGCCTGGCTGTAGGGTGTCATAACGGGGCTGTTTAATTTGGGACCGACCATCGCTGTGAGGCAGTGCCAATACTGTTGGCTAACAGGGTCCAGAGTACGAGCTGGGAGAAAAACAAAGCTGGTCTTTCAGACCTTTCCCTTTTGGCTGATGCAAGATGTGAGTACAGGAGAGCAAAGGGAGGCTGTGTGGAAAGCAACAAGGTACAACCAAGAGAAAAATGTGCAGCAGACAGAGGGTTCTGCGTAATGCCACGTTCAGCCAGGGAAGCTGAAGCACTACACTGCCTCCACAGATGAAATTCCCAGAGGAGAATGCACATCCGACTCAGTTGTGTAAACCCACAACGCCGAGAAGGAAGGCAAGATACATACTTGTCTCCTATCTTCACCTCTCTGCCTCGGGCCCCCACAGCTCCGGCTAACTCATCATGTTGGGCCTGGACCTGGACTAAGGCCTCCTGACCTGGTCACTGCCTGCATCTGTGTCTTTGAAGCCATTCTATGCAGAGGGACTGCTCTGGAACTCAAACATCATCGTATCACTCTCCTGCCTTTATTGGCTCCCTGCCACATAGAGGATGACATCAAAACTCCTTAGCTGGGCCTGGCACAGTGGCTCATGCCTCTAATCCCAGCACTTTGGGAGGCCAAGCTGTGTGGATCACCTGAGGTCAGGAGTTTGAGACCAGCCTGGCCAACATGGCGAAACTTCTTCTCTACCAAAAATTACAAAAATTAGCTGGGTGTGGTGGTGGGTGCCTGTAATCCCAGCTACTTGGGAGGCTGAGGCAGGAGAATCACTTGAACCTGGGAGGCAGAGACTGCAGTGAGCCGAGACTGCACCACTGTACTCCAGGCTGGGAGACAGAGCAAGGAGACTCTGTCTCAAAAAACAAACAAACAAACAAAAAAACCGAAAGTCCTTAGCCTGGAAGAAAGTTCTTTACCAAGTGGCCTCAGCTGCAGTTCTAGTGTCAGCAGCTGCTGCTTCCTCTGCCTAAACCCCAGGTACCAATATAAAAACACCAAGAAGAGATCTGGTGACACCAATTTCCTTCATATTATACCCCTAAGAGGAAATAAACTCCTTTAGGATGGAAAATTGAGGAAAGCGATGGTGATCTAGGCCTTCCACGTTTGATGATAAAAATTTAGAGTTTAATAAAATGATTCAGCCCAAACTTATATGGTAGTTGTAATAAAAATGACAAGAACAAGTGTTAATTCAATACACAAAAGATCAAGTGTCCTGGAGTCTTGATTTAGTCAGAAACATCACAAACCTGTCCATTTTCTCAGCAAAGATAATTTGTAGGATAGCAACTGAACAAATCTATTTGTTTGATTTTTCTCATGTAGATTTCTCAACCTACACTGAACAAATACCATGTTTCAAACTGCCAGTGTGGAAATCTGTTATTCAGAAATTCAAGGCCTTGTTTGAAAAACACAACGCCTTACCCACTAAGCAGAGGTTCTCCACATGCTTTCAACCACTGCGACCAACACAGTGGTCAAAATAATTAAAGTTCAAATTAGTAAATGTCAAATTTACTTTATGGTTTTAACTCGGGTTAACAACGAAAGCAGAAGGTAGAAAACTTAATTATGGACAACTCAGACTCCCAGACCCAACTTTCAGAAAATTAGCCTGTGAACATGAAAATAAAATATCCATGTGGCCTAATAATAATACATTTCCGTATCACATCACAGACAACAAACACCTAGATGATGCCTCTGTTTTACGGTAAAGGCACATCCAACCCCAATTACGATTCAAATGTATATTAACTTTTATGATGATTACAAAGTGCCAAAAAGGCTATAACTGTGGCTTATCTTTCCATAGGTGACTCAGTAAACTATTTTATTACTAGCAACACACATTGTAAAGGAAATAATAATTAGCTAAAAATTTCTTTCACCCACACAGTCACTCAGAGACGATATACCTGTCCTTAAGCTAAACTTGCCAATTCTGGCTTAGGTCTAGCCCAAAGGAACATATAATTTTAGAGCTTGACTGGATACTATAGTCGCCAAGATTACTGATTTATTTCAAAAATGAAGAAACAGAACACCAGAGTGGCAAAATAGCTCAAAAGTCCTCCGATCCAGCTGGTGGCCAAACTGGAGCCTGAAGCTCTTGACACCTAAGTGTGGGATCCTTCTGCTGCACTGTAATGCCCCACAACATGAGTGACACCAGACCATTCAGCCTCGGGTTCAAAAGGATTAGGTGAGGCTGTTAGGTGTTTATTATGTGCCAGACATTTTGTGCTTAGCATTTTATAAGCATTGGCTCATCTAATCATCTCAACAATCTCCAGGGCCTACCCAGGAGATCGCTGCCTCAAGTCATACAGCCCCAGAAGTAGGGACTTGGGACCTCAAAATATGTGTCACTCAGCGTGTTCAACATGCTCCCTACCTCGTCCCTCCCTTTACCTGTGATTCACACATAATAATAATAAAGGACTGGGGAAGAACTACAATAAGGAGCAGTGTTGAACTTGGCTTAATCCAGCATTTTCAAACTTTGATCATGGAAATTCTCCCCCCAGAATACCGATTTAACATCTTTCAGAATTAGCATTCTTGACATCATAGATGGGGAAAAACATTGCACTGAGAGTTCTGAGTTCTGGCTTAACAGTTACTTCTCTGCCTAATGCCCCTCAAATTTCCTACATGGAAGATGCCTGGAGCCACGTACACCAATGTCATTCATTAATTTTTAGTAACACCATTTCTAACAAGCAGGTGCTCCATGCAAACTAAACATGTAACAGAAGGAAAGGTCCCTTTGTTTACTGTGGGAAAAAGATACTCTTGTCCTTGAATATGTTAGATATGGCTGACTTACAAGCACACACTGTTGTCTTTACTAGCACTTACTTTAAGCTTTTGTTTACAGAGAACTTATCTAGTATGTAGCAATTTCCTAGGCTTACCTTATTATCCTGTATATACAAACAAACCATCCATGGAAAAAACCCAAAATCAAGAGTGAGGTCACACATGAAAGAAAATTCTTAACTCCCCCTACATAAGAAATTCTTAAGAAAGGTCTTTAGGCTGAGCGCAGTGGCTCACACCTATAACCTCAGCACTTTGGGAGGCCAAGGCGGGCAGATCACCTGAGGTCAGGAGTTTGAGACCAGCCTGGCCAAGACGGTGAAATCCTGTCTCTACCTAAAATACAAAAAATTAGCCAGGCATGGTAGCAGGTGCCTGTTATCCCAGCTACTTGGGAAGCTGGGGCAGGAGAATCGCTTGAACCCAGGAGACGGAGGTTGCAGTGAGCTGAGATTGCGCCACAGCACTCTAGCCTAGGTGACAGAGCCAGACTCCATCTCGAAAACAAAAAAGAAAAAAAGAAGGGTCTTTAGTTCCAAACTGCTTCAAACATCTTAAATAGTTCTTAATTCATTATATAGAAAGCTAAAGTCTCTTTAAGAAACACTTTGACATCCCTTCCACAGAGTGGGAATGAATTTAAATGATTTACTCATGCATGTTACAAAAACAAACCCAAAGCCAAAAAAATAATCAGGTTACATGAAGGTAGAGCCATGTAAGTCAGCCATATCTAACATATTCAAGGACAAGAATATCTTTTTCCCACAGTAAACAAAGGGACCTTTCCTTCTGTTACATGTTTAGTTCACATGGAGCACCTGCTTGTTAGAAATGGTGTTACTAAAAATTAATGAATGACAATTGGTGTACGAGGCTCCTGGCGTCTTCCATGTAGCTTCACATTTGAGTGGAAAGTGAGAGGCACAAGGATGACTGGGCTAGTCATAAAGACGTCAAGTCACAGGCAACTTTGGAGAAATTCCTCTAGTTCCATGAAGCTTCTGAAACGACCCAAGGTCTGGGAGGTGACAGAATTCCTAGTAATTATTCACAGCCCTTGAAGTCTGAACCACTCACTTGGAATGTGCCACTGATGTTGGCTGCTCCTGTTGGATGCCTCTTACAGAGTGGGGCTCTTCTCACACCACGGAGAAAGTAAGTTCCTTGAAGATGCCCAAGACCCAGGCCTGAGCCTGATGCTTTCTGCGTCCTCTCCCTTCACTGCCATTGTGTTCTAGGAACCAACATATGGTAAAGGCTCAACAGAGAGGAGAAGAAGTCCTTTCTTCTAAGGGGCTGAATCCAAGCTTTACGCCATTTGGTGAAAGGAAATAACCAGGCCCTTTAAAGAAATTACCTGGTTACCCCCAACTGGGAAAAACAGATCAATGTTCTCTTACATGGTCTCTTTTTTAAAAAGCTGGAATTCGGCCTTATTCTGTGAGGGGAGCTGCCAGAAAAGGTAAATGTGACCTTGGAAGAAACACTGGGCTCATGAAGAAGGTCTCCAATGAGCCAGGCATGGCTCTGGTCTTTGGAAAACATTTACATGGCTGAAAAGTGTATTAAAAAGTAACACCAAGTTAGGGTACTTAACTGTAGAAATTCTCCTCTTTGTTTAAAAGAACTAAACTTGGTTCAGAGCAGTTAGATTTCCTAAGCCAATGAAGCTCCAAATAAAATCTCTGTTTCGTAAAATGCTCAGCGCAATAATCAGTATTAACCTCCCTCACCCTGCCCCGCAAAAAACCTATTGCCAGAGGATTACTTGGCACATCTAAACTTGTAGTCATGATTCAATATAATCAATATCATTTTCAGGAAGAGGCCTTGCTGTATGTACACTGGGGCACCTGGTGCTGTGAAACGATTTTTCTTCCTACAGTGCTTGTTTATTGATTCTACAGAACAGTACCTGGCGCAATAAGCGGTTTGTTGGGTAAATTTAAAACAGCATCTCAGATATGATGATCCAGAAAGATCTCATATGCTTATTTAACTGAATGATGTCCCCTTCCCCTGTCCCCAAGCATCACGACACATAAAACAGGATGCACCCGCCCCCATCCTTCTCACTTCTCTTCAATCTCAAGCTTGGTAACAATGCGCAGCCCTGGGTACACACACTCGCTGAGTCTATGCTCGCCTCCCAGTCATCACATCACTGGCATATCGTTCTACAAACTCATGTCATCCAAACCCCTCAGGTGTTCCAAGCCATCATCTCATGATGAACCCTTAACTGAATAAAACCAGCTAAAAGGAATCTAAACCTTTGCACCCAAACTCTTGACACATTTCATACTTTTGAACCAAAATAATTACAGAGACAACTAATTAAAAGCCAAATATCCCACCTGGAGAAAATGGTCACATTATGCCCTTTTGTTGCTTTTGAATTTCAAAACACTTGCAATACAAAATCCCATCAATACGTTTTTTAAAAATATGCTTCATGAAACTGGTGTATTGCTTACACTAAAAACAAATAAACAAACAAGAAATCTTCCTCCTCAGCCACAAGGATAAAAGGCAACTGGGGGAAAAAGGAAAACAAAAGCAAAGCAGAACACACTGACAATTCTTCCTTCTGTTTGTGGTGATGGGTTCAGATTCCTGACCAGAGAGAGAAGGGAAGCAACCTTTGTCTTGAATTACATTTTCTGGCAACAACAGTAGGGATGTATGAGGCAATGTATACTAAAGCAACGCCTGGGACTTTGAGTGGAATTATGTTGAATATGCATGACACACAAAAGGAAAATGTTCATGACTTACAGATGTGCTCCGCATTGAGCTTTCTTCCTTTTTTGGAATATCAAATAGAGGGAAGCAAGAGGTTTGCAGCCATGTTATTACAGGCATCGCCGCCTCTCCCCCTCCCAAACTAGAATATTCCAGTATTTATTTTGCTATCCATATGACCACAGTTTAGACTAGAGTAAAAATAGAAGCTGTGTGAGCCTAACCTGAAAAGCTCCAAGTGCTGGAGAGGGTCAGCATTAATAAATTCTAACTGAAGTAATGAGATTCTGTTTCCTGGTGGAGTTTGGCAAAGGAAGGGGGGAAAAAGATATTTGGAATTTATTTCATATTCAGAAGTGTTTTGTAAAAACTACCATAATGGAACAGAGTCCAAGTTAAGCACAGGAAGCCAACAGGCTCTGGTTTAGATTTAATAATTCACTTTAAGGGTTTTTCAACTGCTACAATTCTAGGCCCCAAGGCATAACCACATATACTCTCCTCCCTATACAGGGGCTGACAGAATGCCACAGAAAGTTTATAGGACAGAAAAATGAGAAAGACCTTGGGGCAAAGGGCAGACCACACCTTTCCAGGCTTCAGCTCAGGTTGGAGAAAGCATCTGAGTTCTGAGACTTGCCACAGTCAATGGATAGAATTTCCAAGCAAGCCTGCGTTTCAGAGGTCTGAGCTAGAACTGAGTCTGAATGTCAATAGGAATATGGAACACACTGCTGCTGGCCTGTAAAAAGAAGCCTTGACTATTTAAAAGATGCCAAGTAACAGAAATTGGCACAGACACTTTGGAAATCACATTGGCAATGTGTTTTAAGAAGCTATGAAATCTTTTATACTATTTGACCAGATGTTTCTTCTCCCAGGAATGATCCTAATGAAATAAAAGTTAGGGTGTTTACTACTGCATTAAAGACAAATCAGGGAGACAATCTCAATGCCCACTATAGGGCAGTACTATATCTAGTATATTATTATGCATGATATATTAGTTTTTTCAACACGGACATTAAAAATCATACACCACATAGTAATAAGTATAACAACAAATTAAATTTAAAAAGCATACATTAATTTTTTCTAATATTATAACTATATTGCAATTTCATATACATTTGGCAAAGCACTGAAAAGGGAATGGAAAATGAAGAAGAAAGATAACTGATTAGGGTGGTGGATTTGTGTGTAATTTTTTTCCGAATTGATATTACAGCTATATTTTTGGCACTATAATGTTGCTAAAAGCACAGAAAGCACAAGACCGATAAAGTCATAGACACGAATGACTTGGAACCAGCTTTCAGACATCAACTATGCAAATAAACTTTTGAAAATTAATTAACAGCAAATATATCCAAACACAAGACACACACACACACACACAATATACATATATATTTTTTTTATATATATATATATAAAAAATCTAAAGCAAGTGTCATGAGCTGAGTGCAGTGACTCATGCTTGTAATCCCAGCACTTTGGGAGGCCAAGGCTGGAGGATTGCTTGAGGTCAGGAGTTCAAGACCAGCCAGGGCAATATAGTGAGACCTCATCTCTACAAAATATTTCTTTAAGAAAAGAAGCAAATATTATGGAAGTATATAAGTACTTAAAAAAAAAAAAATCACACTTCAGAAAAATGCCAACTCACAGAACAGTGCTTCGGCCACTCCTGATCCATTTCATCTGTGGTCACAAAGGCAAAAGGTCTAATAAAATGGATATGCAGTTGTAAGATTTCAGGTTTTAAAAATTCCTGGGTCTAATAACCTGTCTTGTTAGCGCCTCCTTGCTCCTGGGTTATTTCAAGTGGAGAAAGCCAATCCAAGTCAAGGAGTGCTTGCTCCGTTTCCCAGCCATGCAAGCTCCCTTCCAGCTTAGCCCCAGCCAGAGGAGGCAGATGCCTGCACTTGAGCCCTGTGCCTCCAACACACCTGCAGGGCTGACATGCCAGTGAGCTGGGCAGATGTTCCATACTGCTCCTGGTTTTCAGCGCCCACTCTATTACACCTACCTTGCCTGTTTGTAATGGGAGCCTCTCCTTCTGCTGATTACAGGAAAGCCTATAAGTGGACACAGTGACCCGATCTAGGAGGACTTTTGAAATGAAGAAAATGACACTTGCAGCTGGTTCCTTATACTGGGAGCCTAAAAATGTGTCAGCACTTTCAAAGAATCTCTTAACAATTTAAAAATCTAAACAAAAGCAAGAAAGCTAAAACAGAAGGAATAAATCTAAAGGTGATGAGACCACCGATTTCAAAGCTGAAATTAAAAGAAACTGTTCTGAATGGTAGGATTTTTAATACCTAGCATCACCAGGGCGGCTGCACTGTGTGCCAAAGAGATTATTCATATTCCTGATATCTACTGGGAAAACAGCCTGATTCTGCCCAAGACTCCTAGCCCCAGGTTCTGTATTTATTTTTGTATATAAAGGAACTGTTCCTGGCCAAACTTTTTAACCAAGTAAAATAAATGTTAACAGCCAACTAAGCAACTTTTAAAGAAATGGTTTCCTTGACAGAAGAACCAGGAAAATATTTAAAGGTATTAGAGTCTATTATGAAATCCATCACAGAAACTGCATGAAATTCCCCAGGAAATGAAGCCTTCCCCGAGCTGCACCATGACAGTTGGGGCAAAAGCATTAGGTCCTGGTCAAATTGACACACTTCACGCAGAGTATACTGATGACCACATGACCTGTGTCATCTCAAAGCAAACGTATTTTAGAAAGGACTCCTGCTGGTGTGCTGAAGTGCTGTATATGAGTACTTTATCTGAAGAAGACATTCTTGCCAAATGAGGGGGAAAGGAAACCTGTGGACAGTAATAGTTTTTTTCACAACGACAAATACTTTATCAGCTGTACAAACTGACACGTGGCCAAAGCCCTCAAACATCCAAAAGGTAACCTAATCCACTCCCGTGCTGCCTTCTGTCTTTCTAATCTACCTCCATCAGAATCTATACATGAAGACATTCCAGCGTTCTGCTGACAGAATCATACAGTACTCTTTTACCTTTTTTTTTTTTTTTTTTTTTTTTTTAAGAGAGACGGAGTCTCGTTCTGTTGCCCAGGCTGGAGGGCAGTGGTGCAATCTCAGCTCACTGCAAATTCTGCCTCCCAGGTTCAAGCGATTCTCCTGTCTCAGCCTCCCGAGTAGCTGGGATTACAGGTGTGTGCAACTATGTCCAGCTAATTTTTGTATTTTTAGTAGAAACGGGGTTTCACCATGTTGGCTAGGCTGGTCTCGAACTCCTGACCTCAAGGGATCTGCCCGCCTTAGCCTCCCGAAGTGCTGGGATTACAGGCGTGAGCCACCACACCCAGCCCTCATATAGTACTCTTATCCTTATGATATCAGGGTCAAACAGGATGAAAGGTAAAAGCGAACTTGCAAAATGATAAAATTACATGCTTAATTAAAAAATAATACTTAAGAAGGACTTTTGAGTATACGCTTAAAACAAGAACACACATTATTATTTTTTGCCCCCGAATGAGGCTGATTTATAGTAATTCACTACTGACAATTAAAAGTCTCAGCTGGAACACACATGTGTAAGTACCATTTCATAAGACATATAACATTTCATTTTCTAAAAATATGGAAGATGAAGAAAAGCAAAACAGGAATTAAAAACAGGTCATCTCTGGAATTTTTTTTCTCCAAGTTAGTCCAGGAATAAAAAAAGCTGATTCTACTGGTTGTGAGGCAAGCCGTACTACAGAGGCCCCTGTGGGATCTGGCACCCACGGGTGCTAAGTGAAAAGTGATGCTAAATTCAACACTATTTTATAAAACTCCCCATTCTCTCTAGGATCTTCAATTCTTCCCAAATTCATGGGGCACCCCATTCCTGCAAATGCCTTCTGTAAAGCAGCCGATGGCAATGTGCGCACCGCTCCCTCTTGTAGAATGAAAGCCCCCGGACTATCTGTTACATCTGAATTTTCTAGAGCATACAGATTCTTACTGAGTTAAACTCCAGGAGCCCAGTCCACATGAATGGTCTCCTGCTTGGGCCCTGTCCCATGCCCTGTGAGGATGGCACCAATGTTTCTAATATTTAATAGATTTAACTGCTCCAGGCACACTCCCTTCCAGCAGGGGCTCTGCCCACAGAGTGGAGTTTATGATTTAATTGGTATGAGATGAGCCTATAGTCATGACGCTCACATGTAAGATGCCAAATGAAGACATGTCCACTCCTCAGTGGAAACAGGCAACAGCTGAGGATATGGAGGCTTGGGAGCTATCAGTTGCATTATCCCTTTGACTGGACATACCTGGCTTTGGTCAATGCTCTGGAACAAAGACATCCTCTGACTCTCCCTTCCTGCTGCTCAACCTTACACTCTGCCCATAGAAAAATGACACGCTTCTTGCCCCTCCTGCTTTGGAGGCTGAAGAATGCGGCTGAATGATTGCAGCTGCCACGGTAACCTCTCTGGCATGCGTGCCAGCAATGCCTCACCTAAGAGCCTTTCCCCTGCCTCGCTGCCCTGGCCCACCGGTGATGACCACAATCCGTTCAAGTGGTCACATTGCAGGGCAGCCCCCATGGTAACCCATTTGGAGCTGTTCAAGCTCATACCAAAGAATGATGTTTTTAATACAGATTGTTCTTTTTAAATCCTCTACAAAAGCAGCTGTAATCAATCGTGCTGGGGGCTCTGTAAAAAGCTGCCATTGGGAAAGCCCTAATATTGATTCTTTTCCCTTTCACGGCTTTTAAGAAAATAATCCCATGCTAAGAAACTATAATCAATTTTTCTAGACTTTGCTAACATGAAACATTACCTAAATCAAAACGTTATCTTCAAAAATTACAGAGAAATTGTAGCCGATAAAAGAAAGCCATACATTATCCTGCCTTTCATGTAAGAGACAACATGTTTGTTTAAAACAAATGCCAGTCGAACAAGTTCAATAATTGTTAAATACTGATTAAAACTCTGCAACTCTTATAAGAGTTCTTTAGCAGATGACAATAGCTTAAAGATTGAGGAAAAATCTATCTTCATTTGAGATCTGGCAGTTCCAATTTTTAATTTGCAAGATAATACACTATATTCTCTGTGCCTATTCTTAGAGAAAACTATCAATTTTAAGCCTGTGTTTATAGACAGTCATGATTCCAAGTGGTCACATCCTGACTGAACTTCCAAAAACCAGAATATTTTAAGTCTTTTCACAGGAATTATGGTAGATATATTATTCTGTCAAGTTTGCCTTTTTACACTAGGCCTCTTAGAAACTCAAGCATTTCAAAAGGCACAAAGTCAATATTTAAAAAGCTACAATGCGCAGACAAAGCAATTTGGCATTTTCATTTAAAACTTATATTAAAAACCCTCACTAGCATCAACAGCCAATTTCCAGATTAGACATTAAAGGAAAGCACAATGTAATCTAGTCTGTTATCTGTTTAGAAGAAAAAAAATTAAGACTTTATTAAAATGCCATACATAAAACGAATACAGAACTGAAATCTAAGTAGACTGACAGCCCATAATGCTTTATTGTCAGCGTGGCACCTACCACGTGAATGAAATTAGATCTGGTCAAATCCAAAGTGCTGGCAAAGAAACAAAACACAAAAAAACTTAACTGCTATTTGCTTTGCTCCCCAATAACAGCAACTGCAGTTTCAAGGGAGTGAGCTACAATTTCTGTGGCAAGTGTCTGATATGCATTCAGGTTTCACATTCCTGGTATCCAACAACCACAGGAGTTTACTGAGGAAATGGGTGTACAATTTCCAAATTTATTAGTTGGGAAGTTTAACTCCCTTTCCACACCCACCCCATCAACCCCTCAAATTAGAGAGGGCCCTTGCTTTTTCTTTCTTTCTTTCTTTTTAACACCAAACTAAATAAGCAAGAGCTGAGAGTTCTGTAAAACTCCTTAACACTAGCTGATCAAGGGCCTAAACCATTGTCAAGCCATGCCGCCTGGGGCTGTCACACAGGGCGCATTTCACAGCTTCACTGGCCTGCCAGCCTTTTTATCCCTGAAGTCATCTTAAGCAACTGTTCTTCAGCAAACAGACCTCTGAGCTTCATCTCTTCCATTGTAAAACTGTGGCACAAAAGAGCCAAGCATTAGAGGCAAACTAGAATCAGCCTGGTCAACTAATTTCAATCCCGTCCTTCTCTCTGAATGTTTTTATTTGCATTAGGGCTGTCTAATAAAATCTGTGATGATGGAAATGTTCTACATCTGCACTGTCCAAAATAATAGCAAATAGCCACATATGGCTACTGAGTAGCTGATACGTGGCTAGTACAACCAAGGCACTGAATTTTTCATCTCATTTACTTTTCAATCAATTTAAGTTCAAACAGACACATGTGGCTATTTTTCCACACTTTTCTAGTGGCTACCATACTGGACAGTGCAGCTCTAAAGAGAATTTAAGAAACTCCTGTGGGAAGCCTGGACGCATCAAAGCCACCTACCTTTGCTGGGCTAAGCCACTTAAACATTAACTGCACATTAGCAGAAGTCAGTGCCTAACAACATAATTGCCTTTTCCGTCACAACTGTCCCTTGGCACTATACACCTGGCAGGAAAATTAAGAAGTCCATCTAACTAGGTCATGTAATGACTATTTATCAAACAACTGCTGTGTGCTGACATGTCTATCATTTGTGTAAAACAGTAAGCTTCATGAATGGTAGACAAACTATAGTACAGCCATACAATGGAATATTATTAACAATAAAAAGATATGAGCTATCAAGCCATCAAGACATGAAGGAACTTAAAAGGTACATTGCTAAGTGAAAGAAGCCAATCTGAAGAGGCTCCACACTGTATGATTCCAAGTTACAACATGTTGGAAAGGCATAACTATGGAGACAGTACAAAGAAGAGTAGTTGCCAGGCGTTCAGGGGAAGAGGGGGTGGGTAAATAGGTGGAGCACAGGGAATTTGTAGGGCAGTAAAACTATTCTATATAATAATAGTAGATACATGACATTATGCATTTGTCAAAACTCATGTAAGTGTATAACACAAGATGCAAATCTTAATGTAAACTATGGACTACGGCTAATAATAATGTATGAATGTTGGTTCATTAATTCCAGTAAATGTGCCACACTAATACAAGATATGTTAGTATACAGTAAGAGGTGAAATAGGGGAATGGATGGGGGGTATATGGAACACAATGTTCTATCTGCTCCATTATTCTATAAACCTAAGACTCTACCAAAAAAACCGTCTATTCATTATCAAAACTACAAATACCTGGAGAACTCCTGAGGCCTGCCCATATATTCTGCCCTGACCAACCGTCCCTTCTACAGTGAAACCAGGTTTTAGACAAATCACACAAGAGATGGTTCTTGTTTGCTAACGACGTATGTATCTAGCTGCCTCACCTCCCTGGCATCAGACTCAATTAGCTTTGCCAAATAAATGACACATTCCTGGACTTCTAGAAGTTATAAGTAGCCCATTTACAGTTGTAATGAGTATTATACACTCATTCTCATTCATTCATTCTTGCCTACACTGTTACATCAAGCAAGAAAGTAAAATGCCAGCAACAGATATGGCAAGTGTAGTCTTCTCTAGGAAAACGGCTCATTTTTGTACCAGTATTAAATAACGAGTTGCATGTTCCATCCACTCAGCCATCACAATCACTGGGATTTCTCTGATGTATTAATAAACTGCAGAGGAGTAAAAGTCTACTACATCTCAAGACATTCTTGGGACAACTGAGAAATGTAAATATGGACTGGATATTAGAAATGTATTTATCATTAACTTTCGTAGGGGAGATTGTGTTTTCTCCTTAATCCCAGGGGATAAATGCTGAATCCTCAAGGGTCAAGTATCCTGATGACTGAAATTTACTATCAATGGCACAACAAAACAACAAAAATCTGTATATAAAGAGACTAATAAAGCAAATCTGGTTAAAAAACCTACCAATTATTGAACTTAGGTGGAGAATACTGTCCTGTGCTTTCAACGTCTCTGTATATCTGAGAATTCATAATTTAAAAGTTGGAAGGCAGTAGGGTAACTCCAGCTGAAAAAACTTCGGGTGACACCAGAGCTGGTATTAATCACTAATGGGACCAGAAAGTGCTGCCTTCCTACCAGGTACGAGAATGAGCTGAACTTTGCTAAAAAATCATACCAGCCTGTATAAACCAATTGGGCCCACAAAAGACTGCATGATGTGTTTGCGTGTGGTGATGGGGGAGGGTGGTAATCAGGTCATCTTCTAGGAGAAAAGACGGCTATGAACTTGACGGATAAGCTAGGGCCCTAAAGGGAAAAGGTTTGACAACGGAGAGGGGGAAGACAGAAAAGCAGGTAAGAGACGCATCTTTTATAAGGGCAGAAAACAAGTCCAGTCACAGTAGGAACTTTCCCACCAGAGCTACTTGCAAACTCTTTGGTGCCCTTTCGTTGGGCGAACAAGTATCTGACATGCAGAACAGAAATCATTTTTCTATGTGCGTGGTTTTAATGGAATTCACGTATTCAAATAGTTAAAGAAACAGAATTAGAGGTAAACATTTCAGGCTGGGAGTGGCTTAGATATGACCCCCAGGAAACAAAACCTTGCCTCCTTGAACAAGTGAGTGAGGGGAAGTGATTAAACAGTTATGTCAACAGAACAGAACTCAGCACTTGGCTCCTATCGCCATCCTCACCATCCCCTTAATTTAAGAAGAAACTGTTGGTGGCATCAATACATAAATTATTCATGTATTGTATATTAATATACTAAAAGGATGACTTGAAAATTCAAGCTGTACACTTATGATCTGTGTACTTTTCTGATTGTGTTATACTTTAGTGGAAAGTTGACTAAAACCAACACAAAGAGAGTAACCTGAATCTCAGAAACCCTCCCCGCAATCCCACCACTCAGGTTTGCAATTACAGGTATTTACAAGACACCCACCAGGTGGATCTTATGGTTCTTTCAGGATTTTTCATTTGTTGCTTATGTATCTGAGCACTGAAGTCAAAGAGATGCCAATGCTCACTCAGGAAACATATTTAGAAGGCTCTGCATCTCCACAGTTTTCATGAAGGCGAAAGGCTTAGATTTCTGGTTGTCTAGAACAGGAGTTCCCAACTCCCAGGCCACGGACCAATACCGACCTGTAGCCTGCTAGGAACCTCGCTGCACAGCAGAGGTGAGCCGCCACTGAGCATGATCGCCTGAGCTCCGCCTCCTGTCGGATCGGTGGCAGCATTAGATTTTCATAGGAGCGCCAACCCCACTGTGAAGCGCACCTGTGAGGGATCTAGGTTGCACGCTCCTTATGAGAATCTCATGATAAATGTATTGCGCTTGAATCACCCCAAAGCATCCCCCACCCCTGCCCTCAGTCCGTAGAAAAACTGTCTTCCGCAAAACCAGTTCCTAGTGCCAGGAAGGTTGGGGACCACTGGTCTAGAACCTACAGGTAATGCAATACATTTTCCATAGTTCTTCCGTTTTCCAAAGACATAAAATATAAAGATAGGAGGCATTAAATGTCTTTCACAGAACAACAGTAAGACAAGCCTATCACCTCAACACCTTCAGTAGAAAGCAGTCAAATGACTGTGAACAGGTGTAATTCCTACCACAGAGAACAAGGTCCTGCAGACCACATAGACAGCAGGCCTGGCTGTTACTTTTCAGCTAATGGAGATTCTGCACCTGGTAACCACAGATAACCAATCTTGCCTGGTTGCTGCTTGGTGGGGAAGGGCAGTTACTTCCGTAAAAAAATATTTAGGAAGCAACTGTGTTTAAAATTCTAAATAGCCAAATGGCCGCTCTAGATAAATTTCTGATGAGACAGCTGCTGCTGGCATATATTTGAATTCAGATCAAGCACAGGTAGGCTTTTTTGCTGCTGATAAAGCAGATGTTTTGGTGACTGTGATCTCACTTCTCTTCCCCTCAGGTCCCAGGTGCAGACTCTAGGTCTTCGGGTGGCTCTGCTGCCATCTCAGGGTCTCCCCATGAAGATCTGGTCTGTGTCCAGCCTTGCCAACCCCTTGGAAAGGCTAGAGACTTGCAAGACCCCCTAGGTTAAAGATGCTGGCTACTGTATCCACTTATACCAAGAGTTAATTCATTTATTCACTGAGCACTATGCAGGGTGTGTGCATGGTGCTAAGATCCCAAAGCTGAAGGTGAGCTGGTGCTAGCTAAGGAGAGGGGAGCAGGTGTGGAGGGCAGGGGGAGAATGGGGTCAAATGAGGCACAGGGAATGCAGGCATTCAGGGGACCAAGACAGGATGAGAAAAGAGAGGAGTTTTAGTTCTGCATGATGGAAGGGTAGGGTGTGTGTTCAGAATAGGTGAAATAAGGCTAAGAAGAGGGTCAGATCATAAAGACTCTTTGGTGAAAAACTAGGAGATTTATATTTCTTCTGTAAGCAAATGAGGGATGTTCAAGGAGAAGGTCAAAATTGTGTGTTTGGAAAGATCAGGCTGGATGTAATGCAGATGACAGATTAGAGGGGCTTGACTGGAGGCAGCGTGATCCATCCAATTACGGCAAGAATTGTGTAAGAAGTGCCAAACCAGAAGGGATTAGAAAGCCAGGGCAGAGTCAATAGTATTAAAGTAAGTAAAACCTACAGGTTTCATCAACTGATTGAATGAAGGGTGAGTGAGAGGATATGATGATTTATTTTTTAAAATGACAATAGTCACTGCTGTTCTCATAGAGCAATTCTGTGTCAGGTGCTGTTATCACTTTACATGGCTAAGACCTCAAAATCCTCCCAGAATCCAACACTGCAGGTATTAGCCCCATTCTGCAGCTGCGGAACCTGAACCTTAGTGATCCCATGGTTTTCCCTTCATCACCTACACATGAAGTGTAAGCACAGCACCCAGGTTTCTAATTTTGGGGTCCTCGCTGAGAGATAGAGTCCTTCACTGTCAACCGCCATACAGGAAGCACGTGTGGGCTCAGACAGCAACTTGTGTCTGAGACACGATGGGAGGGGAGGGGAGGGGAGGGGGGAGGGGGGAGAGGAGAGGAGGGGAGGAAGAGAGGATGGGGGAGGAAGGGAGGAAGGGGGGAGGAAGGGAGGGAGGAAGGGAGGGAGGGAGGGAGGGAGGAAGGAAGGAAGAAGGAAAGAGGGAAGGAGGGAAGGAGGGAAGGAAGGAAAGAGGGAAGGAGGGAAGGACTGGGGAGTTCAACTGTGGTACAGAACTCCTCCACAAAAGGAAGGAGGGAAAGACAGAGGGAGGCAGGGAGGGAGGGAACGAAGGAAGGAGGCAGGGAGGGAGGGAGGGAAGGAAGGAGGTAGGGAGGGAGGGAGGGAGGGAGAGAAGGAAGGAGAGAAGGAAGGAAGGAAGGAAGGAAAGAAGGAAGGGAGGAAGGAAGGAAGGAAGGAAGGGAGGGAGGGAGGGAGGGAGGGAGGGAGGGAGACCTTTGATAAAGGACCGTTTTCTCAACTCGTGTGGAATGACTGGCTATTTGTGGTGCTCTTGGAAACTTGCCAGAAGGTCAGGCAACACTGTTGTTGGGAGGTCTAAGAAGAGGATCCATCCTGAAGTCAGACACCTGGACTTCTCTGAGGTTGAGTTTTTCTGTCTATAAAGTGAGATAATAACTGTGCTCGTCTCTCAAATTTCACATGAAGATTAAAGAGAAAAAAAAAGTGAAATAGTTCATGTAAACTGTAAACAACAAAACAAAAAACAAGAATACAAGTAATTATTTATATTTATGCAGATGCATCTGCTCTTTTAGGCAGGCAAGGCACCACATTAAGAAAGTGCCTATTCCTGGAGCTCAAGCCACCTCCGGACAGATCACACTGCTTTCCTAGTCCGCGTCATAACTAAGCTGCTGGTCACAACAATCTGGCCAATCCTGACCTGGTGGTCACAACAATCTGGCCAATCCTGACCTGGTGGTCACAACAATCTGGCCAATCATGAACAAAACAAAATGAACAAAGCTGATTAGGACTGAAAAATAAATGAAGACCCTGCAGCTAAGCCTAAAGCTAACCCCACCTTCATATAAACCTACTGCAATAAGGAATTCCTTGAGGTAAGAAAGTATTCAACTAATGTAGTTAATGACTCATAGCAGTTGAAAATTGGACGGTAAATAAACAAAGATGACACCAACAGTGATTCTACAGAAATGGACCATGATATGTGCAGGGGTGGAAATCTAGAAATTGTGGGATGGTTTCTGGGCACAGATTTCTGGTTTGTGGTTCAGATATCAATAATTACATAACATGGGGTCTTTGTTGTTTTTAGCAAATTAGCTTACACAGCACCTAGGTTATGATGAAATATCTAGCCATCCCAAGGGAGCACAAAGTTCCCAGTCAACTTTGACACTTGGGCCAGCCTGGAGAACCGAATGCAGGCACCTCTCTGCTTCATACCACCCGAGATGCCACTAGAACCATTTGACTGGGAAGTTCAAATGTGGCCCAGAACTCCTCCACAAAAGTCCAGTGCACAGGCAGTGGGCATCACTGCTGGCCAGACTCACTGGTCCTCAGCAGGTGGCCAGAGATGTTTCAAAGCCCAAAAAATGCTTCCATAAAATGAAAGATTTTAGGTATTAACCATCTTCCCCTTTAATATGAACAAACATTTTCCACCAGGGGTTGTGGAGTCAAAAACCATGAAGAAAAAGATTCATTCTGCAGCACCTCCTGTAGGGTTGCCTCTCATTGTCCCAGACCCCGTGCTCCAGGAAAAGCAGTAGTAACACACAATGAGGCCACCGAGGTGGACTCGGGGAACAAAATGGGGTGGCAGCAGTCTCCACAGACTGCTTGAGCCAGCACTGATGGCCTTTAACAGAAGGATAAACAAACCCCAATTTACCTTCCTAACAACCCTTCCCTACTGAGAAAGCCAACCCTTCCATTTACTTGTCCTGAGCCAAGACCTTTCCAAGAAGAAAAGTCTACCTGTGCAGTAATAATAAATGCTCCCAGTGACTTGATACTGCCAGGATCCAAAGGTGCTAATGATACTATTATTGCTCCCTCTCGGTTCCAAAAGCCACCAAACTGACAAAGATGAAGTTTATGAAATAGAAAATGTTCAAGGTACTGTCTTCGGGATTTTTTTATTACTTGTGACAGTTTTAGTTTGTGAGCAGCTAGGTTTCCTTCCGTTTCAACACAAATTTGTTGTCAGGCAAAGTAATATGTAAGCCAGCAAGAGGGGTGCTGTCTTTTGGGTACCCACCAATTAGCAAATAATTAGAAAGCAAGGCAGTGCCTTCTCTGCTAGCCAACCAAGTACATCACTAGGGAAAGAATCAAACCCCAGAACCACAAACACAAGATTAGGCTGAATCATATAAATAGGTCAGAATACCAGCAATTTCACATGGTTTAATCCGTATGGAAATTTGAGTTTTTTATTGCTTTGTTTCTATTTTCAAGTTTTATGCAGAGCAGTAGTATTCAAACTGTTCGCTATGGCCCATAAGACCCTGGTGATCGGGGCCCTGCCCCTTTCCATCCTAATTTCATCCCACCTCCCCAATCATACAAACTTTCCGCACCCCACGGCCTTTGCAGCTGCTCTACCTCTGCCTGAAACGCTTCCCTCAAGCCTTTTGTGTGGTTAGTTCCCTCTCATTTCATAGGACACAAATGTGACCTTCTCCAAAGAGGCCTTTCCTGACCATCTTACCCATTACTCTCTACCCAGCACAGTCCAACAGAAGTATAATGCAAGCCACATGTGCAATTTAAAATTTTCTAGTAGTCACATTTTTTGAAAGCGAGACACATATTTTTTGGCTTTTTAAAGTTATAGTAAAATATACCTAAGATTTACCATTTGAACTAGTTTCAAGTGTATAGTTCAGTGGCATTCAGTATCGTCACACTGTTGTGCAACCATTACCACATCCATCTCTAGACCTTTCATCATTCCAAAATGACACTCTACCCATTAAACGGTAACTCCCTATTCTCCCTTCCCCCTGGTAACCACCGTTCTAATTTCTGCCTCCATGAACTTGACTATTCCAGTTACCTCATAAGTACAATAATAGTTTCCTTTTATGCCTAGCTTATTTCACTTAGCATTCATTTTAATCATATACTCTAACCCAATGTATGAACATTTAAAATATAATCAATGTAAACATTATTAATGAGATACTTTATACATATTTTTCATACTAAGTTTGAATTCCAGTGTGTACTTCACCCTTACAGCATTTCTCAATTTGGACTGACCATATTTCAAGTAAGTACTCAGTGGACACATGCACCTCGTGGCTATCACAGTGGAATGCACAGGTCTCTTTCATTGGCTTGTTTTACTTTCTTCATTTGCCTTTCTCCACTGAAATTATTTTTTCTTTGTAAGTCTACATACTTCTCTATCTCCCCTTGGCAGAGTATGAGTTCCCCAAGGCCAGGACCTGTGTCTCTGGGTTTTTTGTTTTCTGTTTTTGCCTGCTCTAAGCCAAGCATATATTAAATGTAATACAGTCACATAAATATTTCTAGACAAATGTCTTTAAGGCAGATGCTTTTGAAAATGGAAGGATCTGCCTCCAAAATATCACTTTGATCCTGTACTATCTGGCACGAAAACATCACTAGAGACTACTAGTTATCGTTCCCTTTGTACAGGAAGACTTAAGCAGAGCTTGGGATAGTCGTTGAAACCCTGGCACCAGACTTGCCTGGCTCTGCCACTTACCAGCTGTGGGATCTCTCTGAACCTCAGGCTCATCATCTATAAAATGGAGAAGATAGTGATAATGCCTGCCTCATGCAGCTGCCAAAGGCATTCAATCCGTTCACATTTGTAAGGCACCTTCAACAATGCCTAGCACTTAGTGAGTGTCCTGTGTGTTGGATCAACAAATCACACAAATATATTTTGCATTGCCATTTCAGGGGTGACTCTGGAGTGAGTGCTTCAGGCGACTCCCCTTCCTGTAGTCCATCTACACACAATGTCAGGACTCCTTTCCCAGAGAGCACATGTGCTCACACCTCCGGGCCCCTTAGAGCACTAACAGTCCCCACCGCCTCCAGGAGCCACTCTAAATTTCCCAGCAGTTCCAGAGCCAGAAGCAGGGGGCAAAGTGAACCACCTTTGAGAAGACACCCAACCTCCCGTGCCTCAGGTTCTTCATCTAGAAAATGGAATAATAATAGTACCTACTTTACAGGTTATTGAAAAGTTAAATGAGTTAATACATGCCAAGTACCTTTACAGTGCCTAAAACATAGTAAGCACTCAATGAATATCATCTAGTATTATTACAAGGCTCTCCACAACTGGACTCCAACTTTTACAGCTTCATTTTAATTCATTTAGCAAATATTTAAGTACCTACTATGTACTGGGCACTGTCTCTACAAGGCTCTTGCTCTTATAGAAGCTTAGAATCAGGTAGGAGAGAGGGAAGAGTTGTGGTAATCCAGGAGGTAGATACTCTGCTAAGTGTGGTGTGCTGTACTCTACACTGGCCCAGTAAGGGAACCTAACCCAGAACTGGGGTGAATGGGTCAGGGAAGGCATTTCATGGAGGAAAGGATATCCAGGCTGAGAGTGTAAGAAAAAGGAAGAAGCCAGGAGCGGTGGCTCATGCCTGTAATCCCAACACTTTGGAAGGCCAAGGCGGAAGGATGGCTTGAGGACGGGAGTTCAACACCAGCCTGAGCAACACAGTGAGACCCCGTCTCTACAAAACGTTTTAAAAATTATCCAGACATGTTGGTGTGCACCTGCAGTCCTAGCTACTCGGGACGCTGAGAGGAGGATCACTTGAGCCTAGGAGTTCAAGGCTGCAGTGAGCCATAATTGCGCCACTGTACTCTAGCCTGGGGGAAAGAGCAAGACCTTGTCTCAAAAACAAACAAACAAAAAAACAAGGAGGAGGAAGCAGTGAGCATTCTACCCTTCTTATCCAAGCAGCAGCCATGTGAAATGTCCCTTCCCTGACACCCAGTGACTCTTCCTTACTCTTCACACTGCTCACCTGCATTGCACTCTGGCTTACATCTGCCTATCCCAAATAGATGAACAGTTCCCCTACCGTGAAGGAATACATTTGAATGAATTCACTTCTCTCCTAGTTTCTCTTAGGACTAAAGACCCATGCTTCTAAAATGGTGGCCTGAGTTATGTCCTAGACAGGGCTGCACCAACCAGCTTTGGGTTCGGCACACCCATGCTCAATTTACAGTAGTTAATCAGTTCACATTCTCCAAACCAGCAGATATAAGAAAGGGTGGCACTGTTTCTGGGGTATTTATTTCTACCTATAAATCAAGAACTCCAACCAAGAGCTCCACTTCCAGGTTTTCACTTCGGCAAGTTTTTGTACCTCTTTGACCACATACATCATTCCAACCACCATGCCTGTCTGGCAAATACAGACAGAGGTTTGGCGCTCCACCACCAGACACTAAAACAATCATGTTAGCAACTGACAGTCGATTGGTATGTCTGACAGGTTATGGTTATGTGTTTAAAGTACCTATGAAAAGCAGATTCATTCAAGCTGTTCCCTACTTTTGTTTAAATCAACTCTTTGGGTTGGCCAACGATCTTACTCATTACAGTTAACATTTCATTTTCCACCCCCACAAGGTATATTCTTTCACCACAAGATGTGCCAACAGTAATTAAGAACTTCTGAGGAAGAGAGGAAAACCTGCAGGATTTGCTAGAGAGAAAGGGTGTACCTAGCTTAACCCTCCTGTAACTTTGTAACAGAAGGCAAAGAAAATTGAGGTAATTCTCCTTTAAGTTTACTGATGCTAAAACACAAGAATTTGTTTTACTGCCATACATTAGGGTAAAGAGCCAGTAATTATGACTCTATATGAAAGCATGGGAGAAAATATGGACCTTCTAGTGTACAGCAGACCTGGGTTCAAATGACAGCAACACTTTGAAGGAGTTTCCTCTTCTAAAAAGTGAGGATAAAACCACTGCATTCTACGGGAGTTATAATAACTGCCTGCACATTGTCTAACAGTACCTGGCACATAACAGGTGCTCAACGGAGGTTTTACTCCACTTCCTCTCTCAGACTATGGGTGAGTAACTAGGTGTTTATGATAAAAATAAGTTTAGGAAAACATATCTAAGACAACTAAATTATTCCTATGATTCTTAATCAGATTTAAAATGGCAGAACAAGAGCAAAGTAATGTCTTTTCCAGCAACTTGGATGGAACTGGGGGGCCACTATTCTAAGTGAAGTAATTCAGGAATCAAAAACCAAATACCACATGTTCTTACTCTTAAGCACAAGCTAAGCTACGGGTGTGCAAAGGCATACTGAATGGTAAGGTGGACACTGGAGACTCAGAGTGGGGAGGGAGAAAGGAGGGTGAGGGATGAAAAACTACCTACTGGGTACAATGGACACTATTCAGGTGACAAATGCACCAAAATCCTAGACTTCATCACATACAATTAATCCACATAAGCAAAAACCACGTATCCCTAAAGCTATTGAAACTTTAAAAAGTTTTAATGGCAAAACATGCCAAAATTAAGACTTCTATAAGATGCCACTTTCTGTTGAAATTGCAGTTGAGAGGTACAAAATCTTCCCTTTTTGCTACGAGAAGTTTTAAAGTCAGGCTTTGACTACATTTGAATAGACACTGTTATTGGTATGAAAGCTTACTATCACCTTGTAAACTTTAAAAACTAAAGATATAGGCCAGACACAGTGGCTTACGCCCGTAATCCTAACACTTTGGGAAGTCGAGGCAGGTGGATCACTTGAGGTTAGGAGTTCCATACCAGCCTGGCCAACATGGCAAAAACCCATCTCCACTAAAAATACAAAAATTAGCCAGGCGTGGTCATGGCCGCCTGTAATCCCAGCTACTTGGGAGGCTGAAGAAAGAGAATCGTTTGAACCTGAGAGGCAAAGGTTGCAACGAGCCGAGATCGTGCCAATGCACTCCAGCCTGGGCAACAGAGTGTGACTGTTTCTCAAAAATAAAATAAAAATAAAGATATACTTGAACATACATATATAAACACATAACCACACCCTTCCCTAAATATAGATGCTTACAATAAAATTAAAGCATGAAAACAGGGCACATGCTTCTCAAATTATAAGGTCAGAATGACTTAATTATAACTAAAAAAAAAAAAAGATAATAAAACAAATATAAAAATAAAATAAAAATAATTTATTAAAATAGATCAATCTCAGAGAAACTAAATATAATCAGCAAAAATTTTTTGTTATGTATATATGCTTGCTAGTTGTATTTCACATAAAAATAAGTATGAGAGTTATAAGCTCCTCTTTAGACATGAAAACATACCCAAATAAGTTTGTTATGATCCACATTTCGATAGTTATGAATAGAATGCCTGAAAACCCCTGCACGATATGCTTTATCATTCTAATGAATTCAAATGAATTAATGTTTGTTTCCAGAGCTATCATACCATTAATGGTTTTATAACTCCACAGCATTAGGACAAATCAAATGCTCTGAAACAATCAAGAAATATTTAGAGGTCCTGAGAGAGTTTAAAGGGTTTCAGTTCATGAATTCTCAAAGTCAACTCCAATATTCTTACATTATATGCATTTTTAAATTAAAATTCTGCCTTTAAGAGAAGCCCATGAGAAAGTCGGCCCACGAGTATAATAATCATGATAAACCACTGAACTTTCAGTTTGCTGCTTTACATCTATGATGGGCTTTCACACCATCCCAGTGAGTGCTCACTGTGCCCATGTGAGGAAGACCAGGCAGTGGTCATTACCAACATTTTACAGATGGGAAAAGGACTCGTCTAAGGTCCTCCCCAAGATCACACAGCTGGTGCATGGTGTACAGGGCAGGAAAGAAGTAGGACTCAAGCCCAGGTCTTCTGGGTGGCCTATTTTTCACTAACAATATGAATCTTCTGTGGGGTAACAAGGCAGCTATGTCAACTGGCTGCAGAACTCTGAACTCTACAACTTCATCGTCCTTGATCACTCCACTGCCTATCCCTGAATCCTTCACCTCCCATCCCCAGGAGGAACACCATTACATTCAAACTGTATTCAATTTCTTCATTGCAGTTATCTACCCAGCCTTTCCAATCAGATGGACTTTGCAGAGGGAAGGCAGTCTTTCCCAAACTATGTGTAATGCAGGTATGACTGGAGTCGGGGAAAACTGAGACACAGACATAAAGGCCACACATTCAGTACTATGGTTATTGAAGCAACTGCTGCTAGGGTCCCAGATTTTCAATTCTCTGTCTCCCAACACCACACTTCCTATTACGTCTCTACCCTAATACATATACATATAGATTTATTTATGTTAAACTCTATTCAAAACCCTATTAAATTAAAACTCAAACTAAATTCATTTCAGCATGGAGAAAAAAATGAAGACTCTTCTCAGTACATGGATCATATAAGACTCTGAGATATCTTCTGAATCAAAGATTACATCAGATTTAGGGGTTGGGTGCGGTGGCTCACGCCTGCAATCTCAGCACTTTGGGAGGGTTAGGTGGGTGGATCACAAGGTTGGGAGATCGAGACCATCCTGGCCAACATGGTGAAACCCCATGCCTACTAAAATACAAAAAAAATCAGCCGGGTGTGGTGGCACATGCCTGTAGTCCCAGCTACTTGGGAAGCTGAGGCAGGGGAATCGCTTGAACCCAGGAGGCGGAGGTTGCAGTGAGCCAAGATCGCACACTGCACTCCAGCCTGACGACAGAGCAAGACTCCCCATCTCAAAAAAAAAAAAAAAAAAAATTCAGATTTAGGATGGTCTCAGTGATCAGAATGCTTACCACACTGTAATTTTCCTAAAAATTACTTTCCCTTCCTCAATGTACATTTTTTAAAGAATAAATATACCTAGGCAGAACATGAAAATATACCCAAATAAAACATATCATAGGTACATTCGCCAATCCGAAAGCACTCTGCACACTTTTACTTTAGAATCCTTCACAAAGGTCCATTAAATTAAAGGCCCTTTACCTCTCTGTGTGAGGCTAATCCACGTGCAACCGACACAGCTCTACGGTCAAGGAGCTGCAGTCTATACCACCAAAATGCAAGTGCAATGAGAAGTGAAAAATCTATATGGTAAAAAATCTATTAGGTACTGATTCTCTTCTATAAAGTTTCAGATGCCCTACTCAAATCACACTCACCCTTGGACATCCCATCCCCCTGCAAAGTTGAAAGTACTCAAATCAAGGGCCTCTAATAGGCTATAAGCCTGGACAGATGACATGTATCCACAGCCACAGTGACTCCTCACCCCTCCTTTCCCCGCCACCACTAATGGTACAGGTGGCTGACAATTACACTGTGAATGAGACAAAGGAATGATTCCTACATTTTTTTAAAATTCCTACCTTTAACCATAACACTAAAATGCAAAACCTTTTACCAGTACAACTGGGGACAATTGAGTCTTTAGAAGGGTGGAGTTACCAAGCTACAAGACAACACCTAGGCCTGGTAACAGCAGGAACAACAGAGATGCTGGCATCCCTTGGCTAAACTGCCTGCAGAATACAAACCTGTAGTTTGTTAATTGGCAGTTGACTGGCTGTAGGGCCTGTTGGTCTGTAATGACAGAGTGTAGCCGCCAGTGGCTCACAGCTAAATATGTAAGTGTCCTCAACCAACATGCAGAGAGGAAACAGAAGTATAACCCTTAATTCATCAGTAGTTTTATGGACAAAGGGCCTGTCAGCTGGCACCAAGCAGGAGCTCAAAATGTATTTATGTTCACAACACAATTTTAGCATTGTTGGATGTAAAATCCAATGCACAGATCTGAATAACCAATGGCCTCCTAATGAATTAGATGTTTCTTTTAACCAAAACATATTAGAGTTAGAGAACTGCTGAGAAGAGTGGTTCCCAAGGTGCAGTCCCTGAGGCAAGCAGCATCTCCTGGACACTTGTTAGGAATACAAATTCTCAGGCCCCACCCCAGACCTAATGAATCAGAAACTCTGGGAGTTGGGCCCAGTGTTCCCTGCTGTAACAAGGCCTCCATGTAGAGTCCGATACATTCCTAAGTTTGAGGACCACTGGCTTAGAAGTCTGAGAACAAAGACATAAAAGTGGAAAAGTACAAGATATTTATAGGAAATGGAGGGAAAGGAGAGCACTCAGCTTAGTTAGGTAGCAAAGAGCATGAGAGGATGCGCTAGAATTAAAGATGACAGTTACGTAAAAGCCAGGAAACTGAAGACACTGAGTCCTAGCCTAGGAAACCCGCACTCTCCCTGAAAATTGGGAGATCTTGAAAATTTTAGAGGCGGGAAGTGAGGCTGTTAGAACGGTGGGCTAGGAAGGGCTAGGAAGGCCAGATGGAAGGCTGTCAAGACAGCTGATCCGAGCAAGGCTGACTACAGGCAAGGGAGAGATTTATAAGGTTTCAAAACTGGAACCTTTGACAAGACTTGGCAACACAGTCACCTCGCTGAGGTGTCTGACACGGACAGCATGTGTCAAGGGAAAATGTCTTTCAGGTAGCTGGAAAAATGGGACAGTAATTGGAGAGAAAGGAGTACAGAGCCACGAAAACAAATTAGGGGTGATGTGCGTGAAAATGATAGTCTGAAGCCAAAAAGTTCGGAAATACTGTCAGGAAAGTAAAAAAAAAAGAGTGGAGCTCTACTGCAAACATGTCCCCCACCAGTCACTAACCTGTCACCAAATTCACCTTGGTCTCCACAGGAGAACCATCCAAGACCCCAAATGGGAAATTTGGAATGGAGGTCAGCCTAAAGACGTGGAAGAGAAATGGGGTAATTTAAGCGCAAAAGCTCTGCTTGAAAGCAGTGCTAATTTTATTTTAGGTTTCACTAGAATGAAGATTTGAAGGTAAGGATTACCAATTCTAATTGTGTCGATGGAATTCCTGGTTCTAGTAGCTACACAAAATTTTGCTCTAATTATCTCATCAGTTAGAATGAGTGCATTAGGAATGAGAAGCCTGCACAAGAGGAGAAAATGAGGAAAGGTCTCATTAATCCACGAATGCAGAGCTTCTGACGTTCACTCCAGTAACAATGAGTCGCTTCCTCAGAAGCCCCCCAGAGCTTCCAAGTCCCACAGGGACTCCACGCCAACTCCCTGGAATCCTGAATTCCCAGGCTGACTGAGGCCTTCAGAAATCTTGCCATGGGCGAGCAGGTGAGGCAGCCCCAGGGAAAGATGCCACCTCTTTTCATCATTAAGTCACTGAAAGGTTGTGTACCTGAAAAGACCCACATAAATACAGGAAACTGATCTTTGACAAAGGAGCAAAGGCAATACAATGGAGAAAATGCTGTCTTTTCAACAAATAGTGCTGGAACAATGGGACATTCACATGCAAAAACAAAATGAATCTAGACACAGATCTTAAAAACTCTTCACAAAAATTAACTCAAAATGGATCACAGACCTAACGTAACAGACAAAACTACAAAATGCCTAGAAGATCAACAGTGGGGGGAAATCAAAATGACCTTGGGTATGGCAATGACTTTTGAAATGCAACACCAAACACATGATCCACAGGAGAAATAACTGATAAGCTAGAATGCATTAAAATTTAAAACTTCTCTGTGAAAGACACTGTGAAGAGGATGAGAAGACAAGTCACAGACTAGGAAAAAAAACATTTTTTTGCAAAAAAAAAAAAACATGCCTGACAAAGGACTGTTATCCAAAGGTTGTGTGGCAAGTGGTCTGCCCTCTTACTTGATAGGACCATCCGGCCATTCCATTAACTAGTATTTCTTTTCTCCCCTTTTCAGCCCCTCTTGAGTTTTGTTCTCAGCTGGATTCTTTCACTACTGGTACCCAAATACTTCCACAATAATACATCTCAAATTAAGGGAAGTAACTGGGGAACAGACTTGGTAAGGAAGAAATTTGCTTTTTAGACATGGTAAGAACATTTCTGTTACATGGATTGAGGGATGCTGTACTGTTGGGCCATCTAACAACAATGAAATAAACAACAGTGGTTATTAAGTGGCCTGTGAGTAACAGCTATCTGGAGAATAAACTCAATCAGGCCGCCTGTACAGCATTCCCACTTCCCCCGGGGCCTTTGGGAATCCAATGCTTGTTTGTACAAGCGCTCTAAAATGGGCAGCCCAAAGGGTATTGCTACAGTATGAAAGGCACTCTGGCTGCCTATTCTTCCTCCCCTCGCTCTGTCTTCAACAGCTGTCTTCATGTCTTCTCCATGTATGATGTATTTACAATCTCATAGCTAGAAGAAAATCCCCCTTGCTTGAGCAAGCATATACTGGGTATACTTTTATATGGACACCAGAACATATTGAAAATTGGACAGTAAATAAACATACCTTGGGTTGACTGGCTGTGTCTGCCCCCCAATGTGTGGAATCACTTGGTCCAGCTTTGAAGAATTATTTTATCTCTCTTTTTATGATGATGATGATGATTATTATTATTATTTTGAGACAGCGTCTCGCTTTGTGGTCCAGGCTGGAGTGCAGTGGTGCCATCTCGGCTCACTGCAACCTCTGCCTCCTGGTTCAAGTGATTCTCATGCCTCAGCCTCCTGAGCAGCTGGGATTACAGGCATGCTACTATGCCCAGCTAATTTTTGTAGTAGAGATGGGGTTTCACCATGTTGGCCAGGTTGGTCTCGAACTCCTGACCTCAAGTGACCCGCCCACCTCAGCCTCCAAAAGTGTTGGGATTACGAGCGTGAGCCACGACGCCCAGCCTCTCTCTTTTTAGATAAATGGGCTCTTAACTTGGTATTAGGGACTGTGTAAATAGTTTTAAAAGATCCATGAACCTGTTGATTTTTTTCTGAAAAATCAAGTGTATGTACATAGAGCTTTCCTGAGATTCTCAAAGGGTTTTATGATCCAAAAATAATGTAAGTACGACTATACTAAGTTCTCCAGGGAAATTCAGAAAAACTCCTTCTATCTTAAAAGTCAAACCATAAAATCACATGATAAAACCGTGGCCTTAAAAACATAAACTCCATCCTTTCCTATCCAAACATTTATTATGTGTTTTATTATGTTCCACCAACTATTTAAAAAGATTAAAATGAGACCACTTAATAAAATAATTCAGTTACATATCTTTGGTAGAACAGTTAACTCATATAGCGCGTAATACATTTTCACATAAATATCCTTTCATCGTCAAAATAATATGTGAAGATACGACTATTCATGCTTTACAGATATGGAGACAGATTTCACAAAGTTAAGAAATTTTCTCAAGGTCACAGTGCTAGCAAGCTGAGGTTGAAACCATCTTCTGATAACAAAATCCATAGTAACATTTTGTAAAATACTAGTTTAGAAAGATACCAATTGAACTATAGAGACAAAAATTAGATTAGTGATGGCCTAGGACTGGGAAGGGTTGAGAATGACAGGGTAGGGGTAGCGACTGCTAATGGATACAGGTTTTTCAGGGAGGTGACGAAAAAGTTCTAAAATTGATTGTAGTGATGGCTCTGCAACTCCAAATATACTAAAAACCATTGAATTGGACACTTTTTAAATGGATGAATGATATGATATGTAAATTACATTTTATAGCTGTTAAAAAAATCAGTTGGAAATTAAGGGGGCAAAAGAATTATTGATATTTTCTCACTTTAAGACCAAATTATCAAGAATACAAACTCAAAATGAAATTTTCAAAATGAAAATTTAGCCTATGTGTTTTGTTCCAAAACAGACAATTCATTTCTCATGAGGAAGTTCAGTAGTAAGTGGAAGAGAAAAGCCCGCTTACTACTCCTGGATGGATTCCAACGTGGTTAGAATTCTGCTGAAGAGTTCTCGAGTTCCATTTCTCCTTAGAGAATGGAGATTACAATACCTACTCGCACTCTGTAACTCACAGACGTATAAAACTCAAGACAAAACTTGATATTTAGAATGGTTTAATCACTAAATCATCACTGGTCATCCACTAAAAAGGGAGGAAGGCAAAGCCTACTGGAGGCAGCATCTGGTATATGGCTACATAAGTAGCAAATTACACCAGTGTCATGAGAAGTACTCACGAACATAGCAAGTCTTCTCTTCAGAAATCTGCAGTGGTTTCCTATTACTACTTATTTTAGTAAATCCCAATTCCTCTGCCTGGCCCCACAACATCATGTCATTTCCCACCTTTTAACAACAGACAACCTCCAACAAGGTGGGTCACCCTCTTCACTATTCAATCTCCAAGTTAGTGAAGATTCTCTAGCAATTCCTTCCTTTCTCCTTCTCTCGCTGTTAAAATCTGAAATCCTTCAAGCCTCACTTCAAGTTTCACCTCCTTGGACATTCAAGCCTTGACACTCTTGTCTCATGTCATCATACCCCACACAGCCACCATTGGCCCTTGTGTCAAATAGGGTAACCTCATTTCCACCAGCACTCCTTGGGGAGATCCCAGATAGCAAGCACCCAGCCCAGACCAAGCATAAGTAGATGACTTACTCATTAAATTACTGTGCAGAAAATTACTCACCAATTACACTAAGTCATGTAAAAACAGTCTAAAAATAAGCCAGCTCCTCCACTGGCAATCCATGAAATAATCTGGAGATTAAATGTGACTTTTAAAACAATATTTGCATTAAGACTTTTCATTGAGGTTCTTTACTACTGTGTATCACTTAGTTTACTATTACATTCACAATGGAATGAACTGGTGCTCCAAAGCTTTGATTCATTAAGATGCTTCAGAAACAGATATCAATTTATAGGGACTTATTTCATTTAAAAATCACTTCCATTCATTTATTCAACAAATATTTCTAAGCACTTACTAGGTATAGAAAAATTCACTTATGAGAACCTTAAGACTATCTCAGTAGGTGAAATTCAGAAATTCTGTCTTCTATGTTTACCTTAAAAAGATTTCCTCCATGGCAAGGCTGTAACTGAAGACCACCATCTACACAGGCAACATAATAATCCATGAAGGCCTATCAGCTGCATGCCACAAAACACCATGAGCCAACTCCTCTGCTTAATCATTGCTCCCAATGCCAAACTCTGAGCCAGAACCCCCAACCCTGAGTTAGAATCCCCAACCCCCTCTCCTTTCCTAAGAATAAGGGCAAATCCAGCTCCTTTCCTCTCACTCTATATCTACTCACCAGAAAAGCAGCGTGTCTGAACCCTAGCAAACCATTTCTAAATGACACACAGCTCTGCTCTACACTTATAATCTTCTCAACCACCAAGAACAGAACGAATCCTTCTCTGAGACAGGTTTCATGCAATTAGAACTGCTCTAACTACTCATATGTACCAATTATGGGCTTTATTTACAAAGTACCCTAAATGTAGACATGGGTTAGACACACCCTAACATCTATCCTCAGGATACATTTAACACACTGTGTTCCTCCAGTACTTACGTATCTTCCTTTGAAAAACAAAAATACTCAGCATAGGGTTCTAGGATCTTCCTGCTACAAAATAGTGTGTTCCCGGTTCAGGGCAAGTCATCAAAGAGATAAAAATACTGTTCAGCAAGAAATGGTGCCATTCTTATACAAAGACACTAACTGACCAGACATGTGGCAAAGTATTTAATTAATAAAATCCTAAAACTGGTTAAAAGTGTGTGTGCGGGGGAGGGGAGTACCTAAAGAGGAGGAATAATTTGTTTCTTTCTCTGATAAACATAACACAGTTTCTTACTAAGGCTAATATATAGTTAACTTCTCAAATTATAAGCCCTGAAAACGTGAACATAAGGGTGGGAAATACAAAATAACATTACAAAAATAATCCAAACCATAAACTTTCTAGTCAACTGACTTATCTATTGACTTTCCAGTAGATAAGCACATTTGAATGTGTGTGTATGTGTGTCTGTGTGTGTATGTGTGTGTGTGTGAGATATTCTAATAATTCATTCCAAACAAACTACATTTTGGCAACCAAACTTACGAAGTTGAAAGGTGTAGCTTTCACTGAGTTTAACAAGGTATTATAGCTCAGGCTGGAAACAGCCTATTCTTGGACTAAAAGAAAATTTACACTATCTCAAATCTTCCCTGCAACAAAGAAGTTTAAAATGTGGGTTTGTACGGCTGCTCCAACTTGCACTCATCTTGCACCTGGGGTCAATACAGGGATTTTGAAAAATGAGCTAAGAAAATACATTGGTGAAGAAAATGCTATCATATTTGAAGGGTAAGTTTTATCTGGAGTAACTGAGAAGTGGCCCCATTTTCTGAAAACGTTCAAAACCATGAAGTATTACACATCAAAGGGAAAGATTTTAAATCTAGCCTAGTTTATTAAAGTCTACAGATGACATAGCTTATGTTTAATATGTGTGCATATGTTTATGTAGCTCCCCTCACATGCTATTTGCTCTCTGCACACTTTGACCTGGCGGCTTCCAGCAACTACTTGAATCATGCTTGATGCTCTGTAAACATGAAAAAATGCTAAGATAGAGAAACAGAGAAGACAACAGAGATACAGCACTTCACATTCTGCCTCCCTCTCGATAAATATTGGTTAATTGATTGGAGTTGGAACTAAACAGAACACAGGATTCCTAATTTGTTCAAATTTAGCCAAGTGCTATTTGACCAGCTGATTCCAATGGTCTAAGAAAGGAAACAAAGTCCATATAATGAAAGAATCTACATTATTCATTCATTCATCGATCCATCCACCTAAATATGTGGGTACCTCTTAAGTATGAGGCATCCTGCTAAGGGCTGAGAATACAATGGGTGAAAAACTGGCCAAAGATCCCATCCTCCCAGAACTTAGTCTAAGGACAAAGACACTCAAGCACTACAAAAATACACTGCAGAAAAAGAGTTCCAAGGAGAGGGAATTGGAGTTTGAAGAGTATACAGTGGGAAAGGCGGGAGCAAGCGCTGACGTGGAGGGTAATTAGGCTTAAATTCGGAGAAAGAAAGGAAGGAAGAGAAACAAGGAAAGGGAATAGAGTTCCATGCACAAAGAGCAGCTTCTGCAAAGAAAGGCCCCTGGAGGGAGGAGCTGGGCCCACAGGAAGAGCTGTACAGCAACCTGTGCTGAAGGCAGGACGTCAGGGAACACAGGGTTTGAAGACCAACCCGGAACAAGCAGCCGCCAGACCTGCAGCCCTAGTCAGTTACCCCTGTCTTAATATAAAAAAAGAAGAAAAACAAAATCAAAAGGCTTCTGTGACCTAGGAGAAAGCAGACTGGATCCCAAATCAGATAACCTGGACCAAGTCCTAACTGCCAGTTCAATCACCCCTGGGTGACCAACATCCTTGTCCTAACTTCCAGTTCAACCACCCCTGGGTGCCCAACATCCTTGTCCTAACTTCCAGTTCAACCACCCCTGAGTGCCCAACATCCTTGAGCCATCTGTCCCATCAGTGTCAATTGATAAGAACACCTCACTTCAGCGCATGGCTGTGAATAATGAACTAGATAAAAGTATGTGAAATTGCTCTGTAAAGATAAAGTGTTCAACAAATTAACAGTATTATAAGATTAGAGGTCTTTTCTTTTTTTTTAACTAAATGCTGGAATATAAACCATGACCTGCTTAAAACCTACTTTTTTTTCTTTTAAATCATATTAAGAAACACGTGCCCAAAGATATAATAGTTTTACATGAACAGCCTAATACTTGAGCTTTGCTGAAGAAAACAGTATTCACAAAACTGAAAATTTTATTAAAATTTAGAAGTTAACTTGTATTATAACTTTACAAATGGCAGGCTACTCAAATACTTACATATTTCAGTACACCAGAATCTTATATTTTAAGTAATTACCATGTAAAATTCCTCATAAAACATGTATCTGGCATAAATCCAGAACTGCATATCATCTTATCAATTACTTTATTATATAGAGAACTTAAGTGCAAACCAGACAGACAGATTAGGAATCTTTATATAAAATTAGGCCAGGCACAGTAGCTCACACCTGTAATCCCAACACTTTGGGAGGCTGAAGAGGGCAGATTGTTTGACTCCAGGAGTTCGAGACTAGCCTGGGCAACATGGCGAAACCCCGTCTCTACTAAAAACACCAAAAATACCAAACAAAAAGCAAACAACAACAACAACAAAACCGGCTGGGCATGGTAGCTTGCGCCTACAGTCCTAGTTACTTAGGAGGCTGAGGTGGGAGAATCACCTGAGCCCAGGAGGTCAAGGCTGCAGTGAGCTGAGATTGTGCCAGTGTACTCCAGCCTGGACAACTGGAGTGAGATCTTTAAATAAAAATCATAAACAAACAGGGGTACAGTTTCACAGTCTAAAGGCAATATTCTGAAGTGAAGTAATCAAGCATAAAGAATAACACTTGTGGTTCTGTAAGAGCGATAAATGGCTGTATTACTTACTCTGCTGCTGGTGTGTGCGGTGTTTGTTGCCAAAAAACAGCAAGAAAAAATAATTGAGTGGCTCTCAAACTGGTGTTGGTATAAATTTAGCTTATCTCTACAACTTCCCATTACCCTTATCTCTTCCTAAGAGGAAGATATTAAAGCAATCAAACTTAGTTGTGGACTAAAAAAAAAAAACCCTGTAATTTTCTGAAAATGTATCTTAAAATATATTAACTCCTGAGCCATTTATACTTACAGTATGCTGTAGGTATCTTCAAAATTATTTTTAAAATCAAAATAAAACAGTATTAAAATCCAATAAGAATGCATTTTCACATACAGCCTGCATAAACAGAATATATATTTTACAGATCAGCATCAAAATTGAAAACTTGTAATTAATCTTTTCTAAAATTAATATCAACAGAAATAATGGTTTGTGGGGGTTGAGTCTTTTAAAAAGTTATACCTCACAGACACATCTCTACTTTAAATATTTATGAGATAAAACTTACTTTATGCCTTTCAGTAATTTCTCCCTCAATGTAAAAACAGCATTTTCTAAAATAAATGTCAGATTTCTGCGTCATTTTTAAAATTTGAAACTTTTATTACATATAACCCCACATCTAAAACAGCTTTCTTTTCATCAGTCTGGTTATAAAACAGCTATTCAGGAATTCCTGAAATACCTACAATTCTTTTTCATTCAATACCAGAAAACTCTTAGTAGCTTAATGAATTGGAGAAACATTACTTTCTAAAAAGATGCTTCAAGATACCAGAGGAATTTCATCATTCACAGTCTCCTAACCTGGGGAAGGGAAAGTAGATACCATTTTCTATGAAACATTAACAAAATACACTCAACAATTGTAAAGTACTCCTTCGAAAAGAACAACATAACCAAGAAACAAAATGGAGCTTCAAAATAGTACAAAATGACCTTAATTATATGCTATAAATCAGTGACAAAAATCTAAAAACTTGTTTGTCCTCTTCCACCCTAAATTTAGAGGAAGACAGCTTGTAAGTTAAAAAATTTTGTTTAAGTAAAATTTAGGACCTTACAACAATACTGAATCAGAGTAAATCCTTACCTGCAGCACATATTAAATGTATTGAAGTGATCAATTTTTTAGAATGGCAAAGTGTAAACTGATTTTATGTTAAAAGACTGCAGCATGATATATTTCCATTCCTTTAGAGGTTGAACAGAATTCAGCCAAATGCACAGTAACAACTCAGCACCATTTACTTCTGTCTCAATTTTGAAACCCACATTTGCCAAGATCAATAACATGGGATATAATTCAAGAACTTTAATAAATGAAAACAAAGGAGGGAGAGAAGTTCCTCAGGGCCTCTGGATAGAATATAGTCCCAAGATGGAGCTCAGAGTAAAAACAAGTTACGGTTTTATATTAGATACTAAAATCTGTATTTCATTCCTCATTTCACCTGGAGGCTGAGATATTAACCCAAACAAGATTTGAGTAAAGCAGGAGTTTTGTCCAAGCCTCGTGAGAAAAGAGCAACATCAAATCAGAGCAAGCCAAACGCATACCAATGTGAGGCTGGTTCTGTTACAGAACTAAGTGATGTGTTACTTGCCCAAATTGGGGGACATTCAAGATGTCTAGGGATGCAGCATGAACACTCAGCTCCCCTACCAATCAAGCCCCTGACGCATGGGGATACATACCCTGCCCCCAGCAGTAACCAGGTTCATCTTGTTTAAGAAAAAGGAAGAAAGAGGAGGAGATTGGGAGAAAGATGGAGATTATCTGAGAAAATCTATTCCAAGAAAAGGGTAATGGGAACAAGAAGATTTGGCACCCAAGTTCATTGGAATCACAGGGGGAAGCAAGGAAAGACCCAGAATATGGAGGCCTGACAAACTTATTGAGTAAGGTCTCTTTCTTGGCATATCCTACCTGCCTACTCTCATAAATGATTAAATTCAATCACCTGTAAAGCTCATCAGCTCCAAAATTAACCACGCTGAAACTAGCTTGCATTTAGTGATGAGAGGCATGAGAGGTGAGGAGGTGGACCTTGGAGCTGGATGAGTTATTCCAGGTTCCACTGGACCGGAGATCTTGGACAAGTTACTGAACTGCTCCATCTCTGGTTTCCTCACCTGTAAACTAGGACTAATAATAGGATACCTGTCTCATGAGATTGCTGGGAGGATTCAGTGACTTAAAATACATAGTAAACAGGTAGTATATTGGTGTTAGTTATTAGTAATTATTTACTGAGAAAGTAGCCTGTTTTGTACTGTCCTACTGAAAAGAAGTGAGTTTCGATTAGGAAAATTGTAACTATGGGCAGGTTTTCTCTCAATCCCACTTAGTGAGTGAGAAGTGAACTTCTTGGAGCTTTCAGGAGAAGTGCGATGCAACCCATGGCAAGGGTGTGACAGGTGTCTCTGCACGTGCACCACCTGCCTAGGCTAGGTGTGGGCCAAAGAAATCCTCCCCATGGTAATGGTGCTTGAACCAGGCAGAGCTCCCCAGGGAGAGCCACCTACTATTCTGGCAGCCCTGCTGGCCAGTGGGGACTTGCATGAACATGCTATCATTGGCTGGGCAGGAGGCAAGTTTCAAGTCCTCGCCAATAGTAACTTGTGAGCTGTGGACACCTGGAGACCTTGCCAGACAGAAGATCACAAAGATTGCAGATCACAAAGATTGCAGAAAGGAACCCACAGCTGATACCATTAAACCTAGAAAAAAGATCAGGACACTCATCAGCCGAAAGCATTCTGACTCCTGTCACCCCACGGGTGAGACCTCCACAGGAGGTTCCTAGAGGCTCCTGAGGCTGATGAAAAACAATCACAAAAGGGCACTGGTCTGTCTTGATTTGTGAGTTAATCTACGATGAATCACTGTAACATACTTTAAATAGAACATTTCTTATTTGCTAATGAAATCTGCCTATACAGCAGAGGTCAGGGGTCTTGTTTGGGCTGCCTAAGTTATTTCTCCACGGTCCTGAGGTCTGTGTGTCGAGCGGGAACCAGCTCAAGTCAATGGACATGCTGGAGAGAGCAAAACTCCCTATGTCACAAGCACCTTTGACACAAGTGTGAGTTAACAATAACAATAATACCATCGGTCACTAAACTCGCCAGTGGAATTTGTCTACCTCTGAAAGTGACTGTCAACATTCTCCACCAAGTGCTTGGATTAAATGGGTTGAGTGTCCCTTATCCAAAATGCCTGGGACCGGAAGTGTGTTGGATTTCGTATTTTTTTCACATTTTCCAATATTTGCATTATCCTTACCAGCTGAGAATCCCAAATCTGAAAATCCAAGACCCAAAATGCTCCCATGAGCATTTCCTTTGTGTGTCATGTCAGTGCTCAAAAACTCTTGAATTTTGGAGCATTTCAGAGTTTTGGATTTGGGATCCCCAACCTCTAACTGTATTTTAATCAAAGTCCTAGTGAGAGGCTAGAAAAACCATCCTGTTTTCCATTTTGATTTTCATTTTTGCATTTTACATTATACTTATTCATTTGTAAATATGAGATCTTTGAAAAACTTCTGAGCTTCCATTTTCAGATGAGCTAAGAGACCCATCTATGTTGTCTCTATTTGGAAGTACTATACCCTACCAAGGAGACCCCAAAATTCCAAGTTTAAAATTCCAAACCTAGAAGTTAGAGCAGTCTCAAAGGTGAGCTGGATTTCAGGTTCAACACTCAAAATGGATGAACTAGAAAGTAGATACTAACTCTACTCATTTAGCTAAAAAATAAGTGTATATGCCACTACATTATAACAGTTTCTAGGCTCTGAGTCAAAATTAGGAAATAATTTTTGTTTAAAACATGTTTATTCAACTAAAAAATCAAATGTAATAGTAAATACTTATTGAGTCCCTAAACAAAGGCATTTGGAAGTATGCAAACATATATGAATTATTACTCCTACTCTCAGAAGAGAAAGTGATACGAACACTTGCAGAACCACATTTTCCTTGATGCGAGGTACCATGATAACATAGCCTGATGAACTTACTCTAAATGAAGACAAACACAAGTCAAATTAACAAACATCCCCCCAAACTATTGGTTCCAATTAGCCGACTAGGTGCCAAACTGGTATTAGTCCAGCTGTATCAGAGACTGTCCATTTCCAAAACAGCTGCCCAGTTTGCTGCAGTCACTGGACAGTTCTCAAACATAAAGACTCCAGTCCCATTTCAGGGCTATCTACATGATAAAGCTTTTGTTATTCGCCCTCCACCTATCCTGTACTTCACAGGGGAGGCTTTAAGCCACCAGGCTGCTCAAGGGGGTTCTCATTCAAGAGTAGGAAACAAGAAAAGAAAAAAATATTTTATCAGTTTGTTTTCTCTAAGCCAAGGCCTCTGGTTGGAGAAAAAAACGCAAAGGAGAAAGTTTAGAAATATCCAAAATTGTTTTTAAATAACATGTTTTCCTAAGTTTTCCTGAGAAACTGGTGTCTCAATTTTAGTACAAGAGTACTCAGTTTTTAGATTCCTATACTCAGATTATGTAAGAAATGTTTCTGACAGATATAATTTGCTATACAAGAGATAAAAGGTACACAGGCACATTAGAGCTCAATTTACCGGGGCACTGTGCTAAGAGGGAATTTTACACAACACAACATTACGCTGCAAAATCCCATTTAATATGGCATTGACTCCATGTGCACACTGTTTTCTAGGATGCTCTAGGAAGTTCTGCCCCTGCGGAATTGGGGTCAAAGCTTTTTCATTGCCATAGGCCTACTTACCAACAACACTGACCTCAAGTCAGTGAAGCGTACAACCCTCAATGCTGCAAATTCCTTGTTTCGTGTTCATTGCAAAGCAGATGCTCAATATTAAAATTGGGAGTTTAAACAGAAGACTTGGACCAGGAAGTTCATTGGCCCATTTCTGGAGACAGCTACTTCTAGGAGCTCCTCACCTTTCCCTAAGATTCATGCTACTTCAAGAAGAGAAAAAGGAGATACTGAAGTGATGGAGTAAAGTACAGGTTAAAAACAAGTGAAAAGGTGGCACTTTGCTTACTCCTGTCTGCAGATTACCTGAAGGAGAGAAGAATCCCTCTGTCAAGATGAATCACATCATGTATCTGCAACAAAGAGCATCTGTGACTCTTAGAATGAACTTTCTCTTTGACCCTTCGTGTCTGGAGAAACATTTTGAAATGTATGCATTATCTTTACCAGTTGAGAATCCCAAATCTGAAAATCCAAGATCCAAAATGCTCCCACGAGCATTTCCTTTGTGCATCATGTCAGTGCTCAAAAAGTTTGGAATTTTGGAGCGTTTCAGATTTTTGGATTTGGGATGCCCAACCTGCAACTGTACCTTAATCAAAATCATACAGAGAGGCTGGGAAAACCATCCTGTTTTTCATTTTGATTTTAATTTCTGCATTTTACAAAAATCAGCTGCTTCAGTTGAGACCACTGAAATTGCTCCACCTAGCAAATAGTAGATATTTCAACTATGTTTATTATTTACCATTATTATTGTTGGAAGTAACCAACATCTACAAGAGCTGCCACCAAGGGGTTAAGAAAATCAAACAAGGACTGGGCATGGTGGCTCACACCTATAATACCAGCACTTTGGAAAGCCGAGGCAGGCAGGATGGCCTGAGCCCAGGGGTTTGTGACCAGCCTGGGCAACACAGCAAAACCCTGTCTCTACAAAAAATTAAATAAAATTAGCCAGGTATGGTGGTGTGCGCCTGTAGTTCCAGCTACTTGGGAGGCTCAGGTGGGAGGATCACTTGAGCAGTGGGAGGTTGAGGAGGCTGCAGTGAATTGTGATCATGCCACTACACTCCAGCCTGGGCAACAGAGCAAGACCCTGTCTCAAAAGTAAATACATACATACATAAATTAAAAAAAAAAAAAAAGAAACAAGGATCCATACCAAGTCAACCCAGATATTAACACAAAGAATCCTTTAAACCTATACCCTCATGCTTCTGCATACGAGCTACCCTAGTATCCTATATCAGCAGGCAAAAACATACACCCCCCAGGTATACCCAGACACCTTTCGTTCCCATCTGTAACTCTTAGGAAGCGTGCACACTAGCATCAAGACTGAATGCGGTGATGAGGCTAATGAATAAAGACCCTGCTAGCCAGACACATGGAGCCACCTAACAGTTCCTGGCGGCTTCTTCCATCAATAGCCCAGTGGACAGCATTGGTGCGAAGGTGGTCCCCAAGTTTATGGGTGAGCTTGAGTCATAATTAGGACTTCTAGATCCATATTTACTGACTGTGACTCACACTGTAAGTGGAGCTGTAGAACTCTTCTATAGTGTAAGCTAATGAACCAGATTTTTACATCTATTGTCAAAGCATGAGATGCAAGTAGACCTTTCAACAGCAGGTAAACATCATGACCAAAACATTGTCAACTCACATCTTTAAGATACAATAACAATAAATTAAAAATAGCCTGCATCTTTTTCCCTCAACTCAGATATGAAACTATTCAATCCAACACAAAAAGGTTTTGCAAATCAACAGGCCATTTAGAAGTGGCTCATTTTCATTCTAGCATGATGGCTTTTTAAAAATTGTCACACCCAATATAGCAGCCTATAGGCTGCGTGGAAAATGCCAGTTCAGAAAAGCTTTGCTCATCAGCAGACGGAATTCACAGCAGGATGCTCTGCTGGGTCCATTAATCAATATATGGAAATCCAGACAAAAGGCTTGTTTAGCCCTTCTTCCCAAAAGCATTTTTAATTCCACAAAGAAATCAGAAGCCAGAGATGGAAGCATGGTTAGAGGGGTAACCGTTCTGATGGATCTTTAATGAAACACTTGAGAAATCCATTCACACATCGTCCTGTTTCACACACCAGCTTTCTCCCCAGCTCCAAACTTGAGAGCAATAACTAGTCATTCACTTCCTTACTGTTAACATAGCCCGCTCTCTGTCTACTTCAGCTGAAACCACTGAAACTGCTCCACAAGGAACAGAAAATTTCACTACACTTTCTGCAAAGAGCTCCTCAATCCCCTTTTCCCCCCATTTATTATTAATAATGGCACACCCACCCAAGCAAAAATAAAGGAGGGTCGTCTGTTGGAAAATCTAGGACTCTTCTATCATGCTATCTTACGGTCTGAGGTCTTCTTTGTTCTTCAAGCTATTGTTTCTTTTTCACTCATAGGAATTTGTTGTGGGTCTTTTAAAAAGAGAGGAGAGAGAAAGCTCCTCCTCTGTCAGCAGTCTATACTTTCTTCTGAGGGTAAGTTCTACCCTGTAGAGCCTGATCACTGCCACCTCACTGCACGCAACACCTCACTGGATTATCGAGCATCCCTGGACCTGATTTCCCAGCTAGAGCTCTAGTGTCCCCATCTTAACTCCGAAACGTCATCTAACATGGTAAGGACTGCCAAAATGCAGTCCCTGCTGCCTTGTCAGCACACTGTCTTTTATTCCATAAAGCAGGGATTCCATCACTCCAAGTTCAGCTGGATGTCTGTTAGAAATGCAGATGCCCAGGCCACCACCCTAAGCCCACAGAACGCCCAAACAAGGAATTTCGGCGTCGGCGTGGAAGGCAGGAATGTGGCTACTTAACAAGCCCATGGAACACTTCTAATGCACCCACAGTTTGAGAACATTGCTGTAAAATAATCTTCCACTGAAAGCTGGGTAGGGTCCTCCTTGCCTGCCTTCCCTCCTAATATTATGTGCTCATTCTCCCTGTAGACTTTGCTCTATTTCTTACCTTCACAAGGAAATCATCTCCTCTCCATCCACCTAAATCTTATTCATTTTGAAAGGCTGATCTCAAAGTCCTCATTCCCCAGTACTGATCTATCACGGTGTCTCTCGAGGTGAGTTTTCCCGTCTCCCTGACATCACAAGTACCTTGCTGGGGGAAGGGGAAGTGAAAAGGTTATTTAAAATGCCAGATCCTAGGCCAGTCCAAGATCTACAGGATTAGAAAAAAATGGAGTGAAATGTAAACAGTTTTAAAAACCAAAGGTTACATAAAACAAAGAGAACCTTCAAAACTATCAAAGTCTCATCCACTGAATTTCGACTTTCTAAAACCCTCTAAAATATTTCTGAAACCCAGGCTAGGCAGAGAAGAGTTAAAAATCTTAAAACCTGTTCTCTCAGCTAATGCAATGTAAGAGCCACAGGAGGAAAGCTAGTCAGGTGGGACAGCTGTGCTGCGGCTTAGCCTAACAGGATAATACAGACAGCCAAAGAGGCCAACTCACTGAGCTTCTAAAAAAGACCTCAACTCTGCACTTCTTCACAGTAGCATTCTAAAAAGCATCTATGCAATTTAACTAAATGGTAGGCCCATAAAAAACTGTACACACTTAAAACAGTACATGATAACCTACTGCATAAAAATATACAATTACATTTTTAATTATGTACAAACCGGGTGATAATTATACCAATATAAGGTTCTCTGTAATCTCCATGTGCTGTAAAAATCTACAATCACCTCATATCTTATGAGTGGGTGTAACCATGTCTAAACCCATTCATTTATTTAAAACAAAATGAACTGCAGAGTTTCCAAGGGATGTGGCACTGTGCAAAGTGCTGTGGGGACACCAAGATGAATGAGAAATGGCCAGTGCCCTTGAGGAGCTCACCACGATCTTGTAGGGAGGAATATAATAAAGACAAATGGCTACGGTGTAAAACAGGGTGTGATAAGGACCAGAAGAGAAATTCAAGGCACTTTAGGAACTCAAGAGAGAAAAGAGTGATCACTAGAAAAAATAGAGAAAACATCATTGAGGCAGCAGCATTTCAGGTGGTTCTTGAAGGATGAGCATAAGTCTTTTAAGTGGAGGTTAGAATAGAAAAGACAGTCAGCAAGCAGGAAGGACAAGAGGTAAAGAATACAGACAGAAAAGCTCCTATGCTACAAACGTATTGAGATGGCAACTGAGGCAGAGTTGTCAAAAGGATGTTTGAACTGAGACCACCAGCAAGGTATACCAGTAGGATAGTGATAATTTTGCATCAGTAAGTACACTCTGCAGATAGGTAACTACACATCCAATTAGCCCAAAGGCACCCAGGTTATTATTTTTTTTTCCTAACAAGGAATACTGTAGGACAACATCAAATTAAACAAAAATAAAAAAGCAACTGTAAAAGAAAAATTCTTTCTGAAATATACTGGGCAAGACATTTACGAGTCATTATCATGGCTAGGGCGATGGACATAGAGTCAGAAGACCTGGGTTTGAGTCTAAGTTCATTCTGACAGCTTTAACACCTCGATTAAGTTACTAACATGCAAAATACAATCAATAATTTCTCCATCCAGTAAAATTGTTTGCTGATCCAATGACATAAATAGTCACTTCTAAAACTGTAATGCTCTTTCAAAATGTAAAGCAACACCACCAGGTAACTTTGAAAAATTATAAATTTATGTTTAAGTACACAAGGAACACACACATATAATATACACTCATACACACATACTGTTATGAGTTTTAAAAACTCAAATATGATGGCTCTCCCAGAGCAAGGGGAGCATTTGGCTCAGGCTGAAGCAGACAATAGAGATGCCAGAGAAGAGAAATGGAAAGACACAGGATGCGGCTGAGACTGCTGGGCTGCTGGATACAGCAACCCTAGAGCACCCTACATCTAGACTTTCCATTGATTTACAGTGATATTGATACAACCCTTCACTGAAAACCAGCTAAAACTGATTTAAACAAAAACTTTGAATATAAAAATTCCAAAATGATACCTGATTATAAAACACTTATTTTGTTCAGATTACATGATGTTCCCTTAACAAATATGAAGGAATTAATATGGTCCTATCTAATTTCCTTCATTACCAATGTGGCTTTTCCTCATACCTAAGGTTAATCAATATTGAATATCCACTATACCATTAAGTTAAATACATATGCAAATAAAAACAGGATTTTAAACAGAGTAAATTCATTTTCATAGTTACAGAAACAAATGTGATATATACACACATTTGTACAGTATAGTCTTTTGCCATTAGCCATAAAATACCTGAAGCTCCGAGTATACACATTAACCTGTTAATCTGCACTACAAGATCCTATACTATGACTGATTAAATAAAATCTCCCTTTGATCAAGACTTTCAAACCCTAACTTACTAGACTAGCTTGTTTATCACTTAAAAGCCAAATAATTTTTTCCATCCAAAAAACATCTAAATGGTTGACTACACAGCTATTTCTCACATTCCTTATCTTCTGAATCTCCAGCAGCCCGCTTAAGTTTCCCTCCCTCTTTCTCCCCACCTTCCCCTTTATAACTGTCCTCTCTATATGTTCCCCCTTATAACAAGGATAGCAATAACATTTATCATCCAAACCAGGGCACTCTTAAAGGGGGAGCTATTAATAATTAATCCAGGCAAATAGGTATTAAAACTGGGACATATGGTCGCCCTACTTACAACTATCACGCTGGACAGAAGGCAAAGTCTATTCACTGAGGAAGAGATGGGAAATCTCATATTTAATAAGCTGAACTAGAACATAAATATTGTGACTTACCCCCACCCTGAATTCCCACCTTGGAATCATGCACCCAGAGGAGAAGATGCTTGTCTTCTCAGGGGGAATGCTGCCCCACTGCCCCGACTGTCCCTTTCATTCTCTGGGATGCTAAGTTCAGGTCAGTGTGTACTAGGGCAACACCTGACAAGAGAATTCTTTGAGACCACTGGAAAAAGCCTGAGGGCTTGTTCCTTCTCTGCTGTAAAGAGAAGACTATCTAGTCTTCACGGCTAAAGAGGCGTTAATAACCTTCAATTAAATAGGCATTAGCTATGTCAGCTTCCAACTTCAGAGCCTCATCCTCATCCAAAACATTCATTATGGTTTACTGTGCTGGGTGCTGTGAAGGTCAAAGTGCATAGCCCACACCTTCTCTGAATTTATAGACCAAGATGAAAAATGATGTGGCCTATAAAATGGGAGATACACGCACATCAAATAAAGGCCTTACAAGTGCAGGCCAAGGAGGAAGAGCAGAGCTGGATTTAGGAAACGAGCAGAAGACAAACCAGTTAAAGCAGCAGCCAGTATAAAATGATCCACGGCATTAGCTTTGGGATGCCGCAGTGGGGCAGCACTACACGTTGGGAGGGGAAGCTGGGGAGAAGTGAAAATTACAAAAAGAACCATTTCTGGTCCTTTTTCACGGCTAGGTTCAGGTTCACCTGCACTGAGGACCACAGCATCCTTAACCGTGACAATGACCTCGTGCTCCCTATTCCAGGGGCATCATGCTCTCACCTCTCACTCACCTGTCAGCTCCCTCAAGGCTGAGGGCCTTTGTTTCAGTCACTGGAGCTCAACTGGAACCAAAGAACAGGTGCTCCATAAACAGTTTTTTTAATTGTGGTAAAATACACACAATATAAAATTTACCCTCTTAACCATTTTTAAGTCTACAGTTCAATAGCATTAAATATATTCACATTGTTCTGCAATCATCGCCACATCCATCTCTAGAACTGTTTTCATCTCAAAAAACTAAAAGTATCCATCACACACTAACTCCCTATTGCCCCCTCCCTCAGACCCTGGCAGTCACCATTGTACTTTCTGCCTCTATGAATTTGACTACTCTAGGTACCTCATATAAATGGAATCATGAAATATTTGTCTTTTTGTTTCTGGCTGGCTTCTTTCACTTAGCATAACGTCCTCAAAGTTCATCCATGTTGTAGCATTATTTCCTCCTGTTTTTCTTTTTTTTTTTTTTTTTTTTTGAGATGGAGTCTCGCTCTGTCACCAGGCTGGAGTGCAGTGGCGCGATCTCGGCTCACTGCAACCTCTGCCTCCCAGGTTCAAGCAATTCTCCTGCCTCAGCCTCCTGAGTAGCTGGAACTACAGGCGCAAGCCACCATGCCCAGCTAATTTTTGTATTTTTAGTAGAGACGGAGTACAGCCTCCCAAGTAGTTGGGACTACAGGTGTGTGTCACCACGCCCGGCTAAATTTTGTAATTTTAGTAGAGACGGGGTTTCACCACGTTGGCCAGGATGGTCTCAATCTCCTGACCTCGTGATATGCCCGCCTCAGCCTCCCAAAGTGCTGGGATTACAGGTGTGAACCACTGTGCCCAGTCCATAATTTCCTTCTTTAAGGCTGAATAATATTCCACTGTATATATACACATATCTAGAAAAATACTTTTTTGTTTATCTATAATAAATACCTTTTAATCAATTAAATAACTATACTTCAGAGATTGAAACACCATCTCCTTAAATTTAAGAGAATTTCAAATCTCTTAGACTGGAATATTTGAAAATTCTTAGATAAACAAAGATGAACTAGTAACTTTTCAAAAAATCAGGTAAGAAAATGCTTCTCCAAGGCTCTCTTCTATTTCCTACCACTCAAGAAGAATGCACCACTCAATAACCTACTTGGCCTATGTGAACTGAAATGTTTATGGTAAACTTCCTTGCTCTTATCAGCTTATATTTTAATACTTCACTTTCAATGCTGTGGTAACACCTACTTCATGAAGGCCAAGAGGATAGCCTCTTCAACGGAAAGAGAAAGCCACTACAGAATGAAAAAAACATTGCTAAATCTCTTTTCAAATCCTGACTTCCAACCACAAAAGTTTGAAAAAGGAGTGTGGGGGGAAAGGAGTGTGGGGGAAGGAGGCCTCTGGCCAGCCACTGTCTTTCTAAGACTGGCTTCCTAAAGATGGGTGGGTGAGCAGAGGCAGGCCCAGTTGAAGCTACAGTACAAATATTTTTTTTTTTTTGGAGGCGGGATCTCACTGTCACCCAGGCTGGAGTGCAGTGGTGCGATCTTGGCTCACTGCAACCTCCACTTCCCAGGCTCAAGTGATCCTCCCATCTCAGCCTTCTGAATAGCTGGGACCACAGGCACACACATTGCCACACCTGACTAATTTATATTTATATATATATATATATATATATATACATATTTTTTTTTTTTTTTTTTTTTTTTTTGTAGAGACAGGGTTTTGCTGTGTTGCCCAAGCTGGTCTTGAACTCTCAAGCTAAAGCAATCCACCCACCTCGGCCTCCCAAAGTGCTAGGATTACACGCCTGGCCTCCTGTGCAATTCTGATAGTTGTCAAGGCTGTACCTGGGGGGTGCTATTTTTTTCTTTCCTCTCCCCTTCTTGAGATTCTGAACAAACATCAGAAAGGCATAATCACAGATGATTTTCATGATTTCATATTATGAACACACTACATTTTTCTTCCTATTCCTTGAAACTTACTGGAGGCTTGACTGGTTTTAAAAGGATTTCTTCCGTCAATATGTTCCCATTTTCCCAACCAAGTTAACTGGTCAAAACTAGCCTAGGTGACAGTGAGACCCCGCTCCCAAGTAGGCTCCCTTCTGTGGTTATGGAAGTCAGGATAAGTTAATTTATATCATATGGTGTCCTAAGGGTAGGTAAGGGTTAAATTATACCTTGCTCCAGAGATGACACCTTAGAAACTTGGAAAACCTGGGTAGGGGAATGACCAAAGACTATAAATATGAGAAATGCCATCTAACACGAGAAAACTGAATGAAAAAAACAGAGTAGACTGCCTTGTTAAGTGAAAACCTAATTAAATTCATGTCATATTGCTTTTCAACCATGAATAAGAGGTTATAAAATCAGACCGAACAACTTAAACGATGCAGGCATCATTTCCTACATTTCCTTTTGATCCCTATGGCATAGTGCTAGGCAAGCAAATATGTACTATACTTAACACACAATGATTTAGAGATTGATGTTTACTTGACTATTAGCAATAATGCAAGATGATTGTTTCTCTTCCTTTAACATAATTTAATCGTTTTTAAAAATACAAATTCAACCAGAAAATAAGAGTCAACATATCATAAAATCCATAAACACTTCAGTACTTTTATACGTACACAACCTTATAAAGCACAAAATCTAGTCGAGAAGATCAGTAAGAAAATATAAGTACCCAAAAATGTTTGAAGAAAATACTTTTATATCATCTCATTCACAGGTAGATGGGTTTCATCTTTGAAAACATGGGAGATAAAAGATCTCCCTTTCAGATCATGTCTGCAGGATCTGACAATTCATGAAGGCATAGACATGGACACATAAAATTCTATGCTCAGTACTGGTTATTGCAAGATAATGCCAGTCCCTGGTTTGTCCCCTTATTTAAAAGGAAAACCAGAAATTATTACAGCATAAATGTGGTCTTTTAGCCAAAATTTATGTTGTTTACTTTCTTCAGACACACAAATCATTTCTCAACACATACAGATTAAAGGAATACATCCTAATGATATTGTCATCAATCTAACTCAACCAAAGACAGCTCAACCTGTTACTACCTTTCCTAAGATTTTCACAGGGATGACCAAAACCAGACGGCTATCAGACTCACCAAAGACTATGTCCAGAAGGCAACGCCTTTACTAGTGGACTGGTAAGGCTGACTCAATAGCGGACAGCACAGACCCAGCCAGCAGTCTGGTCTAACTGTGCACAGGGCAAATGATTTTCTTTAGCAATTGCTCTTCACATTCTGAAGATTTGATTGAATTCTTAATACTGCATTCACAGCTCAGCAAAGAATATCCTTCTGAAATATCAGAGCATGGGTTACTGAAGAAGTTGCCATGGAAACTGCCCCCCTTCAACTTTTAGCAATTAACAAACTTTCCAGCATTTCTACACTTTTCATATGCAATAGAATTGAAAGCAGATAACTCTATTTTTTTAACACAATTTGAAAGTCCTTGAAACACTGGGGAAAAAAAAAAACTTTGCTTTAGAAAGACTTGACATTGGACTTTAAAAGGTTCAGTCAACTCAACCTCAGCAGAAAAAATTCCCTGAAAGTAACATTTACAGTATAACTTTTTTTTATCTTCAGTACCTTTGTTTGAAATAGTTAATAAATATGTGTATTTAAGAGGTACATTCATATTTTTGACACATTTTCATATTGACTTTATTTTTATAGTATAAAACCGGCTTTCAGGAATGGAAGCCCAATATATAACATAAGCTTTGGCTGGGCAAGGTGGTTCACGCTTTCAATCCCAGCACTTCGGGAGGCCGAGGAGGATGGATCACAAGGTCAGGAGTTCAAGACCAGCCTGACCAACATGGTGAAACCCCATCTCTACTAAAAATACAAATATTAGCCGGGCCTGGTGATGGCGCCTGTAATCCCAGCTACTCAGGAGGCTGAGGCAGAAGAATAGCTTGAACCTGGGAGGCGGAGCTTGCAGTGAGCTGAGACTGCGCCACTGCACTCCAGCCTGGCGACAGAGCAAGACTCCATCTCAAAAACAAACAAACAAACAAAAAACATAAGCTTTACAGATAACACAGCCTGCAGGAAGTAAGAGTTTGTGTTATGACCACGCCTCAAGACTAAACATTCAGGAACCAATTAGGCCTGAAGTCAGGAGTCACCTGTCAATAAAAAGATTTTAAAGGCACAACTGACAGGTATTTTTAAGGTGCATCAGTCCTTGAGCAACAGAAGAAAGATCTTTTAAAATCTAAGTTATCCTTCATATTCATGGGCCTACAAAATACTCATTAAAATAGCATCTGAAACCAGTAAAAAATAACCAAAATATCCCAAAGCAAAAATCATACAGAAGAAAAGTTAATAATTTCTTTTAATTTCTCTGAACACCTAGTCATTGATTTCTATGCAGGTTTTCTGACCTAACACCTCATTACTGCCTGAGATTTGCTATTTCCCCCAACAGAAAATGCTGCCATCGAAGAATACTCCATTGCATACGTGTGTCCCTGAAGTATATGGTTTTCAGAATTTTCAGAGAACTTTATGACTATTCTCAGATACCTGGACACCATGAGACCCTGTAAACTTCAGGCTTGGGATCCCAAGCAATTCAAGACACTTTTAGAACACAGGCAAGAGTTCAAATTCCAAAGGGTTTTAGAATCAGAGTAGGTTTTTTTTCCTTCTCTAGAAAAAGAAAAAAAAAATCAGAACTGCTAAAACCACTAGCCATCTTTCATTTTCTGTACCATTTATAAATTCTTCTGATAAAGAGGAAAAATCTTATTGTCACAGTACAATCTTTTTAGCCCCCTAAAATTGATCAAAATGTCATTAGGATGAATCAAGCTCTACTATTTTTCATTACAGCAGACCCCATACACACAAAGGTACTGATAATGCACCAATATTAGAAGGTACTCTATCTGATGCCGGATGGAGCATGCCTTCATCATTTTATAATACAGATAAATTGATTGGCTGATTTTACTGAAGCCCGCCTTAGTCAGTTTAGACCAGCTGCTGAAGATTATGATGTAAAACTCCTCAACAGGGGACCTAAAGTCTGATGAGCCTTCCTAACAATGCAGTTACCTGCCAGTTATCCAGTATTCTGGCCAACAGCAGACTGAGTCTCCAATTGCCACGGAAGGAAAAGCACAGGTCATCAACACTAAGGAAGCTCCTAGAGGCCAGAATTCCCTACCCTACCTGGTCTATCTTTGCATTTCTCAAAGTACCTATGATGACAGCACACAAGCTCTACAGAGCCGAGACTCCGCCCTTGCTAATTGCTGCTACATCCCCAGCACCTAACACCATGCTAGGCACTCAAATTTGATGACAACCCACCTAAAAGGTACTCAGCTCAGTGGTTCATGCCTGTAAGCCCAGCACTTTGGGAGGCCAAGGCAGGGGGATTGCCTGAGTCCAGGAGTTGGAGATTGGCCTGGGCAACATGGAAAACCTCGTATCTGCAAAAAATACAAAAATTAGCCAGGCATGGTAGCACACATCTGTAGTTTCAGCTACTTGCTGAGGCTGAGGTGGGAGGATCCTTTGGGCCATAGAGGTTGAGGCTATAGTGAGCAAAGGTCACACTACTGCACTCCAGCCTGGCAGACCCTGTCTCAAAATAATAAAATAAAATTAAATTAAGTTAAAGGTACTCAAGAAATATTCCTGAATCATCACAGTGCAGCCTCTATGTGGAAGTACCCACGTCACTGCCTCCCTTCACTTGATTATTCCTGTCCATAGCTGTGGCAGACCCATTTCTGTCTCTTGGGAGAAAACTTTTGAAAGAAACGAAAGGAAAAAAAGAAAAGAAAAGAAAAGCTAGGATAAGCCACTTTCTTTTCAAATTTCTCACCCAGAAATTAAATTCCTTGAGGGGCAAGTCCATGTCATCTGATTACTTCGGTAGTCCCCAGGGACATTCCCATAAATGTCAGTGGGCTGACATACACAATCATTCCTTTCTGGTCTTTCCCTTTCTACATCCGTGCCTTTGAGCTGCATGAAAAAGCCATTTCTACGTTTCATAAAACTGCCTCTTGTCATACTTAACTGGTCTGACCATCTTTTTATATTGTGTCTCAAGTCTCCACCCCCAAAACCCATTCACGACATCCTCTAAGGCAGGCTTCTTTGTTCTGTTCAGTTAATACCTGATCATTAGGACTGTGAATTAGGTATGGAAGACAGCACTTTTCTAAGTTTTGAACGGAGCTGGAATGGCATGTGGACATAAAACTTAACTTTCACCTACTTCCAGAGTTGACACTCAGCCCAAAATACAGACACCTCACATTTACCAAGTGATCTCCCTAATCGAAGTCAATATACATCTCAACCCCTAAAATCACAGGATTTCCTCTCCGTTGTCATCATCTCCTTCCATTAACCTGTTGGCATTTTCTCTTTAAGTTCTCCAAAACAGAGCCTTAGGAAATACCTGAGAAGCAAGCCTCTTTTATTCCTCTTGGCCAAAACATGCTGCCGTGTGGGCAAAACGTTATAACGGGAAAATTGGTACAGATATTTGTAGAGTGTCCAGACTTAAAAATACAGGATGCTCTGTTAAATTTGAATTCCAGATAAACAAATGATTTTTAGTGTAAGTATGCCCCAAATAGTGGATGGACCACACTTAGGCTAAAAAATTATTTGGGGCTGAGCGCAGTGGCTCACCCCATAATCCCAGCACTTTGGGAGGCCAAGGCGGGCGGATCACAATGTCAGGAGTTCAACACCAGCCTGGCCAACATGATGAAACCCCATCTCTACTAAAAATACAAAAATTAGCTGGGCACAGTGGCACATGCCTGTAATCCCAGCTACTCGGGAGGCTGAGGCAGGAGAACTGCTTGAACTGGGACCCGGGGGAGCGGAGGTTGCAGTAAGCTGAGATGGTGCCATTATACTCCAGCCTGGCCTACAGAGGGAGACTCTATCTCAAAAAAAAAAAAAAAAAAAAATTATTTGGCATTTATCTGAAATTCCATCTTAATTGGGTGCCCAATATTTTATCAAGCAACCCTATTTGTGATAGAAGAAAAAAAGACTAACCCATCAGTGAGAAGGCAAGAACAGTGAGGCTTTGAATTGTGATAGTGAGCAAGGGTAGCAAAGACACGAGCAACAAAACTAAAGGAGCTGAAATAGCTTAAAATGCTGCTAAAATATTCCTGGGGGAGAAAGGCAGCGGGAGATGAGCCTGAGAACCATTAATAGAAAGTGAAAACGCCAGCCAGGCACAGTGGCTCGCGCCTGGAATCCCAGCACTCTTGGAGGCCGAGGTAGGAAGACTGCTTGAGTCCAGGAGTCTGAGATCAGCCCGGGCGACATGACGAGCCCTCATCTCTACAAAAAATAAAAAAAAATAGCCAGGTATGGTGGTATGGGCCTATAGTCTTGGCTACTCAGGACGCTGAGGTGGGAGGATCGCTTGAGCCCAGGAGTTTTAAGTTGCAGTGAGCTATGATTGCACCACTGCACTCCAGCCTGGGCAACAGGGCAAGAGCCTCGAAAAGAGAAAAGAAAATGAAAAGCCACTGCCATGAAACAGTCTCAAATGTGCCACCGCAAGAAATTGCCCAAAGTATGCACTTAAGAAAAAAAAATCCCTTTAACAAAGATGAACTCAGAAAAATGTGGGCAATTTAGGGCACAGGGCCTATGCTGCTGGCACTTTGCTAGTCTCTTACACCAGCTTACAGCACCTCTAGAAGATGACTCCAAACCTAGAAGACCTACCAGAGAAGGTGAACGCACAGCCCGGATGTACTCAGCCATTAAGTGGGGCTAGGGGCTGCACTCAGCCTGTCTGAGTTCCCAGCTCCTGCTCTTTCCCTCACAGTGTGTTTTTTCGGGGGGATGGGGGTGGCAGTGATAACTGAAAAAGTGTCACGCTGTCTGGGTACCCATCACATGCATTCTTAGTCTAATGTCTAAAGTTGGAATCTTTACCCCTCCCTCCTGTTCCACAACATTTCTGCAAAAGAATGACTGGAATTTAATGTTAACTAAGGGAAAAATATTTTACCCATGTCCCTGGAGGCAGACTTTCTTTTTTTTCCCCCAAATAAAGCCCTACCAAAAAAAAGACACCTCAATAAGCAGAGACTCAGGGGCATCTGGTAATAATAATCCCACTCCTTGGTGCCCCAAGAACTCAGGAGACGACTATTTTTATAAAACCTGAGACTGACAAAGCAGGGTGGGTCTTGTTTATACCTGGAGGCCCCCTTACTGCTCCCTATTCAATGACAACTCATGGCAGCTATTACTAATAATGGAGAAGAAAACAGCCCACATTCACTGTAGTTATTTATCCTATTTATTTCTGCATGCACTGGGTGTTGTTCTTAAGACTTTGCATTAACTAATGCATTTAATCCATACAACAATCCTAGCAGGTAGGTAGTCTGTCCTCCACTTCACAGATGAAAAAACGGAGGCAAAAAAAGAGATTATAGAACTTCTCTAAGATCAACCAGCTATCAATGGAAGGTGTTGCTAGTCTACAACTACCATCTTGAGGTCATGGTGGAACCAGTCAATCTGATGTTACAAACCTAGCGCCATAAACTGTCCTGAATTGGCACATAAATGTTGTGATTCAAAGAACTGAAGATGAGATGCCATGTTCCCACGTGTATCTTGGCTGGCACACACATAAATGTATATAGGGCTGAACCAAGTCCCCATTACACGAGAATCTGAATCACCATGGGGTTGAAGGAGAATTTAGAGATAACCAGAACAGAATTATAAAACCATGCCAAGTAACCATGGTTTCCTAATATTCTTAAAGGGTTTAAATAGTTGACGGCTAAGAGATCTAAGGATGGAGGTAGTGGTGAGTCATTAAAATGCTTACAATTTTAATTTTCTTTTCCATCTTACTTTTCTCTCTTGACTTTTTTAAAGTGAGGCAACCGCCAGCATAAAAGTTTCATAGCCTGAGTACATTCTTTGTGCAAATAAAATATTTTTAAATCATTTTATTGTTTTTACATATGTTAGACTAGTTTTAGCTTCATAACCTTAATTTTTAACTTGAATTTGGGGTTTAAAAGAGACTTTTATTCTTTAGGTTATCCAAAAGAGATGTATCTATAATTTAGTAATATTAGTCATACTTCTCCATATACAATATGGCAGAGGTATACCTTTTGGGAAAACATGCCCTATAAAAGTGTTATGGTTTAACGTGCTATAAGAATAACATAATAGGCTTGCAATGTAAAAGAGAAGTTATGTTAAACTCCAGTTTCTGAAATGCTCAAATTATATTTATCATAATGTCACTAATTCGCTGTGTAACCTTGAACAATCTATTTTGCCTCTCTGGGTCTCGATATGTAAATACAGATGTGTCTCATCTGTAAAATGGCAGGGTTGGGTTAGATGACAGTTCCCAACTGGAATGCCCTAGGATAGCTGTGCCAAGATTCTGATGCCCATCAGCCATCAGGGGAGCTGGACACAGCCTAGGCTGGAGGCCTCAGATCCACCACCTCCAGCCAAGAGCAGTCATTTGTTTCCCCAGGGTGTGCTGTGCACCTTTTCAATGTGTGCCATAATGTGAAAATGGCTGGGAAACACTCAATTAGATGACCCTGAGGTCCGTCTTAGCTCTGCCATTCTGTCAGTCTTCCTGAGATTGTAAAGCTTCCTCAGATACTGCCCATGGCCAACTGTTATGTGGTTCTATAAACTGCAATGTAGAGCACAGTGCTTTATAAACAATATAAAACAGTATTTCTTATTATCTTCATTTGTTATCTATGCTCAGAAAGTTAAGGTACACTGTAAGGCCCTAAAATGTTATATACACAAAATAACCTATATTTAGCACAGTTTAGTTTTGTTTTGTTTTGTTTCGTTTTAGACGGAGTCTCGCTCTGTCTCCCAGGCCAGAGTGCAATGGTATGATCTCAGCTCACTGCAACCTCCGCCTTCTAGGTTCCAGAAATTCTCCTGCCTCAGCCTCCCAACTAGCTGGGATTACAGGCACCCACTAACACGCCCAGCTAATTTTTATATTTTCAGTAGAGACGGGGTTTCACCATGTTGGCCAGGCTGGTCTCGAACTCCTGATCTCAGGTGATGTACCCGCCTCGGCCTCCCAAAGTGCTGGGATTACAGGTGTGAGCCACTGCGCCCAGTCTAGCACAGTTTTAATACTAACAAGGTGGTGGTATATTCTGATTTTTATAAGTAATTATGTTATAGCATATTAACATAGCTATTAATCATTCCAAAATACTGCTCAAAGGTTATAATGACAATTAGTTTTCTAATTCCCCATATGCACTCCACCCCATGATTTAGACAAAATAATCACAATTCAGAGAATTAAAATGTTAGGAGTCAATGAAAAGTAACCCCTTTAGGAAGTCAGAGAAAACGTCATTTAAACACCTTTAACGTATATAGTGTTTATCTCGAAGTAAAGCACAACCAAAGGGCAGAGAAAGTCTCCTTCCCCCCACCGCCACTAAACCTGGTTTAAACTAATAGATTGGAAAGTTTGAGGTACGTCATTCCCAGAAAGATGTAAATAAGCAGAATAAAGCTGGGAGGGGGAAGGCAGTAATGCCTAAGGAATTAGACGGGCTGGCATATGAGGTACAAGTTAAAAATGGAATCTCTGTGACTCAGCTAAGTGGGCACCAGGGATTTCTAACCATATACACCCCGGGGATTGAGAAGAACAAAGGAGGAAAGGAATTATCAGCAATTCAGGGGTCACAGGGAAGGGGAAAAATAAGAGAAGAAAGTATTGAAGGAGGGAGATGGAGAGAAGACTTTTGGGATCAGCACCCCCAAGGAAGAAGGCTACTCACTCACTCTACAAACAGGCTTTCTGCTCAAAGGTTCTTCCTCACACCTGAAACCAGCCTTGAAAGTAAGCACTGAGCAAGAAACCTGGGAATGAAAATGTCCCAGGATAGTTCCATAATATGAAATGGGCCCATGTTTGATGTTTTATTTTCGTTAGAGTCTTAACTCTGATAGCCACAGCCATCACTTGTACTCAGGGAGTTTTGAAATATAAAAATGGGTACAGGTTGGGATTTGTTTTAAACCACTTTTCCTATTTAAACTTAAATTCTTAACAGTAAATTTGAATGAGGCAGAATATTATAAATAAGGAAATAAAAATTACCTGTAAGTCAATCACCAGAGATAATTACTAATAACATTTTGATGTGTTTTCTTCCATTCATTTGTTAACATACCTATTGAATACTGAGTGGCAAGGATGAGTGGTTCACTGTGATGTCCAAAATTATCTCCTCTTTCACATAGCTCTCACCTCTTGAATTTAAGAGTAAGACAACTCATTATCTAAGAGTGCATCGGGAGTGATTTGTGGTACTATTTTCCTTGGGGAAAACAAATGGCTGCCCTCGGGTGGAAGTAACTGACCTAGGGCCTCCACCCCAGCTCTGTCCAGCTGTCTTGGGGGCCAAGGAGCATCAGAATTTTGGCACAGCTGTGCCACGGCATCTCAGCTGGGAAACTGATTTAACCCAACCCTCCTATTTCACAGATGAATACACTGAGACCAAGAGAGGTAGAGTAGCCTGTTCAAAGTCACACTATGAATTACAATTTAAGCACTTCAGAAACTGAAACCCTATACGACTTCTCTGTTACCTAAAATGCCTCATTATAATCTTCTTCTGGGCTATTAAGGATCATAAATCCCCTTCATAAGGCACATTTTTCCAGTTTATCTCTTTGTCATTTTTTATGTGGAGAACTGTATGATTAACAATAGTAAATTATAGACATATAATTCATAACTTTGGACAGCCCAAAGGCTAAAAGGTGGTTTAAAATCAAACAAATATTAAAAACCAACATTATGAAACTAAAGTTAAAAAGACTTTTTATTTTGAAATAATTAACTCTAGTATTTAAATAGTAAGTTTCCCCAGCATATGTAAAAACCAAACCATTTACAAAATTTTTTCTTTGGAATTTATTTTAACATTTTTCCTTCCAGAAAGTGTCTAGCCACATTCTTATGAGCACTGAGTATTTACATTTTCTAAATCTTTCTTAATTTTATGAGAGGACAGTGAATACCGTGTGTTTTCATTTTCTTTTGACATTTTTCTATTCTAGTGAGCATTATTAGTTATTTGTAATTCTTCAGTAACATGAATACTATTATGTACTTAAGTTGAGCAATCACTTAGAGTTTCTGGCTTTTAGGCTTAAAAAAAATCCTCTTTCTCAGAGATCAAATTTTCTCCACATTTTTTTTCTAGTTTAGAGCTTTAAATATATATATTTAAATCCAATCCATATGAAAGATATTTTCATGTGTTACAAAAGCAAAGATATAAATAGATTTTTTTAAATACCCAATTTCACAACCCCCTTTATCAAATAATCTGTTCCTTCCCCAATGACTTATAATTAAGTTATTCCATACACTAAAAAAAGTTTTGAAAAGTGCTATTTTGTTGGATTATTTGCCTGTTTTTACGCCCACATCATCATCTTTTATCATCACTTTATAATGTGTTTTAATATCTGGTAGAAGTTTCTGCTTCATTTTTTTTATTCTAAATTAACATATCACACATGCAGATGCATGATATACATGTAATATACATAGTCTTCCAAATGAACTATAGAATCAGTTAAAAAACAGGCTTTTGTTTAATTGATTTTTGAAAGCTATATGCACAGATCCCTTAATACCTCAATTTTCTCTGGTGACTTAACATTAATTGTTGTACTCCATTCCAAACATTCAGTGCCTTTTTAAAAAATGTACCCTACAGATCCATCCCAAATATGTTGATTCCCAGTTCATTTGAAGACCCAACTCCAACAAGTCTAATTTGGACTGGTAGGTCATGAGACCCCCTTGAACAGTCTGCACACAGAGGCCCTGGGACTTGCCACTGCAGAGCACACAGGACCATATCACGTAGGGTTCTGTGTGCCACAGCAGTAAGGCACTGGGGAGCCACTGACGGGCATGTAACTAGGAGAGTGACGTGATCACATTCTGTTTTAGGGAGAGAGAGAGAGAACTGTGCAAGTGGAAACTAGATCAGTGTCACACACCCACCAGAGGCAGGGAGACGATTAGGAGTCTCCTAGGATATCTGTCTTACAAGAGCAGTGATAAGGGCAGGGGCGATGGAAGACAGAATGATTCGAGTGGGATTTGTGTTATTGCAGTGTTTCCCCTATAGCAAAATAGGGTGCATTCAAACACTCCCAAGGTGGAAATAATGAAGCTCCCAAACCTGTCCCTAAGCACGGTCTCTCTTCCCACCACGTCAATAGGCAGAACGTGCCTGTCCTCTTCCCCCCTGTGGCGTGCAGTATTTACCAAGCACCTACTATGGATAGGTCAGGCACCATGCCTGCTGCTGAAATAAATCCTGGATGGGTCAATGCCAAAAATCAGCAGGAGACATGGAGAATGAAGAATATGACTCTGACATCCAAAAAGAGAGCCAAGTATTGGGAACAAGAGTCACCCAGACATCGGGAACAGACTGCTGTACAGAGCTACCACCTCCCTAGAGGCTACCTGCCTGTCTGCTCCACACCAGTGGCCAGGCTTCGTAACTCGCCTGCAGGTCCAAGCCTTCTCTGCACCAGAAAGCAGCATCACTGGCCCAGTTCTACCAGTGGATGGTCAGGCGAAAATCAGGAGCCCTGGCCACAGCTACACAGGGGTCAACACAGAATCCAACTTTTAGTTCCCTGACTTGACCCTTCAATGCTTGGTCTTTGAGGAGTACACCAAGTATTTATGAAGGCCCTTAAAAACTGTCCAACAACAACAAAAAAGGCCTCTTTTCACTTTTACTAGCTTGATTCTTTAATCTGCACTCAATTCCTTCCTCCTCAACAGTGGTTTCCATAGTTCCCTGGGTACAACCTGTGTTGGCCTTCCTGCAATCTGGAAAAGATCTTCTATCTCCTTGCCTCCTTGAAAATAGGCAGATGCTTCATCTACTTTTTTAAACTTCAAGGAAGAAGAGAAGAAGTTTCTGTAACTATAAAATATTTGGTCACTCCGCTTACTGGAAATATGCTACATAACAAGAAACAAGAAACAAACAATGGTATAACAACTGGGTGGTTTTTACAACCGCTTTAAGGAGATCAGCTTGGTATGTCAAGCATGTAAAATTATCATTTTTTCCTTTTTCCTATGTGAAACTATTTTGGATGCTTCATTACAATAAAACTTTAAGTATTAGCTTTATAGAGGGCTATGTTTAAATTCAGAATCACACAAAATCAGTACATATTCACAGAATTCTAACTTCCTTACATCCATAACAAAAATAGGTACAAAGCCACTTTGGGGAGGCCCACAGGACTGAAATATCAGGAAAAGAACCACAAGGCGAAAACATGCTTGCCCCACACATCCAAAAGCCATGACTAACTCTACCATCTGATGGTTAAACTTCAAGCCGAATGCTTAGCTTTAATAAGCCTCCATTCAAGGTCACTGGGACTGACTTTGTTCATCTTTGAAATAGGTCAATGATGCCTACCCCACAAGGTTCCTGTGCGGCCCCACCCTGACAATGTGTGGAAAGTACTCTGTAAATAATGTCATCCCAGACCCTTTTCCAGAGGCTTTCATTATCTTAGTTTTCTTCCTGAAACCTCCCCTTTCAATTACATGAATTTATCATCTTATTCTGATTTTATATGTGGAGAAACTGAGACCCAAGCAGTGTTTTTTCCAGGAAAAGAAAACTCCAACAAACTAAGAGATGCCCTCGGAGATCAATAAAGACTTGGGAATGCAGTTCGCCAGTAAGGTAACATCTTGGACACGTCCTTTAACCTTTCTGAGCACCAGTGTGAGTTCAACTCACCTGCCTGGAGGGTAGACCAGATGAGGAAGGTTTTGTCACCAGAGAGCTCTAAAGGAGATGGCAAACACTGGAGGAACTGGACCTCACTTAAAGCACCAAGGGCAAGAGGCTTCTCCATGCCCCCGAGCAACTCACAAAGTAAGCCCAGGCAGGATGGGGTGTGGCCTCACTCCAACGGGAAGGGGGCTCTGATGAGGAACTTGTCCAGTGACTTCAGCGTGGTATTCCAGTGCCACTGAAAACAAGGCCTGCAGGTGGAAGTGAGCACAGGTGGGAGGCAGCTGTTAGAAGAGGAACAGAAAGGAGACTAAGCAGCAACAAGGGCGATGGTTTCCCAAGGCCAGGCACAGAAGCTTCTCCAGGACAGCTAGGATCAAGACAGTGCAGTTCCTGCCCTAAGTGGGGTCACACATCGACCGGAAGCCTCACCACAGAGGGGGAACGGACAGCCTTGAACATTTCAAGAACACTTAGGCACAGGTCGAAATCATGCCTGAGATTTGCATGCAGAAGAGAGGGAGAGCAGGGCTTCCAATCATTCCTCTGGAATGAGCTGAAGTACAGACTACGATTTTACATTATTGTGGCCCAATTACTCCAGTATCTTCATAGCTCATATGGAGATCCATGTAACCTGATAAATAATGGCCAAAGTCTTGTCTCACTCAAACTAGTTCCACAAAAAACTGTAACTGATAAACCCTCAAACCCCACATCTTCCCAAGATTGAGCAGTAAACTACACAAAACTATAAATAGGAACCACCCACTAAAGTGCACAAATGATACTATATGAGGTCTCATTAAACAGCCCAATGAAGCCAGCAGTATTTATTAGGTGGAACCACAGCAGTGCTCTGACTTGTATTGGAAAGGAGAAAAAAGGAGGAGGAATGACTTCTAAACATGACTTGAGCAGGTTGATAATAAGCTTTCCGGCACTGGTTCATTATTCCAGCCACCGTGCAATCATTAACCCCAGGTAGCAGTAGGGGAGCTAAGACAAAGAAACCCACTGCCTTCCCAAGGAGATTTCTCATGCTGCCTTCAACAACAACTTTTAGGAAGTCATAACTTCCACTTTGAAACCAGAAGAGTTGATACCCTAAACTGGAATATATAACTGAAATTAGTTCTGACCGGTTTTAATTAAATTTTTCTAGCCAGTTGTCAGTGTGCTTGAGATTTTTCAAAATCTCTCTCTCACATGCTCAACAGATGTGGGTGGTAGTCAGAGCCGAGCTGATTGGAGCTGCACAGACAGCGAGCAGCAGCTCCCCCAAACAAAAGGTCAGCCACGATAATGACATCCCCAGAGTGATGTATGTGCACATTAAGAAGTTAAATCTCATGAAAAGAATGTACAATAAAGTCATCAATTTTATTTTAGGTTCATCTGGCTGCAATTTCTACCTACAGTCATCTTACTCCAGGAAAAGTTAGCACCGTGCAGGCACCTGGATTCACTTCGGGGTCTCTGGTATATGAACTATGACATTCCACACATAGTTTCCCAACGCAAGTACTGAAACGTCTGCGCCCTACTTCTTAGCTCACTGTCTGTAAAACATTCCTTGCCCTTTGATGTGAAAGAAAAATACTCCACTTTACAAGATTACCCTGGGCTGGACTTCTTTTTTGAAAGAAGCCTAAAACACCACCACCATTGTGGCCACCCTGAGTGTCTGTGGCAACAACCACACAAGAAATAATCTTAAAGTTACCAACATGTTGAGCAAATTTACACCTACCTAAATCCTATTCCCCTGTATGACATTTTAAAGGAAAAATCATTAGTAGAATTTCCCATAATTATCTTTGAAAAAAAATCCACATCTTTTTTTGAATGGATTCTTGCACCAAATACTTAAGCATCCCTCTGTCTTTAAAGCACCAGGGTAATCTGTTATTAAATGCACGCTGAAACCAACATTTTACAACCTTGCTGCTGTTTTCAATGAGTCTCCGCCTCTTCCTACCAGGCATTTTGGGCTATAATAGCAGTCCTACAGCCACCTCCTACTGAATAATTATAATAGTGGGCCAATTAAACTAATCACCTTTCCACATATTTTTATCCGGCTTACAGATGTAAATCTCCCCCAGAATGCTGAGAATGAAAGGTTTCCTCTCCAATAGCACCTAGGACTCCAAGGGCTACCCCTGGCAGAGACTCCATCCATTAGAGGCAACCTTAACACTCAACCAAAACTAGTAAGTAACACATTCGAATATGTGATATTCACAGATATTCACCAGACACTCATCTTTCCTCTTCCAGGAAATCTAAAGGATTCATGAGCTACTTTCACAGTACAAAAGTTTAAACTTCGTGTTAACGTGGTTTAGCTTAAGCAGCAAAACAACACCAAATCCTCTAAAAAAGTAATTCACCAAGAATGACAGTGCTGAACAGTGTGGGATTTTAGATGCTCAGCAATCCACTGTATGCATTTTTTGAAGGGAAAAAAGATTTTAAAGAAAGATTTCAAATTCAGAAGTTTATCACTGTTGCATGAGCCATTTACTATGGAGCAACTAACTGAATTAATAACTCCTTGGAGAAATTTTTCTTGATGACTCACACAGAAATCTTCTGGCTCTGAAAGGGAGGATACATTTCCATCCAACGCCAAGTAACAAGCAGTGAAAAGGAAAAATTCCAACCCCAGGCAAAAGCAGCAGGTGGGATTATACACTCATTTGTGTAAAGCTAATCCAGAAATAGACATTTCCCCTTCCTAGATAAAGCCACTACCTGAGGAATGTTACTTCTTCTGGTCAGGGTGACAGTTTGGAAGCAGTTCATGTACCAGATTTATCTTATACCTTACATCCTGAACTGCTCTATCTTGTTCTCTAAAAATCTAATTATATAACTTAATAACTATTTCAAATACGGATCATAGATCCTTAAGCTATTTCCCTTACCTTAGTAGTTCGGCAATTTTCCCCAACAGTTTTATAATACATCCCATAAACTAGAATAACTGTCTACAGAGAAAATCGCTTTTAGTTGACTCTTCTGATATCATCACAGTACTGAGATAGCTTTGAGAAAGTGCTTCTCAGTAGGCTGAAGAGACACTGCTCTCATGAAGAGACACTGCAACTGGGGACAAAATGGAGGAAAGGATTAACCACCGTTTGATACCTTCCTTCTTTTCCAAAGCAGCCAAGACTGTGTCTTTAGTGAAGAACAACAAAAATAATACACAGCGTTCCCTTCTGTTCTAACTTTTCTCCAGCCAGAGGAGAAAAAAAAATTAGGTAACCACTTGAAAAATTCTCTTTCAAGCAATAAGTACTTCAAAAGCTCATCCAACAACAAACAGACACAGGCGTGTCCTCGTTAGGTTACTAAATAAAAAGCATTTCCCAAGGCATAGCTCTAAGGCAAGACATTTTTTTTTCTACTTGGGACTTCTTGTCCTACCATGCACTCCAAGCCTTCCTTTACCCCTTTATTACAGCTATAGATATAACCAAAATCCTAGAAAAAGAATAAATGCAAACAAAGATATTCCACTATATCTCAATAGGGCATCCTAAATGAATAATTTTCACTTGAGTTTTGCAAAAAGGATGGTGGGACTACAGAAAAAGACACACACTCAGCTCACACTCAACCTTTAAAATTAAAGCAATTTAAAATCTCATGATGAAAAAGTATAAAAATACATCCCAAATCTACTTAGAATTTTAGTGAATTAGGCCATCCTGATTTTTCTCTTGGTTACTCAAAATGCTTTAGGTTGGCAACATTCAGTAAGCACTCCCATATCAAACAAAACGTGAACAGCTCAATCTTTTAATTGAGCAAAAAGAGAAGGCGCACATGTTTTAGTGACATGCTTGGATTTAATGTGTTATTTCCTACAAGAAATTAGCTCCCCAACCTTTAAAAGGAAGAAAGCTGAGGATCTTGTTACAACCACAAAGCAAGGAAAATGCTCACTACCCAACACAGATGTGAAATAAATAGCAACATATACTCTCAAAGAACTCTAAATAGACATATTTTTTTGACAGAGTCCTTTGTTACCTTGACAGCCTTAGGCTCAAAGACCCCACACACTTTCTTCCAACACAGATAATGTGAGCCCACCTACCTTCTCCAGACTGGAGGCTATAAATCCTCCAAGGCTGCCCTGATCCAGACATCGCCATGGTTGAACAAAAGAGTTCGTTCCATAAACATCCTTCCTTGTTTTCAGAGCAGTCTCCCTAGATCCAAGCTTTCCCTCCTAACACCTTCCCAGGATGCCTGTTATGCCTTTAAGAATCATACATGGTATGTACTAGAATGATCTATTTACCTGTCACTTATTAAGATTTACACACTGATAAAATGCTATTTGAAAGAAAAATCTGAATATCCCTAGACAGTCTATAAAAAGTGATTAACACATAATTCAAAAATGCTTTTGGTTTCCTCTCAGCGCAGTTTTCAAAAATGCACAACATATTATTTATAGGAATGTGAAAATCATCCCATTAGGGATATGGTGCTGCATGAAACAGCTTAGCTGGGAATGAAGACACCCAGACTTCAGTTTTGACTGATTCTCCTTGGGTAAGTCACTTCTCTGAGCCTCTGCTTCTTGATCAATAAAATCAAAGGGTCTTAAAAGGCACTTGCAGTTCCGATATTCTACAATCAGTTTCTTTCCTAGATTGTTCTCTCAAATCCAGTCTCCCAGAGCTCTGCCTTCTCTTAACCTCCATATTGTTTTGGCTTTTGCCCCTGGGTGTCCAGGGGAAGAGTCCTTTGTTTAGAAGACAGCCCTGAGGTTCCCCAGGGGCCCAAGGGTTAATGCAGGTCTCAGGATGTGCATAATCAAACTCAGACAGCAGCTGCTGAGTTGTAGCTAATCCTTAGAGAACCGCATCAGACCTCCTCTTTCTCTCTCAGTGAAATTGCCTGGCACCAGGCCTGTTCCGGCTGTTTGGACCTTATGTTTTGTGCACGCTGCAAACAACATCTTCTTGTGGATTCAACTCTCAAAACGCCAATGGGTTTTTCTGTTTTGCTTTTTCTAGCTAGCTCTCCAGAAGCAAATACTTAAAACATAAGCACACACCCTGTCCACAAGCTGAACATCACATATAAACAGCTTGGGAGGTGAGGAGGGGCTCTGGAAGGGAAAAGGCAGTAAGACTCCCTATTAATGAATTATTACTGCTCCTCTAATCACTTTGACAAGCAATACTTCAGGAAACAGAGTAAGTGAAGCAGCAGAAATCTCCTTTAGAAACTGCCAAATGTATAGATCTCACACTAATTTCTAACACTAATCTGGTGTTTCCATAAAGTCACCACCTTTCTCTACTTTCAATGGCCCTCGAAAGTGACAATTATACTGTGTTTTCTTGGAAATATAATGTGACTAACACCCTAGCTTTAGTAAAATGGATTCTATTTGTAGATACAAGAGAGCTTTTCACAATATCTACTTTTAAAAGTAAAAAGTTGTCATTACAAAGTTTTACTGGCTGGATTCTTATATCAGCTCTACCCAGCAAAAGTCATCTTGTTCCAAGAAGTTCCGCGGGAAAGGTGAAGAAGACATGTTATGAGAAATCATTTAGTTACAGGTAACAACTATTTACTAAATTAGTGGGCAGCATAAATTATAAGAAGCTATCAACTTGTTGATATCAATTTTATACTACTACTTCTAAGGCCGAGCGTGGTGGCTCGCGCCTGTAATCCCAGCACTCTGGGAGGCTGAGGTGGGCGGATCACTTGAGGTCAGGAGTTCGAGACCAGCTTCGCCAACAAACCCTGTCTCTACTAAAATACAAAAACTGAGCCGGGCATAGAGGTGCGCACCTGTAATCCCAGCTACGGGAGGTTGAGGCGCGAGAATTGCTTGAACCCAGGAGGTGGAGAGATTGCGCCACTACACTCCAGCCTGGGTGACAGAGCTAGACTCTGTCTCAAAAGAAAAAAAAAAAAACTTTATACTACTTCGAAATAACTAATTAAATTGGGATTTAATTTTTCTTTACCCCTTAAGTGTAAATTTAGGATTTTTTTCTCCCCAGATTATCTAAAAGAGGTTTCACTAAATAATCTGATATTATGATGTGTTCTCCTAAGACATCTATTTTGTTAAACTTTCCCAGAAAACAACCTCCAACCACATCACTCTTCAAGAACACATTCCTTTTTTAATCCTTATTCTCTACGAAATATTTCTGAAACATTTTGAAACATTTTGTAAAACTGCTGTATCATGAAATATTAAGAAATGATGAAAAGTAACATCACTAATAAATTGTACTAGTAGTTTGAAATTTGAGGATTTTACAAAAAATAATGTGGGGGGAGGGGCAGGGAATAAATAACTTTCTAAATCAGCTCTATGATTTCCAAGACTACTCTCTGGGGAATTAGAGCGAGCACCGCACTCTGGACACTCTGGGTCGGCCTCCATTCACAAGAGACTTAGAGCAAACTCCCTCTCTCCCCTAGCAAGGCTCCTCCCACTGCAGAGGGCTGCAGGAGAGGCTGCAAGCTCCCTCTAACTTAGATACAGGAAACTGTCACTCAAGGGCTCTGTAGTGGGAGTGTCTGGATGGATTTTGTTGAGTGTGGGCTGGATTTGCATGTGTGTTTTTAGATGGAAAACATTAAAATCAAACCATAGAAATCATTGTAACAAATTAGCAGGACAAGACAGACATGCACACTTCTTGACTGAAACCTAGGATGACCCTCCTCCAAATGGTCTCACTTGAAGACTGTGCCAGACTTCTGATCAAAAAATTCAATGGATTAAAACAGCTTAGGAGGTGAACCATATTATTCCTAATTATTATAGCCGCTCTATTCATGCACCAGCTGTGAACAATTAAAAGCCTATATTTCTAAATTCCCACGGACCCAAGAATAAAATTAAGACATTTTCACAAGAAGTTTCAGCTCTTTATCTGTAGCTAAAAGCTCTCAAGGTAGGCCAGGCACGGTGGTTCATGCCTGTAATCCCAGCACTTTGGGAGGCCGAGGCGGGTGGATCACGAGGGTCAAGAGATCAAGACCATCTGGCCAACTTGGTGAAACCTGTCTCTACAAAAAATACAAAAATTACCCAGGCGTGGTGGCAGGCACCTATATGTAGTCCCACCTACTTAGGAGGCTGAGGCAGGAGAATGGCATGAACCCGGGAGGCAGAGCTTGCAATGAGCCGAGATCGCGCCACTGCACTCCAGCCTGGGCGACAGAGTAAGACTTCGTCGCAAAAAAAAAAAAAAACTCTCAAGGTAAGGCAGTCTCTCCAACTAGGTCCACAAGGCAGAAGCGCACTGTGTCACAGCAAAGTCTTGGGTTTTTTTTTTTCTGTCAGGCATTTTTGCCCATTAAAAATTAAAATAACCGAGAAACATTATGAAGATCACATGACTAGGCTTTTTATACCATGAAGCGAAACAACTTAGAAAAATCAGCTGCTTAAGAGTGAGGAGTGGGGCATTCAGAACTCATTACGTGTCTTAGCCAAGACCTCACTGTCAGGGCTAAGCCAGGGACCAGAGATATGTAAAATGCACCCCACTCCAAAACACTCTGAAAAGCATTCCATTTCAGGGAGGGAGAGAAAAAGAATAAAACCCCACAGCAAACCAATCATTCTGCGGCTTACCCTTTGTATCCCTGACAAATGGGCTCAGTTGACGCAGGAGGGACTTCACAGTCAAGTCTCCTGGTGTAGTTCACGTCTTTAATTCCTACCTATCAACTTGCCCATTTCCCTAATCACCTAAATTGAGGACAAAGGAAAAGTAATTTTAAGATTCATGTGTGCATATACACACACACACACACACACGTATTTATACACACACATATATACATACAAAAATATGTACATATAGTACTTCATATAAATCATGCAGATAAAAGGAATAGAATTAAGAGTACAGAAATAAACCCTTACATTTATGGTCAATATAATTTCAACAAGTGTGCCAAGAATTCAATGGGGAAAGAATAAGACTTTTTAAGAAAAAGTGTTGGGACAACTGGATACCACATGCATAAAGAAGAAAATAAACTGTACCCCAACACCACAACATATGCAAAAACTAATTCAAAATGGATTGTAATGCTTAATGTCTAAGAACTGAAATCATAAAACTCTTGGAAGAAAATAGGAATAGATGTTCACAATATTCAGTTAGGCAATGTTTCTTATGTGAGACACCAAAAACGCAAGCAACAAAAGAAACAAATTGATAAATTTGACTTCATAAACATCTAAAACTTTTGTGCTTCAAAGGACACTATTAAGAGAATGAAAAGACAACCCAGAGAATAGACATTTGAATAGACATTTCTTCACGGAGTAAATACAAATGACTAAGAACACAAAAAGACATCTTGCTCAACGTCATCAGTCAGTAAGAAAATGAAAACCAGAACCACAGTAAGATACCACTTCACACCCAATAGTGACCGTAATCAAAAGGACAGAGAGTAAGAAGTATTGATGAGGATGTGGAAAACTGGAAGTCTGTGCATTGCTGGTGGGAATGTAAAGCGGTACAGCTACCTTGCAAAACGGTGTGGCAGTTTCTTGAAATGTTATACAGAGTTACCATATCACCCAAAAATTCCACTCCTAGGTATATATAGTCAAGAGAAATGGAAATGTGTGAACATATAGCCCCATAAAACTTGTACACTTGTACACAAATGCTTATGGCAGCATTACTCCTAATAGCCAAAAGGTTAAAACAACCCTAATGTCCACCAACTAACAAATGGAAAAGGGGGTATGGCTATATACAATGTACAATAAATATTTATTTGGCAATAAAGAGAAATGAAGTACTAGTGCTGCAACATGGATGAATCTTGAAAACATGCTAACTGAAAGAAGTTCATCGCAAAAGGCCATATGTTACATGATTCCACTTACACAAAATGTCCAGAATAGGCAAATCTATAGAAATAGAAGGCAGATCAGTGGTTGCCTAGGCCTTGAAGTGAGTGGAATGAAAAGTGACTGCCAATGGATACAGGTTTTTTTTGAGGTGGGGGGGTAATTAAGATATTCTAAAGTTAGATTGTGGTCACTGTTGCACAATTGTGTGAATACACTAAAAACTATGCTTTAAATGGGTGAATTTTTGTGGTAGGTACATTATACTTCAACAAACCTATTCAATGTTACGCACCTATCTGTACAACTCTAAGTAGCATAAAATATTGTTTGACAGTTATCCTATTGCATGGCTAAATAAACTCTTTTTAAAGGAATAAATAATTTCTAGATAACGCTTGCTATGTTTTGATCTTTAGCTCAGTGTAAAATTTTGCATTTTAGAGAGGGGAAGGCCTTAGATCTAGAACTAAAAACCCCAAAAAGGTTAAGCAGAGAGGTGGGGTCCACAGAAAGTCATTACAAGTTTTCTAGGTTTTCAGCCAAAAGCAATGATTCTGTAACTTCACTATGTTTCAGCTACATTCAAATGCAGGGTCTGAGGTGGGATGCAAGAATGTGCATTTTTAACAAATAACCCCAATCCCCAAGACGATTCAAACACCGGCAGTGTGAGAACAGCACTTAGGGCAAAGAGATCCATCAGCCCGGAAGGGCTTCCCTTTCAGCCCAACACTGGGTTCTTCTGCCAGTCCCAGAGCTAAGGAGCCATAAGTTGGTGAAAGTGTCATGATCACAGTTGAGCAGCATTTTCTACTTGCCTCTAATAACTCTTGCCATCAAAATCATACGCATTTTGGAGATTTTCAAATTTGAAGTTTTCTAGGTAGCTCATGCTGGTAAAATATTCGCCTTCGGAAGAGAAGATTCGTCAACTTCTTGGGACCTCAGAATACAATACCTGTGGCCTCACGATCTCTTTGGAATATATTCACTTGTCCAGTGTTTAAGAGAACTATCAGATTCCAGGACAAGACTCTATGTTCAGTGTATAATATTCAGAGCCAAAAATACAGAAAAAATCTGCCGGGAATTTTCACCCAGAGAACATGGACAGCTGGCCCTTTGCACCCCAGTTGTTTTCTGTCTCTAACAGGTGGACATTTTCCCCCTACAGTGGAACTTTACCTCCTACTCCGACTTCTATTTCCTGTATCAAGAGCAACCTCCATCCATCCTCTTATCTGTGAGGAAGAAATCCGAGCTATAGCAGCTAGATGAAGTGGCATCTCTGAGAGAGGAAATGGTTAGTCACAAAAGATTACCGCATTCTAAATGACAACTGTAACCAATTTACTTGGCTGCCAAAGGAGAAGAGAGGAAAACAGAACACAGTGTTAAAGTCTGGACTGGAATTTTAAAAACTGTATTGCAAGGCAGCAGGTAGAAAGTAGGGGGAAAAAAATGACTCCTTAAGAAAAGCATAGCCATTATAGAACAATTGAAGGTTTAGACTGCAGAGACTAGCTGGTTTTACAGAAAGGGAAACTGAGGTAAAAGAGGTTGAGTGATTTGCCAGAGGTCACAGCTGGTTACTGGCAGAGAAAGGCCAGCCTATACGAACTCAAGTCTTCTAGCTACCTGTCCAGCATTCTCTTGCTTTACCTAGAATAAAGAAGGAAACATGGAAGCGAGTGCTAGTACAGGAAAAATCAAGAGGGAGAGAAATGGTTCATGACCTAGAGCAGGGGTCCCTGACCCCCGGGCCGCAGACCAGTACTGGTCCATGGCCTGTTAGGAACCCAGCCCCATAGCAGGAGGTGAGTAGCCATCCAACCTCATTACCGCCTACACTCCACCTCCTGTCAGATCAGTGGCAGCATTAGATTCCTCTAGGAACACAAACCCCTGTGAATTACACAGGCAAGGAATCTAGTTTGCACGCTCCTTATGAAAGGAGTCTGCTGCCTGATGATCCAAGATAGAACAGTTTCATCCCAAAACCATCCCCGCTAACACATGTGGAAAAACTGTCTCCCATGAAACCGGTCCCTGGTGCCAGAAAGGTTGGGGACCATGGACCTAGAGTCCTTCTGTGCATTAGGTGTTTCAAGGTTCTTGTCACACTGGTCAGTTAAGCCTCAGAAGGAAAGCTCTGCACTATGACACTTGGGTCATGGGTGATCAAGATCCAGCATGAGTGGCCCTGTCTAGCCTAAGAAGGGTTGCCAGGTCTAGGCAGCAAAGTGTGGATAAGTGAATGCTTGGCAAACTAAGAGTGCTTCCCAAACCCCTGGCAGGTTGGGACGGTGGCCACTTTCCCTTTATTTTGTTTTTATTTTTATTTTTTATTATACTTTAAGTTCTAGGGTACATGTGCACAACGTGCAGGTTTGTTACATATGTATACATGTGCCGTGTTGGTGTGCTGTACTCATTAACTCGTCATTTACATTAGGTATATCTCCTAATGCTATCCCTCCCCCTAACCCCCACCCCACAACAGGTCCTGGTGTGTCATGTTACCCTTCCTGTGTCCAAGTGTTCTCATTGTTAAATTCCCACCTATGAATGAGAACATGCAGTGTTTGGTTTTTTGTCCTTGTGATAGTTTGCTGAGAATGATGGTTTCCAGCTTCATCCATGTCCCTACAAAGGACATGAACTCATCCATTTTTATGGCTGCACAGTATTCCACTGTGTATATGTGCCACATTTTCTTAATCCAGTCTGTCATTGATGGACATTTGGGTTGGTTCCAAGTCTTTGCTATTGTGAATAGTACCACAATAAACATAAATGTGCATGTGTCTTTATAGCAGCATGATTTATAATCCTTTGGGTATATACCCAGTAATGGGATGGCTGGGTCAAATGGTATTTCTAGTTCTAGATCCTTGAGGAATTGCCACACTGTCTTCCACAATGGTTGAACTAGTTTACATTCCCACCAACAGTGTAAAAGTGTTCCTATTTCTCCACATCCTCTCCAGCACCTGTTGTTTCCTGACTTTTTAATGATCGCCATTCTAACTAGTGTGAGATGGTATCTCATTGTGGTTTTGATTTGCATTTCTCTGATAGCCAGTGATGATGACCATTTTTTCATGTGTCTCTTGGCTGCATAAATGTCTTCTTTTGAGAAGTGTCTGTCCAAATACTTTGCCCACTTTTTGTTGGGGTTATTTTTTTCTTGTAAATTTGTTTGAGTTCTTTGTAGATGAGTAGATCCACTGTTAGTCTGATGGGCTTCCCTTTGTGGGTAACCTGACCTTTCTCTTTGGCTGCCCTTAACATTTTTTCCTTCATTTCAACTTTGGTGAATCTGACAATTATGTGTCTTGGAGTTGCTCTTCTCAAGGAGTGTCTTTGTGGCATTCTGTGTATTTCCTGAATTTAAATGTTGGCCTGCCTTGCTAGGTTGGGGAAGTTCTCCTGGATAATATCCTGCAGAGTGTTTTCCAACTTGGTTCCATTCTTGTCACTTTCAGGTACAACAATCAGATGTAGATTTGGTCTTTTCACATCATCCCATGTTTTTTGGAGGCTTTGTTCATTTCTTTTCACTCTTTTTTCTCTAAATGTCTCTTCTCGCTTCATTTCATTCATTTGATCTTCAATCACTGATACCCTTTCTTCCAGTTGATTGAATCGGTTACTGAAGCCTGTGCATTCGTCACGTAGTTCTCGTGCCATGGTTTTCAGCTCCATCAGGTCATTTAAGGACTTCTCTACACTGGTTATTCTAGTTAGCCATTCATCTAATCTTTTTTTCAAGGTTTTTAGCTTCTTTGCGATGGGTTCGAACTTCCTCCTTTAGCTCAGAGAAGTTTGATCATCGGAAACCTTCTTCTCTCAACTCGTCAAAGTCATTCTCTGTCCAGCTTTGTTCCATTGCTGGTGAGGAGCTGTGTTCCTTTGGAGAGGGAGAGGTACTCTGATTTTCAGAATTTTCAGCTTTTCTGCTCTGTTTTTTCCCCATCTTTGTGGTTTTATCTACCTTTGGTCTTTGATGATGGTGACGTACAGATGGGGTTTTGGTGTGGATGTCCTTTCTGTTTGTTAGTTTTCCTTCTAGCAGTCAGGACCCTCAGCTACAGGTCTGTTGGAGTTTGCTGGAGGTCCACTCCAGACCCTGGTTTGCCTGGGTATCAGCAGTGGAGGCTGCAGAACAGTGAATATTGCTGAACAGCAAATGTTGCTGCCTGATCGTTCCTCTGGCTCAGAGGGGTACCCAGCCAAGTGAGGTGTCAGTCTGCCCCTACTGGGGGGTGCCTCCCAGTTAGTCTACTCAGGGTTCAGGGACTCACTTGAGGAGGCAGTCTGTCCATTCTCAGATCTCAATCTCCATGCTGGGAAAGCCACTACTCTTCAAAGCTGTCAGACAGGGACATTTAAGTCTACAGAGGTTTCTGCTGCCTTTTGTTCAGCTATGCCCTGCCCCCCAGGCAGGCCTCCTTGAACTGGAGTGGGTTCCACCCAGTTTAAGCTTCCTGGCCACTTTGTTTACCTACTCAAGCCTCAGCAATGGTGGGCGCCCCTCCCCCAGCCTCGCTGCCGCCTTGCAGTTCAATCTCCAACTGCTGTGCTAGCAATGAGGAGGCTCTGTGGGTGTGGGACCCTCCGAGCCAGGCCCAGGATATAATCTCCTAGTGTGCCGTTTGCTAAGACCGTTGGAAAAGCGCACTATTAGGGTGGAAGTGACCTGATTTTCCAGGTACCTCTGTCACAGCTTCCCTTGGCTAGGAAAGGGAATTCCCTGACCTCTTGCGCTTCCCAGGTGAGACAATGCTTCGCCCTGCTTCAGCTCACACTCGGTGGGCTGCACCCACTGTCCTGCACTCACGGTCCGACAAGCCCCAGTGAGATGAAGCTGGTACCTCAGTTGGAAATGCAGAAATCACCCGTCTTTGCATCGCTCACGCTGGAAGCTATAGACTGGAGCTGTTCCTATTTGGCTGTCATGGAACCACCCCCCCAACTTTCCCTTTATACTCTTCATGCTGGCCTGTGAGACTTCTGCCTCTCTTCCCTCTCCCTAAAGGCCACTCATGGTGTCTTGAGTTTGCGTTTTCTCCCAGGCACTCACTGCTCTGACTCAAACCAGATAGTCAAGTGTGCCATTCTGCCTGGTTAAAGTACCTGTCAGAGTCCCTTGAAGTTTGAGATAATGTCAGATCTCAATGGTTACATACACAGTCCCCTAATTTTGGCAAACAGAGATTCTGCCATCAGTTTAACAGGAAGTTGGTCCTAGAATGCCAGACTCCTTCAACTACGGGCAACAAAAGATGTCTAGTGTCAGTCAGACCTAGTTATCAGGAAAGGAAATAAAATATAGTTTAAGTTGCTCAGCACTCACCTTTAAAATGTTGTACAGAATTCTCTAAGGTTAGAAAGAAGCTATAAAGGTCAGCAACTCTCCCCAGCCAGTTGATGGCTTGAATCTCCTCTAAAGATCCTCAATAAACAGCCATCCAAACACACATCAGTTTAGCTCCAGGTATGGGTCCTGCCTCCTGCTGAAGGAGCCTGTTCCATCTTTAACCACGTCTTAGAAAGGCTTTCCTTTCACTCAGTTGAGATCAGAAGTTTCCGCCCTTTTCACTCTTGGTTGTCCAAAAGTATGTAAGATCCAAGAAGACAAAGGGTCAGATGCAAGTCATTACATTGCATCTTTCTGGTGCTTATTAGATGATGATACTACCAAAAGATGATTTCGTTGTTTTTAAAATTTCCAATAAAAGAAAAAACAGAACCCCTTGCACATGTAGAATGCTAAAGTTGGTTTATATTCAATAAACTAAAAGATTCTATTGAATGAATACTAAACATATCTGTAAATAGTTTATAGTATTAAATCTGTTTGCATCTTCTGGGTTTTCTGCCTCTATTTATACCTCAAGGCACAAAACAACAAAAGCAGCCTGGTGAAGGCTCAGATGGGTAGTTAATGCTCAAAGGAGAGAAACAACAAACGCCAGGAGGCACATCCCAAATGCTCTCTTAATATTTATTAAACCAACAATAGTGTTTTGGGTAAATCTTATTAATGGAATACACAAAGTTCTGGGCAAATGAAATTTTAATTCATTTATAGCAGATGTGCCTACAATCCACATTTTGATTAAAAGGACAATAAGCAGTTGAGAGCCCTGGAAATACCATGTTATTTTGAAAATGATATATTATTTTTCTATCACGTAAGACTGTCAAAACTTTTTTTAAAAGCAGGATGTAGTATGCTTTTAGAATTTTCTTCTAAAGCTTGTGAGAAAGGCCTCAGTCTTGGAAATTACCTCAAATCCTTTGTGGAATGAATAAAGTAAAAAAAAGTACTAACTATAAAGTATAAAAAAAATACTAAGAAAACAAAATATTGAGAAGGAGATGGTAAACACAGGTTCAATTCATCATCTCCCCAACACTCATCGTTGTTTGATGCACTAAAGCCTTCTATTTATATAATCTTTAGCAATTAAAGTTTAAATCATTTAATTTAAAACATTTTCAAAAGCATTTACCAAAGTTTATCTTTCCTTTTACTCTTATTTACCAACGACTAAAGAGATCAGAAGATCAAAAGTACATTGTTACAGTCTCCTATGTTTATTAAACTCAGCAAACACATTTATTCCTAAATACCATTTATGTCACATGCTAAGAATCTTCAAATATTCCATACTTGACTAACTCGACAGTAAATAACCCCCAATGCCCCACACCTGGCTTGAGCACCCCCATGTTCTCCACTGTCCTTTCTCATCTGGGTCCAAATGCCAATTCACAAAGGAGTGAGGTAAAGGTCTCTCTGTTCTATGCTTGCTATTAAACAGTTCTCTTTGGGGAAACAATCCTTTTCTATCACAGTCCAAGGGATTCTGGGGACACTTCTTCATGTGTAGTTCCCAGAAATTAAGGAACTAGGAAGCAATTCTTGGATTCTTACTGGAAGAACTAGGAAAGAGTAGCGCTTTATACTGCAATTGCTAAGAGGACGGGCTGTTAACCTGAAGTTGCCAGACTCCATCTTGCCACCACCAGAGGAGAAGTCGCTCCTGGTTGTTATCAATACCTAAAGTCTTCCCTTTTTAGTAACATAACATCCCCAGATTTTAGTTGGGCACATGGCCACCCATGTAGAGACTACATTTCCCAGCCTGCATAGCACCTTGTGTGACCATGTGACTATGCTGCAAACAGTGGGATACAAGTGTAAGTCATGTGTTACCCCTCCAGGCTGTGGCATTAAAAGGAATAGGTATGTTCTCCCCCTTCACTCTCTTTCCTGGCTGGGAAACAGTATGGATGGACTGGCCACCTTGGACCAGCAGGTAAGAACTGCGTGTGAGCACAGCAGAGCTAGCCCACCAGACCTGTCTTGGGACTATTGTGTCAAACAGAAATAAATCTACTTTAAGCCACTATGTTTAGGAATCTCTTTTTAACAACAGCTTAGCTGTTACTCAAATTCTATAAAATCTGGAAGTGAATCTAACAAAGGAGGGTTGAGCTGAGAGTTATATAAGACCTGAGGCTGATTAAAAAAAAAAAAAAAAAAATCCCATAAGCTTCTTGATGCAGCCAGACCTGAAAACAGAACCACTCCTGAACTTTTCCATTATCTGAGCCAAAAAGTTTCCACTGCTTAAACCAATCTGAGTTGGGATTTTCATTCCTTGCACCAGCACTCACTTGATGAAATGGTCCTGGGTCCTTCGCAGCTTTCATAGCTTTCCCTTGCCCCCAGTGATTGCTTCCCTGACTCACTGCCAGGCAGAAGCCAAAACAGCTGTTCTACCTCCTCGCAAAACTTTTAAATTAAGGGTGTTCTAAGGGCTGGCTTCTACAAAGGAAACTCACTGTTTCTATAAATCAGGGTTTCACAAACTTTAATGTGCTTATGAGTCACTGGGAATCTTGTTAAACTTCAAATACGATTCAGTAAGACTCAGGTGGGGTTTGATAGCCTGGATTTCTAGAGAGCTCCCAGGTGATGCCCACGCTGCTGGTCTGGGACCCCCATTTTGGGTAACAAGGTCCTAGAGTGGCAGCCTCTAATCCTGACTAAACATTGGAATCACCAAGGCAGCTTAAGAAACAAAAATACTGACACCCGTGCCCCAAAACCTGGGACTCTCAATAGTGTCTGTGCTGTCAAGGATGAGAACTGTGGCTCAGAGGTTCTCCAACGTTGGCGTGCAAAATAATCCCCTGAAGGGCTTTTTAAAGCTCAAGACTGCTGGGCCCTACCTGCAAAGTTTGATTGTTTGGTCTGCGGAGAGGCCCAGAATCTCCATTTCTAACAAGGTCGGAGGAGCTGTAGATGCTGCTCATCAGTCCCTACTTCGAGAACCACTGGCTAATCTGTTACTCTTTGTAACAGACCTCAATTTCCACTGAGAAAAAGCAAGTATATCTACTAATTGTATTACATGAATGCTCTGGAACATTTATCTATCAGGCATACACTCCTAACAGGGAGAATGGAGAGAATTCACATTTGCAATTTCTCTGTGCATGCTTAATACTTTGTAAAGACACATTTAACCCTATCATCCCCAAAATAATAAACTGATGTTGAATTTTACTCTAGGTATTACAGACTTACTGGGTTTAAAAGCCTATGAATCATAGTAAATGGTTCATTTTAATAGGCTTCTCAGAATAATCCCTCTTCCAACTCCATTGTAGGACAGATACATGTTGAGTGGCAGTTTCTAAAGGGTCAGCATTGTAATGTTATCCTGCAGAGCAATTTTTAAAAGCTTTGAGAAATCCAGAATTCTTCAACAAGGTTTTGTTCCAAGTTAATTAAAGATAGACCCTTTTATTCAATGGACGGAAAATTCTGTGTTTTAGAAGTGAGTGAGGGCAAGCATGCTCCCAAATTAGACACCCGAACAAAGTAAACTATGAATAGATTAGATGATGGGCTGCTGCTTTTGTGCTTAAGCATGAACTAAAGACAACTCAGATAGTCTTGTTCACAAGAAAGCCTAAAGCACTCTCTCTTCCAACTTCAGCCACAAACAATACAGCTCCATGGAATTGATGCGACTTGAACCAGGTTCAAATTGCTGAACTTAAGTGCAGGTATGGTAAGAAGGCCATTCTTAAGACACCTATGTAGGACCTATACATGATCAGTATATTCAGTCAAGTCAGAGAATGTATTTCCAATCAGTAAAACAGGGAATTTTTCTGTTCAAAGTATGAACTCAGGCAAATCTAATAAGCTGGCCAAACATGCTTCTCTGCAACCAGACCAAGAGGACAAGTGTCCTTTGTTTCACTAGGAAAAGTTCTCCTTCAGGAAAGGCAATGTTTGCATTTCTTTTAAAAGACATCCTCAGATAAACCTACTTTATAGCTATATAGTCTTCTGTCTAAAGACCTCTCAAATGTTTCCAAATCCACCAAAATAATTGTCAAAAGAAAAAAGTATGATCCAGCAGAAAAGACGTTGGAGAAAAAGAAGCAGCTGGAAGGGAGCAAGGATTTCCCAGTTCCACACTGCTTAGACTGACAGGCAGCAGATGAGTCCTGGAAAGCCACCTCATTCCATGGGGCTTAATCACAGCAGTAGAAAGCATCCGTTACGAATACAAAATCTTACCTGCTAGACTGCCCTCTAAACTGGAGACTAAGAAGTCCTCTAGAGCAGGGTTCTCAAGCCTTCTGGAAGTGAGAATTAGCTTTAACAGGGAGCTGGACCCCCACCACAAAGATTTGGATTTAACTGTCTGGAGTGGGACCAAGGCATGAATAGTTTTTAAAAGCTCCCCAAGTTTATGTAATCGGCAACAAGGGTTGAAAACCCGTGATGGAGAACACGCCCTCCACTACCCAGATGGAAAACCTAGAGAAACCAAAATGCCTCCTCCTTTCACCAGAACACAAGAGCCACAAAAAGAAGACGAAAAAAATCAGTCTGTCCTTCTGATCTAGTCAGTGGCACCATCATTCTTCTCTGCCTCATGTTCAAAACCTCAAAAGACTATGGATACCGTCTTCTTTGATCAGTACATCTCATGAGCTGTCCATTTCGCTCATCGCCAACACTGAGAGTCTAGCACAGGCTCTACACTGTGCACTCTTATTAGTGCTGGACACCCATTAATTAAGGCATTAGACCCACAACACCTCTACGAGGTGGCTACTATGACTCCTCTCCTTTTTACAGATGGGAAAATCGCAGCATAGAGACATTAAATCACCTGCCTAAGTCCAGAAATTGGCAGAGCTGAGATTTAGAGAGGTTCCATTAATTCTACCTCTTAGTTCTCCCATTACCAGGCTGAAGTTTGCAGAGAGAAGCCATTAAAGCAATATGCTAAAAGTTGGTAAAGAAATCAGAATATCAGTGACCTGGAAGATTAGGCCAACCAATGAAAAGGAAGAGTCTGACGCTTCATGATTCGGGGCTGCAACCATTCGTTAGATACTTCATGATTTGAGGCTGCAATTGTTAGACACTTCACGATTCAGGGTTGCACCCATTAGACTACATTAAAGAGTGGTGATACATTTAGACACCTTCCCTGCTCTCTTGAACGATTACAGTATCATAGCAAGACTATTTAAAGCTAGAAAAACTAAGGCTCTAACTTGTGCTGGGCCACATAAAATGCAGCCCTGGCAAGTAATACCACCTAGCAGTTGAGAGACAGTTATAGACAATGAATGGAAAATGCCTATGTATAGCAAAAGGCTGTAGTAATTTTTAATGTTACTGCCTTTTAATAAAATCCTTTTCTTAAAAATATCTCACAGACTTATTTTTCTGAAAAAGCTTGACTCAAATACATTTGTGTTATAATAATAAAATTTATAAAACTCACATTCTTTTTTTTGAGATGGAGTCTTGCTCTGTCACCCAGGCTGGAGTGCGGTGGCTCAATCTCGGCTCACTGCAAGCTCCAACTTCTGTGTTCAAGCAGTTCTCCTGCCTCAGCCTCCTAAGGAGCTGGGATTACAGGTATCTACCACCACACCCAGCTCCTTTTTTTTTTTTTTTTTTTTTTTTTTTTTTTTTTTTTTGATATGGAGTCTCACTCTGTCTCCCAGGCTGGAGTGCAGTGGCGCAATCTTGGCTCACTGCAAGCTCCGCCTCCCGGGTTCATACCATTCTCCTGCCTCAGCCTCCCAACTAGCTGGGACCACAGGCACCCACCACCACACCCGGCTATTTTTTTGTATTTTTAGTAGAGACAGGGTTTCACCATGTTAGCCAAGATGGTCTCGATCTCCTGACCTTGTGATCTGTCCACCTCGGCCACCCAAAGTGCTGGGATTACAGGTGTGAGCCACCGCACCTAGCCTATTTTTGTATTTTTAGTAGAGACAGGGTTTCACCATGTTGGCCAGGCTGGTCTTGAACTCCTGACCTCGTGATCCACCCACCTTGGCCTCCCAAAGTGCTGGGATTACAGGCATGAGCCACTGCACCTGGCCAGTATTCAAAAGGAAACTCTTGGGAGAAAAGAGGAGCCTACATCTAAGACTGGCAAAAAGAAATAGGTAAAAAAGCACTTCTACCTGGGCTGTAGGTGTATCACACTCTCTCCTGGAAGGCACTGACATATTTTTAGTATAAAAATCCAAGGAATGCTCTTTTTCTCTTAACTACAATAGCAGCCTTTTCCCCCCCAGAAAATGCAGTATTAATTCATTTAATTTTGCTTCTGGTCCCGATTCTTATCTCCAGGAAGCTTTTATCTCCTTTTCTATCTATAAGTCTCCACAATCTTCCTAAGACTTACAAATCAACTCTATTTCAGTCTCTGGGTCTTCCAAATCTCAGTGCTCTCAACTCTTCTCCTATAATTAGCCCGAAGTTTTACCAGCAGGTAAAGGAATTAGTTGGAGCACAGTTTAGATGGAAATTGAAAAAGTATCTAAACACCAAAGGATTCTGCACAAAACCACTAACCACATTGATGCTGAATGTATAACATAAAATGTATGTTCTGTGGTATTTCATTTATTTATTGAACGTGTGCCAGAAATAAGTGCATTAGGTGCTAATCATTAATGTGGGAAACAGAAAAGGAATGTTTTATAAGAAAATATACTACTAATAAAACAGCCTAGGCTAAATTTACAACTCTGCCGCTAATTAGCTATGTAATCTTGGATAAATCACTTAACCTATCTGGATGTGTTTCTTTTTAAAAGTCTATTCCAGCTCTAAAATCCATTGTTACAAAAATTAAAAAAGCAAAATCCAAAAGAATACAGTGAGAATTATCCCAATACTGCTATACTTCTTGGATTACTTAGCTAAGGCTATTCGATCTTTTTTTTTTTGAGACGGAGTCTCGCTTTATTGCCCAGGCTGGAGTGTGGTGGCGTGATCTCGGCTCACCACAATCTCTGCCTCCTGGGTTCACACCATACTTCCACCTCAGCCTCCCGAGTAGCTGGGACTACAGGCGCCCGCCACCATGCCCGGCTAATTTTTTGTATTTTTAGTAGAGACAGAATTTCACCATGTTAGCCAGGATGGTCTTGATCTCCTGACCTCATGATCTGCCCGCCTCGACCTCCCAAAGTGCTGGGATTATAGGCGTGAGGCACCGCGCCCAGCCAGCTATGGCTATTTGATCTTAACTGAACACCTAATATAAGGTCCACAGCCTGGGCCACATAGTGAGACCCCATGTGAACAACAACAACAAAAACTTAGCCAGAACTGGTGCCTGTAGTCCTAGCTACTCAGGAGGCTGAGGCAGTAAAATGCCTTGAGCCCAGGAGATCGAGCCTGCAGTGAGCCATAATCACACCACTGCACTGCGGCCTGGGCAACAGAGTGAGACTCCGTCTCTTATAAGCTTTCACCGGACACATATAATATATGTAATGTATATAATAATATGATGTGGATAATATGTAAGTATATATTATAAATATATATTTTTTACCTGATTACATATAATATATACAAAGACCCAGCTCTCACTCTGAAGCGCCCAAAGTTTATAGAATATGGAGAATCAGACTGGTTGAAACATAAGGTTACTTTGTCCCCTGATAGAACTATCAACAGATCATTCAGGTTCTAAACAATTTCTTACTCTCTCTACCTTTTGCGCATTTTACCATTTGGAAGTCTTTCTTTGAAGAGAAGATTGGGAAAAAGAGAAACATATGAAAATCAAGTGTCTCCAAGTCATCAACAGAATTCTCATTTTTCTCCAACGTACTGTGCCACTTCAAGGAAGGTTTTAGGAAGGTTTTGCTTTTCCAGGAGACCAGTGACTTATCTTCTACAAGGGGCTCTTCTTATTCTCCATTGTGGTTTTTTGGCAATTTTGATTGTATAAATGCCCAACCAGATTCAACGAAAACTGATGCATATTTTACATATAACACATATGTTAAGTATTGGCCCAACTCATTTTCAATTCTCTAGATAATCATAAGGTAGATAGTAGTTACTACAAGGTGGGTACCATGTCATAATTTCTTTTTAACTTGCAGGACCAACAAAGAGTTTTGTTCTTCATTGGCTTACAGTAATGTGTGTCCATTGTTAAACTGATTTATCAAGTACAAAACTTAATAACTAATCAGCATAATCACAAAATCTAATCAAATCTAATAATCAAATCAAAACACCACTCCTAATTAAGCGAGTTCAGAAGTGGGATATAAATGAAGTTAAGATTTTAATTCAATAGTAAATTTATATAAAACAGTGTTTAAAAATTAGGGTTCCAGGCTGGGTGCAGTGGTTCATGCCTGTAATCCCAGCACTTTGGGAGGCCAAGGCAGGCAGATCATGAGGTCAGGAGATGGAGACCATCCTGGCCAACATGGTGAAACCCTGTCTCTACTAAAAATACAAAAATTAGCCGGGCATGGTGGTGCGCGCCTCTGTAGTCCCAGCTACTCAGGAGGCTGAGGCAGGAGAATCGCTTGAACCTGGGAGGCGGAGGCTGCAGTGAGCTGAGATCACACCACTGCACTCCAGCCTGGGCAACAGAGAGAGACGCTGTCTCAAAAAACATAAAATAAAAATAATAAAAATAATTAGGGTTCCGATGCTGACCTTCTTTAAGTATTTTAATTATAATCACAAGTACTACCAAAGATTTTCCCGTCTTAACTAAATTTCCAACTTGTATGCAAGTTTTAGGTAAGTATTATTCAGGAAATATGTGTGATGGAGGAAATACAAAATATAATTAAGCATTGTAACTTTCCTGATTAAAAATAAACCAGTTCTAAATTTGTGAAAATATATGTCCCATATTGTCAAGTCAGGATGCAAGTGAGAAACACAAAACACATGCATATATATTCATACATAAACATGTAACGCAGAATCACAAAACTTAAAGATGGAAGAAAAGAGAAACCAACAGGTTTAAATCACCTACTATAGGTCAGGCTTTGTGTTAGAAGATTTTAGTCACTATTGAGGCTAATCTTCAAAATAAACAAAAAGCAAAATATTCTAATCCCAGTTTCACACTGAAGAAACAAGCTTGGAGATGATAAGAGACTTCTCATGGCTTTTAAGGCCACGTGGCTTTTAAGTGGTAATACCAGAAACTGAACCCCGATTTATCTGATTCTAAAACATTCAAAACCATCTCCTGCATTGTCTTAATTTGGTAGAGTATACAGTGAACCTGGCCAATGCTAGAACAACTCCATATGAATTAGAATCTATATATGTCACAGCCCATCCTTTACTGGTTGTCACACACCTGTCACTCATGCAACTAGAGACTGTTGCCTAACGACTTTGTAAACACAGGCCTTTTGGTTCCTAAACATGTCAAGTGAATTGAGTCCTAAGCACAGATGTACTAGCCAAATATAATATGCCTTCAGTTAACCAGAATTTGGGGACCTTTATATTAATACTTTCACACGTACTTTCATCTTTTTTTTTTTTTTTTTTTTTTTTTTTTTTTTTTTTTTTTTTTTTTTTTTGTTTTTTTTTTTTTGTTTTTTTTTTTTTTTTAGATGCTGCTTTTTCTGCATCTGTTGAGATGATCATATTGTTATCTGCCTTAAACTGTTAATACCTGCATTGCTTTTCTGATGCTGAAACTGTCCTTGGAAAAATCCCACTTAGGCTCATCATTATTCTTTTAATAAACTGCTCTATTCAATTTGATAATACTCTATTTAAAATTCTGACATCTAATATAAATCACACTGGCTATAGGTTTGTTTTTTCTGCTTTTCTTGTCTGGTTTTGACATAGAGTGATGATAACCTCCTAAAATGAGAAGGAACAGCCTTCTGTCATTCTCTGAGCTTTATAACATATCTTTCTCTGAAGGATCAGTAGAACTTACTTGAACAACAATCTAGCTCTGGTGCCATTTTTTAATTGAAATTTTTGTTGAGATAACTGTAGACGCAAACACAGTGTAAGAATAATAGAAAGCTCTCTTGTGCCCCTTCCTAGTTTCCCCCAATGGTAACGTTTATAAAACTACAGTAAACATCACAACAAGGATATTGATATTGATACGATCTACCAATCTTATTCTGATTTTCCTAGTTTTACTTGTATTCATGCTGTGTGTGTTTGTGTATGTGTATCTACACAGTTCTATGACATGTATGGATTTGTATATATACATTATCTTTATACACACACGCACACCTTTTAAAATATAACCAAGGTCTCACTGTACATAGTTTTATATCCAACTTTTTGTGTACTATAGTTGCTAAGTTATAAATACCCTTCAAATAAATCTTTAATGGCCACATGATATTCAGTGTCTAAATTAGAATCTTATTTAACAATTACTCTATTATTGTACACTCGGGTTGTTTCCTTTTTTTTTTTTAGCTATTATAAGTAAGGCTTTAACAAACACATTAAACACTATTTACCTGGTAATGATTTCCTTTGGACAGATTTGTGGAGGTAAAATTACTGGAAAAGATGAGTTTTCCACATCTTAACATGGATTTGTCCTGTCCCTATAAGGAACCTTTCGTCAGCCACAAATAATAAATGGCGTATTTTCTCACATCATCCACTTTTAGAGAAAAGCTGACTACAAACATATTCCCAATATCTCAGCATATAACTAGTCTACCCCAAGACAAGAAGAAAGCCCCAGTTATGAAAAAGTAGGCTCTACCATGCATATGCTGAGTGACTCTCTGGGCTAGAGCTTATCAGATGAACCAAGTAATGTGTGTGCCAAGCCCTTACTCTTCAGAGAAGCAGAAAGCCAAAAATTATAACTAGCATGTGACACGAAGCAAGGACATTCCCCTTATGCTAAAAAGTCCCTACATATTGTGTCTCACATAATCCTAAAAACTTATCTTAGGATATTCAATTTTACAGATGAGAAAACTGAGCCCAGAAAGGTTAAGAAACTTGCCCAAGGTTACATAGTAAGTGTATCCAAACCTAGGCAACACTACCATAGTCTGCTCATTTAGATTCTTGCTTGTGGACTGCACAGTACTCAGACCAGGCTCAAGTGCTCTAGAGAGGGACCAAATGGAAGGCACCAGTTAAAAGCCCCACTCTGGAAATGGAGATCCAGGCCAGAAACCATATGAGGAGCCTAAAACACTTTATGAGACTTATGGTTTAAAAAGCCCCCCAGTATATCAAGTCATGTTGTCTTCTATCTAGAATGAAAGTTATTTTTACCACTCAGCTGTTCTTTATGTTACACTGGCTTGTATCAGAAAACATATACAAAAAACAATACTAGTGATATGGTTTGGCTGTGTGCCCACCCAAATCTCACCTTGAACGGTAATAATCCCCATGTTTCAAGGGTGGGGCCAGGTGGAGATAACTGAGACACGGTTTCCCCTATACTTTTCTTGTGGTAGTTAAGTCTCACAAGATCTGGTGGTTTTATAAAGGGGAGTTCCCCTGCACAAGCTCTCTTGACTGCCACCATGTAAGACATGCCTTTGCTTCTCCTTTGCCTTCTGCCATGATTGTAAGGTCTCCCCAGCCATTTGGCAACTGTGTGAGTCCATTAAACATCTTTCCTTTATAAATACCTAGTCTCAGGTATGTCTTTACTAGCAGAGTGAGAACAGACTAATACAAATAGATCAAGAATACTCAGGACAATGTATACACTCCTAATAAACAATGAATACTCAGTTCAAGGTAACAGGTTACTATGAGCTATTAGAAATTACTTGCCTTTCTGTAAGAGAAATAAATTCCATGTTTCAATAATAAAATTAGAAGCATTTGACAGGGGATTAATAATTACTTATTAAGTTAATCTTAACATTTCTCCTACCACACCCTAAAATGCAGAAAAAGTAAATACTAAAGACAGATAATTCTTCTAATTCAACTCCATCATTTTAGAGATGGGAAAACTGAGGTCCCATATGGATTAAGATAGTTAATTACATGTGTATAAAACCTGCTTTTGCCTCGACTTAAAATATTGTATAGTCTACTGTATTATATTTAACAACAAATCACACATAAATACATACTTAACTTGGCTGGGTGCAGTGGCTCACGTCTGCAATCCCAGCACTTTGGGAGGCTGAGGTAAGCAGATCAGTTGAGGTTAGGAGTTTGAGATCAGCCTGGCCAACATGGTGAAACCCTGTCTCTACTAAAAATACAAAAAAAAAAAAAAATAGCCAGGCGTGGTGGTGTGCGCTGTAATCCCAGCTGCTCGGGAGGCTGAGACAGGAGAATCACTTGAACGGTGGGAGGAGGTTGCAGTGAGCCTCATTTATGCCACTGCACTCCAGCCTGGGTGACAGAGTAAGACTCTGTCTCAAACAAACAAACAAAAAAAAACATATTTAACTTTTCCCTTAAAAAAATAATTTTCCTTTAACAATTGTGTATCTTGTCCCATGTGTCATTCTTACCATGAGACTACATTATATTAATTGCACATACTCCTTAAATATTACGGTTACTTGTATTGAATATACCTGTGTAATCATAAAAAAAAAAAAAAAACCAAAATGCTTTGTAGAGAGCATATTTACTGAGTCTTTGTGACATTTTTCACAAAATAGATTGAATGGTGCAGAAAAAAAACTATGAAAACGTCTTTAATAACATTTTTCCACTTTTCTGAAACTATGCATTGACTATCACACCACAAGCTGCATACTCGTTGGCTTCATTCTGCTGATGTAAAATGCAAATGGAAAATCTCCAAAGATTTCAAGGCTTCTCCCTTCTCCCACTCCTACCAATTCTTTGAGATACTCGAGAAAAACAGACATTCACAATTCTATTTCAACAGTGTCCTCTCCTATTCAGAGGCATTCACCCCTCCCTCTATCCCTGTTGCTAAAGCTAATGCTGCCCTAGAAACAGACTTATCACAATGCAATCGAGATTTTTAATAGTAAGACCTAAAGCCCAAGTGGCTAAAAGAAGAAATTTCATGCATTTCCACTCTTTTTTTTTTTTTTTTTTTTTTTTGAGATGGAGTCTCACTCTGTCACCCAGGCTGGAGTGCAATGGCATGATCTCGGCTCACTGCATCCTCCGTCTCCTGTGTTCAAGCAATTCTCCTGCCTCAGCCTCCCAAGTAGCTGGGATTACAGGTGCCCACCACCACGCCCGACTAATTTTTATATTTTTAGTAGAGATGGGGTTTCATCATGTTGGCCAGGCTGGTCTCGAACTCCTGACCTCAGGTGATCGGCCCACCTCAGCCTCCCAAAGTGCTGGGATTACAGGCATGAGACACCTCGCCAGGCTACATTTCCACTCTTAAAAAATAAAAATACTCCCTTTTTCTGCCCCCAGATCCCCAAAATATACTCACTACCCCTGCCACCGCATTCTAAATGACCAACAGCATACCAACACATGATACAGATTAAATTTTAACTCTCTCCTTCCCATGTGCTGGAATCTCAGCACAGCCACAGGAAAGAGGAGGAGGTGTGATTGTGCACAGCTGATGTGTCAGGACGTTACATCAATGTCTTCTTCATTCTTGACACCAACCCTGCAATGTTGATGACATTGAGTGCAGAGGCATCAAAACTGGACAACCAGCCCAGGTCCACTGGGGGCTGGTGTATTCAGTTGACGCCTGAACCATAATGCCTTCAGTGGTCAGCATGAAACTTCTGCAGGAGTGCCAACCAACCCCAAGATGCCCTGGCCCATGGGTACCTGCACTTCAACGTGCAGCATCAACAGGTGTTTACCCAGCTCCTGACCTGAGCTCAGCACCGCACAGGCGTAGGAGGTTTGGAAACATGGTTTCTTCCCATAGCACTGATCTTGATGGGAAAGAAAATTCACCTCTTTAGAATGTCAGAGAGGTAAGAACATCTGACATGGCTCCCTCATTTCATTCATTTCATTGCCAAAAAAAAAAAAGAGGCCAAGACAGGAAGAAAAAAAATTTTCCTATCTTCTGTGCCTCAAGCACCATTCATATGCTCCGTTCATTTCATCTTCACAACAGTCAAGTTATAAAGGCATTCTTAGGTCCAATTTACACACACACACACACACACACTTTTTTAAGTGACTCAGAGCTTTAATATACTGTCCAAGTTCTGACACATTAAGTGGCAAGGTACCAGCATCTGAACCCATACTTGTCCACCTCCCAAGCCCAAGCCCTTTGCAGACTAAGCCCAGCTACTGCTGAAAACCCTAGTAGTAACACAGAATAGCACATAATTAAGGGGTGATGCTGTCATCTAGACCAGCAATTTCCAAATTAGTCTGATTCATTAGAATCATCTCAGTTGCTTTATAAAAAATACAGATTCCCCCAGACTCCCACCCCCATTCAGGCTTCTGATTGTGTAAGTCTGAGAGAAGGCCTGAAATCTGCATTTTCACGTACTTCCAATGATTCTGATCATCAGTATGCCTTGCTACTTACAGAAGGATTAAAAGCAACAGGGCTGGATCAGCCATGAAAAGGTATTTGGAGCTTGCACTGAATCAGTAGCACTTAAAAGGAGAAACACTGAAAAGGTAGCAATGTCCAGGGAGCGTTCATGATAGTGATACCAATGGGCCAGGGCTGAGAGACGTGATGGAAAGCGATCAAGGGGGTAACTAGAAAGGAAAGCTATTATGGAGCCGCTTATAAATCCAGCAGAGGCATACAGACTATATGCCATGATAACAAGGACAGAGGTGTCTAGACCATGGGCAACATGATCAAAGTGGTGGAGGACAAACCAAACTGCATGCAAGTGTCTGGGCCAGGACTGGCAACTACAAGGCTACTGACATAGAAGCACAAGCTGGCAAGCCCCCAAGGAAGAAAAAAAGAAGGGAAAGCTCTTCATTTGAAAGAAATTTTCTCCCCCATCAAAATTAGTGCTGCAGGAAGAGACCAATGGCCAAGCATGGTGGCTCACGCCTGTAATCCCAGCACTTTGGGTGGCCGAGGCGGGTGGATCAGCTGAGGTCAGGAGTTGGAGACCAGCCTGACCAATTAAAACCCCATCTCTACTAAAAATACAAAAATTAGCCAGGTGCGGTGGCACGTGCTGGTAGTGCTACTCGGGAGGCTGAGACAGGAGACCTGCTTGAACCTGGGAGGTGGCAGTTGCAGTGAGCCAAGATCATGCTATTGCACTCCAGCCTGGGTGACAGAGCGAGACTCCATCTCAAGAGGAAAAAAAAAAAAAAAAAAGATTAGCGCTGCGGGAAGAGACCACGTTTCCAAACCCCTGACCCCCTTTGCAGTGCTGAGCTCGGGTCTGGAGCTGGGTAAACAACTGTTGACGCTGCATATTTAAGTGCAGGTTCCCATGGTCCAGGGCATTCTGGGGTCGGTTGGATCTCCTGCTGAAGTTTCATGCTGGCCACTGAAGGCATGAAAAAATGAACGGAAAGATCACTAGAACGCAAGCTCCAAGAAGGCAAGGGGATATTTGTCTGGTTTGCTCACTGCTTTACCTCAAGCTCCTAGTAGGAACGAAATAAATATTTGCAGAATGAATGCACAGCTGGACTTACAGGCAGACTGGACAAGGAAACCAACAAAGATGAATGAGTCCAGGGTTTCTTCAAGATTTAAATCCAAATGACTAGGATGAAAATGATAGCACTGGCACAGTTGACTAAAAAAGTTAAATAAGAGTACATCGGTTTTACCAAAGATTCTTCTTCATTACTTCTGGCTTTTCTCTAAGACTTTATTTTGGCCTCTAGTCCTTGAAAAGAATTCAGTGGTTTTGAGATTCTGCAATGCACCCTTGGGCCTTGGGAAGAAGAAAAGGATGGGCAAAATCTTCTAGTTTGATTTTTGGCAATGGAAGAAGGGCAATCTAGTGAGAATCTAAACTCGGATGGCATTCCTCACAGGACAACTGGATCCCCACCAGCAGGTATGCCAACAGCACAGTGGCTTGACTGGACTCGCTCTAAACCTTAATGACAGGGCTGGTGGGGCTCTGTGTGACTGGGTCAGCTTCAGGGGCCTTGCCAACCAGTGGAGACTCCAAGCCACCTCTAGCTGGCCAGTCAGGTCTCCGGGGGCTTTTGGAGACTTGAAAACTAGTTCCACCCAGGGAAAAAACTAGTTTACCTTTTGAAATCCTTTCCAAACTAATGACTATCCAAGGCGCCATTTAAGTCATCATATTACACAGTCTCTGGTAGGCTACCCGTCGAAGGGTGGTTACCATCAAAACTAGACATATCAGGTCCTAGAGGCAGGAGCTGAAGGGCATGCCCAAATTGCTTCTCAGACATCCGTTTTCTACAAGCCTGATCTTTTAAGATCTTTCCTTCTTAAATGACATCCTCCTTCTGCTAACACCCAACTAAGAAAGAGCCCTCGTTTTTATAAAATTTCCTACCAAAAGCAATTTGTTTCACTCATAAAACAGCCAAACTATATTTTCTAAAGAACTGCAAACAGTTACATGATTTCGATTTTAGTTACCCTTCTAATGTAAACTTTCCAGAGCCTGCCTTTCATAATACACCAGGAGATAATGCATGAGTCCAAATGACTTGACAGTTTCTTTTAATTTACAGACATCTAAGAATGTTTATAAAATTCCTCCAGTTCAAAACATTTCCTTTTCTTAAACATATTTCCAGTTCAAATTATGTGTTTATAGCAGTCTGCAATATATTATTTCTAAAGATAAACAGTCATGTACAAAATGGACAGAAAACCAGCAGCATATCACTACTGCCACACTCAGTCAGATTTTCCCCTTGCCTGGTGTTCCACAGTGAAAGTCCTAACCTGCCAGTGGAAAGTATGAATGGATCACTAGGAACAGGATTTCCCAGCTGTCTCCAGGATCCATAAAGGAACAGCTACCAGTTCCTTTTCATAGGCAGTTTTGAGCCTTAGTTCCTGAGAACCTCTTTTTTCCCCCCAGAGCTAAGTATAAAACTCAATAATTCACTAACTGTAGGCAGTTTTCCTTTCTTCCTTTTAAAGGGAGGCTTTAAACCCAAATCACTACTTCTAAATCCCAGGAAACAGTTGCAGTTTTCAAAATAAAATGCAAAGTGCTGGAAATAATATTCTGTAATTGCTAAATTTTTTTAAATTCAGTCTTTTGACTTCATTTATATCTTTGTTGCTATACATGAAACAAACAGAGACCGAAAAGTAATTTAAATGGACTGTTAGCCATTCTGGGCCTTGAAATGGCTTCTATTTAGAAAGACTGACTCACTGCCTAACAAAGATTCTCTGCTAGTCTCCAAGTTGACATTTTATAAATATCTAATCACCCTTTTTGGATGATTTTCCAATTACTGAAAACAGTGTCTATCACAATGAAGCAGTTCACTCGGAAAGCATCCAGTTCTGGTTCTAACTGAGAAATATTAGAACCCCAAACACACACAGTTCAGGGGAAAGCTGTCACCGGGGAGAACCGATATATAGTTCGGCCAAAAAACTTCCTTAAGGAGCACTGCTAGATTTACGCAAAAACCCAGAGTAGCAGAAGACAGAAACATTCTTTCTCCAGAATCCCAAAACAGTAAGATTTCCTAGCAAATCCCTGAATAAGACTCAGCAAAAAAAAGGTCCTCCTTAACCATGTGCATTTTTTTTAGGAAGGCTCTTGAAATTTATTACATGAAGTCCCTTTGCCCTGTTTTGCAACAACATGAGCAACAACGTTTATCTGAAATAAACAAGAGAACTGCTGCCTTTTGGTGTACAAAGAGCCAAAGTTCACCATAACTGGTTGGAAGATACCTAATACCAATGGATTTAACCATCATCTGCCAAAGGGAAACACTGATAAGGCTCGGAGTTCTATTTTACAACCTGAGCACCCAAAATACTCATGTAATCTGTACAGTTTCCAATTCTACATGCTCTCCAACCACAAAGAATGTATGGGGATCTGCTAGCACACACACAGGCTCCCACACTGATTAAAAATGTCCATCTGCTGCTCGATGCCAAAGAGGTTTCCCAGTCCTAAATTAGCCTCAGCACAAAAAAAGGGGAGGGGGGAGACTCAAACTTGTAAAATCACCTAAAAGACCTTAAGATGATATAAATTGTCTTTGAAGAGACAATTCAGTTAATTAGAAATTGACACGTTATTAAACGGCAAAGGGGCGAGGACGTGGGGAACCAGAAGGGCCAGAAACAGCGGCACTCCTGAGACCCCAGAGAGCACTGAGGCTGCAGACGAAATCTGGGGTGCTCAAGCTTCCACCTGGCCCGACAGAGCAGCTCCTGGCGCCCAGGTAGAGGCAACCGAGGACTAGAGGAGGCCAAGGAGGCAGTTCCCTTTAGAGGGCGCTCATTGGGCGACGTGGGAAAACAAGCTCCAGCCCCCGAAGCGCGACCAAAAGGAGAAATCAAGTTCCCACTGCCAGAGCGGGGGAGGGAAGCTGGGTGCCCGCAGGCGCCCCGCCGGAGACGAGACTCCTCCCGGCCCCAGAAGCGCCCCGCCAGGGCCAGAAAGGGCTAGCGTGGCGGAAGGGAAGCCTCTGTCCCCGAGCGGCCAGGCGACCCGAAGCCAAGAGCCGTGTCACACGTACCCCGCCTCGCCCTGCTTGCCGCACTCCCATGCAACACCTATGAAAATGTCCTCCTGCCCCTGACGCCCCGCGGTCTAACCTCCGCCCCTCAACGAGGAGGGGGTCGCTGCAGGACTGGGAATCCAGTGGCCGGCGTCCCAGCATTTTCGGACGCGTTCCGTGCATCCTCCAGTGTCCCCATGCGGGACCGCGGACTGCGATTCCACGTAGTGTGGGTTACCTCGCCCTAGCCGCAGGGAGCATCAAACAAAAGAACTTTTGCAAACTTTTATCTCTGGACACTCGCGGGTCTCTTAAATCTGGCCCCCATCTCCCCAGAACTTGCACGCAGTCAAGCAGGAAAGCTGGCGTGGAGGGATGGTGTACGGAGGAAGGGACCCCAAAGTTTCCAGGTCATCCCTGGTCTCGACGAGCGCGCGAAGCAGAGCCGTTCCCTCGCGGGCCCGACCCAGGCTCCCCCCTCCTGCCACCCTTTCCCCTCCGTCCTTCCCGGACCACGCAGCAAGACCAGCCGAGGGCGAAGAAGTTGGGAGTGACTTCGGGGGCCTCTGCGGTTAGAACAAACTGCAATTCTCGTGCCCCCATTCCCGCGGACCGTGGGGCAACGCCAGCGAGCAGCGCTTTTCTGCGGAAGGGAAGAGGGGGAAAGGGTGACCCGGCGAGCGCATTTGTCCCAGCGTTATCTCCGGTGTACAGTGGGGGCTGGGGGTTCCCCAGGTGGCGCTCCCCTATTCCCCGCAGGCTCCTCTTGTAGGTTCGAACACCCTAAACGGCGCGCGCGTGCCCCGCCTGGCCCACTCACCGACTCCGCCGACACGCAGGCCACCAAGCCCAAGGTGAGCAGGATCCACGCGCGCCGCATATTCCCCAGGGACCGGCTGCTCGCAGCAGCCGCTTGCAACCAGGGCGAAACGAAGCCTCCTGCCCAGCGCTCGGCGCAGCCCGCGCACAGGAATCGGCAGCAGAGTAGCCGCAGCGACTGCGGCTCGGGCTCGGGGACCGGGGGCGCTCGCTTCCTCCTCCTGCGCCTGCTCCCGCCGCCCGCAGCTGCGCCCCGGGAACGCGGCGCCCTCTCACTTGTTGGTTTCTGCACTCCCGACACGGAGTTGGTGCTCCGGCAGGCTGCTCTCTGAAGCTCTACTTGCTCTGCTGTGGTTTTGCTCCTCCGCGGACTCCTTTCCCGTGCCGAGGTTCAGTTTCTGGTTTTAAGGAATAAATTCGCTGGCTTGAAAGGGAGCTGCGGCATAAGTTTGGGGGCAGAGCGACGGGGGCGCGCGATCCGCGCGGCTGGAGCTCCGGGAGTATCTGGAGAGCAGCGCGTCCGAGCGGGGCCACTGGCTCCGCGGCTGCGCCCCTCCTCCTCCCGCGCCGCGCCTCCCTCCCCGGGTCCTCCTCCTTCTCCTCTTCTTTTCCTCCGGCTCCGTCCCTCCCTCCCTCCCTCCCTCCCGAGCCTGCTTCTCCGGGCTCCCCTGGGCTATTGGGGAGAGGAGGCGGCAGTGTGACTCCCAGATAAACCCGGGAGAAATTCCTACAGGATTACACGCCGATTGGCAGCTCCGAGGACCAGTGGGCGCCGCAGCTCCGCGCTGTGGCTGCGCCGGGTCTGCTCATCGGCAAACCAGGGCTCCTGCGTTTTCTCGCTCCCTTTCTTCCCTTCTCTCCCCACTTTTCCTCTCTCCTTCTCTATGCTCTTTTCTTCCCTGTTTTCTTTTCTCGTTCTCTTCTTCACTTTCCCTTTTCTAGAGAACAATTAGTGAAGAAACGAGAGACATATGTAGCTTTTCTGCCTTGAGAATTCGACCAGTAGAAAGAAACTGCCTTGTGAGTTGAGAGGGAAAAAAAAAAGTGTAAGATGCCTTCAAGCAATGTGAAGTTTTCATAAATCGCCAGTTCGTGAAAATTGCATTTTAAAAGAGAAGATAATAAATGTAATAAATATGTAGTGAGAGTATTCCCCACTCTCCCAAATCCTCCCGCACCCCCCAAAAAAAGGGACATGGAAGAAGGATCCTGTAAACCCAAAGTGCAACAGTTTGAAAGCTCTTAACTTCATTAAGGGCTTAAATACCATTTCTGCCTCACACACAGTTTATGCCCCTAAGGCTTTTTATAGGCTCCATTTCAGCAGAGAGATGTTAACGTTTGGAAGCTACAAATAGGGTAATTTGATAAGAAGTTGGATAGAGACCCTGAATAATAACAGATTTCAGATAACTTCAAAGAAAAGAGGGATAAAGTAATTCCTAGTTTGAAAAAAATAATGAACATGTATTTCCTAAATGGAAGTAACTGACATGAAATATTTTGTTACAAGGTTATTTTTTCCTTTCAATTCAATGTCTGTGGCATATTATAGAACATGGCAAATGCGTATTCCCTTCCAGTTTCTTTTCTTTTTCTTACTGTCACAAATTTTACACACAATCCCTTCCAGTTTGTACCATCATTTTTCTCCGACTTACGGAGTAAATGAATTATGAAGCCATTCTGCTCCTAGCATGCCCACTACAGGAAACCAGAGACTTTTCTGTCTGTTCACCACTGTATTCTCATTCCTGGTACATAAAGACACATGATAAATATTATCTTGAATAAATTTTGCTCTAAAGCTCAATTTGTACAGTATAAGAGTTGTGAGCCTTTAAAATACACAGATGTAGATATATAGATATAAGGCCATGATAATTTTTCAACTCAGTATTAGAAAAAAATACAGTCATACCCTAAGTGAGAATTATAATGTCTTAGTAACCTATTACTGTAATAAATCTCAAAGAAAGAAATTTAACTGGAGAATTACAACTCAAACTTGGAGACACTTAGTCCTTTGGTTTTGTGTGCCAACTACCAAACTACAAACGCTCATGAGCAAATCTAAGGCATTGGCAACCAAAAAGGTAATATGGAGAAATAGAAGAGTAGGCAAAGGAGAAAGAAGAAAAAGAGCAAGAGGCCAGAAGTTGTAACATCAGATGATGCTTCTGATTCCACACTGTAGCTGGCACCTGTGCCAATGTGGGCTCCACCTAGCTTGTGAAAGAATGAACCACGGCCTTTTTTTTTTTTTTTTTTTTTTTTTTTTTTTTTTTTTTTTTTTTTGACAGGGTCTCACTTTTGCCCAGGCTGGAGTGCAGGGGTGATCACAGCTCACTGTAACCTCGACCTCCCAGGCTCAAGCAATCCTCCCACCTCAGCCTACCAAGTAGCTGGGACTACAGGCACAGGCCACCACACCAGCTAATTTTTGTGTTCTTTTATAGAGACAGGGTTTTCCATTGTTGCCCAGGCTGGTCTCAAACTCTTGGGCTCAAATGATCTGCCTGCCTTAGCCTCCCAAAGTGCTGGGATTACAGACATGAGCCACCAGCCTAGTGCCCTTATTTTTAAGATGGAGTCTTTGTGAGTTGAAGAGTTTCGCGAGATGGGGAGACTTCTAAAAGAAGGCTCCAAAGGAAAATGAGCAATGCAAAATACATGCAAAGAGCCATAAAATATCAGCTCTGTCCGCATGAGAGACTTAGTCTACTCGCCAGCCTTCAGGCAAGGCCACACCTCTACTGTCCCCAACAGTTAAGTATCCATCAAATAAATTGGAATTCCAGTAAAACAGGAAATGCACCCCACTGGTTTGCTGGTTCTCACAGTTACTGCTGTTTACTGGGGCACCCATGTAACAAGAAGCATGGTGATTCAGCTTGGGCAGTGATAAAAAATGAATTTAAGTGAATACACGTGTTGAAGGGATGTATCTGTCTGCTGCCCTGAAGGCACACCCCAAGGCTCTTGGTGTTTATGAGATGCTCAGTGACTTGTTTCTTTAAAGATGATAAATACTCCATTGAGAGTATATATAATAAGGGAATTGGTACCATTTTGAGAGTGACACAATATTAAGTAGATGAAAACAAATATTCAAGATCTTGTGTTCAGATTTATTAACAGCTGTGGCAAGAAGGATAATCTGACAGTATAAAAAGCACTTACATAAGAGCTGACTACAAAGAGGTAACCCATGCTGAGTGGGGATGGGGACAGAGGTCAGGGGAGGTCCACGGGTATTAGTCAGGATTTGTCTAAATTTGCAAACGACGTAGGCCTGTTTGTGTGTTTTGCTAATTAGAAATGTTTAAAAAAACTGATGGACACTAAAATTTGGCAGAATTTTGTGGAGTGTATCTAATTCACTAAGTATAGCTCGTGACTAGAACCAAGGTTCTTTGCTAATATATTTCAAGTCCTCAGGTTTGAGGGCTGTACTTTGAGGGGCACAGCTTAACCAATCACTTCCCAAATAGCTTCATTGATTGCTAAAAGAATAATTACCACACTTCAAGAATCTCAGGAGAAAATATTAAAAATAAACAACATAGAGATTAAGATGCAAGCATGTAAAAAAAAAAATGGAAAATAAAGAGTGCCAGACAAGTGAAAAAATAGAAACGAAAGCTACTAAAGACAGTTTTTAACCTAAACTGACACATTGGACTCTGTCACTATGGTATCAGATGATACCACATTACAACCATGGATGAACAGGTGTTCTGTCCTGAGGTGAGTTGTCAGAGTAGGGGATAGCAGGGAAAAAAAGATGCCATTTTGTTGTTCTCGGTTGTTCTTCCACTTAGCACCCCCTGGACTGTTACCAGGAGTCCAGGCTAGAAATCAATTTGGTAGGATCAGCTCTTATGAAATTCACTTGAAAGATGATAGAAGCTGAGAGGAAGAGGAAATCCGGCCAGCCAACCATTAAATGAGCCATCGCTAATACTGGCAAGTGAGCTGAAGCCATGACCCAAATCTACAGGCAATCTAAAAAAATCTATTTTCAGGCCCAGCGCGGTGGCTCACACCTGTAATCCTAGCACTTTGGGAGGCCGAGGCAGGTAGATTGCCTGAGCTCAGGAGTTGGAGACCAGCCTGGGCAACATGGTGAAACCCCGTCTCTACTAACAACAACAACAACAAACAAACAAACAAAAAATTAGCCAAGTGTGGTGGTGGGCACCTGTAGTTGCAGCTACTCGGGAGGCTGAGGCAGGAGAATCGCTTGAACCCAGGAGGTAGAAGTTGCAGTGAGCTGAGATCACGCCACCGCACACCAGCCTGAGCAACAGAGCAAGACTCTGTCTCCCCTCCACCCAAAAAAAAATATATATATACACACACACACATATATACACACACACACACATATATATACACACACACACACATATATATACACACACACACACACACACACACACACATATATATATATATTTTCAGCCTCAAACTTTCCACTGTTCTCTTTATTCACCTCCATCAACCCCTTTCCAGGAAAGTTGGCTGATTTGAGTTTTATAAAATGATATGGTGCTAATGTTGAACAAAATTGTTACAGTTTTGAATAGTAGGACACAGGAAAATCAAGGAAGTGCATAATACATTAAATAAGACAAGAGATAAAACACTTGTGTCCGTTTTTCTTTCTTTCTTTTTTTTTTTTTTTCGAGATGGGGTCTCACTGTATTGTCCAGGCTGGCATCAAACTCCTGGACTCAAGTGATCCTCCCCCTTGGCCTCCCAAGGTTCTGAGATTACAGGTGTCAGCCATCACACTTGGTCCTTCATGTCAGTTTTTCTAACAGTGTGGTATGATTCTTTAAAGGCTGGCAAAACTTGACATTCAGTCAACAAATATGTAGGGATCACCTGCTGCAACTCAGGTACTCACTGGGTAGGCATGTGAATTTTCTTGAACCTTGTTAGAGTTAACACATTTTTAAACTAAGAGTTGTTCTCAAGTCATGAATCTGTGACTAAAGTACATGATGAATTTCATTCTAAAATCAGATATAGTTTAAAGAAAACATGATTTAGGGACTAAAATACATATCCAAAGAGCCATATTTGAGTTTTATAGATTTGGATGTGTGAATCTAGGAAGGTACCACAGAGGTATGTTCGAGTTATTTTGCATTGCATTTGTACATATCCAGTTGAACAGGAAAGTCTAACCTTGATTAATTTTATGTAAAATGGTACTTTTTTAAATTGACAAATAAAAATTGTATATATTTATGGTGTACAGCATGCTGTTTAAAAATATGTAGCCAGGTGCAGCAGTGGCACACACCTGTAGTCCCAGTTACTTGGATGGCTGAGGTAAGAGGGTCACTTGAGCCTAGGAGTTCAAGGTTACAGTGAGCTATGATCGAACCACTGCACTCCAGCCAGGGTGACAGAGCAAGACCCTGTCTATTAAATAATTGATTAAGAATGTATACATTAGAGAATGATTAAATCAATCCAATTAACATATGCATTGCCTCACAAACTAATTTTTTGTGGTAAGAGCACTTAAAATCTCTTTTCTCGGCAGTTTTCAAGGATACAATATATAGTCGCTATGACATACAACAGATCTCTTGAACTTACCATGAATTCAACTTTTTAATATTCCACGTAAGTGGAATCATGTGGTATTTTCCATTCTATACCTGGCTTAACATGATGTCCTCCAGGTTCACCTATGTCATCACAAATGACAGGATTTTTTTTTTTTTTTGAGACAGGGTCTGGCTATGTTGCCTAGGCTGAACTCCAACTTCTGGGCTCAAGCAATCCTTCCATGTAGCTGGAAGAGTCCCACTCCCTTCTTTTATAAGGCTAAACGGTATTCCATTGTGTAGATGCACCACACATTTTCTTCACCTGTTGGTGGACAGTCCTACCTTTTTTTTTTTTTCTTTTTCTTTTTAGAAAGGGGGTCTTACTCTGTGGCCCAGGCTGGAGTGCAGTAGTATGATCATAACTCACTGCAGCCTCAAACTCCCGGATTCAAGTGAGCCTCCCTCCTAAGCCTCCCAAGTACCTGGGACTACAGGTACTTGCCACCATGCCCAGCTGGGACTAGTCTTACTACTACTCTTGGCAGTTGATTTCTTTAATGGCAGCTAGCTCTAACCTCATTGACTGTTCTTAGAAATCCATCCTCTCCAAGGCCCTGGAAAGGGGCCTACGTGTTACATACTAAATGGTTCCACACCTCCTTAATCACAATTATGTAGACCAGGGCTGGAAGTAAGGGAAGGCAATTTATTAGTGGGCCAGTGGCCAATCAGATTCACCTTTCAGATCATTTGAGCCAAGGAACTCAAAGTCTAACTAAATTTTACGTTGTTGACCTGGGAGTCATCCAGAATTGATAAGTGGTCCTTGTGTGGTGAGAGAGAAAAGGTTGATGTAAAATGGAAAGAATGAAGCAGATGAACAGAGAGAAGCAGCAACAGAGGACATATGGCTCCAGAATAATGTAGGTTTCTGGTTGTTTTTTTTTTCCAGTCACTTTTCTAGCCTCTTTTGAAACCCAAATACACCTTCTTCCTTTAGGATATACAAGATACTATGGCATCCTTAAGGTAAATTCCTCATTTTTCTTTAGCTAAAAAGCTAAATTTACTAGTAATTAATTTATTACTAGTTCTTGGTAAAGAAATGAACCCAGTCCAAGACAGAGATGAAAATGAAGCAAAGAGCTTTGACTACCTTAGCTTTACTCTGGATAGAATGGAAATCTTGCCATTTAGTGTTTTATGAGCCGTGTATAGTTAAGAACAGTTTTAGTGAAGATAAACTACTACGAACATTATTTAGATTTTCAGGAAAAACGACACACTTTTAAAGAAAAACAAGTTTTACTTATTGAATTACCTTGGGAGAAATGTTTTCCATGTAGAATTTGGTATCTTTAAAAGCTGAGTAGAATGCATAGATTCTGTGCTGAATTAAATAGTATTAGTACTGGGAACACCTACAAGTTAATGCCAGGAATTGCCTCACTGAACACTTTTCTAAAAGATCTAGAGGTCAAGGCACACAGATGTCCAGGTGTGAAAATGTTACTAAATTCTTTCAGCTAGTGAAATGAGAAACAGGTAGGACAGCCATGCCTGACTGAGTTGTTAAGTAACCCAATACATTAAGGATACCTAACACAGGCTCTTACACCTGCTGTTAGCGTAGGCCGTGCCCTGCAGTGGTTAAAACCTAAGGCTTTGGAAATACACGGACTGGGGTTTGAATCCCAGTTCCACCTCTTACCGTGTTCTTAGAGGCCTTGACACCTGAAGGAGCCACTAAATTTAAACCTGTTTCTTCAGCTGTAGTTTGGAGATAATAGGGTTGATGTGTGGAGCCAATGAGTTAATAATGCACGTAAAGTATTTAGCAAGCTACCTTGCACATAGTGAACTTTCAATAAATGCCAGTTGTCTCAATAAATGCCAGTTGTGGTTATTAGTATTTTCTCTCAATAAATGCCAGTTGTTATAAATGCCATTTGTGACTAGTATTTTCTCTGCCTGGAATAACCCATCTGTTCTCTCAACTCTCTTTGCCTGCCTAACTCCTACTTGCCCGTTAAGGGTCAGTTTAGAAGTGTCCTCATTAGCAAATATCTGTATGCCTACTATGTGTTGCACACCTCCTCCAGGAAGCCTTCGCTGATCCACCAGATTAGATAACAGACCTGTAAGATAATTAATTCTAAACTAGCATGGAATATTGGAGTTGCTGTAAAATTTGCTCTTAGATACATGTTCTGCTGTGGCTAAAAGTATAAATATAAAACTGAATCCACTCAGAAAGGTGTAGGAAACAAGAACACACACCATTCTATCTTTTTTTTTTTTTTTTTTTTAAGTACCATAACAAGTTTAAATCCAACTAATAAACCCAGGAAAAGAGTATAAAATTCAAAACTTGCAAGTTCTGAAATAGCAGTAAATAGTTTTGAATTGTTAAAATGAAAATCAAATGCTTCTATGAGCTCAGATAGAAGAAAAATGCTTCAGGGAAAGAAAAAAATACAATTTATCATGAAATGGGAACTCAGAATGTCTACTTTTTACTCTTGTTCTTGTAGCTGTTAATAATACAAATGACAAAGGTTGACGGTTTCTCTGCAGATTTCATTCCAGTGTCACACCACAAAAGTTAGTGTCTCCTCCTATCCCCCAACCCCTACTCACCACAGGCACACCCCAACACCCCAACACCCCAAGGTGACCCATGTGAATAGCCTGGTATGAATTGTCCTCTCTTTCTCTATTTGTATAATCCTACAGGGATACACTCACAGATCCATGACACACACGAGTTTTTTTGTTGATTGTTTGTTTTGTTTTGTTTTGAGACAGAGTTTCATTCGTTGGCCAGACTGGAGTGCAATGGCACTATCTCGGCTCACTGCAACCTCCGCCTCCTGGATTCAAGCCATTCTCCCTTCTCAGCCTCCTGAGTAGCTGAGATTACAGGTGCCCGCCACCACGCCCAGCTGATTTTTGTATTTTTAGTAGAGACGGGGGTTTCGCTATGTTGGCCAGGCTGATCTTGAACTCGTGACCTCAGGTGATCGGCCCGCCTTGGCCTCCCAAAGTGCTGGGATTACAGGCGTGAGCCACCGAGCCCAGCCCCACGCATGAGTTTTTAATGCTTGTTTTGTTCTTAGTTGTTTTTAAAAATGGAATCCTATTAAACACACTTTCATCTTGTAGAAATCCCTCCAAGTTACCTGACAGAACCTTCGTTCATGTATATAATGTGGATCTTTTACCCCTTGGTACCGGTATTTCATACTTGATCTAGCCATTTCCCTGTAATAAGCATCTCTTTTGTTTCTAGTCGAGTATTTTCCCCTACCGCAAATAATATGACAGGAAATACCTTTTACATAGTTCCTTAATTACTGGTGATTTTCTTTCTGTGGGCTAGATTCCCCAGAGTAGGATTGTTGGATTGGAAGGTATAAATGTCTGTAGTTTTATGGGATGTTGCTTGACAATTTTACAACAACAACAAAAAGTTCTCCCACTCTCACCAGTGATGTTGAGAGGATCTTTTTTTTTCCTTTCTCCACATCCCAGCCAGCAAAAAGTGTTAGCTTTCTTCTCAGCCAGTTTGATAAGTATGAAGTGACAGCTCATTGCTCTTGTTATGTGCAATTTCCTGACTACTAGTGCTTTAGAGCATCTTTTCATGTGTTTGCTGTATTTGGAGTTGGTCTTCTGTGAACTGTCCATTCATATCTTTTCCCCACCTTTCTACATGGTAATATGCTTTTTTATGGAAGAGTTCTGATATGATTGCTATTAACATTACTATGTTACTAATGCATCTTGCATATATTGTTATATATACTGTGACCATTTCCAATTCTCTATTCTACCCACTGATCTGTCTATTCCCATGTCATAACATATTCATTTGATTACCACGACTTTATAGAAGCCTCTTATATTCCCAAAGTCAGTCCCCCTGCTCTCCCTGACCAGACACTGGTGGTTGTTTTTCCCATGCCTTTCTTGGATATTTTTGGGCATTTTCTTCATCCACATAAATTCTAAAGATATTTTAGACAATTAAAATAAACCATTTTAGGATTCCATTTGGAATTGAACTAAATTTATGCAGTGGTTTTGGTACAAGTAACATTTTTATGATATTAAGTCATCTCAAACCAGAAAATGTTATACTCAGCTTTGTTCGGATCTTTTTGAAATGTCTGCTCATAAGATTTTATAGTTTTCCTATAGATCCTGTGAACCTCTTGTTAAATATATTCCCATTATTTACTTACATTGTGTCACTATTATAAATAGAAATTCCCCTATTTTCATTTAAGAACTTACTGCTAGAGCAGAGAAAAACTGTTTATCTTTTAATATTTATTTTGTATACTACCATCTTACCAATAATTTTTAAGTGAATCTAGTACATATTTTACTAGAATCTCATGGATTTCTAGGTATGCAATTAGGTCATCAACAAAAAATGTGGTTTTAATATCTTTTTTAATGTCGATGCCAGTTGTTTAGTAACTAGTTTTAACAACTGGTTCCTGGTTTTAATGGAAATGGTTTAGTGTATTGTGTGTTATAATTTGGAATGACAGTTGTGGTTTGTTTGTGAATTGTCTTTAGTAGATCAAAAAGTTTCATTACTTATCTTGAGTTTTTGTTAGAGATGGTTGTTTAGTTTTATTCAAGCTTTTTCAGAATCTACTGATATAATCCTATGGATTTTATCCTTTAGTCTGTTGATGGAATAGATTGTGCCGATGGTCACTGAGAGTGATTTTCAGAAAGCAAGTCACTCCCACATTCCTTGAAAAAAACTTGCTTGATCTTAGTGCACCAGTTTTTGAGAACTTGCTGATGTCTGTCCATATTTTGTTTAGAAGTTTTTGCATCTTATTTGAAAGTGATATAGGTCTATAAATTTTTATTCTGTGCTCTACTAGATCAGGCTGTGGCATTAAAGTCGTGCTGGCTATGTAAAATGAGTTGGAGACTTTTCTGTCTTTCCTCTCTACCCTGGACTAACTTGAATAGCATTGAAATGATCAGTTCTTTAGAAATTAGATAGCATCCAGCACAAACGCCCATTTGGTCTTCGTGCTTAATTTAAGTGGTAGCTCTCTTACTACCCTTTCTTCTGTCATAATTGGTCTATTCAGATTTATGATTTCTTCCTGGATCTATTTTAGTCATTTGTATTTTGCTGGAAAACTATTATTATCCTCTAGGTTTTAAAATTTGTTGTCAGATTTGCCTTTAGAGAGATAAATATTTCCTTATCATTACAAATTTCTCTTACATTTTTTTTCTCGTTTTTTTACCTTGTCTCTTTGGCTTTCTCTTCTTTCTCATCAGGCTCCTGAGGGATTTATTTCTATTATTAATCTTTTTCAAAAGACACTTTTACGTAAACTTATCCTTACTCTTTTTGTGTTTGTTTGCTGTTTTATCTTTGTTAATTGTTATTCCTTTTCCTCTTTTAAAAATTGATCTCTTTATAATTTCTTAAATGAAATTCTAAGTTCTTTTATTTTTAATTTCTTTAATGATATAAAAGCATTTGACGCTATGCACTTTCTGTGGATAATTTGTCCTTTCTACTTAGGATCTTATAAGATTTTCCAGTTGTCCCTAGAATTTAGGGGGTTTACTATGCTATGCCTGTGTACTTGTGATTTCTCTTCAATGGATCATTTAGTTTACTGACTCAAGTCTTTCTCCTCAAAGTGAAAAGTTTCGTTTGTTTAGTTTTTTGTTTTTGACACAGTCTGTCATGCGCCCCCCACCCCCCAATGCCCCCCCGCCCCCGCCCCCGCCCCCGCCCCCCCCCCCGCCCCCGCCCCCGCCCTCGCCCCCGCCCCCGCCCCCGCCCCCGCCCTCGCCCCCGCCCTGGCTGGAGTGAAACGCCGCGATCTCGGGTCACTGTAATCTCTGCCTCCGTGGTTCACGCAATTCTCCTGCCTCAGCCTACCTAGTAGCTGGGACTACTGGCGCACACCACCATATTGGGCTAATTTTTTTCTATTTTTAGTAGAGACAGGGTTTCACTATGTTAGCCAGACTGGTCTCTAACTTCTGACTTCGTGATTCGCCCGCCTCGGCCTCCCAAAGTGCTGGGATTACAGGCGTGAGCTACTGCGCCTGGCCTTGTTTAGTTTTTTAAAAATTGTTTTCTCTTTCGGTATATTGTTTTCTCTTTCTGAAATTTCTATTATTTGTCTTTTAAATATCCTGAATAGATAGCCTCCAAATCCCTTACAGTTGCTGTCATGATTTCCAACTTCTTACATTTTTGTGTCCATGAATTTCCAGACCACTAATTCAGACCAGTGACCATTCTCTCCTTTAATTTACCTGTGAAATTTCTAATGAGAAATCATGCGTTTTTATTATTAATGAATTATTATTATTATTTGCAGATGCACTTGGGCTTTTTAAGTGCTTGCTTTTGTTGGTTTGTTTTGTTTTCAGTTTATGTTTTCATCTGTCTCCTGTAGCAGTTGTATTTCCTTGGGCGTGTGCTTGTTCTCTTGGTTTTTCCTCTCTCTGGCTGCTGGGTGCCATCATATGCAGTGTCATGTTTCTTTGTTGGCTGGTTCGGTCTCAGATCTGGTTGGTGGAGAATCCTTACAGTGGGGACCCACAGGTGGTGGAAGACAAAGGGCTTCTCAGGTGTCCCTACGCCTATGGGCCAGTCTGCTGCCAGTTCTCTTGCTTCCCTGCCAGGTTACCTGCAGGAAGCTTCCCTCTTCCTTGGTCCTCAGTCTCAAGGGCAGGGAAGAATTGCCCCCTTTTGGCCTTTGCAGAGGTGGCCAGGAAGGCTTAGCATACCCACGTAGAGCAGGCAGTGTCTCCTACCTCACAGACGCTGCATGGCCCATTTCTCTTCTGGATCCTCTTTGGGAAAATCAATGGTATACATGAGGGCAAGTGGGGATGTGCGCAGGACTACCACTACTGTGAACTCCCCGAGTTATATTTTCTTTTTTGTTTGTTTGTTTGTTTTAGAGACGGAGTCTTGCTCTGTTGCCAGGCTGCAGTGCAGTGGTGCAATCTCGGCTCACTGCAACCTCCATCTCCCAGGTTCAAGCAATTTGCCTGCCTCAGCCTCCCAAGTAGCTGGGACTACAGGCGCAAGCCACCACACCCAGCTAATTTTTTGTATTTTTAGTAGAGATGGGGTTTCACCATGTTGGCCACGATGGTCTCGATCACTTGACCTAGTGATCCCCCAGCCTCAGCCTCCCAAAGCTGAGATTACAGGCGCAAGCGCACCGCACCCGGCCACCAAGTTATATTTTCTAAAAGGAAATAAACTAACAAAATTATAACAGGGTAAATGGAAAAGGATATGGAGTCAAACAGATCCGGGTTAGAAGCCGATTTAGTGAGAATAGAGGAAGTTTAAATAACAAGAGTACTTTGCTGCTGGGTGTGGTGGCTCACGCATGTAATCCAGGTACTTTTCAAGCTGGCCAAGCTGTTTTATACCTGTAATCCCAGCACTTTGGGAGGCTAAGGTGAGAGGATCACTTGAGCCTAGGAGTTGAAGACCATCCTGGGAAACATAGTGAAATCCCATCTGTAAAAATAAAGATAAAAATAAATTGTCTGGACATAATGGCATGTGTCTGTAGTCCCATCTACTCTGGAAGCTGAGGTGGGAGGATTGCTTGAGCCCAGGAGGTAGAGGCTGCAGTGAGCAGTGATTGTGCCACTGCACTCCAGTTTGGGCAACAGAGCAAGACCCTGTCTCAAAAAAAAAAAAAAAAGAATATTTTGCAAGGTGACTATTTCAGGGAAAAAGCTTCTTGCAGACCGAGGAATGTTTGCATTTAAAGACCAGAAACTATAGCTGAAGGAGTGGTCCAAATTGACTCAGCCAGTGAATTTGAGAGCCAGGATTCCCAGCCCAATGTATCTGGAGCTTTTAAAAGCCTTCCGAAATCTTTCCATAAATTCTTCTTAGCCAGGAATTGGAAGCATTAGCTACCTGTTAGCTTTTTAAAGGCTCAAGCAAAATTTATAAATATCTCACCAAGGGTGTTTTCAGTTTTGTTTTTAAATGTGATTTTTAGTTTCCCCATTTGTAGATTTTAAAAATCTTTTTACTATCTAGTACTAAATGACTTGTACTGCCATCAGAGAATGTAATTTGGGTATTTCTATGTTTTGAGCAAAAGGGGACCTTAAGAGAAGCAATGGTGCGTGTCTGTAATCCCTAGCTCATCGGGAGGCTGAGGCACGAGAATTGCTTGAACCCGGGAGGCGGAGGTTGCAGTGAGCCGAGATCATGCCACTGCACTCCAGCCTGGGCAACAGAGTGAGACTCTGTCAAAAATAATAATAATAATAATAATAAAAAGAGAAGCAAAAGAGAGTCTTTGCTAAGTGATCTTTCTTCTTAGGGGATATCTATAGTGGATACTCACCTGGAATACCAGATGCAGCTGGGCTTAATGTGCTTCAGAAAGAGGCATAAAGGAAGTTTGAAGGTCCTACAGAAAAGCAGCAAAGAAGCCCACAGTGTTCATTCTTGATATTATACATTCTACCCCAACACACAGCATCTTATGGGTTTGGACAAATTTGTAATGACATGTGTCTGCCATTATAATATCACACAGAATAGTCTCACTGCCCTAAAAATCCTCTGTGCTCTGTGTATTCATCCCTCCTTCCCCCTAACCCCTGGCAGCCACTGATCTTTTTACTGTCTACAAACTTCGGCTTTCCCAGAATGTCATACAGTTGAAATAACATAGTATGCAGCCTTTTAAGATGAGCTTTTTTTCACTTAGTAATATGCATTTAAGTTTCTTTCATGTCTTTTCATGGCTTGATAGCTCATTTCAGTGCTAAGTGATATTCCATTGTCTGGATGTACCACTGTTTATTCATTCACCTACTGAAGGGCATCTTCATTGCTTCCAAGTTTGGGCAATTGTGAATAAAGCTGCTATCAGCATCTATGTGTGGGTTTTGTGTGGACATAAGTTTTCAACTCCTTTGGGTAAATATCAAGGAATGTGATTCCCGGATCATATGGTAAGAGTATTGTAAGAAACAGTACAATTGTCTTCCACAGTGGCTGTATAATTTTGCATTCCCACTAGCAATAGATGAGAGCTCCTGTTGCTCTACATCCTCACTAGCATTTGGTGTGGTGAATGTTTTGGAGTTTGGCCATTCTCGTAGGTGTACAGTGGTATCTAACTGTTGTTTCTATTTGTATTTCCCTGATGACAAATGACAAGGAATACCTTTTACATGCTATATATCTAAAAGAAAAAGCAAAGGAACCATTATGAGACCAGTGTAATCCTAATAACAAAACCTACCAAAGATACTACAAAGAAAGAAAACTGCAAATCAATATCACTTATGAACATCAATACAAAAATCTTAACAAAAGATTACAAAATCAAATCCAGCAATATATTAAAATAATGAGGAATGCAAGGATGGCCTTATATTTAAAAATGATCTATACATTTTACCATATTACAAAAAAAGGGAAACATTTTATTAATAGATGCAGCAAAAATATTTGATAAAAATTATGAATTTATCATAAAACTCTCAGCACATGAACAATAGAAAGTAACTTTCTCAGTCTAATGAGCATCTGCTCCAGTTATTTGTTACTACAAAACAAACCACCCCAACATGCAGCAGCTTTAACAACAAGCAATTTTTTGAGACAGAGTCTTGCAGTGTTGCTCAGGGTGGAGTGCAGTGGTGTGATCTCAGCTCACTGTCTGAGTTCAAGTGATTCTCGTGTCTCGGCCTCCCAAGTAGCTGGGACTACAGGCACCTACCACCACGCCTGGCTGATTTTTGTATTTTTAGTAGAGGTGGGGTTTCACCATGTTGGCCAGGTTGGTTTGGAACTCCTGACCTCAAGTGATCCGCCCACCTTGGCCTCCCAAAGTGCTGGGATTATAGGAGTGAGCCACTGCACCAGGCCCCAATTTTTAAAACATATATTTATTTTTAAATTTTTATTTTAGGTTTAGGGGTACACGTGAAGGTCTGTTACACAGATAAACATGTGTCACGGTAGTGGGTTGTACATATTATCACATCACCCAGGTATTAAGCTCAGTACCCAGTAGTTACCTTTTGTGGTCCTCTCCCTTCTCCCACCCTCCACCGTCAGGTAGACCCGTGTCTTTTGTTTCCTTTTTTGGGTTAATATGTTCTTAACATATACCTTCTACTTATAAATGAGAAATGCAGTACTTGGTTTTCTGTTCCTGAGTTAGTTTGCTAAAGATGATAGCCTCCAGCTCCATGCATGTTCCCACAAAAGAGATGATCTCATTCTTTTTTATGGATGCATAATATTCCATGGTGAATATGTGCCACATTTTCTTTATCCAGTCTGTCATTGATGGGCATTTAGAACAACCAATTTTTTTTTTTTTTTCACTCACAAGTCTGCAATTTGAGTAAGACTCAGGGAGTATAGGTCAGCTTGTTTCATGCAATGTTGACTGGGACAGTTTGACCCGAGGCTGGGGGCTCTGTTTTCGAGCTGATTCAGTCACATGGTTCACAAGTTGGTACTGGCTGTCAGATAGGAACTAAGCTGAGCTGTGAGCTAGGAGCCTTGGTTCCTTTCCATGTGGAACCCTGCTCTGGCTTCTTGGGCTTCCTCACAGCATGGCAGTGGGGTTCTGAGAATGATTATCTCAAAAGTGCCAGGGAGAAGAGCATGGCATCTTTCATGACCAACCCTTAGAGGTCACATACTTCCCTTCCATCATACTCTATTACTTGAGACAGTCACAAATGCCTGCCCATGTTCAAGAGGAGGGAAAAATAAACTCCACCTCCTACTGGTATTGTGACAAGGTTCTAGAAAAACACGTAGGATAAGAAATTTTGTTGAGTCCATCTTTGGAAAATATCTGCCATAATAACTTTGAAAGACCTTAAGCTAACACAAATGTTAATTATGAAATATTGAGCACTTTCCCTCTAAAATTGGTGCTATACACTGAATGTTTACGCCCCTCCAAAATCCATATGTTAAAGTCTAATCCTCAATGTCATGGTATTTGGAGGTAAATGTTAGTGAAGATGTGAAGAGATTGGAACCCTGATACACTGCTGTTGGGAATATTGCAGATGTTAGCCAAAATGCTTACCGTGGATTATCTGCCTTGTGAATACTGACAGTCTATCTTCCTAGGAAAAAATAAATATATGTCACAAAGTATCCCTTGACAACATAATATTTGGATGAACCATTGGCATGAACCCATATGACGTTTCCTGTTTTTCTGTTGTTTCCTGATTAACCTCCTTCCATCATAGAATCTGCCCTCCCCTTTTAATATACAATTGCCTCTGCTCAGAAGTATTTGAAGATGAAAAACTAGCTGCTAATCAAGGTCTGAATTATGTTGGCAGACATTCATGGAAAAGAGACCTAATAATTCAGTTAAACTAAAACAGTGGGGGTTTTGTTAATATCAGCCCCAATACTGTGCCTTTAAACTAAACTGAACTAAACCAACTCATTCTCACAGTTTAGGGTACTTTAATCGTTTTCCTTGTGATAGCCCAAGACTATTTATAACCGGAATTCCACTGGTTCCTGTCCTATTGGCTTGGTCCTCCTTTTCTTTTGGCTCCATTCACCCTTTGGATTTGGTAGCTGAACTTGGATTTTCCCGTTTGGACTGCACAGGACACTTGAAAACGTGGATCCTACTCAACTCTTGCTGCACTTACTCAGACTGCTTCAGGTAAAATACCTACCTACCTTTGGAGTCTCAGTCTGGTGCCAGACTGGGTCCCATTCCAATTGCCCAGTGGGTAGAGGGTTGGGAGAAGGTGGATTAGCCACTAGAGTTCAAAAGATAACAGTCTTCTTGTCTCTACAAGTCTTAGTAAATGGCCTCTTCAAGTCCCGATAGCTCCTTGGTTACCAATAGCGTTCAAAGCCCATTTTGATTTCTAGTGGTAATGTAAATCTTAGAGCCTGGAGGAAGCAAGATAAAATCCAAGTAGCCCCACAGGCAAAAAATGAAAAACTCAAAGAACTGTGTGTGTCACTTGCTGCTATTAGGGTGAAATATGCACTGATGAATTGTTGGGTACAGCGATAAAAGCCCAGGAAGTCATTTTTCTAGGCTCACCATTGATATTTGAGAATAACATTTAAGCATTTTCTCTTTCTCCAACTGTAACATTTAAGCATTGCCTCTTTCTCCGACTGTAAGCCAAAAAGGAAAAACAGATAAAGTGGGAGGGAGGGGCAAGAAGACTTGAAGTGGCAAAGACTCTTTGAATTGAAACTTGTAAAATACTTTATAATCCTTGAATTATTATAAGAGAACAAATAAACCAATTGTGAAGTCACTAGTTTTCTTCTGATTTACCTTTGGGGATACAGGAGAATCTCACACATACAAAATTGGGTTAACTGTAATTGATCCTTGCTTCACAAACACTATTATCTTTGGTCCACATAAGCTGTCTTTTCTTTTTCATTTATTTATGTTCTCATTTGTTTTTGCTTAATGACTAAATGAAAACCTATGAACCTGCCATTCAGTCTAAGAGCTACAATTATCCCAAAACTTAAAACTTTGCCAGGTATGGTGGTGCATACCTGCAGTCCCAGCTACTTGGGAGGCTGAAGCAGGAGCATCACTTGAGCCCAGGAGGTCGAGGCTGCAGTGAGCTGTGATCATGCCACTGAACTCCAGTTTAAAAATTAAAATTTAAAAATAAAAAACTTGGCTGGGTGCGGTGGCTCACGCCTATAATCCCAGCACTTTGGGAGGCCAAGGCGGGTGGATCACGAGGTCAAGAGATCGAGACTATCCTGGCCAACATGGTGAAACCCCGTCTCTACTAAAAATACAAAAAATTAGCCTGGCATGGTGGTGGGCACCTGTAGTCCTAGCTACTCGGGAGGCTGAGGCAGGAGAATCGCTTGAGCCCGGGAGGCAGAGGTTGCAGTGAGCTGAGATTGTGCCACTGCACTCCAGCCTGGTGACAGAGTGAGACTCACTCCGTCTCAAAAAAAACAAAAACAAAAACAAAAACAAAACTTGCCTGTGTGCTGTCTTCAATTCCAGAAACACCCCCATTTTGAGTTTTGTGTTTATCATGTTTTGTATATACATAAACAATATGTTGCTTAGTTTTCCTTATTTTATATCTCAAACTTGCTGTTCTCACTCATTATTATGTTACGCAAATTCACTTATGTCCTGGTGGGTAGCTATGGTTCACTTGTACAATTGGGTGACTATGTCACAGAATATCTATTCTGCTAGTATGAGTATCAGTTTGTGCTGTTCCTAGAAATATCGATGTTGAGGTTGGACACAAGAATATACCTAGGAGTAGCTGGGTATGAGATATGGGAATGTTCAACTTTACAAGATAATGCCAAATTGTTTTTCCAATATGGATGTAGCAATTTACATTCCTGCCTGCAATCCTGTTGAGTCCCATCCTTCTGAAACTAAGTGTCAAATTAGTTAATTTTTGCCAATTGAAAGGGTATAAAATGGTATCTCATTGTGGTCTTGATTTGCATTTCCCTTTTAACTAATAAACTTGAGCATCTCTTCACATGTTGCTTTGGCCATGTATATTATCTCTTCAGTGAAATGCCTCTCTGTTACTTTTGGGTAGGCCTCTATTAGGTTGTCTTTTCCTTATTAACTCTTATTAGCTTTATATACTCTAAAACTATTATTATCTATTATATGTGTTACAAATACCTTATCTCAATATGTAGTTTATCTTTTCACTTTTGAAAGCTCTCTTTGATGAGCAGAAGTTCTTTATTTTAATCTAGCCAAAGATATCAAGCTCTTATTTTATGATGAGTGCATTTGGATGTACTCTTTCAAAGCTCCATGGTCAGAAAGGTTTAAAGTTTTACATTTGACACATAAATCCTTAAACCATTTAGAATTAATTTTTGTGTTTGGTATGAGGTAGGGATCCAATTTACTGTTGTTTTTCTCTTTATAAATCACGTATCTGTATTCTCCATTTACAGGTAGAAAGAGTGTCAGAGTGCCTAAGAAGAAAACCTCTCAATATATATTTTTCTCATTAGAGTAAAAGATGAAAAGACCATGTCACCCATTTATGAGAACACAAATGTAATGTACTGCCCAGAGATTTATCATCGGATTATAGGAATGGGAAGGGCTTTCAGAGTTGTAGAATTCATCACTCCATCTCCAGAGACACTTCAACTAAATCTCTCAGGGCAAACAAATATTTGACTCATTTTAAGATTTCTCTGAGAAAAGATTTCTCATTCCAACATGTCATTGTTTTTGTTAAAAAGTTTCCCCAGAGATTCTAACCCCAAATTAATTTAAGTTAGTGTTGCAGATAAAGGTTTTGAACCTGACTCCATAAAGACTTTTACTGGCCTATAGAACATTTACCTCTCTTCTGGACTATGTCATCACATTGATGAGCTGATGGTAGTTATCATTAATGGCATAAAGAATATTGAGGTTCTTTTTTTTCAACTGAAAGACATTGCATGCAGTTTAATTTTATCTAAGCCTAATCCAATTTATTTTTAGCTCTAATGAACCTAGGAGAGAGAATAAATATACGGCTGAAACTAGAAGCAATAATTGTTCTAAACAATAACAACAACCACCACCAAAAACTAAATTACAAACTGAATTTAAATCTGATTCTCAGGTTTTTAGATAACAGGAAAACAAGGGGGAAAATAATTAAATAGGCAGCAGTTCCGTTTTAGTCAATTATGCACTGAAAACAGAACAAGAAAGCCCTTCGTACAGTTCAAATACAAGATCACACTCTTGGTCAGATTTTTTGTCAGATAATAAATGTAAGTATCTTCTTATTTATAAAGTATTAAGACAAAAATAAGCCAAGAAACCTACCCAAACCTGATAATTTTAAGAAAGGCCATACATTCCTTTTATCTCTTCCCACTATGTATGTTCTGATGCTCTTCTTCCCTGTAAGATTTTCTTCTTGGTACTTTTCAATTTGCTCGCCTTTAACATTCTCACTGTAGACCCTTTGTTATAGGCTAAAGGATACTATTTTTTAAAGTGCAGGGCTTGACTTAGAGTTCTTCTGTACCTCTTTCGTGGTCTCAGTACTGTTATCCAAGAGGTAACTCATAAAGGCAGTTACCAGTTTGTTACCGGTAGGGTCTTGACTACGTGTCGTCCAGATTCTTGGCATTTTGAATGAAGCAACAAAAGCATAGATTTATTGAAACGAAAGTACCTGCCACAGAGTGGGAGCAGGCTGGAGCAAGGGGCTCAAGAGCCCTGGTTACAGAATTTTCTGGGGTTTAAATACCCTCTACCGATTTCCCATTGGTTACTTAATTATACCCTATGTAAATGAAGACTTGGCTGGCAACCAGTCTGATTGGTTGCAGGAGGGGACCAATTAGAGGTACTTTCCATTTTTCATCTGCAGTAGTGGAGATGGGTGGGTAGCAAAGGGAGTGGCCTTATTCTGGCTAACAGTGAAACCCCGTCTCTATTAAAAAAACACACACACAAAAAGTTAGCTGGGCGTGGTGGCGGGCGCCTGTAGTCCCAGTTACTCGGGAGGCTGAGGCAGGAGAATGGCGTGAACCCGGCGGGCAGAGCTTGCAGTGAGCCGAGATCGCGCCACTACACTCCAGCCTGGGCGAAAATGCGAGACTCCCTCTCAATAAAAAAAAAAGGAGTGGTCTCTGATCCTTTTGTTACTTGGGCGTGGAGAGGTGGGGTTTTCCTTTTGGTTCAGTTCTAGGACGTAAGTGTGAGTCGGCCTTAGGTTCTCTGCCTCCAGACTCTATTCTCCGGCCTCAAGTTTAGGTGGAAATTGTTGACAATGGCTTTATTGCTTTTATGTACAATAGAAAACAGTAATGCACATTTAGGGGTGGGGACAAGAAGATATATAAGCATTTATTTATTTTTGTTAGAAAATCTCTTACGTAGTAATGTTGCTAATAATCTAAATGAAGGCTCAATTGAGGCCATCATAAAGCTATTCAAATATTGAAATACACTTTTAAACTCAAAAACTGAAAGCTACATTCTCTCATAATTAGTAAATGAACTAGAAGTTATATTTCTGTTTTCATTTTATGTTCAAACATGTGTACTCACAACTTTTCCCCCAAATTAGAAGTTATACAAGCTCTTTTGGGTTCCCATCAAAGAGCTCTTAATTTCCTGCTTTGCCTATGCCATGGATGTGATGAGTTTTTAACAAATCATTCTATTTTTCATTCGTTTAGTTAATATGCTAAATGGAGATTACCAACACATTTTGCAAGTCTTTGTCAGAAATAAAAATAGTTGAGAATGATTAAGTACTATGTGCTATGTTTACTAGCACAATTCCTTATTTTCCCTTATAGTAATTTGTAAGGCATGTGGGTTCTCGTCTATCACTATTCTTGGTTTAAAACTAAAAAGAATAATATAAAGAATCCTAGAAAAGACTGTAAACAAACAAAGGTCCCAAAGCATATATTACTGGATATTTTTAAGAGAAGAATGGGAAGAAGGAGTAAAAGTATCTTTTCTGTCCTTTCCTTCCAAGTTTCAAGTTTACACCCTAAAAATACAAAAATCAACTAATTACATTGGAGACTCAATGACTAAGTGTCAACACAAATGCCAGTGTGTTTCTAAGTTGGAAATTAACAGAGGGGCAGGTCAGGAGTAGCTTCTCTTCCATCCCTCTCAAGTTCCACTTTGATGCCTAAGCACCTCTGTCCCAGGGAGGACCTGCAGCCTTTCATCGGGCCATGGCTGGGGCAACCTCCCCAGGCCAAGCTGTCCCTGGTCACCCTGTAGGCCTGTAGGCCTGGAGAAGCCTGGTTCCCTCACTGAGTCAGCTCAAGGCAGGTTCCATAGTTCAGTTTGGTCTGTATTTAGTTCTTGGCAACTGCTCAGAAAAAAATAGGAAGGTGGTGGATAAGATGGAAGGGGCTAGAGAAGCAAATGGATGGTGGAGAGTCACTAATTGTCATTTTCTTGTCCTCTTCAATGGCAAATGATTGGTCATCATCAGTTGCTCCTTTCATGGAACACTTTCATGTCCTGGGGAGAACACTGTCCTTTAGATTTGTTGTCTGGACCTCCACTGGAGTATATAGTCAGTGTCTTTCAGTGAATTTGTCCAACTTTTTAGTGAACCCAAGAAACAATGCTCTTTCAGCTTCCAGGGTAGCTTGCCAGTGGCCATTAGTTATTTTGTCTTAAAGAAAATAAAAAGCAATATATGGGGACGAGGAGAGGCAACATTTATATGGATGATATGAAAGAGAAGAGTGTAAACTGAGGTAGGAGATGTCTTGGATAGTAGGGGAAGTCAGGAAGAAACATAAATATGTAAATGACAGAAAATGCAATGACAAAAACTCATAAAGTACTGAGACACTATGGCAATAAATGTTTCCATATTAAACAATATATCACCTAAAGGAAAAATAAAAAGATAATAGTATGAATTGCTGAGATGTCTCAAAATTTAATGGTTTATTTAGTCTTTTTTCTGTTTTGCTCTCTCTCTTCAGGAAAAACTACAAATATAATTTTGCTTGTCTCAGAAACTTTTTATTGGGTTTCTAGTAGCACCAAAAATTTGAGCTTTTAAGTTTTACTTTTAAGATCTAGGACACAGGGAGGCCTTAAGGGTTAGAAGTGATTGTGCCTTTTTTTTTTTTTTTTTTTTTTTTTTTGCAGAAAATGAGTTGGTTTTGTGGCAATTAAGGCTGGGTTGAAAACAGCATTACACATTCTGTGTGCACAGGACACAATGACATCTGAAGGTGACCGATAGAACAAAGCCTGGGCTAAAAGTGTGCTATTTACATTAGGTGCATGCAGGCTGAATGTTGGCTAGCCCATTCTGTGAGGCCTTCCCTGCTCCTCTAGCCCAACCCTCTTCTTCCTCCGCAGCCTCACAGCTCCTTAGTGTTTCCTGGGCTGCCTGTCACCTGCTTACACAGCTGCCAGTGTCTGGAGGCCTCAGACCACATTTTAGGTCACATTCCCTTAAAAAAAAACCCACGACAAAACTTTATGCGCATGTGTGTGCATGTGACAATTGAGAGAGCTCTCTCAGGAGATATCCACAGGGGAGGGAGGCAGCAGTATACGGAAGGGAAAGGACATGGCTCCCAACAGGTCCTTGTGAGATCGGGGGCATAAATTATACTGCAGAGTCTGTCCTGCCTTGAGACTGGGAGCAGGACTTTCATACCCTCCTCCAGGGGTTCCTGGCCATGCACGAAGGCATCTCAGCTCTGAGCAAGTTGGCTTCCATTGCCCAAAGGCAATTCTCTGGACACGTTTCCAGGGGCCTTCAGCCAAGCATCCACAGAAGCTGGGGGGACAAGCGTACCAACCAACAGTAAAAGGGATTCAAGGGATCCGACTGGAGCACCAGCATCTTCTGCCCCAGAGAGGACCCACTTAGCAGAAACCTGCATGGATTATGACTGAGGAGCAGAGTCTGGCGGTGTGGACTACTCAAGACCTAGGACCAGATGATGATAATAAGAGTAATCAATATAGGGCTAGGAGCGGTGGCTCACACCTGTAATCCCAGCACTTTGGGAGGCCAAGATGGGTGGATCACTTGAGGTCAGGAGTTCAAGACCAACCTGGCCAATACAGTGAAACCTCATCTCTATTAACAATACAAACATTGGCTGGGTGCAGTGGTTCATGCCTGTAATCCCAGCACTTTGGGAGGCCAAGGCAGGCAGATCACTCGAGGCCAAGAGTTCGAGACTAGCATGGCCAACATGGTGGAACCCCATCTCTACTAAAAATACAAAAAATTAGCCAAGCATGGTAGTGGGTGCCAGTAATCCCAGCTACTCAGGAGGCTGCGGCAGGAGAATTGCTTGAACCCAGGAGGCGGAGGTTGCACTGAGCCAAGATTACACCAACACACTCCAGTCTGGGCGACTGAGTGAAACTCCATCTTGGAAAAATATAAATAAATACATACAAATACAAAAATCAGTGGGGTGTAGTGGCGGGCACCTTTCATCCCAGCTACTTGAGAAGCTGAGACAGGAGAATTGTTTGAACCCCGGAGGCGGAAGTTGCAGTGAGCTGAGATTGCACCACTGCAGCACAGTAGCTTCCCTTAAGGCCTCCCTATGTCCTCCAGGCTGGGCAACAGAGCAAGAGTCCATCCCAAAATATATAAATATATAAAAAATAAAGGAAGAGTAATCACCATAATAGCTAATACTTATATACTGTTTGCTACATGCTAGGCACTGTACTAATTTTTGTTAAATGAACATATTTAATCCTCACAGTAACCTGATGAGGTAGGTACTGTTCTTCCCAATTTACAGATGAGGAAATTAACACTCAGAGACGCTGCATCCCTTCACTAAGAGTAACTGCAGGCAGGTGATTGAGCTGGGTTTTAAATCCAGGTGGTTTCTGCTCCGAGTCCCTGTACTATGTGGCCTCTCTGTAGCCCCATTTCCTTTCCAATCCAGAATTCAGCCACCACTTCCAGGACAGTGGCAGTGGGGTGTGTATGAGTCTCCTATGACTGCTGTAACAAATTACCACACTTGGTGGAGTAAAACAACACAGATGTATTATCTTACAGTTCCAGAGGTCAGAAGTCTCAAACGGGTTCCACTGGACTAATCTCAAGGTGTCAGCAAAGCAGTGTTTCTTCTGGAAGCTCTGAGGGAGAATCCAGTTTTGCTCTGGTGGGGTTTTTTTGTTTTTATTTTTGATATATATATATATTTTTTTTCATTTTCCAACTTCTAGAAGCCACCTGCATTTCTTAGCTTATGGCCCTTCCTCCTTCTTCAAGGCCAGCAGTGTAGCATCTGCAAATCCCTCTCTCTCTAACCCTGACCCCCGTTTCTGTTGCCATATCTTCTTTGACTCTCCTGCCTCCCCCTTTCACTTACAAGGACTCTTTCTATTACACTGGGCCCACCCAGGTAATCCAGGATATTTTCCTTATCTCTCTATCTTTAAATTAATCATATCTTCAAAATCTCCTTTGCCATGTAAGGTAACATATTCATAGCTTCTAGGAATTAGGACCCAAGCATCCCTGGGGGCCATTATTCTGCCTAGCATAGAGTGGTAAGGAGTTGTCTCAGATTTCATGTTTGCCACTTAACCCAGCAGAAGGAAAGTTCAAGATATATTTTAAGTTTAATTATGGAAGAATAAAGCTACATTTCTCTCACATCTGAATTGGTAACCTGAGATTCATATCAGGTAATATGGTTTGTACATATCTTATAAGCCACATCCATTAACTTATTTATTTATTTATTTATTCATTCATTCATTCACTTAACAAGCATTTATTTACCGCATGCATGGACTGTTTCATGAGATAAATTATCTTCTAGAGGTTTTAGCCATTTTATATCTGGGGAACACTTTGCTACTGGGATCTAGGCTACCCCAAATAATACATTTAAATTTGATAATGTAATTTTAAATGTGAGCACACAAAGGTTAGTTACTCTAAGTCAGATTCCTGGTTACTCCAGCATATTCCTTACTATTTGGGTTAGATTGTTTGTAATTTTTTTTTTTTTTTTTTTTTTTGAGACAGAGTCTCATTCTGTCACCCAGGCTGGAGTGCCGTGGCACAATCTCAGCTCACTGCAACCTCCGCCTCCTGGATTCAAGCAATTCTCCTGCCTCAGCCTCCTGAGTAGCTGGGATTACAGGCACACACCACCAAGACGAGCTAATTTTTTATTTTTAGTAGAGACAGGGTTTCACCATGTTAGTCAGGCTGGTCTCCAACTCCTGACCTTGTGATCCACCCGCCTTGGCCTCCCGAGCTTATGCTCGGCCTCCAAGCATAAGCACGGGAGGCTTATGCTTACAGGCATAAGCCACCGTACCCAGCCAGCCAGATTGCTTGTAATTTTTAAAAATTGTAATAACATACATAAAACATAAAATTTACCATCGTAACCATTTTTAAGTATACAGTAGTGTTAAGCATATTCATATTGTGGTGCACCAATCTCCAGAACATTTTCATCTTGCTAAATGAAAACTCTATACCCATTAGGAAACAACTTTTCATTTCCCTCTCTTCCCAGTCCCTGACAACCACACTTCTACTCTCTGTTTCTATGAGTTTGACTACTGTAGGTACCTCATATAAATGGATTTGTACAGTATATGTCTGGGTTTTTTTTGTTTTGTTTTGTTGAGACGGAGTCTCGCTCTGTCGCCCAGGCTGGAGTGCAGTGGCATGATCTCAGCTCACTGCAAACTCTGCCTCCCAAGTTCAAGAGATTCTCCTGTCCCAGCCTCCCAAACAGCTGGGATTACAGGCACGCACCAGCATGCCTGGCTAATTTTTGTATTTTTAGTAGAGATGGGGTTTCACCAGACTGGTCTTGAATTCCTGACCTCAAGTGATCCACCCGCCTTGGCCTCCCAAAATGTTGGGATTACAGGCATGAGCCACTGCGCCCAGCCAGGTTGTGACTGGATTATTTCACTTAGCATTATGCCCTCAAGATTCACCCATGTTGTAGCAGGTGTCAGAATATTCTTCATTTTTAAGACTGAACATTATTTCATTGTATGCATATGCCACAGTTTGTTTATCCATTCATCCATCGGTGGACATGCGGTCTACCTATCTGTAATTCTTTCAGAGACTAAGAGGCTTCACTGCAAGAGAAAGGTTCTACAGGTCATATTTTAGATCAACTCTATTTCTCTACCTCCAACAGATCCTCCTTACCAACCACATTCTAATTCTGAAATAACACACTCAGGTATTTAGATGACAGTTGAATCAATGCATGAATAGATACAATGTAAGGGTTTTTTTTGTTGTTGTTTTGTTTTTAAAAAAAGCACTTGAGTATTCACTAGTACATTTTCCACACATTTTGGTGTGCCATGTAGAAAAACAAATCTACACAAGAAATCAATTGAAAATATGACTAATGAAGAGCATTACTATAAGATATAAAGCCTGAAGTTGATATCAGAACATCCAAAATTATATTCATTACTCTGAAATTTTGTATATGCCTCATGCTGAAGAACAGAATACAATTTTATAGCTCTATTATGATTATTCATAGCTTTTTGGTCTATTATCTCAAAGAGAAGGCCTGTAATTTATACCTCCTATCCTTAAAAAGATGTTTTTCAGCTTTACATTAAAAGAGAAAAAGAACGTTTCAAATGCTGATTTAGGTCAGAAGTTAAAGTTGTTTCATCAACTCAACAATTAATGAAACTTGGATTTTGATTCTTTATAAAAGAACAGTGCCACTTCATTTTTGATGTCCATCCTACAGAAATATTGGTAAATGTATACAAGGTTGGATGAACAAAGATATCCATTGGATTATTGTTTATGTTAAGAAAATAGAAGTGTCCGAAACATCCAACAATAAGAGAATGGTTATATGGATCATGGTACATTGATACTACAGACTAATATGTGACCATTTATAAGGATATAGCAGTCACTATATCCTTACCTGAAAATAGCTCCAAATGTATTTTTATGTTAAATAAAAAGCAAGCTACAGATTAATACATACGATACTCATTTATTCAACCTATCTGTTGAAAGTCAACTACCTAGTAGCTAATTGTGAGGATTTAATGAACTATAATTCATGTAAAGCTTCCGTAGAACACAGCCCACACATATATCAAGTGCTCCACAATGTTAGCTATTTTACTAGATAACATTTTGCTTATAAAATAGCAGAATAATAATATAAGCAGAATAACCTCCAACAATAAGTCTCTAAGATATAATGTTTCCACTTCTTTACACAACAAAGTGAAATCGTGCACTTCATCATTCCCTTTTCTGCTTTGTGGACCTGCTTCTCTTCGGACTTCCAGGGTCCTTGGGCTATGATACCTGCATCCTTTCATGGGTCATAACCCTATTTACCCAGGATGCCTCATGAGGCCCTTATTCAGGTCTCTCATCTTTGAGCAGAAGATAAAATATTTATATTTCCTGTGTTCGAGCCCCATTAAGATTCTGACTGAATTACTAGCTAACCAGAAAAGTTAATCTATATCAGATCTATGAGTCTTTGCTAAGGATTCTCATTTTTCACAAAGATGTCTCCATTTAACAGCATATTTTGAAGACACTGTCATCTTATGGCATCATTGTCTGCCATTCTGGGTTCAGAGTGCAGAGAGAATGGGTTGTACAGTCTGGGTTCTGCAATCACATGGTCTGGCTTGGAAGCCCAAATTCACCATGTATTCTTAGTTCTGCGATTTAAGGCAAATTACTTACTTTTCCTAATTCCATTTTCTCCATTTGTAAATATAGAATAATACACACTTTTTAAATGTCCTTGGAAGGATTATTAAGATAATAGATGTGAGGCACTTAGCATAATGTGGGGCATACAGAGTATATTCACCAACTCGTAAAGATATCACTGTCTACATAAATCAGTGAATATCTAGACAGTTTCATATTCCCTCTCTCTCTAATGTGTGTGCTAGTCTCATCTGCTTATTACAGCTATAAATTCCTTGAATATGGCACTCTGCCTTCTATTTAAGATTTACTCCCATAGCTAAGGTGATTTGGTGCCGAGATTTTCCAGGGTATCTTTCTTGTCCCCTTTGAAAGATCAAGGTGTGGACCATGTATCAGCTTTTTGGACTGGACAGTATGGCCAGAAGAATAACATAGAAGTTAAGACTGTGCTTTCTGGAGTCCAACAGACAGAATTCTGCCACATATTCACTGTTTGATCTTAGGCAGATTATTTAATTCCAATAAATCTGAATTTCCTAATATGTGTATATGACTAGTAAAAATTCCTACCTCATAAGCGTTAGTATGAGAGTTCAATATGATTGTGTATGTAAAAAACTGTAGTATAGTTGCTGGCATGTAATACGTGCTGATAAATGTTAACTGATAACATCCTCCTCTTCCTTACCTGAATGCTAGAAAACCTAGCTCTAATGCTTAGTGTATAGTTTTCATTCCTTCATTTGGACAATGGCTTAATGAGTGCCAACTATGCCAGGAACTGTAATAGGCACTTTAGAATATAAAGATGAATGAGTGTGTTCCTATAATCATGTTGCTCACTAAATGATGAAGGAGACTGACAGACAACGTGGTAAATTAAACGATGAGAGTGGTAATGCAGGAGGAAGGGTAGAAGGAAATCAATACATTTTCCTGATGAATTCAATGGGCATAAATGTGCTCATTGCAAAGACTGACCCACCATCTCCATTTACTTCCAGAACATAAAAGTCTATTTTGTCCAGACTCAGGGAAAACACTCTACTCCACTATCTGACTGTTAGTAGAGGTTTCCTGGCAGGGCTTTCAGGGCAAGTGAGATTATGACACAGAAAGACATATTCTGAAAATGACGGAACCTTGTGGTTGCCCTCTCAGCCCCTATGCTGGACGTGGCTGCTTTGCTCAGGTCTGGGGCAGGCCCTCCATTCACTCATTCATTTTTTCATTCATTCATTCATTCAGGGAGGGAACGGTCTCTGGGACACTCTCTTATTAACGTGGGTGGTTGGGCTCCTACATAAACATGTGTATGCCTAGTATGTTCCATGTTCACAAACACTCAAAACCTCTGTCAATGATTTCCTTTTTTAACGGTTTGTATATCTTCTATGTTTACATATTACGATGCTGTATACAGGCTTTTGTGTGTAGAGAAGAGGGCACATGATTCAAGCCTTGGATGTCCCACTAGCTTTCTGGGCAATACTGCTCTCATCTGTAAAAAGGGGGGTGATAAGACTGGCCCTGCCTCCCTCCCATACTATATCAGGATTCAGAGAAGGAAGCACACTCTGGAGTAAAGAAAACTGTATACATTTAAGTCAATGTTATTGTTATTACTAAAATGGATACCTTTTAAATTTACCACTGTTTCTTTCCTTAAAGAACAGAAAAATGAGTGAAAAAAAATCAATGAAGAAATGTTCTCAATTTGCCAGCTGCTTGCCAGTATACATGTTTAGGACGCACTAAAAACATCTTGTACAAAGGGATGCCTGAGAATGTTCAAAGGGGATGCGCCTACGGTATCAGGGTGCAGGGAAACAATTGTCAGTCAGTGATAGGCTTTGCAGAGGCCTCATCTATGCAATGATATAGCACTTTATTACAGATGCTAAATGGGATCATTGCTTATAGAGATCCTGAATGTGGTATTTTAATAAAGCAGAAGACAGCTGGCCTCTGTTAACCAGACAGGAGGACATGAGTGGATGATGACTTTGATCTCTGAAGAAATTTATAGAGTGGGATAAGAAAGGAAGAAGGGGAAAGAGCAATAGTATTAAAGCAAGAAACATCCATTAACAAGGAGCTAGGGCAAGAAAAAGATTCCAAGCCCAGTTCTCTGTCTCTGTCCAGGGAAATGAATCTAAATTCCATCACAAAAACACTATATTGAGTGACAGTGGTTCCAGAATCCCCCACGGATACCAAAATCTATGCATGCACAAATCTCTTATATAAAATGATAAAGCAGTATTTGCATATAACCTATGCATACCCTTCCATATACTTTAAATCACCTCTAGATTACGTATAAAATATAATACAATGTAAATGCTATGTAAATAGTTGTTACACTAGATTGTTTTCTATTTTTATCATTTTTATTGTTGCTTTTCTTCCCAAATTTGTTCAACCCCCAGTTTGTTTAATCTGCAGATGTAAAACTCATATATACGGGGGGCTGACTGCATATGAATATTTGGGTCTTGACAGAGCAGAAAACTGCTGTAAAACTTGTCACTCTGTAAATCTTGACATATTCATTTTTGAGCACAGAAGGATTCAAATTATATACGTGTTTGTTATAGTATAGTTAAATCTAATCATGAGGTGAAATTTGCATTTGGGGAAATAATAGTTAGAGTCACTATTTTAATTCCTGTGCAGCGTTCACACTAAGGGCACACTTTTCCCAGACTGCTCCCAGCCAATGACTAAGCACAATGGAGTACAAGAGCCTGGTGATTTCTGCCCAAAATGGGACACCTCTACTGGGAAACTTTTGCTCTGGAATTCCCCCATAACCTTATCTGGGACTTTCTCAGAGCTAAACTACAGACTAAGTCTCCTCTTACTCAAGCCTCTCTCCTTCCCTTCTCCTTTTGCTGGGGTCAGACCAGCCTCACATCTGAAATCTTTCCCTGCTAGTCCAGCTCCCTCTTTTCTTTATCCTCCACAGTCATTCCTCCCAATAAATCAATCTCACTTCTAAATCCACCTGCTTTCTGGTGAGCCTGAACTGACACATATCCTCAAAGGTTTGTTGTGAAGATTAAATGAGATCATGCCTGTAAAGTGCTTGTCATGACGTTGGACTCATAGCAAAAGCTCATTGAAAATGAGTTGAATTTTGAGAAAGAAGACTACAGTTGGAAGAATCACACAATTTGATTTTAAAACTTACCATTAAGCTATAGTAACCAAGAAGTGAGGGTATTGATGAAGGAATATAGATGCACAAATCAATGGAACAGAATAGAGAGTCCAGAAATAGAGCCACATTAATATATCCAATTGATTTTTTACACAGGTGCAAAAGCAATTCAATGGAGAAAGGATGATCTTTTCCAACAAATGGTGTTAGAACAATTGGACATTCATAGCAAAAAATAAATAAATAAGCCTTAACTTTATATCTTACACAAAGCTTATCTTACACAAAGATCTTTCAAAGATCTATATGAAAAATCTGAAACTATAAAACTTTTTAAAAAAGAACACAGGCAAAACTGTAACATGGGGTTAGTTCTTAGACATAAAGGAATGACTCATAAAAGAAGACAATCATACATTAGACTTCATCAAAACTTTTGCCTGTGAAATGTACTGTTAAGAGAATGAAAAGACAAGCTGTAGACTGGGATAAAATATTGGTAAATTAAATATCCTGCAAATGACTTATATCTAGAATATATAAGAATCCTCAAAATCAACAGTAAGAAAACAAACAAATCAATTAAAAGCCAGCAAAAGACAAACAGATACTTCACTAAAGAGGACATATGGATGGCAAATAAGCAAATGAAAAGATGTCCAACATCTTTAACCATTAGGGAAATGCAAATCAAAATCACAATAAGGTATTGCTACACACCTAGTAGAATGGTCAAAATAAAAAGTACTGACAATACCAAGTGCTGAGAAGGATACAGAGCAACTAGAACTCTCAGACATAGCTGACGAGAATGCAAAATAGTCAAGCTATGCTGATACTTCCATATAAAGTTAAACTTAGGTTTATCATATGACCCAGCAACTCCACTCCTAGGTATTTACCCTATGGAAATGAAAATGTGTTCATAAAAAAAAAGTCTGTACACAAATATTTATAGGAGCTCTACTCTCAGTTGTCTAAAAACAACCCGAATATCTTTCAACAAGTGAACGCATAAACTGTGGTGCATACATACAATGGAATACTACTCAGTAATGAAAAGGAGAAAACAATTAATACATGCAACAACTTGGATGCATCTCAAAAGCACTATGCAGAGTGAAGGAAGTCATTCTCAAAAGGTTATGCATTGTATGATCCATTTATGTGACTTTCTCTAAAAGACAAAGCTATAGCGATAGAGAACTGATCAGTGGCCCAAGGATATGGGTGAGGGGAGGGTGTGACTACAAATGCGCAGCCTAAGGGAATTTTTCTGGAGTGATAGAATTATTCTGCATCCTGACTGTGGTAGTGTTATCGAGAAATCAATAGGCTTGCTGCCTGAGGTACATAGAGCTCAATACCATGGCACTCACTTTTGAGCAAAAATTCTTTATTTGGCAGGGAGGCAGGAGGAAATGCCCCAGTGTGTCTCCTCAAGCTGGGTTTGGGTCAGGTTTTATAATCATAGGGTAATGAGGTGTGCTCTGGTTGGATCTTGCAATGAAATGATGCTGGGAGGCATGATCTGACTGGATCCTGCTCTCAACCTTGGGGCAATGCCAGAGCTCAATCTGATTGGATCCTGGATTCTGCCATGCAGTGTCTGCTTCTTAATTCAGTCTCTGCTCCTCAGTCCGGGCACTTAGGTTCCCCCCTGTGATTGCATACTTGGTTCATCTGGGCAAGCTCAGGTTACATGACCTTCATCCTGGGGGTCTATGGCAAATGAAAAACAACTCACAACATTGTTGCATAAAAGTTGAGCCAGTGGCTGGGCACGATGACTCAAGCTTGTAATCCCAGCACTTTGGGAGGCCAAGGCGAGCGGATCACCTGAGGTCAGGAGTTCGAGACCAGCCTGGCCAACATGGCAAAACCCCATCTCTATTAAAATATGAAAAAAAAAATTAGCCAGGCATGGTGGCAGGCACCTACTGTAATCCCAGCTGCTCGGGAGGCTGAGGCAAGAGAATCGCTTGAACCCGGGAGGCGAAGGTTGCAGTGAGCCAAGATTGCACCACCATACTCCAGCCTGGGCGACAGAATGGGACTCTTGTCTCAAAAAAAAAAAAAAGGTTGAGCCAGATTGATCTAGTGTGGTTACAGTAGTGGTTACATGAATCCATACTGTATTAAACTTCATACCACTATGTACCAAAGACGTCGATTTTACCATATAATTTTTAAAAATAAAGTTAAAAAAATTTAGTCATTGATATAAATATTGATATTATTGAGTGTTTATTATATAAATAATAGTTGTCATTGATTGTTGTCTACTTGTTTTACATATTCCTAGTTTTTACTTCCCCCACCCTGCTAAACCTCCCATCAAACTCATGCCAACTCTCTCTTGCTGTTGGCATACTAAAACCTCATTCAATCCTATAGTAAATCTAGGAATATTTTCTTCAGATAATTGGTTCAGCAAAGGATAGCTAAAAATGCTGTTAACTTACCCGAGTTAATAATGATGACAATGATGATGATGATGCAGATTATGATAACAGCATTCTGAAACTCTGAAGTGTTTTCCCAATGGTTCATATGTGTAGAACAAGTTATTAACACTAACTCTTCCTCCTGGCATGAAAGTCAGCAAGTCATGGCTCAAAATGGGGTGAGAACTTCCAGAGGGATGCCCTTAGTGACACATCAGTGTAACTTTAAAGTGTGACTTTACAGGACTGAAAGATTCTTTTTGCTTCCTGGGAAGACTCTCGATGGGTCTGCATGGCAGGGTGGACTTATAGAAATAACTCTAAGGCTTGGTTCATCTCTTTTTCTTTCTTTTTTTTCTTTTGCGACGGACTTTCGCTCTTATTGCCCAGGCCGGAGTACAATGGCGCGATCTCAGCTCACCACAACCTCTGCCTCCTGAGTTCAAGCGATTCTCCTGCCTCAGCGTCCCGAGTAGCTGGGATTACAGGCATGCGCCACCATACCTGGCTAATTTTGTATTTTTAGGAGAGATGGGGTTTCTCCATGTTGGTCAGGCTGGTCTCAAACTCCTAACCTCAGGTGATCCGCCCACCTCACCCTCCCAAACTGCTGGGATTACAGGCATGAGCCACCATGGCTGGCCAATTCATCTCTTTTTCACTTATTTTCTGATCATGCTTACTCTCCATCAATTGCTGACTTGCTTCTGAAAACTGGGCAATCCTGTCTACCAGGTACCTGCTGGATTGCAGATGGTTTGCCTTGGTTGAGTGATGGAACACTCATCCAGTGATGAAGACGCACATGGGACCTCCCAGGGTACCAATTGCATGAGTCAAATGTAGTCAATTAACTGTCTTTTCATCCTTTGGATAGACCCATTATTTTTCTCGAAAGCACATCCACCTCATCTAACTACCAACCACAGAACCTCTCTGAGTTCGGAGTTCCTATACAAAGGTAACAATTCTCTGGTTGAATTCAGAAGTCCACAAACCTTATTTACGTTTTTTTATAAGCAGTATTTTTTCCTGCTTTGAAGTAGAGTTAGGATGACATTAAATACAGTATTTTCTGGTTTTTATTTTCACAGAACCTCCTATCAGGCATAGCCTATTTGTACTTATGCTTTCATTTTATTTAAGTAGGGAAGTACTCAACTCAACAATTCTTGTCCCAAATGATACTTTTGATGTCTCATCATTAAAAATTCATACCTACCACCTACACCTGCCCCACTGCCAGCTTCAGTTCCTTGTTTTGTTAAAACTTGCACGCACGTTCTCTCTGTTCTCTGCCATAGGGGACTCCAGGGAGAGGGAAAAATCAACATTTATGTGGAGTTTTCACTTCTGGTTAAGAGCTTTATGGCGAACAAACTTCTCTCGCCTGTAAAGGGCCTCTTGGGATCAAATTCTGTGTTTCTTAGAGAGCTTCAGATGTGTCCATGCAACACCCTGGCGTCCTTCCAGCAACTTCCCAACACGGAGAGAAGATACACATCTGATTCTAGTGTTACCATCCTTATTAATGCCTAATTTCTTCGCTGGAATAACACCACCTGCCACAGCTTAGAGTTAAAGCCTTCCTCAGTGTTTCTTGTAGTACCCAAGAAACACAAATACCCATTTGCTACAATCTTTCAAATCTGCTTCCTGAGAAATAATGACCACAGGGGATTCCAGCTGCTTCACAGGCTCTGAAATGGCATAAACTTTAAAAATCTCTGAGATCTGTGCTCCAGAATTAGGAAAGAATGTGAAACTTTACTGTACACCCAAAGACAATGCAGAAAAATACTAAGTGTTCTGAACTGACAAACAGGGTAAGGGATCATCAAGGCTCATCATGTGATCTCCTTCAGGGAAGGCTTCCCGCAAGAGGCAATATCTGAGGAGAGGCATGAGGAATGAGTAGGAGTTAACCAGGGAGGAGTGGGGGCAAAGAGTGGGAACATCTTGGCAAATGTGTATGATATGATCAAAGGCACTGAAGCAAGAAGGGGAAAGGAGAAGTGCAGAGGGAGAGCAGCAAGACCCAAAACCAGGGAACAAATCTCTGAGAAAAACCCCCAACCAGTCTAGGCTGAGTGTAACTATTCTGTTGGGATTCACTGATGTGGGATTGTTACTGCTTGCTACAATTTGCACCATATTAAAATCCCAATATGTAAACTAAGATATAAACAAATGTATTTTTTGCAATTCTCACTTTTGAAATTTCCTTCTTTCCACATTTTCTCCTCAATAAGAACTTAGCTCCAAATAGTTTCCACCCTTTTTTGCTGTAGAGTTTTATGTAAGTTTAGATTAGTAGCAATGGTCTCACCCAACAGTAGGAGATGACCTGCTTATATTTGAATAGATATGAGTGTTTGTATATGTATGAGTGTGTGTATGTGTAAGGTGACACAAAAGGTATGCTTTATCCATTGAACTTTATTCCCTAAGTACTTTTTCATTGTTCTGTGGCTTGGCCCATGCTGTTCCCTATGCCTAGAATGCCTTTCCTCCTATGCCTTCCCCACCTGATGAATCTTTGCTAATCTTTCAAACCTTGTACCCACTCCTTGATGCCATTCACCATAGCCCAGGCAGCGTTCATTGTTCCAGCTGTCTTCCCAGAACATTTTCTATCAGTTTTGAACACTTAAGATGCTCAACTGTGGCTGGGCATTAAAATCATTCGGGTTGGGCCGGGCGCGGTGGCTCAAGCCTGTAATCCCAGCACTTTGGGAGGCTGAGACGGGTGGATCACAAGGTCAGGAGATCGAGACCATCCTGGCTAACACGGTGAAACTCCGTCTCTACTAAAAAATACAAAAAAACTAGCCGGGCGAGCTGGCGGGCGCCTATAGTCCCAGCTACTCGGGAGGCTGAGGCAGGAGAATGGCGTAAACCCGGGAGGCGGAGTTTGCAGTGAGCCGAGATTGCGCCACTGCACTCCAGCCTGGGCAACAGCGCGAGATGCGTCTCAAAAAAAAAAAAAAAGAAAAATCATTCGGGTTTTTTTGTAAAAAATACCTTTTCTTGGCTTTACCCCTAGAGATTCTGATGTCATTGGTCTGGAGTAGAGCCTAGGAATCAGTATTTTTAAAAAGCTCTCCAGATATTTCTAATGTGAATCAATACGGAGAACCAATACTTATCCTAAGAATCTATCTGTTGACCTGTCTTCCTACCCTATTAGACTTTGTGATGGTTAATTTTATATGTCCATTTGGCTAGGCCATGGTACCCAGATCGTCAAAACTAGTCTAGATGTTACTGTGGATGGACTTTTTAGTGAGATTAACATTTAAATCAGTAGACTTTTAGTAAAAGTCTACTTGGTAGACTTCGACTTTCTTTGTTACAACCAAGAACCCTGACCAGCTGCAAACTCACACAGAAAGAGAAAAGGAAGCCTAGGGTAGGCATTCAGATCTTGCAGAAGAGAAAGCAAAAGCAAAACAACAGCTAGATTTGCTCAGAGAACAATTCAGACACCACATGGCACCAATTACAACATTTTTCAGGATTAGTAAATCAATACGAAGTAAGCACAGATCACCTCCCATAATATGGGTGGGCCTCACCTAATCAGTTTAAGGCTAAGAGAAAAAGACTGACACTCCTTCCCTCCACCCTCCAAGGAAGAGAGAATTCTGCCTCTAGACCATCTTTGGACTCAAGCTGCAACATCAATTCTTCCTTGGGGCTCCAGCCTTCAGGCCAACCCTGCAGATTTTGGATTTACCAGCCTCCATAATTGCATGAGCCAATTCCTTAAAATAACTCAGTCTCTCTCTCTCTCTGTCTCTGACTCTCTCTCTATCTACATATACATATGTATACGTACACACACACACACACACACACACACACACGGAACTTATTGTTTCTGTTTTTCTGGAGAACGCTGACTAGTACAAACTGTGAGCCATTCCTGGAAGGCAGCTGTGGCTGATTCCTCTCCATTTCCCCAGGGCCCAGCACAGTATTGGGCACAGAGATGGTACAGCACTTCTATTAGCCAGGGCTTTCTGGTTGCATGTAACAGAAACCAATTCAATTAGCTTGAATAAAAGGGGGAAATAAATAATGAGAACAGCAGGGTGTCTTCCATGATCAGAGGGTGATATGGTTTGGCTCTGTGTCCCCACCCAAATCTCATCTTGAATTGTAATCCCCATGCATCAAGGGACGGAGGTGATTGGATCATAGGGGTGGTTTCCCCCATGCTGTTCACGTGATAGTGAGTGAATTCACACGAGATCTGATGGTGTTATAAGTGCTTGACAGTTTTTCCTTCACACTCCTCTTACCTGCTGCCATGTAAGACATGCCTGCTTCCCTTTCTGTCATAACTGTACGTTTCCTGAGGCCTCCCCAGCCATGCGGAACTGTGAGTTAATTAAACCTTTTTTTTTTTTTTTTTTTTTTTTTTTTATAATTACCCAGTCTTGGTCAGTTCTTTATAGCAGTGTGAAAACAGACTAATACAGAGAGCAAGGAAGTTCTTAGGTCTTAGTAAAAACCGCTGAGAGCTCATTAGCACTCTGGCCCCATCTCTTATTCTTACTTCTCTTTATTTCTCTTTCCCCTGCTCTCAGCTTTTCTCAACATGGCTTTATCTTTCTTCAGTAGCTCAAGATAAAAATCTTGGCATCTTTCTTGATTCTTCTCTTTTTCTCACACTCCTCACCAATCAGTCAGCAAGTCCTATCAGCCTGACCTTCAAAATATTTCCGAGTCCAAATACTTCATCCTGTCATTATCAATACTAAGCCATTATCGTCTCCTACGTGGAGTACTGCAATAGCCCTTCTGAGCCCCTGGGCCTACAGCTTATTTACTGCCCACATGACTGATCCTCAGAAACGTCAGTGAATAATCAGATAGTATACCAATGTTTCAGGTAAGGAATTCGAGAGGCAAAATAAGAAGTGGCTAGCCTGAGATAACACAGCTTGAAGAAATTAAAATTGAGACCCAAACCTATTAATTATAGATTATACATCATAGGATTTTTTAAAAAGTACCAGTGGGCTTACAAACTAATTTTAGAATTTGGGATCTGTTTCCAAACAACATGTTAATAGAATTCCAATATATACGTTAGATATGAACAGAGTTGCTGGGGTCGAAAGGTGGAATTGGCCTCCAGGACACGATGGCTCTATGTGACAGTGTGGAAGTCAGCATCCTGCATTGCACTTTGGCATTGAAGGATGGAGGAATGACCAGTGAGAACGCAGCTTCCTCTAATCGTAAGTGGAGTCCATATGATGTGTGTTCTTTATTTCAACAAGTTTTATCACAGTTCAATCCCAGTTTCTTCTGCACACTGAAGTTGAACCCATTTCTCCCATTATTTCTACCCTAATATAGGAAAGAGGGGAATCTTGCATCTTGACGGATCACCACCTGCTAGACTACTTTGCAATATTCTTACCTGGGTTTACTAGAGAACAAAGACAAGATGAATCTTGGGCAATGTCTATGGAAATCCTAGAGTTCTCCTTTTATTCAGCCATTCTTTACAATCCTCTAAAGGGATGGTTTAGCCAGGAGGCACGGTGAGAAGCAGAAAGGCTATGGGCAAGGGTTGCAGGCCGGCCACTGATGTGGAGCTCCTTTGCCTCATCTCCAGTGACTCATTGACAAACCAAGTTGCAGTGAAGTGTGCATGACCTCTGGGGCTTTCTGCCACATTGCCATGTCAGTGGCATCTCAACGGAATAATGTTAAAGAGTAAACTTAAAAAAAAAAATTCTCTTGTGATTACTTTTAAGTTTCAGGCTTGAGATTTAATCTCTACTATTTCCTGGAGAAGAAAAAACAAGTGGCTTCCACAGTCCCAGCTCCTGGTGTCACTACCCACTGTCCTTCCCCCACCACACACACACCTTGGGGTATAAGGAGGTGACCATGTATAAAATCCAACAGCCCACACTTTAGGAAATATATCAATGCCAGTCTGTTTTATTTCTGTGACTACTGGCAGCCAGAGGGGTTAAATAGTGGTTATTGCAGCATCAGACAGGACGGCAATAGCTTCATGGAGTGTCTAACCACTTCCAATTGTACAAGGTCAAATCCTTCAATGATATGACCTATTTGATTTTTCTGGAACTTTAAACTTTTATTTCTATGTCTTATCTTTCATAATTTCTATCTCTGCTCAGTTTTGCAGTAGGTAATTTGATCATATCAGTCTTCCAATTTTCTAATTCCTCCTTCAGGGACAAACTCTTTCTAATCCAGTCTAGTTTTTAAAAGCATTTAGTGTGGGATTACCCCCAAAACAATCATGACTAACTACTATCTAATCTAACAAAATAAAGCATACAGGAGTCTTTACTAAACATTTGATTAGTTTCAAAACAAAAAACAAAACTTTTTTGTTTTGAGATAACCAGATAAAATCAATAACAACCTAACAATCAAATGAAATGAATTAAAATACTATGTAGTACTTTTTTTCCTTTGTTTTTGGGAGACTAGTCAATGCTAGCAAGGATGTGTGTGAGATAGATATTTTCATATATTTCAGGTGTCAATATAAATTAGCACAATGATTTTAAGAAGCAATTTAAAATATGTATATTAAGAAACTTTCTTCACTAGTTAAAGATTATGAAACTTATGTAACAAAGACAATGCTCTGAAAATAACATTACATTTTGTTTGTTTGTTTTGAGATGGAGTCTCAGAGTCACCCTCTGTCTTCCAGGCTGGGGTGCAGTGGCGCTATCTCAGCTCACTGCAACCTCTGCCTCCTGGGTTCAAGAGATTCTCCTGCCTCAGCCTCCCAAGTAGCTGGGATTACAGGCACCCACCACCAAGTCTGGCTAATTTTTCTTTTTTGTGTTTTTAGTAGAGACAGGGTTTTTGTATTTTTAGTAGAGACAGGGTTTCACCACGTTGGACAGGCTGGTCTTAAACTCCTGACCTCTGGTGATCTGCCTGCCTCAGTCTCCCAAGTGCTGGGATTACAGGCGTGAGCCACTGTTCCCATCCTGGAAATAACATTAAGTTTTAAAACAAAGTATAAATTATATGTGCAGTATGAATTATTACTATGGAACATACATGGAATAAATTGGCAACAGTATTTAGTTTGGGGTGGCAGAATTATAGGGTAATGTTTTTCTTTCTGCTTTTTCTTATTTTAAAATAATAAATTTCATTGTACTGCTTTTTATGAATGTAAAATTTACATAAAATAGAATTAAGATTTTTAAAATGTACAATCCAGTGGCATTAAGTGCATCCACAATGTTATACAACCATTACCTCTATGTTGTTCTAAAACATTTGATCACTCCGAAAGGAAACCTCATATCCATTAAGAAGTCTCTTCATACTTCCTCTTCTCCAATCCCTGGAAACCATTAATTTGCTTTCCGTTTGTACTAATTTACCTATTTGGAATATGTACGTAAATGGAATCACACCATATATGACTTTTTGTGTCCAGCTTGATTCACTTACTTAGTATGTTTCCAAGTTTCACCCATGTAGTAGCAGGTATCAGCCCTTCATTCCTTTTTATGGCCAAATACTATTTCATTGTATAGTATACCACATTTTATTTATCCATTCATCCATCCATGGACATTTAGCTTGTTTCCAACCCTTGGCTAGGGAAGTAAATAGTGCTGCTATGAACCTTCATGTACAAGTTGTTGTTTGACACCTATTTTCAGTTCTTTTGGGAATATACCTAGGAGTGTTGGTACAGAAAAAGAGCTAGTTGCTCAGTGAAGGCATATTTATCAATTTTTGTCTCTCAATTTGTGTGCAGCATCTTGGATGTGATGGAAAGCAGAACCATATAGTAGATCTCGCATCAGCACAGTCCCAAGGGAAAGTGACAGGAAGCGCGTGAGCTCTGGTGAGCCGCCGCGGTTGTCCTGAGGACACCCTAGACTAGTGTTACTGAAGTGCAGTCCAGGAAGCATCCTGTGAATAATAGAGTGCCAATCAGTGGACTGACATTTTGAGGAGCATGGCTTAGGGCTGGTAAGGTGCTAAGTACTGATAAGAACCTGAGGAGGTTTTGTAATAAGACTAATGGAGATCCAAGAATCCTTGAATTAGGGTTAAGGTAAGAGGGGTCTTTTAGGTCTGTAGGGACACAACAGTAGGCTTCTATTAACCTTGCATGGCAGCCTCAGGCCACATCTAGAGGTGGGAAGGAACAAGAAGTATCTGTACACCTCTTTTTCCTGGCAGCCTTTCTCCTCTCACTGTTTGTGACTCAAGGCTAACTTGATGGATTGATGGTTACCCAGGCAACAGATGTTGCATGGCTCTCATCAAAGGTTGTGCTTTGTGTGTGACAACTTAGGAACACTGGGCTTTGCAATGCTTTTCTGGAACAATTGGGGCTCTCATCTGGAATTTGCTTCCAGTTTCATCACAGAGAGCTGATTTCAATGTTATGGGTATGGTCTGAATGCACCTCTTACTTCTTTTGTTTCCTGCAGGAAGAATAAAATCATAAAACCAGATTACAAATGGAGAAAACAACCCCCTTGATAAAATGGATGGAAACTCATTTACATATTATTTTTTGAATGTCATATGTTTAAGCCCACAGGAGCCCCTGCAAGGATATTACAAAGATATTGCAGCCAGCACACACACACCCACACAACTACCTGAGAAATAGTTGCTCCTCTTGATGGGAAATGGAGATTAATCCCAACTGGGCATCAAACATCAGCCAAGTGCTCAAAAACTGTAGAGGCAGAAAATGTTGCAGGTTTTTAATCAAAGTTCTGGCTGGGTCAAAGTGATGTTCCAAGTTGGTGCAGCCGCGTATAAACATTTCAACCAAAGGTGAGTAGCCTTTAATGCTTCTCCATAACTACAGTAAGAGTGCTTTAATTAAACAGGAGACCAAAGCAAATAGCTGATATGAATCTGTTCTTACATATTCAATGCAAAGCCCAAGTTTGAGCACTTTTTACCAAGCTTTCAGTGCCATTCTAGAGTCTGGATTTGGGCTAGTCAACAAGTGTCTCCTGGTAGCTAATACTGGGATGACAACATCAAAGAAAGGCACCTTAACCTTGAACTCAAGTCCTGTTCCTCAGCTAAGCGTTAGCCTCAGCATCTGAGTGGTAGAATTTCCAGGGATAATGTTCTTCCCTCTGTGGCAACTGAGAACTTGGAAAAAAGTGTCCTTCCTGAGCCTTTGGCTCAGAGAGTTTCCTTTAGAAACGCCACGGCCCTTCCAGATGTATCTAGTTATTCCATTTAGCAAACAGGTTTCAAAACTGATTCACAGTAATCCTGCAGGAGTGAATTGAGAAGGAGTCTAAGGCCATTTCGGGGCTCAGTAACAGAGTGTGCTACGTGCTGCCGCAGGCCTGGGAAAGGATTTCTACACTTGCCATTTCTGTTTGGCTTAGAGTCCACAGTTGTTTCCCATTACTGGGGCTGTTTCCCTGGCCTGAGATCCTATCTTCCCACCCATTGTCCCAGGCCTGCCTAGTTTCTCAGCAGTGGGATGGAGTGGAATGGGTTTTGGTTCAAACTGCCCTAGATTCAAACCCTAGCTCTGTTGCTTATTAGCTGTGTGTCTTTGGTGAGAGAATGAATTGAAATAGCACAAGTAAAATATACAGGAGAGGACCTAGGCATGGTAGGTGCTCAATTAATTATATTCTTTTTTATAACTCAAGTTGAGCTACTTTTAGGAAGCTATTTCTGGCTCACTTAGTTCCCATGGCCTCCCACACACCCTCTCCTATGGACTTGTCCCACTTGACTGTGATCTCCATTTTCATCTCTCTCCCTAACTAGTCTGAGCTATTTGTCTTGTTTGTCTTCCTGTATCTCCAGCAACTAACACCATGTCTGACACATCTTAATTGTTCCAGAAATGCTGCTTGTTGACAGCTTGCTTCTAAGCTACTAGTTCTTACCTATCTGCCTTAACAAAATTAAGATATTGTGGCTTGAATGATGAAAAACATCAGTTCATAAGGCTTGCATCAGCAGTGTCAAAGGCAAAGTCAGCCCCAGAAGCAGCCGCTCTTCTCCAATAGAAATGAGCCAGCAGCACAGAATGTGAAGACAGCCCCAGTCATTTCCAGACCATCAAACTACAAAAGAGCTTTTCCAAACCACCATATGGCCGGTGAAGCCAGATGCATCCACTGACAAGCATCATGGTGACACACAGCCAGGCTGCTCACTGAGTCACTGGTGGTCAGGAGATAAGACTTTTGATGCTGCTGGAATCAGGATCTTGATGGGGTTTAGGGAATGATGCATCTAACCAGCTGCTCTTAGAATTCTCTATTAAGTTCTTAACCCTCCTAAATTAGACCTCTGGGGCTTAAGCTTGGCATTGGATGACCTTTTAAAGAAAGCCATGAAATGGTCTCTATGCCAGACCTCTGTGTGGGGAGTTAAGTAGAAAATTTCTTAACATATTTCCTGTCGGTTCAATGCTGTGTCCACCCCTATTGTTTTTCTTTGTTGTGCCTTAGTGCAGAGGGGTCTCTTAACATAAAATAGGTACATAGTTTTCTATGGGAGATGATTGGTTTTAGCATGAAAGAGGCTGGCTTATGTGGTGGGTACTCTACCTAAAGAATTTGAAAACACAGGCAAACAGGACCCCGGTCAGGAAGCAATGGAGAGCCCTGAGAGATGGCACTCACCAGCTCCACCCCAGGGCAATGACAGCATGAGGCTGAGACCTGGGGAGATCAGTGTTGAGGAGGTGGGATGCCAGGAGGCCAAGGGGAAGTGGCTTCTGTGTGCCACATAATATTGAATCAGTGCTTGCTGAAAAGTGGCCCAAAGGGAGAGTGAAGACATATTTATGTATTATATGCATGTAACATATATAGTAGATAATATATATAGTATATACTAGAAATATATTAGGGGCCACATGTGTTTCTGATAAGCCATAGCTAAGATCAAGCTTGTCTTGCGATCAACTAAGAGGGTTCATCTTTCTGGACTTTGAGGACCACAGTGGCAGGATTACGTGGGCATATCTTACTTAAAAAGGAAAAAAGCAAGCTCCTGATCACTAACCTGCCTGGAGAATTCTCCCATTTTCTTATCCACGCCATAACAATCACTTTTACTACAAGTCAGGCACAGTTCAGTGCTTCCCATGTTTTAACTCACTAATTCTGCAAGTATTATCATTTTATCATTTGTTCCTGAGAGGAACTGAGGCACTGAGAAATAAAGTAGCTTAACCAAGTCACAGGAGCTCATGGTGGCAGAGCTGGAATTGTGAGTGTAGGCCATACAGCCTTTTCTCAGCCATCGAGAGCCTCTTCCACACACCGCCTTTGGTCCTCACCTGCCTCCTGCTTCCTGTGGCTTCTCCCTTCTGTGATCCCAAACTGTGCATAGGGGGCTGTGCAGTGGCCCTCCTGTTACTTGAAGTATCTATTACTCACTTCTGGGCTAGTCTATGAGACAGTTAGGAGCATGAACCTCATCTCTTCATCATTTTTTAATTCCTTGGTGTCCCATTTGATAAAAAACACAAAGCTAGTACTGACAAATGTTTGACCGATGAAATGAATGAGTAAGTGAATAAACTTAGGAATACAGGAGAAAACTGGGGTCATATGTGCATCACTGGACCTAGTAATAATAGCCATTAATATTTATTGATGGCTTGCTATGTTCCAGGCAGTATGCTTCTATCCAGACAGGTTCTGCTTCTATCCCCATTTTACATTTGAGGAAAGCAAGGCTCCAATACATGGGCTTAGTCAAGTTCGCATCGCTAGTGATCTACAGAGCTAGGATCCCAACTCACATCTATCTGACATCAAAACCTATGATCTTAATCTCCACAACCTTTTACTGTGTTCAGATCCCTGCCCTGATAGTCTAACCTTGCATACTTGGTCATGGGAATCTAGCAGGGGCTTTCAAAGCTACATTTTTAAAGTCCCACCATGTTTGCTGTGTATCTCCCTAAAACAATGCTGCATGTGGTTGTCTTGAAAATCCCTGTTTTTCTTATTGGTGTTAAACCTAGCTACTGGTCATCACATTGCTATTACCACTGCCTAATTTGTAATGGACCCTTGCTATGTAAAGGGCTAGATCCTCATAGTATTTTAATGGGTTTAATTCTGTCAACAGCCATACGAGGAAAGTACTTTTATTAAACTCATTTTATGAAAGAGGAGGACATTGAGGCCCAGAGAGTCAAATTAACTTGCCCAAGGTTCCACTATAAGTAAGAGAAAGGCTGGTATTTAGTTCCAAGCAGCCTGTGTGCAGAGCCTGCATTCTCAGCTGCTGTGCTAACCTGACTCACCAGCAGGGTTGGGTGGTTTCACGTCCCAGCCTGTGGTTGCAGTTCTTTAATTCGCTTGGGATCTTCAAAGGCCAAGGTTATAGGCTTGATCTCTGATAGCACTAGTCTGTGCCTTAATCCTGGCCAGATGTCCTGCAAATATCTCATAGATCTAGGCCCTTGGTTACCAAGGAGACCAGGTGGGAGAGTGGGGATGAATTAGTGCCAGTCAACCAGTTCTGTGGAGAAAACTGTGCTGCTGACAATAGATCAGAACTAGCTTCCCCATGTCATTAAAATACTCACTGAAAACATGTTAGTCAACAAATCTGCCTTACTTACATGCCCAAATGCTAAACTTGTCCCCAACTGGCTTTACGTGCACAGAATGTTGGCTCTCACATCCACGATTCATTGAAAAGGTCAAATTCCACTCTGGCTGTTTCATCAGAAGGGTAAATACTGTGTGTTTAGTTATTTGATGTGCATAGACTTATTTGCATTTTCCAGTGAAAGCTTCAGAGGTTTGTGGGCAGAGCCAGAGTCACAGGGGATGTTAGAGCTGCCAGGGGCTTTAGGGAATCAAAGTCCAGCCCCCAAAACCCCTGTTTTACAGATAAGGGAGACCAGATTGCCCCTGCATGCATGCAGCTAGTGATGGCAGAACCAGGACTAGACCTCCCACCTGCCATGAACTGGCTTACGGAGATTGTCAAATTATGTTATCAAAACTCTTCAGAGATTTATTTGGCTTCATTGGCAAAGCTTGGGAATTGAAAGTGGATATTCCATCATTTGGGAAGGGGGAAGGATGTGCTTTTAGGGCATTAGCATCTCTCTATAGTCCAACTGAAATGAAAAATTAATCAACTTTCTGGTCAATTTGATCAATCAAGGTAGTCAATGGGAAGTTATTTCCTCAAATACCCAGGTTCTATGTTTGAATTAACTGCTGTCTGTATGTTAATTCTATGTAACTGCTCTATGTATTTCACTGTGTTTCCATTGATAAAAATAATATTGAAGTCTTTTTTAAAAATCTTGACTAATAGGAAAATTGTCATACTGTCTAAAAGATCTGATAAATCCTTTGCCTTTCACAAATCTTTGCATGAAAAACATGTCTGTCACTTCAAAAATAATTTGTCATATGGGGTTTCCATTTGGAATGATGAAAACTTCTGGAACAAGACAGGAATGATGGTGGCACAACATCACAACTGTACTTAATGGCACCAAATTGTATACTTTACAATGGATAAAATGGTAAATTTTATGTGTATTATTCCACAATAAAATAATTTATAAAGAAACCCTACTATTGGGAATAGAAAAAAATCAATTCAGTGACAAATAATATATTTCATTGATCTGTCCAATAAATATATATGGAGTACCTGCTATTGGTTAAGCACTTATTTGAAAAATGTTTGAAAGTCGAGTACTTGCTAACTGTAAGGTGTTATGAAAACATGTTTGTGGATAACTGTGAGTGTGCTTGTAGGGCAGGTGCTGGTCATTTACCCTTCACACCCTTCACTCTTGTGGATTCACTCTTTACTCTTTTCCACCTTGCTTTGTGTTTTGGAAGTCTCTCCTGAATGGACTGCAGCAACAGTTTCCCTTACCAACCTGGCCTCCTGTTAGGTTTGGCCAATGGTGGGGTGGCAGGGGGTGGGGGGATGCCAGGAGAAGAAGAGGGAGAGGGAGGAGTGTGAGGTTTGCATATATTCCTTCAACTCCCTTCCTGCTGGTTCATTGTAAATTGGTTGCATCCCTTTACCAAAGGGCCCCTGTCCCAGAAATCCAGAAGTATTCAAAATAGAGAGAACTAAGTTTCAAGATCTTCTACCAGTTCTGAAGTATTCAAAATAGAGAGAACTAAGTTTCAAGATCTTCTACTTAAGGTTGCTTCTAAGTTTTCTTTTTCTTTTTTTTGCATTATGGCTCATGGTTTAAAAGATGACCACATTTTCAAATGGGTTAACATTTTTGAAAAACTCCATTTTAGAAAAAAATGGAGTTCCAATTAACAGAGTTTTGAATTATCCAATATATTTTATTATAAAACAAGAAATCACCATTTCAACTAGGGAGCACTGATTGCTTAAAACTACACTCTTTTGAATAAACCCATATTAGTTTAATGAAGTTTTCCTGTGATTAGTATAATCTACTGCAATTGTATTCAAACCCCAAATTATGGGTATTATACACACGAAATACAGCACTGGTTAAAGGCAATTAGTTTAATCACTTTCCTGATGGAAAATGAGACAGGGACACCACAGAGCAGGGCTGCCTATTAGCACGTGATGTGAAGAAGCCAGCCCTCCTTTCTGGTTCTTGCAGGGCACAGACATACTCTCTCACGCCTGCCACTGCCCTCTCCTCCTACAGCACATGGCATTTTACAAAACACTACGCTATGTAGTGGTGGCTTTTTTCTGTTAATCAGTATCCTCAAGCCATGTAGTTCAGGCCTTCCTCATCATTCACCTGGACAATCGCCACCATGCTGCCTTGTAAGCTCACACAGCGTGCTTAAATCCAGCCTGACTCCGCTCATCATGCATTTGGTGCTTCTACCCAGAAGAGGTACCTTTTTCTAACTTGCTCAAATGTGGCAGTAGCAGCCCTGTTGCCACCATCTCTTGACTCATCTCTTTTCCTCTGGTCTTGCCCTCTTCTTATTCATCCTCCCACTTACAAACTTATAAAATGTGGGTTTGACCATGCTGCTCCTGCTTAAGCCTTTCAATGGCTCCTGATTCTAGAAAGCAGTGCTTCTCAAACTTCCACATTCACGTGAATCACCTGCAGTGAAGGTGGGGATGGATCTTGTTAAAAGGCAGACTCTAATTTAGTAGGTCTCAGGTGGAGCCTGAGACCTTGCATTTCTAACTAGCTCCCAGGTGAAGCCAATGCTGCTCGTCTGCAGATCACTTTGAGTAGCAAGGCTCTAGGGCAGCCCTGTCCAAGGGAAGTCTCTGTGATGGTGCCTGTCCAATATAGTGGCCACTAACTGTATGCAACTACTGAGTACTTGAAATGTAGCTAGTGTGACTGAGGAACTGAATTTTAAATTCAATTTAATTTTAGTTAATTTAAATATAAATCGCCACAGGCAGCCAGTGGCTACTGTATTGGACAGCACAGCTACAGAGAATAACATCCATGCTCCTCACTGTGACTTACAAAGTCCTCTGCAGATCTTTTGCCTACTTCTTGTTCCTTGTTTTCTGCCCTTCCCTATCTCTCCTTTTATGATACACCACGAAACTTCCATAATTTTCCAAACAGGTCACATGTTTTCACGTCCCCACTTTGCAAGTGCTGTTCCCCTTGCTTGGAATTCCTTTCTCCACCTTTTGTGCCCAATGATGCAATATCTTCTGATCCCGTTCCAGCCCCTCCTCGTGTAAGAATCCATCCCTGACCATACCCTGCTAACAGCAACCATTTACCGAGTGTCTCCATGTAGTGTAACAGGGCCCTACACACACCTTATTTCATTTGATGTGCACATTAAGTTTGATATATGAAAACAAGCGTCAAGTGGCTTGCCTAGGGTCACAGAACTAGGAAGTTGAAAATCATAAATTCATACCTAGGTCTGCCTGATTCTGAAGCTCATTCTTTCTCCGCCACACCATGGTGCCCTCCACTTGCACAGGACTGTAATATACATAGCACTAACCACGTGATGGTGAAATTGTTTGTCTATGGTCTCTCTTCTCCATGAAATCATAAGCTGCTAGAGGTCACAGGCTAGGTATTTTTTTATTTCTGGATTCTGGGGGCCTGCTACATCATGAGTGCTTTATCACTGTTGTTGAAATGTGTATGTTTCTTCTCTTCAGCTCCATTGTAAAATCCTTGAGTGTGACAACTGTGTGTTTTTTGTTTTGTTTTGTTTTGGTTTGGTTTTGAGATGAAGTCTCGCTCTGTCACCCAGGCTGGAGTGCGGTGGCACCATCTCAGCTTACTGCAACCTCCACCTCCCAAGTTCAAGCGATTCTCCCGCCTCAGCCTCCTGAGTAGCTGGGATTATGGGAGTACAACACCACGCCTGGCTAATTTTTGTATTTTTAGTAGACACGGGGTTTCACCATGTTGGTCAGCTGGTCTCGATCTCCTGACCTCATGATCTGCCCGCCTCAGCCTCCCAAAGTACTGGGATTACAGGTGTGAGCCACCGCGCCTGGCCCTGTGTTTTATTTCACAGATGTGCTCCGTGTTCGGTAGGCCCCTGATAAGTATTGGAACAAACGAAGGCATAATTAAATGAGTGTGCTGACTATGGACAACATTGGCAAGGATTTTGTTAGGAACTCAAGGGTAGGGTTTCTTTCCAAGCAACTTTAATGCAAGAGATAGGTGGGTACCCAAATAATGCCAAGGAGGAAATTAGGGGAGAGTGTAGGGGAGTGTGAGAAAGGCTGAGAATGGAAGAAAACTGCAATAACAAGAATTTGATGTGTGCTTCCCTTCAAATCTGCTTAATTAGCATGGACAGTGTTCCCCTGAATCAACATCTTGAAAAGTACACGTTATTGAGAAAGTGAAAAAATGGGAATGCTTATATGCTGATAGAAGGACCCAGGAGTGTAAACGGGCATGAACTTTATAAGGGAAATTTGGAATAGTATTCACAGTCTTTAAAAACATGCATGTCCTTTATCCTATCAATTCTACTTGTAGGAATTTATCCTAAGATAATCATAGCTATGTACTGAATTTTGTCAGCAAACACATCATTTTAACATTATTTATAATGATTAACAATAAAAAATTCTTTTGAGCCCCTAGATTAAATTACTTAAATCCATGATTGAATACTATTTAGTCATTAAAGTGATATGAAATTATATATATTGATATAGAACATTATGTATAAGATAGAAAAGCAGGTTACAACGTGGAATATTTCATATTATTTCCTATTTGGGGGGGAAGTTTGAGGGTGCTTGTATATGCACAGATAAAACAAAGACATCAGGAAATTCCTGAGTCTTTTAAAAAAATTACTGTAACTTTTATTTTAGATTCAGGGAGTACCTATGCCGGTTTGTTACATGGGACATGTTGCATGGTGCTGAGGTTTGGGGTACAATTGATTCTATCACCCCGGTAGTTAGCATGGTACCCAATAGTTTTTCAATCCTTGCTTCCCTCCGTCCCCACTCTAGTAGTCCTTAGTGTCTATTGTTGCCATCTTTATGTCCATGTTCACCCAATGTTTAACTCCCACTTATAAGTGAGAACATGTGATATTTTGTTTTCTGTTCTTGTGTTAATTTGCTTAGGATAATGGTCTCCAGCTGCATCCATGTTACTGCATATAACATGATTTCATGGTTTTTATGGTTGCATAGTATTCCAAGGTATATATGTACCGCATTTTCTTTATGCAATCCACTGTTGATGGGCACCTAGGTTGATGCCATGTCTTTGCTACTGTGAATAGTGCTGTGATAAACATATCAGTGTATGTGTCTTTTTGGTAGAACAATTTATCTTCTTGGGTCTATGTACCCAGTAATTGGATTGCTGCGTTGAATGGCAGTTCTGTTTTAAGTTCCTTGGGAAATCTCCAAACTGCTTTTCACAGTGACTGAGCTAGTTTACATTCCCACTAACAGTGTATAAGTGTTCTCTTTTCTCTGCAGCCTCACCAGTATCTGTTATTTTTTGACTTTTTAATAGTAGTCATTCTGACTGGTGTGAGATGCTATCTCATTGTGGTTTTGATTTGCATTTCCCTAATGAGTAATGAGGTTGAACATTTTTGCATATGTGTGTTGGCTGCTTGTCTGTCTTCTTTTAAGTGTCTGCTCATGTCTCTTGCTCACTTTTTAATAGTTATTTGTTTTTTGCTTGTTGAATTAAGTTCCTAATAAATTCGGGATATTAGACCTTTGTTAATTGCATAGTTTGTGAATATTTTCTCCCATTTTGTAGGTTGTGTTTACTCTGTTGATGATTTTCTTTTGCTGTGCAGGAGCTCTTTAGTTTGATTAGGTCCCATTTGTCCATTTTTTGTTGTTGTTGTTGTTGTTGTTGCAATTGCTTTTCAGGACTTAGTTATGCCTTCTTTCCCAAGGTTGACATCCAGAATGGTGTTTCCTAAGGGTTCTTCTAGCATTCTTATAGTTTGAGGTCTTACACTTAAATCTTTAATCCATCTTGAGTTAATTTTTGTATATGGTGAGAAGTTGGGGTCCAGAGTTTCATCCTTCAGCATATGGCTAGCCAGCTATCCCAGCACCATTTATTGAACAGGGAATCCCCAAAAAGACTCTTAATAAGCTCCCTTGGTGATAGGATTTGATATTTTTGCCTTTACACTTTTCATCTGTATGTTCTACTTTTATGACCAGAAAAATATGTTAAAAAATAAAGACATTAATATGTTCACTAGTTCCATTTTAGCCTGGTATCTAATTATCAGATATCTTCTTCAAGATCCAGGATACACCTCGTAGGAAATCTATAGGTGGCCAACTGCTTAGAAATCTCTCCAGCTCCAGGAAGTCATGCTCTCCTGTCATCATTCAATGCCCTGATTTCTTGATTTCCAATATCTATTATTTTCCTGATTCTGCTTTCAAATCTAGGCTAGCTCTAGGCCATCTCACCTTCGTCCAACCTTTATTCCATTGATGTTCCCCTCGGGTGGGTCATCTGTGGTAGACATGAGCCTCTGGTGCTCAAAAGCTGGCCCAGGTATGTTTTTCACTGCCCTGTCTCCTTCTGTTTGCTGTGCATTTTAACATGTAACTTTGTAATCCCTGTTGTCACCATCATCTGTTGCTCTTTTGTTTTTGAGATGCTGTTGTTGTCTTTCCTCCCTTCTGCTATCTCTTCCTTAGCCTCATAGTCAGCAAGAAGAGGGGGTCATACACTTGGTCCAATGTGAATCATTCCACCCACCAGGAGCCTGTGAGTCTCAGATGAAAAGCAAACAAGTAATTAGAGCCTATTCTAGCATCTTAGACACACTTTGCTCTATGAGAAAGACCTTTTAAAAGAGAGAAACAAGCTAAGGAGTAGCTCACTGGTTTGTTCCAATAAGCACAAGATAGGTTTTAGAAGCACAACATGAAATCCTTGAAGGAAACTTTACATGATCATCCTAAGGAATTTTTCAGCTTTGTGTAAGGAGGAGAGAGTTCTAAAAACAAAATTAGAAAATGATGTGGTCCGATTTTTTTTTCACTCTGTGAAGACTGTAGATTAAGCTATCTGCTTGTGTTTTACAATATTGTTATAACATATTCCAGCTCCCTGATGTCTATCTGCATTAGAGAGTGTGGCAAAGGGATATGCAGGAGCAGCAAAACACCATGTGTGTGAAGAGAGAGGCCTGTACATAGAAACTACTAAAAAGACCATAGGGGGTTGAGCATGGTGGCTCACGCCTGTAATCCCAGCACTTTGGGAGGTCAAGGTGGGAAGATCACTTGAGCCCAGGAGATTGAGAGCAGCCTGGGACACATAGTGAGACCCCATCTCTAAAAAAAAATTTTTTTTTTAATTAGTCAGGTATGGTGGCACACACCTATGTTCCCAGTTACCTGGGAGACTGAGGTGGGAGGATCACTTGAGCCCAGGAGGTTGAGACTGCCATGAGCCATGATTGTGCCACTGCATTCCAGCATGGGTGACAGAGCAAGACCTTATCTCAAAAAATAAAAAATAAAGACCATGAGAATGAGGCCAGGTCTGGGACACCACATCCATCAGTGGTCCCTTCAACTGGAATAAATCAGCAAATACTCAGCAGGTTGGTAGGGGAAGCAAATACCGAGAGCCAGCTTGAAGAAGAAACTGTCCTCAACTAGTATGGCAAATGCATGCAGGTCACACCTCCCACAGTGAGTGTATGCTGCTGACTCATTGGTCATCCAACAGCCATTGACTTCCCACCTCTCCAGTCCCATCTCTCTCCACATTCCTATTGCCTCTACATTCCATACAGCTCCATGAATGCACTGTAATGCCATCGGCATCAGAACCTGTGCCTACACCCCTCAAGCTGCCAGGAATGCTTCTTTCCTTCCTCTTTGCCTAGGTAACTTCTGCTTATCCTTCAGAACCCAGGATATGTCTATACCTGTGTCTATGCCTATGTCTTTGTCTATATCGAGCTTTAGATGTAAACAGAAATGTGGATGTAGATACTCATACACACAAACACAAAAACACATATACACACACTCAATTTGTTGTGTGTATGGCACAATAAATGGAGTGTGGCGGGGCACAGGCTTAAGAAGTTTCAAGGTCACTTCCTCAGGAAAGTCTTCTCTGATCACACTGCAGACCAGGTCAAGTGCCCTGTTGTAAGTCCTCTGGCACCGTGTATCTCTCTATTGTATGGTAATCACAGTGTAATTAGAAATGTAAACTCCTCAAAGGTAGGGATTCACTGTTGTGTCCCCAATATCTAGAGCAGAACTTGTCACAATCATGGATGTTTAATAATATTTATTTGTATGTTTATTGGATTCACATCTGTCTTCCAAGCTAGAAGGTAAGTAATCTAGATACTGTGTTTTTGTTCATGGTTTGTTTCCAGCACCTAGTACAGAGCCTGGCACATAGGACACATTCAGCAAATATTTTTGAGTGAATGACTGAACTCTATACCATATGCTGACACAGTGACTGCAGGAGTGAATGAGGGCCAGTCACTGGCCTCACGCAGTTTGCATGAGGCAGATCTTTTAGTGGGAAGACAGACGAGCAGACCATTACCATTCGGTGTAAAACGTGCTGTGAAGAGTGAGAGCAGAGTGAAAAGGAGACACACAGGAGGACATCTTACCCAGTCTAGGCGGAGGGAAGCAGAGAAGTTTGTATGGGGATGGGGGGTCATAAAAGGGACTCTGGAGGGGGTGGCATCTAAGCAGAGAACAGGTGATGGCAGGAAGAAATATAGGCAGAATCATTCTTGGCCAAGGGAGCAGCACCAAAACCCAAAAAGAGAGTTGGAGAAAGACAGGCAGAGACCCAAGGAGACAGACACATGGACACGAAGGACAGACTGCCAAGTGCACTGTAGAGGCAGTGATACTTACCCTTGCTTCAACTTCCTTTTAGCAGGATGGTATAGATATTGCATGATGCTTGTAAAGAACCTTACTGCACAAAATAGACATTATCTATGAAACCGTTTCATTAAAAAAAGAAGCCTAGTTGGAAGGTTTCAGTATGTAAGCAGGTATGCATTTTGTGACTTCAGAAAGGTCCCTTAAAACATCCCCAGGATGGATCCTTGTTTATGCCATCCAAGCCTCAGTTAAAGATAGAAGTTTGACTGGAGAGGGATTCTGCTGCAGGGCATGCAGTGCTGATGCACTCTCTCAGTGACTTGAGCTTGCAGGTTAATGACTAGCAGTGAAAAGTGTTTTTATAACAGGATCAGCACTCATGGACTTTTTCTTCCCCTCAAAGCTAGCTCTGCTCTCAAAAAGCCCCGGTGATGTGCCTTAGCAGCTGATTAGGGAGGAGATACTGTTTGTTGTGTATCACCTTCCCCACACCTTATGCCTCTCAGTCACCTGTATTCATTTAGAAGACGTTTATTATGTGCCTTTTTAGGCTCCCAGCCTACTCAAGGGAAACCCCAGTATTTGAGTTCCTAGGTACCAAGAACTCAGAGATTCAGAGAAAAACTAAAAGACCTAGTCCATAGTGTCACAGAACTTACAATTTGGTTCAGGATACAAAATATATGCATCTGAAGCAATTAGGGGATAGTACTAATTTATATTCTGTTATTTTCAAGCAACAGAAATCATATCTTCCCTCTTAAGAAAAAGGGAAAATTACTGAGTGGAGACAAGGGAATCACACAAAATGGAAGGAGAGTTTGACAGACAGGATGTGAAGGACATAGGGCAGCTCAGGGATCTCAGTAGCAGGAATGTGTGGACCTTTGTCGAGATCTGTCATTTAGGGATGTGCATATAAAATATAAAGAAGAAAATTAAAACCACCTAGTATCTCACCTCCCAGAGGCAACCACCAGTATGCTTCTGACATATATTCTTCTCATCTTTTTTTTTCCTTTGAGCATCTGGGTGAGTGTGTATATTTGTCACAAAATTGAGATTCTGCACTTTATGCTATTTTGTGTCTTGCTCTTTTCACTTAACGTTATACTGAAAACATTGAACTGTCATTGAAAGCTCTTTGAAATACATCTTTTAGTGGCTGCATAATTTTAGTATGTGGCTGCACCATAATTCATTTACTAGTCCCTATTGTTGAGCATATAAATTATTTTCAATTTTTCACTATTATAAAATATACTGTAATAAATATCACAGTACATTGTCTGAATTATTGTCTGAATTTCTGCGTGGGAAAAAAGGTTTCAATCAAGGATAAGACGGAATCATTACCTGTGATTTTAAATGCCTGGGATAACCTGAAATATTCTGCCCCCAAAATACTGTTCCACTAACTTTGCCATTTTATGAGGGTATCCATTCTTTTTCACTCCACAATCAAAACATCATTTTGTAAATCACTGACTTCTTAGTGCTCTAAATAGTCTTTGGAAAGAAAGAATGACCCCAAAACCAAATCAATATCAGGCCAGTTATTTATTCTTGGTCCTCGGATATGAATCTACTTTGTGGAGGCTAGGGAGAGTCAACTGGTTGCATTCAGCTTTTCAGTAGACCTTTTCTCCTGGGTCAGTAGAGGAAGGAGGCCGATGTGTTCTGGGAAGAGGGATAAAATCTAGGAGACAATTAGGGACCTCAAAAGATTCTAGTTTTTAATCTTTAATTTAATAAACACCGTGTGTCAGACATTGTTCTGAGGGTTTTATGAAGTCACTTAATCTTCCTACTAATGTGTATTAGTTTGTTCTCACACTGCTATAAAGAACTTCCTAAGACTAGATAATTTATAAAGGAAAGAGGTTTAATTGGCTCACAGTTCCAAATGGCTGGGGACACCTCAGGAAACTTACAATCATGGTGGGGAAGGGAAAGCCAGGACCTTCTTCACATGGCCACAGGAGAGAGAAATGCAAGCAGGGGAAATGCCAAACACTTATAAAACCATCAGATCTCATTAGAACTCATTCACTATCATGAGAACAGGATAGGGGAAACCACCCCCATGATCCAATCACTTTCTTCCCTCAAGATATAGGGATTACAGGTCCCTCCCTCAATACATGGGAATTACAATTCAATATGAGATTTGTGTGAGGACACAGAGCCAAAACATATAATTCCACCCCTGACCCCTCCCAAATATTATGTCCTCACATTTCAAAACCATTCGTGCCTTCCCAACAGTCCCCCAAAGTCTTAACGCATTTCAGCATTAAGTCAAAAGCCACAGTCCAAAGTCTCATCTGAGACAAGGCAAGTCCCTTCCATCCATGAGCCCGTAAAATCAAAAACAAGTTTATTTTTTCCAAGGTACAATGAGGGTACAGGCATTGGGTAAATACGTTCATTCCAAATGGGAGATATTGGCCAAAACAAAGGGACTACAGGTCCCATGCAAGTTCAAAATCCAGTGGGGCAGTCGTTAAATCTTAAAGCTCCAACGTAATCTACTCTGACTCCATGTCTCAAATCCAGGGCATGCTGATGCAAAGGGTGGACTCCTATGGCCTTGGGCAACTTTGTCCCTGTGGCTTTATAGGGTACAGCCCCACTCCCTGGCTACTTTCACAGCTGGTGTTGAGTGTCTGCAGCTTTTCCAGACACACAGTGCAAGCTGTTGGTGGATCTGACATTCTGGGGTCTTAAGGATGGTGGCCCTCTTCTCACAGCTCCCCTAGGCAGTGCCCCAGTGGAGACCCTGTGTGGAGGCTCCAACCCCGTATTTCCCCTTTGCACTGCTCTAGCAGAGGTTCTCCATGCAGACCTCTGCTGCATGGGAGGTTTGCTCCTGCAGACCTCTGCCTGGACATCCAGGTGTTTCCATACATCCCCTGAAATCTAGGCAGAGTTTCTCAAACCTCAATTCTTGACTTCTATGCAACTGCAGGCCCAACACCACATGGAAGCTGCCAAACCTTGGGGCTTGCACCCTCAGAAGCAACGGCCTGAGCTGTACATTGGCTTCTTTTAGCCATGACAGGGATGCAGGGAACGAAGTCCTGAGATGGCACGAAGCAGCAAGGCCCTGGGCCTGGCCCATGAAACCATTTTTTCCTGCTAGTCTTCCCAACCTGTGATGGTAGGGGCTCCTGTGAAGACCTCTGACAGGCCCTGGAGATATTTTCCCCATTGTCTTGGTGATTAACGTTTGACTCATTACGCATGCAAATTTCTGCAGTTGGCTTGAAGTTCACCCCAGAAAATGGGTTTTTCTTCTCTACCACATCGTCAGACTGCAAATTTTCCAAACTTTTATGCTTTGCTTCCCTTTTAAATGGAAGTTCCAATTTCAGATCATCTCTCTCAAGTTCAAAGTTCTACAGATCTCTAGGGCAGGAGCAAAATGTCACCAGTCTCTTTGCTAAAGCATAGTAAGAGTGACTGTTGCTTTAGTTTCCAGTAAGTTCCTCATCTCCATCTGAGACCACCTCAGCCTGGATTTCATTGTCCATATCACTATCAGCATTTTGATCAAAACCATTCAACAAGTCTCTAGGAAGTTCCAAACTTTCCCACAGCTTCCTGTCTTCTGAGCCCTCCAAACTGTTCCAAGCTCTGCCTGTTACAAAGTTGGTTCCACGTTTTCAGATATCCTTATAGCAGTACGTCACTCTCCTCAGTACCAATTCTCTATATTAGTCCATTCTCACACTGCTATAAAGAACTTCCCTGAGACTGGGTAATTTATAAAGAAAAGAGGTTTAATTGACTCACAGTTCCACATGGCTGGGGACACCTCAGGAAACTTACAACCAGGGTGGAAGGTGAAGGCAAAGCAAGGACCTTCTTCACATGGCAGCAGGAGAGAGAAGTGCATGCAGGCGAAATGACAGACATTTATAAAACCATCAGATCTCAAGATAACTCACTCGCTACTGTGAGAATAGGATGCAGGAACCGCCCCCATGATCCAGTTGCTTCCCTCCCTCAACACATGGGGATTATAGGTCCCTTCCTTAAAACATGGGGATTACAATTGAAGATGAGATTCAGGTGGGGACACAGAGCCAAACCATATCATAATGTTATGATGCAAGCATTATTATTACCTTCATTGTATGGATGAGAAGACTGAATCACAGAAGACAAAGTATGGGGTAAACCTGGGATCTGAACCCTGAAACACTGGCTCTCAACAACTGTACCTTGCTTCCATGAATATACTGAAGTTTGTATTTTAAAATCAGGATGGTTGAAAAATGCTCACACACTATAATCAAAGAACATCAAGCCAATATGCTTTTTTTTCTTTTACTGGGCTTTAGTATTTCTTATCTTGTACAACACAAGCATTAGCAACCTGGGCATCCCCAGGTCTTCCAAATCTCACTTTAATATTGTAAAAACTGACTCAGTGCTCTCTTCAGCAGCACATATACTAAAATTGGAATGATAGAGAGATTAGCATGGCCCTTGCACAAGGGTGACATGCAAATTCATGTTCACAAAAATTCATTTGTGATTCATGTTCTTGTTCATGAGCAATAAGAAAACACCTGAAGGTGTTTTCAGGTGAAGGTACAAAACTCACTGATAATACTAAGTATAGAGATAAACACAAAATATTATAACAATGTAATTGTGGTGTGTAAACTACTCATGCCCTGAGTAGAAAGACTAAAAGATGAACCTATCAAATATGATGGCTATAACAACTTTTCAAGACACAGACAGTGTAAGATATAAATGGAAACAACAAAAAGTTAAAAAGTAGGGGTGATGAAATTAAAATGTAGATTTTGTATTAGTTTTCTCTTTGCTTGTTTGTTTTTGCAATCAATGTTAAGTTGTCATTAGTTTAAAATAATGTGTTATAAGATATTATTTGCAAGCTTCATGGTACCCTCAAATTTAAAAAGCCTACATTAGATACGCAAAAAATAAAAAGCAAAAAATTAAAACATACTGCCAGAAAAAAAATCATCTTCACAAAAAGGAAGACAGATGGATGGACAGATGGAAAGAAGGAAGGAAGAGAAGACCACAAAACAACCAGGAAACAAAATAATAACTGACTATAAATGGACTAACCTCTCCAATCAAAAGGTAGCTGAATGAATTAAAAAACACGATCTGAGCCGGGTGCAGTGGCTCACACATGTAATCCCAGCACTTTGAGAGGCTGAGGCAGGTGGATTGCTTGAGCCCAGGAGTTCAAGACCAGCCTCGGCAACATGGCAAAATCCTGTCTCTACGAAAAATTCAAAAATCAGTCAGTCATGGTAGCGTGCGTCTATAGTCCCAGCTACTCAGGAGGCCGAGGTGGGAGGATCATTTGAGCCTGAGAGGCAGAGGTTGCAATGAGCCAAGATTGTGCCACTGTATGCCAGCCTGGGCAAGACAGTGAGACTCTGTCTCCAAAAACAAACAAACAAAGAAACAAAACCCCATGATCTGTTGCCTACAAGGAACACACTTTATGTATAAAGACACAAATAGAAAGAAATGGAAAAAGATATTCTATGCCAGTGGGAACCAAAAAAGAGCAGAAGTAGCTATACTTACATCAGACAAAATAGATTTTAAGATAGAAACTATAAGAAGAGACAAAGAAGGTCATTATGTAATTGTAAAGGGGTCAATTCAGCAAGAGGATATAACAATTGTAAATCAGCAAGAGGATATAACAATTGTAAATACATAAGCACTCAACATTGGAGCACCAAGATATATAAAGCAAATATCATTAGAGCTAAAGAGAGAGAGATAGGCCCCAATACAATAATAGCTGGAAACTTCAACATCCTACTTTCAGCATTGGACAGATCATACAGACAGAAGACAAACAACAAAACATCAGACTTAATCTGCACTACTAACTAAAAGGACCTAATAGATATTTACAGAACATTTCAACCAATGGCTGCAGAATACACATTCCTCTCCTCACTGCATGGATCATTCTCAAGGATAGACCATATGTTAGGCCACAAAACAAGTCTTTATAAAAATTCAGAAAAATTGAAATTATATTGCATCTTCTCTGACCACAATGTAATAAAATTAGAAATCAATAACAAGAGAAACATTGGGAAATATACAAGCACATGGAAATTAAACAATATGCTCTTGAATGGCCAGTGAGTCAATGAAGAAACTAAGAAGAAAATTTTAAAATTTCTTGAAACAAAAGATGGAAACAATACATACAAAAACCTATAGGATACAACAAAAGCAGTAGTAAGAGGAAAGTTTGTAGCAATAAACATCTACATCAAAAAAGTAGAAAAACTTAAACAACCTAACAATGCATCTTTAAAAACTATAAAAGCAAGAGCAAACCAAACCTAAAATTTGCAGAAGAAAATAAGTAATAAAAATCAGAGCAGAAATGAATGACATAGAAATGAATAAAACAATACAAACGATCAATGAAACAAAACTTAAAAAGAGAGAGAGAGAGAGAGATAAACAAAACTGACAAAACTTTAGCCAGGCTAGTAAACCAAGAAAGAAGACCTGAATAAATAAAATCAGAGAGGAAAAAGGAGACACTGAAACTGATATAACAGAAATTCAAAGGATCACTGGAGACCACTCTGAGCAACTATATGCCAATAAATTAGAAAACCTAGAAGAAATTGACAAATTCCTAGATACATACAACTTATCAAGATTGAACCATGAAGAAATCTAAAACCTGAACAGATCAGTAACAAGTAATGAGATTGAAGTCATAATAAAAAGTCTCCCAGTAAAGAATACCCTGAGACCCCATGGCTTCACTGTTGAATTTCATGAAACATTTAAAGAAGATCTAATACCGATCCTACCCAAGCTATTAAAAAAAAAAAAAAAAAAGAGGAGGAGGGAATACTTCCAAACTCATTTTATGAGGCCAGTATTACCCTGATACCAAAACCAGACAAAGATGCATCCAAAAAAGTGATTTTTTTTTTTTTTTAGTTTTCTAAAAACACCAAAACTATCTCTGATGAACATTAATGCAAAAATTATCCACAAAATAAATACTAGCAAACCAAACTTAACAACACACTAAAAAGATCATTCATCAAGATCAAGTGTGATTTATCTCAGGGATGCAAGGATAATTCAACATATGCAAATCAATCCATGTGATACATCATATCAACAGAATGAAGGAAAAAAATCATATGATTATTTCAAGTAATGCTGAAAAAGCAGATGGCAAAGTTTAATATCCCTTCATGGTAATAACCCTTGAAAAACTGCATATAGAAGGAACATACCTCAACATAATAAGAGCCATATATGACAGACCAACAGTTAGTATTATATTGAATAGGGAAAAACTGAAAGCCTTTCCTCCTAAGATCTGGAAGAGGATAAGGATGCCCACTGTCACCACTGTTATTCCACATAGTACTGGAAGTTCTAGCTAGAACAATCAGACAAAAGAAAGACATCCAAATTGGAAAGGAAGAAGTCAAATTATCCTTGTTTGCAGATGATATAATCTCATATTTGGAAAAACCCAAAAACTCCATCAAAAAACTATTTGAACTGATAAACAAATTCAGAAAAGTTGCAGGGTACAAAATAAACATACAAAGGTTAGTAGCACTTCTATATTCCAACAGTGAATAATCTGAAAAAGAAATGAAGAAACTAATCCCATTAATAATAGCTACCAATGAAATAAGCTACCTAGGAACAAATGTAACCAAAGAAGTGAAAAGTCTTTACAATAAAAACTATAAAACACTGATGCAAGGAGTTGAAGAGGACACACACACACACACAAATGAAAAGATATTCCATGTTCATGGATTGGAAGAATAAATATTGTTAAAATATTCATACTACCAAAAGCAATCTACAGATTCAATGTAATCCCTATCAAAATACCAATGACATTCTTTACACAAGTAGCAAAACAATCCTAAAATTTATATGGAACCACAGAGGACCCAGAATAGCCAAATTTATCCTGAATGATATGGTTAAGCTGTGTCTTCACCCAAATCTCATCTTGAATGGTAGCTCCCATAATTCCCACATGTTGTGGGAGGGACCTGGTGGGAGGTAATTGAATCATGGGGACAGGTCTTCCCATGCTGTTCTCGTGATGGTGAATAAGTCTCACGAGATCTGATGGTTGTATAAAGGGGAGTTCCCCTGCACAGGCTCTCTTGCCTGCTGCCATGTAAGAAGTGACTTTGCTCCTCCTTTGCCTTCCACCATGATTGTGAGGCCTTCCCAGTCATGTGGACCTGTGAGTCAATTAAATCTCTTTCCTTTCAAATTACCCAGTCTCGGGTATGTCTCTATTAGCAGTGTGAGAACAGACTAATACACTGAGCAAAAAAGAACAAAATGGGAGGAATCACATTACCTGACTTCAAATTATACCACAGAGCTATGGTTATGGTAACCAAAATGACATAGTACAGGTGTAAAGACAGACACACAGACCAATGTAACAGAATACAGAACCCAGAAATAAACCTACATATCTACAGTGAACTCATTTTTGACAAACATGCCAAGAATATAAATTGGGGAAAGCAGTCTCTTCAATAAATGGTGCTGGGAAAACTGGATATCCATATGCAAAAGAATGAAACTAGATCCCTATCTCATGCCATATGTAAAAATCAAATCAAAATGGACTAAAGATTTAAATCTCAGACCTCAAACTATGAAACTACTACAAGAAAGCATTGGGTAAACTCTCCAGGACACTGGACTGAGCAAAGGTTCCTTGAGTAATACCCCACAAGTACAGGCCACCACAGCAAAATGGACAAATGGGATCACATCAAGTTAAAAAGGTTCTGCACAGCAAAGGAAACATCAACAAAGTGAATAGACCACCCACAGAATGGGAGAAAATATTTGCAAACTACTCATCTGACAAGGGATTAATAACCAGAATACATAAGAAGCCCAAAGAAGTCTATAGGACAAAATCTAATAATCTGATTAAAAATGGGCAAAAGAGCAGAATAGGTGTTTCTCTAAAGAAGACATAAAAATGGCAAACAGGTGTATGAAAAGGTGCTCAACATCAGTGATCATCAGATAAACGCAGATCAAAGCTACAATGAGATATCATCTCACCACAGTAAAAATAGTTTTTATCCAAGAGGCAATAATGAATGATGCTGAGGATGTGGAGAAAAGGAAACCCTGATACACTGTTGGTGAGAATGTAAATTAGTACAACCACTATGAAGAACAGTATGGTGGTTCCTCAAAAAACACTAAAAATATAATTATTACATGATCCAGCAATCCTACTGCCAGGTATATACCCCAAAGAAAGGAAATCAGTATTTTGAAGAAATATATGCACTTCCACATTTATTGTGGCACTATTCACAATAGCCAAGATTTGGAGGCAATCTAAGTATCCATCAACAGATGAATGGATAAAGAAAATGTGATACATATACACAATGGAGTACTATTCAGTCATAAAAAAGAATGAGATCCTGTCATTTGCAACAACAGGTATGGAACTGGAGGTCCTTATGTTCAGTGGAATAAGCCAGGCACAGAAAGAGAAATTTCACATATACTGGCTCATTTGTGGGAGCTAAAAATTAAAATAAAGGAACTCATGGAGATGGAGAGTAGAATGATGGTTGCCAGAGGCTGGGAACGGTAGTGTTGGGGTAGGGGGTGCAGTGGTGGTTAAAGGGTACAAAAATATAGTTAGATAGATTAAATAAGATCTAGTATTTGATAGCACAACAGGGTGACTACACTCAACAGTAATTTATTGTGCATTTTAAAATAATTAAAAGAGTACAACTGGAATGTTTGTAGTACAAAGAAACAACAAATGCTCGAGGTGTGGATGCTTCATTTACCCTGATGTGATTATTATACACTGTACACTTGTATCAAAATATCTCATCTACTCTATAAATATATATATGCATACTAAGTATGAATTTAAAAATAATGCCTCAAACCCATGAAGTGAACATTGCAGTTGCCTCTCCAGCATCCATGCACACTCACCTCCCCTTCCTCCATGTGTAGAAGCCATGATTTGAGTGGGTTGACCCTGCCTGTGTTGGTGTCAGCATAACCTCATCTCTTTGTCTCAGTGATTGTTTCAGAGATGGGGAGTGCTATGGTTTGAATGTGTCTTCCAAATCTTCTGTGTTGGAAACTTAATCCCCAGTGAACAGCGTTGGGGATGGGACCTAGGAAGAGGTGATTTGGTCATGAAGCTTCTGCCTGCATGAATGGATTAAAGTTATCAAGAGAGTGGGTTAGTCATCTTGACAGTGGGCTTGTTGTAACAAGCTTGACTCCCTCTTGTTCTCTTGCTCTTCTGTCTTCCACCATGGAATGACACAGCAAGAAGGCCCTCACCAGATGCTGAGTAGATGCCAGCACTATGCCCTTGGACTTCCCAGCCTCCAGATCTGTGAGCCAAATAAATTTCTTCCTGTATAAATTACCCAATCTGGGCCAGGCGCAGTGGCTCACGCCTATAATCCCAGCACTTTGGGAGGCCGAGGCTGGCGGATCACAAGGTCAGGAGATCAAGACCATCCTGGCTAACACGGTGAAACCCTGTCTCTACTAAAAATACAAAAAATTAGCCAGGTGTGGTGGCAGGCACCTGTAGTCCCAGCTACTTGGGAGGCTGAGGTAGGAGAATGGCGTGAACCTGGGAGGCGGAGCTTGCAGTGAGCCAAGATCGTGCCACCGCACTCCAGCCTGGGCGACAGAGCGAGACTCCATGTCAAAAAAAAAAAAAAAAAAAAATTACCTAATCTGTGGCTTTCTGTCATAGCAGCACAAAATGGGTGAAGACAGGAAGTAACAACAACAAAAAAAGCCCATCAGCACCTAGTGTTCCTTGCAACACAGGGACTGGTTCAAATTGGTTCAATCTTGGAAACGCAAGGTTTTGTTTAATAGTTGTGGAAGGAAACAGCTCCCTTTTGCATCTCACCTTATTGTCCTCTCTACTTGGTACCTATAAGGTACTGAGTCATGGTTTCTTTGACTTAACCTTCCCAAAGAACCAGTACCACAAGGCAGAGTATGTGGCAGATGTTTACTGGAAGTTGAAGACAATGGAGATGGCTACATAACATATAGAACAACAAATACCCAACAGAAAATATTAGCCTGTTTTCCAAAGTCTCTATGCTCCGCCTCCAATCTGGCTTTCTTTTCCCCTTAGTCACCAGCTTCCACCATCATGCTCAACAACTCTGGCTCCAACTTCCCTGCATCTTGTTTATTTTCCCTCACTTCCTGGGCCCCTTACCCTCTTCTTCTCCAGCTGCTATGCAAAACCAGAACATTCTCATTTCCTTTGCAAACTAGTTCAGCCTTCCTTTGTCCTATCTTCTTCTGTACAGCAAGGTTTATGTTTTGTTTCCCACTCCAATGAATAAACCAAGGTATTTTTTTTTTACCAAAATTGCTCCTTGAGGAGGAATTCTACTGTGGCTTCCAGCTTTTAGAATATTTTCTCTCTGTTGCACTATTAAAGAAAATATGATCTGACCTATCACTTGAACAGACCTTGTGCCCTGACTTCACATGCCATTTTCTGCCAGCCATGACATACTATTGATTCTGCATCAGAGAAGTTCTCCAATTAAGCCCCTCTTCTCCCACCCTACCCTGTTCTGTGGCTCTATTTTAGGCCACCATTGTTTCTCCCTAGACTGGGGTTACCAAAGATCATTCCACAGACTCTGATAAAGTTTGTGCTAATCTTCAGGGAAAAATAAAAATAATGCAGTGAGTTTCTCCATAAATTCATTTAGAATCACTAATTCAAAACTGGGTATCCACATGTAAATAATGAAGTTGGACCCTTACCTTTCACCCATATACCAAAATTAATTTAAAATGAATCAGGGACTTACATATAAGAGCTATAAAATTCTTAGAAGAAAACACTGGGAAAAGCTTCTTGACATTGGATTTGGCAATGATTTCTTGGCTTTGACACCAAAAGCACAGACAACAAAGGCTAAAATTGATAAACTGTACCTCATCAAAATTAAAACCTTTTATGTATCATAGGACAGTATAAACAGAATGAAAAGGCAACCCACAGAATGGGAGAAAATGTTGCAAATTATATATCTGATAAGAGAGTAATATCCAAACTATTTAAGGAACTCCTACAACTTAACAAAAACAAAACAAACAACTGGATATACGAATGGGCAAAAGACTTAAATAGATGTTTCTTCAAAGCTATACAAATGGCCAATAAGCACATGAAAAGACACACAAATCATAAAGGAAATGCAAATAAAAGCCACAATGAGATACAACTTCACATCCACTCAGATGGAAATTATCAAAAACAAAACAAACAAAATCAAAAAACAAGCATTGGCAAGGATATGGGGAAATTGGAATACCTAAAATGAGTTAGGGTGTATTTCCTCCTGTTCAATTTTTTGGAAAAGTTTGAGAAGGATTGGTGTCAGTTCCTTGATATTTCTTGAAAAGAATCATTCTTTTTTTAAGAATAAGAAAATATTTCCTGGAAATCATCCATTAGACTTGCCCTCACAGCTAAGTATTAGATTACATGTTGTGTCAGAGATTCATGGTTACACATCATAACCTTTTCCTACTTCTCTAAGTGAAGAGAATTCTGACTTTTTGATGGGTTCTTTATGCATTGTACAAGCCACACACTGTCACTTCTCTCTTGTTCTACTTGTTAGATGTGAGTTATTAAATCCAACCCACACTCAATAGGAGGCGGTTATACAAGAGTGAATACCAAGAACCAGGGATCACTGGGGACCATCCTGAAGGTGAGCTATGATGGACCTACTGTGTTCCAGGACCACCTTAGGCACTTTACAGCATTGTGGCCAAGTAGGTATTATTATTACTATTTTAGAAATTTTAAAAACATGAAAGAAAATACTAATGTGGTGTCCATGAAAATACTCTGCTCAAATCTCCTTCCAGAGAATCTTCTGTGGAGAGTATAAGTTAGTTGACAGCCCCACTGTTACTCTAGAATTATTCCCAAATTTGAACTAAGGCATTGCTTTCCCTGGGCTGCTGCTGGCCAGTGACTGAGCACAGCTGGGGCATCAGAGAGGACCCATTCCTGGAGGATGCAGGTCTCATCTAATGGGCAATGTTCACTCAGGGACTTCTCATTGGCCTGTCTGAAATGTCTCAGAAAAATCTGGGGCTTTTCCTATACAATTTTCCTTCCTTTCACAGATGTCAGACCTGCCTTGCAGTCTAAGACTGTTCTTGTCCATTCCTGCTCTTTCCCTTTTATCCTTCACAGGAATTTTCCTCCAATAAGTCTCTTGCATGTCTAATTCTATATGGTGTTTGTTTCTCAGAAGATCCGAACTTATGTGTCATAAAAGTTGAGTGATTTGCCCAAGTGAGTTGGGGGCATAGATGGGATTTGAACACATGTTTTGACTCCAAAGGCCAAACCCAGGCTCCTTCAACACAGCATGCTACCATTTTGTATTGGGTTAATGGTGGCCCTCCTAAAGATAAGTTCATGTCCTAACACCTGTAACCTGTGAAGGTGACCTTATTTGGAAAAAGGGTCTTTGTAGATGTAAGTTAAAGTCCTTGAATTATTTGTGTGGGCCCTAAATCTTATGACGAGAATCCTTAGACAAGACAGAAAAAGAAGAAGACACAGATACAGGGAGAAGGCCAGAGATTAGAAAGATACCCTGAAGCCATCAGAAGGTGGAAGAGGCAAGGAAGGATATTTCCCAGGAGCCTTCAGTGGGAGCTCGACCCTGCGAATATCACCTTGATTTCAGACTTCTGGGCTCCAGATCTATGAGAGTGTAAAGCCACCCAGTTTGTGGTCATTTGTTATGGCAGCCATGGGGAACTAACACAAGTATTTAACCTCTATCTTTAATACTAGCACAGTGCCTGGCACATATTAGGTGTTTTAAAAGAGTGATCCTTGTGGCACATATACACCATGGAATACTATGCAGTCATAGAAAAGAATGAGTTCATGTGCTTTGCAGGGACATGGATGAAGCTGGAAGCCATCATTCTTAGCAAACTAACACAGAAGCAGAAAACCAAACATTGCATGTTCTTCCTCATAAGTGGGAGTTGAATAATGAGAACACACGGACACAGGGAGGGGAAAATCACACACTGGGGCCTATCAGCGGGTTGGGGGCAAGGAGAGGGACAGCATTAGGACAAATACCTAATGCATGTGGGGCTTAAAACCTAGATGACGGGTTGATAGGTGCAGCAAACTACCATGGCACATGTATGCGTGCGTAACAAACCAGCACATTCTGCACATGTATCCCAGAACTTAAAGTAAAATTAAAAAAAAAAAAAAAAAAAAAAAAAAGACATTGATCTTTGCTTGCTCTGGGAAGGTTTTTAAAAAGAGCTAATTAGTTAATAGATAACTACATGGGGATGATGAAACAAAGCTTTAAACTGCTTCCAAGTAACTTGGATTGAATACTATAAAATTGTACTTGATGACTGATTTCTAGTTTGAGTGTTATCTAGGAAGAGAATGAATATTTGTGGGGCACCTTCTGTGTACCAGACACTAAGATAAGTTTTATTCATAAATTACATCACAGTGGGAGGAAATATTATCAATTATAACGGTGAAAGCAAGGCTTTTGGAGTCAAATTTGAGCTCTGATTCTCATTAGCTGTATGACCTTTAGTAAATCATTTAAACTCTCTTAGCCAAAATTTACTTATCTGAAAAAAAGAAAAGTGATTCCTATCTCCCTGCCTTGCTTTGAAGATTAAAGGAGATAATGAATGAAGCAGCTGAGCACAGTGTCTGGCACATAGAAAATTTCAACAAACATCAGTTATTAGGAGCGAACCATGCTGGTGGGTGCAGGACTGTTGAAGTGGGAACTAGGGCTCTCACCTGAGAGCAAGAGGTGCTAGATACCCGCTTCTAAGAGGTCAGAGAACTGCAGTGTTTGGGACCAGCTAAGTCCCCACAGGGCTTGCTGAGAAATTCCAATTTCAGCCCCACAAACACAAACCCCCCAACTCCTGTCTCCTCCAGGTGAACTGGGAGTATGGAGACGACTGTCTCTGTGTGTTAGGCCTGCATCTCCCTAAGGTCAAGGAGCGTGGGGGTGGGAGGGGGTGCAATGAATTTACTTAAGGGAGGAGACTAAACTGAGCCTCTGCCTATGCTAATGCGGGGCTGTGGCTATCTAGCATAGGAACGTTGTCAGGCCCCTGGACTAGCGGAGGTTCTGAGTCTTCCAGGACTCTCAGGTTTCCGTGATATACCAAAGCTTGGAAGGAGAACTGCCTTCCCTAGGTCCCTTCATCCCTGTCTGCAACCCGTGACAGACAACCCCAGTATTCCACACACCCCAACAAGGCTGCCTAGTCAGGGAGGGGACCCTTGGCAGCAAGAGGCTGTTAGGGGCTCAGGGCTGCTTCTGTCAGAGGGCTGATCTGGGGAGAGCAAGCTGAAGCCTGATCTCCCACACCACAGGCAAAGCAGCAGGAAGACCCTCAGGGGCCCTCTGCGGAACCAACACACGGGTTTCACAGAAGAGCCCATATTTGGACGCCTGCCATACCCTGGAACAAATGGCCTGTCGTCATCAAATGGAGGAGCTGTGGTGGCCAACAGAGAGGATTACAAGCTTACAACACGCATCCAAGTAAGATGAGACCTGCCTCTCTTTCTCCTCCTGCCCCCAACGCCAGCGCAGTGCATGCTGGGAAGGGGGAGGTGTTGGGGGAAGCTGAGGAGGCCAGACCGCCCTCCCAGCGGTCCTGTCAGCCTGGGTTGCACATGAACATCACATGGGGAAGCTTTCAGGAATTCTTCATGAGCCCAGATATTCTGGTTTAACTGGTCTGGAGTGGAACCTAGGCATTGACATTTTTAATGAGCAGCCGAGGCCGCGAACCACTGCTCTAAAGCCGAAGTAGTAGCCTGTGCCGCTGGGGGAAGGTGTAGGATTGCAAGAATTCGCAAATACAAATAAAAGTATCATATGACATTTCCGTTGAACACTTATTTGTCTATCTAAAATTCTAATTTCACTGGGCATTCTGTATTGATAAAATATTTATAGTGACAATCCTAGGAGGGTAGGAAAAATATTTGGATTGCGTAGAAGATTGAAATTTGAAAATGAACAAACAGGACAGAGTTTTAAGGATCAAAAGTAACTGTTTAGTAATAAAAGGTGACTGCAGTGTTATGGAATGCGGCTGAGCTGTCAAGAAAGGAGATGTTACCCGGTGAAAAATAGGGGGATTTGACATAAGTACACTGGGGGCAGTTGCAGAAAAAATAAAACCATTTCATATTGATGCCCCTAGTGAGTTGAGCCTCCCAGTAAACCAGTTATGTCATTACAACCAACAACCTTGCAGAAGGGATGAGAGAATGGAAGCTGAGAGAATTTACGTGATTTGTGGAAGTTCAACACAGCTCGTAAGTGACAAGCCAGGATTTGAGCCAAAATCAGTTTGTCTTTAAAAAAACAAAAAGGTAGCAAGTTGTTTCTTTCTTTCTTTCTTTCTTTCTTTTTTTTTGAGACGGAGTTTCACTGTTGTTGCCCAGGCTGGAGTGCAATGGCTCGATCTTGGCTCACTGCAACCTCCACCTCCCAGGTTCAAGCGATTTTCCTGCCTCAGCCTCCCGAGCAGCTGGGATGACAGGCATTCACCACCATGCCTGGCTAATTTTGTATTTTTAGTAGAGACAGGGTTTCTCCATGTTGGGCAGCCTGGTCTCAAACTCCTGACCTCGGGTGATTCGCCTGCTTCGGCCTCCCAAAGTGCTGAGATTACAGGTGTGAGCCACCGAGCCGAGCCTAGAACTTTGCTTTGATACTAGTAATACTAGTAGATTGCTTCCCTAAAACAAGTAGGGAAAGGAAGCAAAAAGTCCAGAGAAGCGCCCCCCCCACCGCCCCCCACCCTCTACCCCCATTAAAGTACAGAGTGAAGAGAGGCAGGGACTGGGGCTGTACATTTTGGACCCTACAGACTGGTCCTATCCCTGGCCTTGCTGCCATCTGTAGGTGATCAAGGTGCAAGCAGAAGACCCTTCTGTCTCCTCGTCCTCTCAGCTGCTGAGCACCCAAATGGGGGGAGCTGCATGAACGTTTATTTGGCGGTAAGTTCTGCTGCTCCATCACGATGTCTCCTGCTTACATTTCTGTAATTAAATGTCATCTCGTTGTGCCTGTACTTGTTGTGCTTAAGCCCCAAGGCTGTTTTAGTAAAGGGTACAATTTTGTAAATCAAATGGAGAAAAATAAACAAAACCACCTGTTCTGCGAGACAGTGTGCTGCCAAGCGTGGAGCTCTCCTGTCCCTCCCTGCCTCCCCCAGAGTCCAGGAGGGGAGGGCAAGAGAAGCCCCCAGGATGGGGGCTGAGGAGTGTAACCACATCAGTGAGGGGTACCTTGTTCCCATTCAAAAGTAACTCTCTAGTAGGGGGCTCCCCACCGCAGGGCCTTGGCTTTGGGTGGGCCAAGAACAGCTGTCGTGACAGGCAGGGACAGCCACTCAGGACATGAGGGAAGTCAGGCTGCAGAAGGTGGACAGCCCAAGAATTCCCTTAGGCTCACATATGGGAAAGCAAAACTTATGATTGAATAATGCCAGCCTTTGCCTTGCCCCTTCTCACCTCCTGTTAAACAAAAAGCTGTCTTTTCCCTCTCAGCGTCTCTCTTTCCGCCCCCATATGGAGAATTCTGTGTTTGCCAGCCTGTCTCCTGGGATTTCAAGATGTGGCATAAGAGTAGGTACAGAGAGACAGGACAAGAAACATAGGAAGGGAGAGAGGGAAACTAAACCTACTGGGCTTGTGGGCTGGGCTTTGGGGAGCATTCTTGGTAGAGTTGAGAGGGAGATACCAAAGCAGTCTTAGGTTGGGAGAGAAAGGGGTTTGTTTCTCCTCTGAATAATTTATTGAGGAGAACATTAACATAACATAAAGTTAACCAATTCCACGGGAACAATTCAGTGGCATTTGGCATATTCACAATGTTGTGCAACCATCCACCTCTGTCTCATTCCAAAATGCTTCCATTGCTCCAGGTAAGGGTATTTTAAGGTGTGTTGATATGGACTATGCATTTGATCCTTTAATGTTTGTCAAGGGACGGAAGTGAATATTGGAGTATATTTTTAATAACTGTTGACTTGTAGACTTTAACCTATCAAAACTGGGTCAAGTGGACCCTAGGGGTTATTTGGGTTCTGTACAGCCATGGCCCCCAGGGCAGGAGACCTGTAGGAGTGCCTCACCCACCACGACATTAGGCTCTGTGCTCCCAGGTTTCCTACAGTGACCTTGGTACCTTGGTATTCTTAATGACCTTGTAATGATATTACCAGGTTACATGTTAGTGGGTGGGATGCACTTTGTGATAAATCCTGTACCCATGTGCTCTAAGACTGAGAGTCTGACCTCAGTATCCTCCAAGAGAGGACCCCACCAGCAGCCTTGGAGTGTGAGCTTTGGGTTATCTCAACCCCTGAAGCAAGCTGAACTACTCATTCTTTTCCAAACATTCCCTGAAGCCTCCCACCGTTATCCTTCCCAGTGTCTACACCAGCTTCCCCCCCATTCTTTACTCCCAGATAACCAGATGCTAACAGTTTTTAAATTTTCTTATTGCTTATATAATATCTAATATGTGATTATACACACATGCTTCAGTACATGTACTTTCTCTCTCTGTCTCTCTGTCTCTACATATTTGAGTTTTTTGTTGGATTCATTGCTTGCTTTGGAAAAATTGGATCATGTATTATCTGCATCTTCTATCTCTCATTTGAAAATATCTCATAGAAGTTCCTCTCAGTCCCCTGGTATGTTTCAGATTCATTATTTGTGTTGGCAGCATTATAATCCATAATGAGGCTCCTTCATAATTTATCCAACCCTTTCTCTATTGATGGGTATTTCCTCTGTTTTAAGTTTCTGTCCCTCCAAACAATGAAGCAATATTGTTATACATATATCTTTATATACCAATGCTTTTACTTCTATTGAATGAATTCCAGGGTTGAAAGTCATGTGTATTTTAAAATTTAGTATATATTGCTTTCAGAAAGGCTGAAACATATTTTCATCAGCAAAATATAGAGTACTTTTTACCCTCATCCCTAGTAGCAACAGTTGCTGTCCCTCCTTTTAATTTTTTTCTAGTCTTATATTCATGAAGCCATATCCATTGTAAACTTAATTTGTAATTTGCTGTCTACTGGTGAGCATGAGCATCTTTTTCAACTGTTTATTGGGCAGAGGGATTTGCTTTTTCTGTGTGTGTTGTACTTCAATACAAAAACTTTCTTAGAATGTAAAAATCTGCTGGGCTTATAATTGGGATTGCATTAAATTTTTAATTTTGGGGGGAATTAATTTTTTATGAGATTAACTCCTCTCAACAAATTGCGTAGTATTAAAATATATCCCTGTTTTTTTCCCCCATAGGATTGTTGTTCACATAATCCTGTACCTCTCTTTTATATTTATCCCTCAATGTTTTATAGATTTTAGCTGGGTGCGGTGGCTCACGCCTGTAATCCCAGCACTTTGGGAGGCCAAGGTGGGCACATCACTTGAGGTCAGGAGTTCGAGACCAGCCTGGGCAACATGGTGAAACCCCATCTCTATCAAAAATACAAAAATTAGACAGGCATGGTGGCAGGTGTCTGTAGTCCCTGCTACTCAGGAGGCTGAGGCAGGAGAATCACTTGAACCTGGGAGGTGGAGGTTACAGTAAGCTGAGATTGCACCACTGCACTCCAGTCTGGGCGACAAGAGTGAAACTGTCTAAAAACAAACAAACAAACAAACAAACAAAATTTTTATAGATTTTTATCACTAAAATATTTTTCTCATTTATATTTCTTGATGAATATGCTATAGCAGATGTTTTATTTTATATGCATTTTGATAAACTTTGCCACCTTGCTGAAGTCTTTATTAATCTGAGTGGTAGGTTTTTTGTTTTTTTTTTTTGAGATGGAGTCTCACTCTGTCACCCAGGCTGGAGTGCAGTGGCGTGATCTCAGCTCGCTGCAACCTCCACCTCCCAGGTTCAAGCGATTCTCCTGCCTCAGCCTCCCAAGTAGCTAGGATTACAGGCGTGGGCCATCACGCCCAGCTAATTTTTGTATTTTTATTAGAGATGGGGTTTTGCCACATTGGCCAGGCTGGTCTCAAAATCCTGACCTCAGGTGATCCTCCCGCCTCTGCCTCTCAAAGTGCTGGGATTACAGGCATAAGCCACCATGCCTGGCCTAATCTGAGTGTGTGGTTTTTTTTAAATTAGTTTCCTAGGTTTTCTAAGAATGCAGTCATGTGATTAATGAAAGAAAATATTGTCAAATATTTATGTCAGTTATTCAATTTTATATTCTTATTGTATTTTCTAAAAACCTCCAAGACAATGTTAAACAGTAAAGGTAAAAGCAGGCATAAATCTGGAAAGAAAAGATAGAATCATGAGCAAAAACAAATATTGCAATACTTTGTCACTTCTTTCAAATGTTTTTACACTAATTATTCCTTTTGCTTACCTTATTACATTTGTTTAACTCTCTAAGTCTCTAAGAAAATGTTGAATTAAAATGGTAATAGTGGGTATTCTTGTCTGATTCTTGATTTTAATTGAAATGTTTTTGGTGTTTTGTTTACTAGAATATTGTCTATTGTTTTTTAATAAAGAGATTTTATTATATCCAACAATCCTAATTTTTATTTTACTTAAAGCTTTAATAGGAATAGCTACTGAATGTTATCAAGTGCCTTTGCAGAAACTACTGATAAGATGATACGGTTTTTCATCTTTAATTTTTTGATAAAAAGACTTCCATTGATATATTTCTTGATGTTGAGCTTTGTAATACTAGAATAAATTCTCCTTACTGTAGTGTATTAGTCTTTTTGCTACATTGCTAGATTCTATTTGTCAATATTTTATTTAGGATTTTTGCATCTCCAGTTATAAGTGTTTGTCTATAATTTTCCTTTTTATGCTGTCTTTATAGGGTTTTAGTGTTAAAATTAAGCTTGGTTTGTAAAATAAATTCAGAAGCTTCCATTTTTATTCCTTGGTCTAGAATATATTGATAAACATTACTATTATCTATTCTTTGAAGATTAGAAAACTGAGTTGTGGACTCCTCTTTCCTGACACCCTTTTCAATGGTAGATCTTTAATAATCTTCCTGATCTGGCCCAATATAATGATTTATTCAGGTTTTCACTTCTTGGATTAACTTTGGTAATTTCCTTTAGATCTTCAACTTTGTTATCATGGAGTTAGCATGTAATACGTTCTTACAATTGTTCAAATCTCTTCTGAGACCATGGCTCTTTATTCATTCCTAATCTTGTCTTTTTGTTGTTGTTCTTTTTTCTTTAATTAGATTTCAGAGAGGTTTATCTGTTTAGTTGAACTTTTTAAGAATTAGCCTTTGGGCTAGGTGTGGTGGCTCACGCCTGTAATCCTAGCACTTTGGGAGGCCAGAGGTGGTTGGATCACTTGAGGTCAGGAGTCTGAGAACAGCCTGGCCAACATGGTAAAACCCCATCTCTACTGAAAATACAAAAATTAACTGAGTGTAATGGTGTGCACCTGTAATTCCAACTACTCGGAGGCTGAGATAAGAGAATTGCTTCAACCCGCGAGGCAGAGGTTACGGTGTGCCAAAATAGCACTACTGTCCTGCCCTCCAGCCTGGGTGACCAAGTGATACAAAAGAATTAGCCTCTGGATTTGTCGACAGTGTCTCCTGTGTTTTTGTTTTTTGTTTAGTTCACTCCGTTTTCATGTTTATTAATCCTCCTTTAGAATAGCTTTTCTGCCTCAATTTCCTCTCCTTCTCCAGAGAAGTTATGATAAAATAAATGCTTTGACTTTATTGTTCTGTCCTTCTCCCACTTCTAGGTTTTGTTGACATACAGAACTTTTCAGTCTAGATTACCTTTATTAGAATTTACTTGGAGTATTTATTGCCTATTTCAGGAATCCTTATTTAGAACTTGTATTACACATTCTTAGATAGTCTATCATTATAGGTTTAGATATTCTACGTATTTATATAAAAAGCAAGCATGGCTCGCTGCTATTTCCTATCTTATTCTTCTTCCGTAATCTTGAGTTATCTGTTCTGATTCATCTGTTGTTTCACCAGAGTCTTTTTCTCTTGTATTGTCCCCAAATAGGTATGAGAATAATATATTCTCTGAATTCTTGCATACCCCAAATATCTTCCTTTCTTGCTGATATATAAAGGATATCCTGGCTGGCACAGTCTTTTTTTCTCAAGAGTCCATTAACTTCCAACACAGCAATGTTATGTGTCAATCTGATTCTTCTTCCTCGTTCTTTTTATCTGTGAATTTAAAAAATTTATACTGCTACCTGTGGAATTCAGAAACTTTACCAAGATATGATTGTGTGTCTTTCTTCTTTAATCGACCCTAAACCAGTGAAACCTTCCAACATACTTTCTGATCCTTCTTTTTATTTTTATTTGTATTTATTTATTTTGAGACATATTTTTATTTGTATTTGTTTATTTTGAGACAGATTCTTGCTCTGTTGCCCGGGCTGGAGTGCAATGACACAATCTCGGCTCACTGCAACCTCCGCCTCCCGGGGATTCTCCTGCCTCAACTTCCCAAGTAGCTGGGATTACAGACACCTGCCACGACGCCCGGCTAATTTTTGTATTTTTAGTAGAGATGGGGTTTGACCGTGCTGGCCAGGCTGGTCTTGAACTCCCGACCTCAGGTGATCCTCCTGTCTCGGCCTCCCAAAGTGCTCGGATTACAGGCGTGAGCCACCGCACTCAGCCTCTGATACTTCTTTATCCACAGGAAATGTTCTTGCACTATCGTTTAATTGTTGCCTCTTCCCACCTGTTTCTTCATCTGGAATTACTGTTTTCCTGTGCAGTGGACATCTTGACTTGATCCTCAGGCCCTCAGTTGAATCTCAACACTGACTGTTCTACTCTTCACCTAATTCAATTAGTTTTCATTTGAAAAGTCATGTTTATTTGTTTAAATTCCAGGTCATCTTTTAAGGACTTTTCTTAAATCTCCTCAGTTTCTCGTTATTTTTATTTTTGTATAGGTCATAGACTTGTCTCCCCCAGTAGCTCCAATTTTTGATGAGTACTTCTTCTGTCCTGATTGCTTTGTTTGTCATTTTTCTCTCTCTCTAGCTGTTGTCCTTCTGTGATGTGTGTTTTTCTGTGTTTACTCCTTGGAGCTCAGGCATAGCTGCTAAGAATCTGATGTGGTCTCATATCCAAGGCAGGAGACGGCCTTGTGCTCTCAGTCCTAAAGGCCAGCAGTGGAGCACATAGGGGTTGTTGGACACTTGGGAAGGTACCACAAGAAGGAAGACTTTATGTTTTATTATGTTTCCTATTGTTCATGAGCTCCCCACCTCAAGGATGAAATGGCCTCAACTTACCTTTTCAGCCCTGGAAATCAGATATGCCTTTCCAGCAGATGAGGATGTTCCTCAGGGATGGGGAGTCCCCTGGGGCCAGCTTTCCGAGGAAACTCTGTTCACATCCTTACCTGAGTCCTTCAGACACTAGTGCCCAGGCTCTCATATAGCCCAGAGGGGAGAAGCCACTAAACTGTACAGGTGCCCTCTGATCCGCTCCTACCGTATGTCTGGATTATGTAAGACAATCAGGCTGGAATTGCAGTTGGGAGGGGAAAAAGTTAGGACATGTTAAGCTACCATGTTCCTGTATTCCTGCTGATTTCTTCAAGTCAAAACTCTTCCCATCCTTAAAGGATGTTCCCACAAAAGCCACTTCCTACATCCTTCTTGATCCTCTTGTCTCATGGTTCCTTCTCAACCCTGGCCACACCCTAAAATCTCCTGAGGAACTTGAAAAAATACTAACACCCGGGTCTGATCTGGTCTAACTGATGTGGAGTGCAGTCTTTGGGATTTTTATTTTTTTTATTTTTATTTTTTTTGAGACGGAGTCTCACTCTGCCGCCCAGGCTGGAGTGCAGTGGCGCAATCTCGGCTCACTGCAAGCTCTGCCTCCCGGGTTCACACCATTCTCCTGCCTCAGCCTCCCGAGTAGCTGGGATTACAGGAGCCTGCCACCACGCCCAGCTAATTTTTTGTATTTTTAGTAGAGACAGGTTTCACCGTGTTAGCCAGGATGGTCTCGATCTGACCTCGTGATCCGCCCGTCTCAGCCTCCCAAAGTGCTGGGATTACAGGCGTGAGTCACCGCACCTGGCCGACTTTGAGATTTTTAAAGCCCTTCATGTGGCTCTAACAGATGAGTCTGACATGCAGCAGGGGTTGAGTATCTAACCTGGTGTGATCATTCCCCCGTCCTTCCTCCCAGCATTCAGTCTTTCTTGTATCTTAACTTTTGTGTGCTTATTTTATCTTCCTACTAGTAAATGTCTTGAGCCCACATTCCCTTCTTCTCTCAGTAATTCAGTCATCCACTTCCTCACTTCATTCATTTAACAAATATTTAGTACGTGCCATCCTCCAGGCAGCAGGCCCTGGAAGATTTAAAGATAAATAGGAGTCTCTGTGTAAATATATTTACGGACTTGTTTGGGTTAATATTTTGCAAATGGACATCAATTTTTTCCTTGTGCTCCTCCTTAAAACAGACCTGGAGAAAGCTGCTATAGACTGCTCAGCCACTCTGCCCTGACAAGTGTTTGTGAGGAAAAGTGCTATTGCAATTTCAATTTTTAAAAATCCAGATAAATAAAGGTGGCGGTTCCAACTGTTGGCAGAGACAAATGGGAAAAGCCAGAAAGATCTGTGAACAGGAAAGTCTCAAAAGTCACATAGCATGCAGACTTGGGTCTCAAACATCTGCTTCTCACTAACCTAGAATCCAAACTCCCCCAAGAAATTGATAGCAAGATTCCCTTTTCTTGCCACAGATTTCTCTTTTTGCCCCCTGACTGGGTATAGTTTGCTCTGAGACATAAACATGAAAAACCGTTTCTAAGTACTAAGGTTCTGGTGCAGTCTGTTGTTTGCGAATCACTGCTGCACACGGGTTGGGAGGCAGGGCCACCGAGGGAAAGCCTGCTGGCGCTCGAGCTGGAAGGTGCAGTCCTGGCACCCCACCACTCCTCTGAGAACTACCTGCATGAGTCATGTGTACCCTTCACACATGACTGGGAGCCCAGGTGACCTCTTTCTATCCTGAGTGAACATTTGTGTGGACAGGATTTTCAAAAATGTGCGTCTGGAATGCCAGAGGAAGGGTGTCTATGCAGAGAAGCGGTCCTGAGGCTACATTCCCTAAGCACTGGGAAGCTAAAAAATAAAATAAAATAAAATAAAAGGCCGGGCGCGGTGGCTCAAGCCTGTAATCCCAGCACTTTGGGAGGCCGAGATGGGCGGATCACGAGGTCAGGAGATCGAGACCATCCTGGCGAACACGGTGAAACCCCGTCTCTACTACAAAATACAAAAAAACTAGCCGGGCGAGGTGGCGGGCGCATGTAGTTCCAGCTACTCAGGAGGCTGAGGCGGGAGAATGGCGTAAACCCGGGAGGCGGAGCTTGCAGTGAGCTGAGATCCGGCCACTGCACTCCAGCCTCGGTGACAAAGCTAGACTCCATCTCAAAAAATAAAATAAAATAAACAATAAACAATAAACAAAAACCTGACTTCTGAGCTAGAATAACAAATACCACCAAATTACAGTAACTTTTCTCCTCTCTTAATTTACTGTATTTAGAGTCACCTCACCTATCAGGATCCTAGCCAGGAACCAAGAAAAGAAGCCAAAAAGGGCTCTAAGTAGAGTTGGAGATGGTGGAAGTTTTGCCGCGTGGACATTCAGGCATTTTATATCTAGGAGTACCAAGCTGTCATCCAACATCCATTTCCTTTTCTTTTCTTTTTTTTTTTTCTTTTTTCTTTTCTTTTCGGAGATGGAGTCTCGCTCTGTCACCCAGACTGGAGTGCAATGGCACGATCTCCGCTCAATGGAACCTCTACGCCCCGGGTTCAAGCGATTCTCTTGCCTCAGCCTCCCAAGTAGCTGGGATTACAGGTGTCCACCACCATTGCCAGCTAATTGTTTTAGTATTTTTAGCAGAAATGGGGTTTCACCATGTTGGCCAGGGTGGTCTTGAACTCCTGACCTCCAGTGATCCACCTGCCTGGGCCTCCCAAAGTGCTGGGATGACAGGTGTGAGCCACCACGCCCAGCCCCATTTCCTTTTCTTCATACCTAGTTTAAATAAGTTGAAGTATCTGGTGTCCAAACTTCCTAGAGATGGATAGTAACACATTGGAGGGCATAAGAGGATGTTACAGGCATGCACACTGACAGCCATGAGAAGCAAGCAGAAGACAGAAAAACGAAAATGTGCAGATAGTGGCATTTCTCTGTCTTTTCAGCTCATTCCATGTTCAATAAATATGAATGTTTCATCTCTTCCTAGAAATTCTGATACCTGGTCCCAGGCAGACATCCTCCTCCTCAGCATAGGCTGGGTTGCTCAGGAGGCCGAATCTGGAGCATGTTGGCATGTAGGTTTATTATGGAGAGTCCTGGGGACCACCACTGTGGAAGGAAGGGCAAGGAAGCAGAAGTGGGCAGATAGAGAAGTCAAGCCACAGTGTGGCTCAACAATAGTCTTGACCAACTCCATGGGAGACTCCAGAGCCAGAATAGTCCTTTAGAGCTGCCTTGTTTGGACCATGATGAACAGGTCTTTATATTCGTAGATCAGTAGTCACTGAAGCAGGCTGCTGAGGCTCCCTGGGCAAGGAGGCTCTTTACAGCTGAGGCAGTCCCTGGAGGGCTGGCAGGAAATAGTCTGTGCCACAGCATCCCCTGCAGCCTACACCACAAGCCCCTCCTTGACAGGACCATGGCAACCCGTCACAGTGTCCACAGTGCTCCTTGACTCATGCCCTGGAGGACCAGGATAGTCTCACCTTCTCTGTGCCTTACTTCACTGATGGCTGTGACAGAGACTGCTCACTATCCACAGCCTATCCATTCCAGATTTGGGAGTGAGGGTAGCAAGGCACCCAGCTAGAATATTTTATTTCTCTGCCTTCCTTGTGAGTTGGCGTGGCCACGTTATTTTGGCCAATGAGATATAAATAACAGTGCTGTGTAGGAGTTCTGGGAAGGCTTTTTTAGAGTGACACACTCAGCTTTCTCCTTTGCTGCTGCCTGGAACGTGGTCATGAGAGCAGAGTTCTGGCAGCAATCTTGAACCATGAGGTAACTTAAGGATGGGAGCTATGTATTTCCATAGATCAGAAAGACAGGCAGAGCCTGAGCCCCTGACGACTCTGGAGCTGCCATTTCGGAGCAGTTTCAGAGGAACTGCTACTTCTGGACTTCTTTTTGTAAGAGATAAACAAATGGTTATCCTGTTTAAATCACTGCTATTTTGAGGTTTCTGTTTTGCAGCCAAGTGCAGGGGCCAAACTCTACTGGGGATTTGTGGTTAATTAAGATAGTAATTTTTGCTGATTTTGGAATCCATCGTCTCTTCATTACCACAATAGCTATAGTAGAAGTCCTTGTTTCTCCCTCTGTTCTTCATCCCCTGCAATAAATTGCCCATACTACTGCCAGAGGGATTTTCTACTTGATAAATTTGAACATGGCCTTCCCATTGTTAAAAACCTTTCAAGAAACTCTTAAGCTCTAAATTGTGTGTCATACTTTGTCTTATGAATTGAGTATTAGGACATGTCTTACTGCATATTCGTGTTTATTAACTATGCAGTTTTTATCGTGTGTTCATAAGTATTCAAAGAGCATTGCTAGAAACAACACTGGCAGTTCTGCAGGCTGGGAAGCCACTGACTGGCACAACACCCCATAATAGCCAAGGAAATAACATAAATTTATTGTTAGTAAGCTGAGAGTTGGGAAAGTCTAGACCCACCTCTGAGCCACAGTCTAGCAGCCACCCTTATGTCTAACCACGCTATTGTACTCTTCTTTAAATTCCAGTGTCATCTGAGCCATTCCACTTTTCCTTCCTCTGGGTGCCCTGAGCAGGCCCAGCTCCTTTGCAATGAAATGGAAATTACAGACCAGCCCCGAGCCCCAGGCACAGCCAATGGTGTGTTGCATTACGATATCAATGTTTTTACCCCATGCAGATCTCTCTGACTTTTTTGTGTGTGTATACATTTTTTAAAATGATACTTTTGTTTTGACATAATTGTAGTTCACATATAGTTGTAAGAAATAATAACAATACTCTTCACCTAATTTCCCCCTGTGGTAATATCTTACATAATGGTAATATCACAACCAGAAAATTCACATGGATACAACCCACATCAATTTTTAAAAATTATTTTGTTTTCCTAACTTTTTTTTTGAGACAGAGTCTTGCTGTGTTGCCCAGGTTGGAATGCCGTGGCGTGATCTTTGCTCACTGCAATCTCCACCTCCTGGGTTCAAGCAATTCTCCTGCCTCAGCCTCCCAAGTAGCTGGGATTACAGGCGTACACCACCACGCCCAGCTAATTTTTGTATTTTTTTAGTAGAGATGGGGTTTCACTATGTTGGACACGCTGGTCTCGAACTCCTGATCTCAGGTGATCCACGCGCCGTGGCCTCCTAAATAAACTTTTGTTGGTATATGCTATATAGAGTCTAGATTCTTCTTGTGATGAAAATACACTTTTTCTTTATTAAAAAAATAAAAAGTTTTTAAGAGCTCCTCTTCCCCTTGGGATAAAATCTGGAATTCTCTACATGGCCTTCAAACTCCTCCAAGTTCCAGCCCTAACTCCCCACACTTACATATCATAGATCTTACCAGGATCCCCCAGGCCCAGCCTTATAGAGCTACTCCACCACATGGAAAATCCTCCTCTTAACTGGGTCTAGATAATTCCTATCTGTCTTTCAGATGAAGTGAAGTCTGTAACTCCTCCTAGAAGCATTAGCCACCCTCTCTTTCAGACTGGGTTACATGCTTTTTAATTTTCATTTGTTTGTACTTCTTGAGTGCCTGGCACACGGTAGATCAGGGGTCCCATCCCCTAGGCGTGTACTGGTAGCCAGCAGTGGCCTGTTAGGAACCAGCCGCACAGCAGGAGGTGAGCACCCAGTAAGTGAGCATGCCGGCTTGAGCTCCGCCTCCTGTCAGATCAGCCTTGGCTTTAGATTCTCATAGGAGCCAGCTTTATTGTGAACTGCTCGTGTGAGGGATCTAGGTTGCGTGTTCCTTATGAGAATCTAACTAATGCCTGATTATCTGAGGTGGAACCGTTTCATCCCCAAACCATCCCCCAACTCCCCTATGTCTTACATGAAACTGGTTCCTGGTGTGGAAACCAGGAATCCACTGCAGTAGATAACCAAAAAATATTTGTCGAATGAACAAATGAGTGGGTAGCTCTTACCAGTTTAAGAGTGTTGGAATAAACTGCCCGCTTCTCCCTTCCCATAACCTGACTCTAGGTTCCACTTTTGGGTGGGGAAATCTTGTTCAATTGCTTTTCTATGGGCAGCACCCAGCCCAATGCCTTGCATATATTAGGTGCTCAATATGTGACAATGGCTGACTGGTGGGGAGCTGGGAATTGAGACAAGAAGGGCAGTGTGAGCACAGGCATGAGATAGTGTATTCCAGGACAGCGAGTGGACCATTTGGCTCAGAAAAATCATTTTATAGCCCATTTAATCCATGTCAGCAGTGAGTCTGGCTTATATCACTGGGCATCTCAACATCAGACATTTAATGGATCCATCCTGCTTCTGCGCTGCTAAAACACACTGTAAAAGAATCTGCAGCTTCTGCAACCTTATACGCTGTGAACATCATTAACCCCCATGGGCTCAGTTAGTGCCTATATTCATCTATCGCTATTCACAGAAACTCCTAGAATCAACGATCGAAGGGAATTGGTGTGGCAGATCTGCTCCATTTACCTTCAGGAAGACAAAATTTTGCCCAAATTCTCAGATAGACTTAAAATGAGCTCCTGAATAGCTGTGACACCCTTAGTAACTTAAAAGGAGCTCCCTACTCTCCCAGCACAGCATTTTATCTTAGGATAATATGAAACTCAGGAAGCTGCAATCCACACACAGTTTGGCAGTTGGCAGCTTCTACTGCATGCCTGCAGCAATAACACCCACTCCTGCCTGTGAGATGCTCTTTTCCATAGAGCCAGGACGCACCACCGGTGAACCAGAGGCAGGGTCACTGGGGCTGGATGTCCCCACTTTTGAATCCTGGTTCTGCCATTCTCCTAGTGTGGATTTAGTCTCTTCAGTTTCCACATCCATAGAATATGGAAATATGATGGTCTCACCTCATAAGAATAATTGTGAGAATTCTGTGGGCTAATGCATGGCAGCTCACACCACAGGAGCAGGCACACAGCAGGGGCTCGATAAATGTTCACTCCGATTGTCATTGCTATTATAAAAGAATCATAGTCAGCCATGAAGTATAGGGGTTCAGGAACACAGAGGGGGTGTTGTTATAGGCATTTCTCTTATTTTTCATTATGCTAGGTCATTGGTGTATAGATATAATTAATATTAGCTTTACCACCGTGGAAGGCTGAATAATGGCCCTCCAAAAGACATGCATGTCCTAACCACTGAAACCTGTAAATGTTACTGTATATGGCAAAAGAGGATATTGCAAATATGGTTGAATTAAGGATCTTGAGATGGGGCATTATCCTGGATTATACAGATGGGCTCTAAATGCAATCAGATGTATCCTTATAGGAGGGAGGAAGAGGAACAGTTGACACACACAGAGAAGAGGAGAAGTGATGTGACCATGGTGTGATGTGGCCGCAAGCAAAGGAGTGCCATCAGCCATCAGCAGTTGGAAGAGACAAGGAATAGTTTCTCCCTTAGAGCAGAGAGTGTGGCTCTGCTGACACCTTGATATTGGCCTAGTTGGACTGATTTTGGACTTTAGCCTCCAGAACTATGAGATAATACATTTCTGCTGTTTCTGGGGGGGGGGTTGTTTTTTGAGAGACTGAGTCTCACTCTGTTGTCCAGGCTGGAGTGCAGTGGCACTATTATAGCTCACTGCAGTCTCAAACTTCTGGTCTCAAGTGATCCTCCCCCATCAGTCTCCTGAGTAGCTGGGACTACAGGTGAGCACCACTATGCTTAGCCACTATTATTATTATTTTTTTGGTAGAAACAGGGTCTCGCTATGTTGCTCAGGCTGGTTTCAAACTCTTAGCCTCAGACAATCCTTCTGCTTCGGCCTTCCAAAGTACTGGGATTACAGGTGTGAGACACTGCACCGGCAGTTTCTATGTTTTAAGCAACCAAGTTGTGGAAATTTGTTATAGTAGCCACAGGAAGCTAATATATCACTTAGCTGCATTTTTAATTTTTATTTTTGCTCTTTGTTTTTAAGGTTATTTCCCCCATCTTTTTTGTTCTTTAGGAAAAAAGCATGTAAAATTAATGGACCCCAGATTCAAGTTATAAGTAGCAGATTTTGATGCCTTTTTATTTGCATTCCTGAGTGGTAAAGTGTTATTTTGCTCAATATTGGTCTTCTAATGGGTTCTATGGAGCTTCAGTATAATTTACATTTTAATACTTAATCTGTATTTTAATCTTTAATAAAAGAATCTGAATTTAGAGTATTGCAGACCTGAGGGTTAGGTGAGAAGTTGTTTTTCTCATAAGTGGTTTTAAAAAACCAATTACTTATTAGTGATGTTTCTAATAGAGTTTAAGTGCTGAAGACAATTAGCTTTTACTTTAGATTTCCCACAGTAAAATCATGGGCCGGAAAGCGAGAAGACAACTGGGTGCCGTTTTTACTTTTCTGGGACAATCATGTGGAGTGTTTTAAACTGTATGGACTCAGGAGAGGAACATGATTTTGGGGACAACTGGACTGGCCGTCTCTCCATCTTGTTTGTTGTCTGAATGAGTCCATTTGTTCAGCATAGTCGGAGAATCCCTGTAAAGATATTCAGGCCTCGGCCAGGCGCGGTGGCTCAAGCCTGTAATCCCAGCACTTTGGGAGGCCGAGACGGGCGGATCATGAGGTCAGGAGATCGAGACCATCCTGGCGAACACGGTGAAACTCCGTCTCTACTAAAAAAAAAAATACAAAAAACTAGCCGGGCGAGGTGGCGGGCACCTGTAGTTCCAGCTACTCGGGAGGCTGAGGCCGGAGAATGGCATAAACCCGGGAGGCGGAGCTTGCAGTGAGCTGAGATCTGGCAACTGCACTCCAGCCTGGGCGACAGAGCGAGACTCTTGTCTCCAAAAAACAAACAAACAAACAAACAAACAAAAAGATATTCAGGCCTCTTCTCCTTGTAAAAATGCAAATACAGTTGATTCTTATTATTTATGGTAGTTTTGTTCTATCAAGTCACCATGAACACGGAATGAACAAATACTGAATCATTGATCCGAGGGGCAATGCAGGGTTAGACTCTTTGGAGCCTCTGGTGATAACATTTTGATCAACCAGTCAATATATAACCTTATTTTATGTGTGTTTCTGTTGAAAGATACCTTGTTTAGTATACACTGTTGATTCATTAACACTGAACTCACGTCCACCAGCACTAGAACTCATGACTAAATGGAGCTTAGCTAACATGCGTGTTTTCTTTGTAAGACACATCAAGCCTAGACCTAGACCACCAAAACGACACGTGTAGAATATGGCAACTGACACAAGAAGGCAGTGTTGCCTCATTTGACCTCAGCTGGGAATGTGTGCCTCAGGCTACTCGCATTTTTCACCTCTCTATGAGTGTCCATGAAGCTCTCTGTGAGTGTTGATTTTGGAGTTACAAATAAATTTTAGTGAGCACCTGTAGGTACATTTGAAAATACACAAATGGCTCACACCTGTAATCCCAGCACTTTGAGAGGCCGAGGTAGGCGGATCACCTGAGGTCAGGAGTTCAAGACCAGCCTGGCCAACATGGTGAAATCCTGTCTATACTAAAAAACACAAAAAATTAGCTGAGCATGGTGGCGGGCACTGGTAATCCCAGCTATTTGGGAGGCTGAGGCAGGAGAATCGCTTGAACCTGGGAGGTGGAGGTTGCGGGGAGCTGAGATCGTGTCATTGCACTCCAGCCTGGGCAACAAGAGCAAAACTCCGTCTCAAAAAAAGAAAAGAAAAGAAAATATACAATCTATGAATAATGAGGTTCAAATGTACTCCATAGAAAGTTAACAAACCTGGCTTCACCAGCAGTGGGCCCTTGAATGTGAACTGACTTATTTGAAACTATAAGCTGAGCCCGTGCTCATAGTGAGATACGGTTCTTATTGCTGAGGGCCTTAGAATCCAGTGAAGGAGCTGGGCAAGGAATCAGATGCCTTATACCATGGGTGCCTTAACAAAGCTGGGTCAGAATTCCCCATGGACAGGGAGAAGTGTATCTGAGAGAACTACAGAGACATTTCCTGGCAGTGGGTCTTTAAAAAGGAGAAGGGAAGAGGATGAGGATTCTAGGCTCCCAGGAGACAGAAATGGTGAGGGAAGAGAGGCAGAAAGGGAAGCCATGGGACAACAAAGGGATGTTTGCTTCCCTCACAGTTTTGTCTGGAGTCTGTACTCCATGTGCTAGTAACAATTGAAGAAAGGTCTGATGATGTGATTATAATCTGATTAACTTTTCTTGACATAGACACAGGGGAAAATTACATATAAAGAGGATTCCGTTTAGCAAAGAAAAATGTTTGTGGGATGACTCAAGTTCCTGAATATAATTTTTATTATACAAGATCTAGAGCTAAAGGGGGATATGATTTTATCAAGTCCCTTTTCTTTGTTTTTCAGAAATGATTAAGTAAGTATTCCAAGGTCTTAGAGTGACAAGGCTAGAACTAGGGTCTCCTAATGTCAATGTCCACCCTACATCATCTTTTAAAAATAGACTTTATTTTATGTCTATGTTATATTTTAGGTCTATTTATTTACCAGTTTTAGGTTCACTTGGACCTACAATCTTTTAGAAGAACTGAGTAGAAGATACAGAGCATTCCCGTATATCCCCTGCCCCCACACAGGCATAGCCTCCCCCATCGTCAACATCCTCCACCATTTGTTACCATTCATGAACCAACATGGACATATCATTATCACCCAAAGTCCTTAGTTTATTTCAGGGTTCACTCTGGGTGTTGTACATTCTATGGGTTTAAACAAATTAATATTGACATGTATCCACCATTATAGCACCATATAGAATAGTCTCACTGCCCTAAAAATCCTCTGTGCTCTGCCTATTCCTCCTTCCCTCTAACCCCTGCCAACCACTGATCTTTTCATTGTCTCCATACTTATCCAAAATTTCATGGTGTAATCATACAGTATGTAGCCTTTCCAGATTGGCTTCTTTCACTTAGTTATATGCATTTACTTTTCACTTAGTAATAAGTAATATGTAATAGTAATTAGTAATAAGTGAAATGTAATTAGTAATTAGTAAGTGAAATGTAAATGTTTATTACTAAGTGAAAGAAGCCAATTACATTTATATCTTTCACTTAGTAATATGCATTTACATTTCCTCCATGTCTTTTCTTGGTTTGATACCTCATTTCTCTTTAGCACTGTATAATATGCCATTGTCTGGATGTACCACAGTTTATCTGTTTACCTACTGAGGACATCTTGGTTGCTTCCAAGCTCTGGCAATTACAAATAAAGTTGCTATAAACATTTATGAGCAGGTTTTTGTGTGGACATAAGTTCAACTCCTTTGGGTAAATGCCAATGAGCACAATCGATGGATTGTTTGGTAAGAGTATGTTAAGTTTTGTAAGAAACTTTCAAATTCTCCTTCACAGTGGCTGTATTGTTTTGCATTCCCACAAGCAATGGGTGAGAGTTTCGTTGCTCTACGTCCTCACCAGCATTTGGTGTTGTCAGTGTTTTGGATTTTTGCCACTGTTACAGATGAGCAGGGATAGCTCACTGTTATTTTAATTTGTAATTTCCTCTGACACATGATGTTGAACATTTTTTCATATGTTTATTTGCCATCTGTAGATCTTTGATGAGGTATCTGTTCCTATCTTTTGCCCCCCTCATTCTCCCCCACACTAGAATGTAAGTACTTGGATGTCAGGATGGTGTTACATCCTTTGCCCACTCCCAGGGCCTAATCCAGTGTGGTCAACAAATATTATAAAGCAACAGTAGCTAGCATTTGTTGTTTATTACATGGCCTGGCGTGGTGGCTCACACCTGCACTTTGGGAGGCCGAGGCGGGTGGATCGCTTGAGGTCAAGAGTTTGAGACCAGCCCATGGTGAAACCCCATCTCTACTAAAATACAAAAACTAGCTGGGCGTGGTGGCGGGCACCAAGTAATCCCAGTTACTTGGGAGGCTGAGGGAGGAAGATTGCTTGAACCTAGGAGGCAGAGATTGCAGTGAGCCAAGAATGTGCCGCTATACTCCAGCCTGGGTGACAGAGTGAGACTGTCTCAAAAAAAAAAAAAAAAAGTTGACTACATTCTCTGCCCCACACTAGACATTTTATGTGCTGTCAGGAAGCCACAATGATGAATAGAAAGGAAAAGAAGAAGCCCCACACCCTCTGTCAACACCCCCTACCCCTGACAGAGTGGCCAGCAGAACAGATTCAAGCAAATCCAAGGCTAAATGTGAAAAGGGTAAGAGAGGTAAGATCTTGGTATGTCACGTAAGCTCCCTAATCTGTATTTAACCTCATTTGTAAAATGGGCATAGTATGAATACCCACTTCAAGGGGTTCTTGGGAGGATTAAAACAGATAATATAGATGTAAAGTGTTTCACATAGGGCCAGGCACATATTATTTAATAAACATTAGCAATATTTCTGGGGAAATGCGGCAATCCCCACCCCCTGCCCAGTCAGGGCTGCAAGGCAGTGATAGAAAGAGGTCAGACACATGCCATTTCCACAATGCTCACCTAATGTCAGTAAAAGAGAGCAGGATAGATTCTACCTGGCTCTCCCCAAACACAGCTAGGGCACAGATGAACCGACCATGGTCACAAGCTGCCATTTGTTCCCTCGCATTCAGTGATCCTAAGTAAGATACTGAACAACTTGGTGACTGGGGCAAGGGAGGCCTTGAACCTCCCCTTCTGGCATGGTTGCAATTGTTCCAAAACTTGGAGGAGGAGGTGGGGTGACAGATAGCCCAATCCACCCACTTTTCTCCCTGCCTAGGGGAGAGGTGGGCAGAGCAGCCAGAAGGCTGTTGGGAGTCTTACTGGGACTAGCTGAGGAAGACAAGTGGGGAGAAGATGAGGAATGGGATACTTCACTGCTTGACTGACCAGACACTCACATCACGTGGGACTTGTTCTATGTCAGGACTCAGTGCTTAACCCACATTCACTCATTTCATCTTCCTGGCAATGAGGATGAGGCAGGTACCAGATTTCTATTGTCATTCTTTCTGGGGAAGGAGGAAACTAGGACCCTCAGTGGCTTAATAACTTGCCCAAAGTCATCAAGCTGGTAAGTGGCATAGCCAGGATCCAAATCTAGGTAGTGCCAGAGCCCATGCTCCTCACCACCAGGCCAGAAGAGGGGGTGGGTGTGTGTGAGAGACACAGGAAAAGGTGTGTTTGCATAAGAGAGAAGTGTGTGTGTGTGTGTGTGAGAGAGAGAGAGAGAGAGAAAAGGAGGAAGAGGAAGAAGAAGAAGAGGAAAAGGAAGAAGGAGGAGGAGGAGGAGGTAAGAAGAAGAAGAGGAAAAGAAGGAGAAAGAGGAGGATATGGTTTGACTGTGTCCTCACCCAAATCTCATCTTGAATTCTGACTCTCACAATTCCCACATGTCGTGGGAGGAACCCAGTGGGAGGTGATCAAATTATGGGGTCAGTTCTTTCTGGTTCGTAGAGGGTGCCTTCTTGCTGTGTCTTCACACGGTGAAAGGGCAAACAAGCTCTCAGGGATCTGTTTTATAAGGGCACTAATCCCATTCATGAGAGCTCTGCCCTTACTACAACCTAATCGCCTCCCCCAAACCCCGCTTTCTAACGCCATCACCTTGGGGGTTAGGGCTTCAGTGTATGAATTTTAGGGTGACATAAACATTCAGTTCATTGCAATAAAATACTGCCAAAAGTGTTTGATACCAGTTATCAGTGGGCACTCTCACCAACAAGGGTGAGAGTTTGCATTTTTCATATTCTGGCAAACATTTAGTATTGTCAGACATTTAAATTTTTGCCAATATGGTGGATATAAACTATCTTATTGAAGTATTGATTTACAATTCCCTGATGACTAGTAAGTATGAGCATCTTTTTATATACTGATTGACCATTTGGAGTTTATCTTCTGTGAATTACCTGTCCATAAACCTTGACCATACCATTCTTTAATTTCCTTTTGTGTTTTTTTTGACACTTATTTGTATAGATTCTTACATATTATGGATACTCAGTGTAAAAACTTTTTCTTCTAGGTTATCAATTGGTTTTTTTACGCTTTTTTTTTTTTTTTTTTTTTTTTTTTTTTTTTTTTTTTGAGATGGAGTCTCACTCTGTCACCCAGACTGGAGTACAGTGGCATAATCTCGGCTCACTGCAAGCTCCACTTCCTGGGTTCACGCCATTCTCCTGCCTCAGCCTCCCGAGTAGCTGGGACTACAGGTGCCCACCACCATGCCCAGCTAATTTTTTTGTATTTTTAGTAGAGACGGGGTTTCACCATGTTAGCCAGGATGGTCTCGATCTCGTGACCTTGTGATCCACCTGCCTCAGCCTCCCAAAGTGCTGGGATTACAGGCATAAGCCACCGCGCCTGGCCTGTTTTTTCACTTTTTAATAGTATTGGGTTTTTAAAGTTGTGGTAAAATATACATAGCATGAAATATACCATTTAATCATTTAGTGTATACAGCTCTGTAGCATTAAGTACATTCACATCATTGTATATCACCAGCATCCATATCCAGAGCTTTAGGATCTTTCTCAATTGAAACTCTGTACTCAATAGCATTTGAGATTTTAATGCAGTCAAATTTATCAATCTTTTCTCTTAAGGGTTAGAAATCCTCCAGAAAGATACTCTCTAATATTTCCTCCCAAAAGTTTTTTTTTTTTTTTTTTTTGAGATGGAGTCTCACTCTGTCACCCAGGCTGGAGTGCAGTGGCGCAATCTTGGCTCTCTGCAACCTCCCCGTCCCAGGTTCAGGTGATTCTCCTGCCTCAGCCTCCTGAGTAGCTGAGATTACAGGCGTGGGCCAACATGCACAGCTAAGTTTTGTATTTTTAGTAGAGACGGGGTTTCACCATGTTGGCCAGGCTGGTCTTTAACTCCTGACCTCATGATCTGCCCGCCTCGGCCTCCCAAAGTGCTGGTACTACAGGCATGAGCCACCATGCCCGGCCTCCCAAAAGTTTTAAAGATCCACTTTTCATTTTTATATCTTAATTTACCTGGAGATAATTTTAGGAAATTGAGTGAAGAGAGGATCTATTTTAATTTTTTCCACACAGATGACCAGTTGTCCTGGCATAGTTTTATTGATTAAACCATTCTTTTCTCTTTGATCTTTAATTTTAATTTTGTTATACATTATTTTCATTATGCAAGGATCCATTTCTGAACTCTGTATTCTTTTGTCTTGGTCTGTTGTTCTCTCCCTGCACCAAACCACACTGTTTTAATTGCTGTAGGCAATTAAGGGTACCTTATTTCCTCTATCCTTTCACTACCTGATTCTTTCCAGAATTGTCTTGATTAACAGTGAGCAAACCCTTAAGGCAATTATAATTTAGTGACAAACTGTAGTGAAATAATGACACAAATAGATGACCATGCATGGGGATAATGCCAGAAGGATATAAATGAGGTTCTGAGAGTAGCAGGGTGGGGGTGGGACAAGCTGACCTTCTGTGGGAGGCAATCCTGCAAGACTTGAGGAACAGGAGGAAGTCCATTGTGGCCAAAGCTGATTGAGGAGAGGGTGTATTAACTGAAGCTGGAGGCTGGTGTGCTAAGGCCAGACCTTGCATGATGTGGGCCTTGCTAAAGATTTGGTCTTCATCCTAAAATCAATGGAAGTAACTAAAGAGTTTTAAACCCAGGAGTGAGTGACATGATCAGATTTGCATTTTAGGAAGGTCACTCATCTCTAATATGGAGAATACATTGGACAGGGCATGAATGGATGTGGAAAGACTAATTAAGAGCATATTATAATTCCCAATGAGAGATAACAGAGACCTGGACTAGGTAATGGCACAGGTAAAATTGAGCTGAAAACCCAGTGGGTGTTTATTCTGTGCCAAGGGACATCATCCATGCATCATCTCATTTAATCCCCACAGCATAAGATCCATGACATAGTGCCACTGTCATCCCCAGTGGGTGCATGATGAAACTGAGGCTTGGAGAGGTTAAGTTTATACTGCCAACTAAGCGCAGACCTTAAGACTTAAGCCCAGCTAGAATCATTCTTAATATATTTTTTTTTTTTTGAGATGGAGTTTCACTCTTGTTGCCCAGGCTGGAGTGCAATGGCATGATCTCAGCTCACCGCAACCTCTGCCTCCTGGGTTCAAGGGTTTCTCCTGCCTCCACCTCCCGAGTAGCTGGGATTACAGGCATGCGCCATCACGCCCAGCTTATTTTGTATTTTTAGTAGAGGTGGCGTTTCTCCATGTTGGTCAGGCTGGTCTCAAACACCTGACCTCAGGTGATCTGCCCACCTCAGCCTCCCAAAGTGCTGGGATTACAGGTGTGAGCCAGCTCACCCGGCCAGAATAATTCTTTACTATGCTATACTTCTGTGGGTGAAGGTGGGAACAGAGGGGTGAAGGATGATCCTTAGGTGCTTCCAGACAGAATTCGAAAACTCCTAGCTAAAGGAGCAGGCTGAAAGGACATGAAATGTCAGGTAGGTGCACTGGACCAGGAGACTGGGGGAGCTGATTCCAATCTCAGATCTTCACTCACTTCTTTGTCTGGATGACATCTTTTGTCCCTTCCAACACTAAGACTCTAGGATGATTATGTGACTTTGGAAAGGCCATGGATCTCACAGAATCCTGTTTTCTCATCAGTAAGATAGGGAAATGCCTCTCCACTGAGATGATACATATGAAAGTGTTTTATAAACCTTAAAGAGACGTAAGACGCCAGCTATTGATTACAAGGATTACCTTCTCGTGGAGCAGTTCACTCCATTTGGGGCAATTCTGCGAGTCAGAAAGCGTTTCTTCATCTTCATCCGAGATCAGCTTCGCTGAGCGTTTCTTCCACCCTGATCCAAGCTGCTCTTAGGTGCTAAATCTAAGAACACGGCCCCTTCTCTCCCAGGACAGGGCTTCAGCATCAGAGGCTACTGTGCTGCCTCCCGTGCGGGCCTCGCCTCACCCCGCACACCAGCAGCACCTGGAGCAAACTTCAGCCGGCATAGATTTCAGCCCTCCCAGCATTTCTCAACGTTCTCTGGGCTGTCGGTGTCTGGGTTAAGACGTGGCACTCAGAGCTGAGCACACGGGATTCCCGATACTGGCTGACAAACCTAGCTCCTCCCTCATCTGGATTCTCCACTGCAGTTCTTGAAGTATGGAAGAGTTTAGTTTACAGGCCCTGATAGGCTGGCAGAGGGCTTCAGCTGTGGATTTGAGGAACTAATTAATTCTTACACAACCTCCTCCTGCCTTCCCAAAAGGGCCTGTGCACCATTCATTCTTATAGCATTAAAAAAAGAATTAACACATATAAATACAGGACTTTATAGATGATACAAATAAATCCTAAGGAAAATATCCAGATGAACCTGGTCCTCTCCCTCATTGCCAGAGTTAGGTACCATAATTTCATTAGTCAAAGTTTCTCATATTCTGGGGAGGAGGATTTCACTGGAAATTTGACAGATTTGAACAGAAAGGTAAAGTTGGAGCAAGGCTTAGGAGGGAAGAATGATGGGAAACGGTTCAGCTGACTTTTATTGATAGTGGAAAAAAATTCATTAAAAAGATGTGATGCTTTTTTTTTCCCAATATCACCTCAAAAATGAGTTCCAAAGCTTTGAAACTTCAAATTCAATGCCAGGAGTCCTCAATAAAATGAATGTGTTGTCTAAGTAAGTTGAAAAAATAAAAAGTGAGAGAACTAATTCCCTTGCTTCCATCAGAAAATTTCTTGTTTCAACCTGAATTTGAGAAGGGAACATTTATTAAGTCTAAGGTGGGAATACTTCAGGTGTTGTTGTTTTTTTTTTAAATCACTGATGCTTGCCACAGATCTACTAACTAGAAACCAAGATATTTGATTAAATTTTAGCCCAGTGGAGTGCTTAGGTAGTTACAGATGAGGTCTACATAAAACGAACTGTAGTAGCCAGATAGCTTTCACTATAACATAAAACCTGATACAAGTAATGAAAAATTCCCTTTTGCTTCATTTCCCAACTTGCTGTCTTCACATTCACAGATTTCGTGTGCACTTTCTCCTCTCCACTGGTAGCATTATGACTTTTTCTTTTCCACATGTTCAAGATTTAATAACTTTGAGTACAGTCAACATGCCATTGCTGAGAGCTCAGGCTCCATTTCATGTGCTTCTAACCAACTAAGTAGACATCTTGGAGGAGATGCCAAATGTGTGTGATGCCAACTCACTTGAAATAAACAAGATGTCCATAAAAATGACTTGTGCATAAACCCAGTCCCTCTGGCCTTAGCAATTCCAGTTTTATAGCCACTGCTTTTGGCTTTGGGCTGGGTTAGGCTGTAGGCCTTGCTTCTTCAAGGTGGTCTTCTCAGTACATTTCCAAAACAGGAGCTCATCAGGTAGAGAAAAGTAAAGCTGGATTTCAGATGACCTCAAAGGCAGGTGACCCCATTTCACACAAGGCCATGTATTTACCAATAAGTTCGATACTGAGGACTCCAGCTGCATTTTAACCTAGAAACATTGGGGCTAAATATGTAGGCCTTTACTTTGTTAATCAATTCACTAAATATTTACTGAGAATATATATTTGTCATCCTTTCAAAGCCTGTGACCCATAGTTCATCTCAAATATAACTGGAAGGTTTTTCAGAAGCTGCTAAGTCCACACGGCTAATAGTTGACCAGATCTCCCCAGGATACAAGTTAGAGTTGAAGAAAGTTTCCATGTTTCCCTAAATCTTCTCTTTTCTAAGCTAAACACACAAAAGTAGCTAATATGACAGTGGTTTTCAGATCTTTAAGTACGGAGATCTGTCCTGAAATGTGGGGCTCAGAATTTATAAAACTTGAATGCTTTGTACTAGTGCAGAGCCCCCTGTAGCCATTAGCACCTTTTCTCCTGCAACTCCGCTCTAAGAAGACAGTCTATATATGTATTTGCTTTGGGAAGTCATATCAGACAGTGGGGTCACTTCTAGTTGGGCAATCCACACTTAGAGATTAACATGCATTAAAAGGAAGATATCTGAACTGGCCCTCAACACCCCTGATATTTACCGGTAGCAGGGAGAATCCATAATGTGAATATGGGGAAGGGAGGAAGGGAATACACATTTATTGGAAGTCGACTGTGTGCTGGGAATTGTGGTACATGCTTCACATACCTAACCTTCTCTGACTCTCACGAGAACCCTAGGAAGTATCATTTTAGTTCCCATGTGTGATTGTTCTAAACGAGTTTCACTGCAAGTAACACAGAGATTGACAACAAAGACTTATCTCTAAAAATATGAAATCTGGAGGCAGGCTGCCCAAGCTTTCCCAGGAGCTCTGGGAGCCATCAGGGATCAGGCCTTTTCCATCTTTCTGCTCTGCTATCCTTAGTGTGTAGGCCTTCCTCTTCATGTTTTCCACCTCATGATGATGGAATGGCTGCCTCCCCTCCAGGACTCATGTCCAGGTTCCGGGGGAGGGGGAAGAAGGAAAAAAGGCAAAGGGAGAAGTTCATGCCAGCCCAGCCTGCTCTTTCAAGAAACAAGCTTCCCATCCACTGTACCTAGTGATTTCTACTTATGTGTCATTGGCCAGAACTATATCAAATGGGCAACTGGTAAGATGAATATTTTATCTGGGCATAGTTAAGCTCCAAACAAAATCAGAGTTTTATTGGTAAAGAAGAATGAGCAACAGATATGGTGTAAGCAACATCAGGGTCTGCCACTCTGTTACAAATGAGAAAATAGGCCAAGAGACATAAAGTCCATGGCCACGGTCACAGCTGGAAAAAGGATGGGCTGAGATTTGAAGCCAGGCCCCTGCCCAGTCCAAAACTCTTGTTTTCTTGACTGTGCCATACTGCTTTTGGGCATAGCATAAACAGATCTCCCTTCCTAATGCCATCAGGAAGTAGGCATTCTGTTGCTCAGAGTCATTTTACAGATGGAGAAATTGAGGCACAGAAAGGCTAAGTACCTAAGGAACAGAGGATTTGAACTCAGTGTATTAGTCTGTTCTCACACTGCTAATAAAGACATACCTGAGACTGGGTATTATTCTAAAAAGAGGTTTAATGGACTCACAGTTCAACATGCTGGGGAGGCCTCACAATCATGGTGGAAGGCAAAGGAGAAGCAAAGTCACATCTTACATGGTGGCAGACAAGACGGCTTGTTCAGGGGAACTCCCATTTACAAAACCATCAGATCTCGTGAGACTTATTCACTACCAGGGGAACAGTATGAGGGAAATCAACCCATGATTCAATTATCTCCACCTGGCCCCATCATTGACACGTGGGGATTATTACATTTCAAGCTGAGATTTGGATGGGGACACAGTCAAACCATATCATTCAGTCACCATAAAGAGGAAGTGCCATAGTAGAGCAGCATTAGTCTGAAAACTCTCTCTCTCTCTCTCTCTCTCTCTCTCTCTCTCTCTCTCTCTCTCTGTCACATGCACACACACACACAGCCATAAGCTGTTTCCAGGGACATCCTACCCTGGGGGAGATTCTGACACTCAACCTAGGACTTGTCAAGGAGGATTGTTGCAGGCTACCAACTGATATATTAAAAATAATATGCAGCCAATTACTGAGACTGTGGGTGATTTCAAAGTTATTCAGAATGTACATATTAAGTTATTCAGAAGAAATCAATTTTGGCTTTAACATTTTCAATGTAATGACCCTTACAGAATTGGTTTGTATCAGAAATACCAAAAGCTCAGTGGTGCCCACTGATCAATTTGTCCTCTACAGTAGCGCTCAAGCAGAGATGGATGAACCCAATAAGAACAGGTGTTATTTAATGAGAGCTTAAGAAGTGCCAGACATGGTGATCAATGTTTACACTTGTCATATTATTTCAACTTGACCCATCTTTCAGAGAGGCTTCCTGTTATTCCTTACCTTTCAGGTGAGGACCTGAGGCTCAGTGAAGGCGAGTGACTTGCCCCAAAACACACACCTATGTAAAGGCAGGACTGTCCTGTAATCTAGGTGGCCCACCTGACCCCACAACATCAATGTCCCTGACTGTGTGTAGGGGCTGAAGATAGCAGAAAGGAACTTGGAGTGAGGACCAGTAGACTTGCAAGTAGATAACACCCCAAATGTGCTTCTGCCGCTGAATTTCTAAGCTAACCAAGGACTGTTACGTTCAGCTCTTCTAATTTATATTATGTTCATACAGACCAGTGTTTTAGCCTGGTGAGATATTTTTAGACTAGAAAACCTGTGCAATGCTGAGGATTAAACAACTTTAATTCTATTGCACTTACCCACATCTGGCAGGCAGGGTGTACCTTTATGTAAAATTAAAAGCCAATGAAACTTGCCATTTTTTTTTCAAGTTTGGCAGTAAAATTGCTTTCTTCCAGTTGTTCACAAATGAAACATGCTGTGCTGGTTTCTGAAAACCAAGAAGCCTGGAGAGAAATTTATGACTTTGAAACAAAATTTAGAGGTTGAAGGATTTAGCAGTTTGCAAAGAACATGGAGCTAAGCCCTTGAAAAAAACTGTTCAAAAAGTCCTGGCCTAAAGTGCCAACGTCGTTTTCAGAAGTCCCCGCAGAAGCTCTTAGGAATCTGAAAGTGTAAAAATGGGGAGAGAGCATTTTAAAGACATCTTTCCCCTGAAAGCCGGTGCTTGTGAGCCTGTGCATTTTCCCACACGAATATGCTCGGCCGTTATGTTAGCCAGGCATTTCCTGCGTACGGCAGGTTTGTTATCCTTCATTTTTTTTTCCTTTTCCTTCTCAGGGAATTATCCAAGATTTGTAGCCAGCAGTCTCTGCCATATTTTCTCTCAGCCCTTAGTCACACGCCCATATATGGAAATCTTTATCACATAGTCCCTGGCTAGGACATTTTATAGGAAGTGTTTAGTGTATTGTGGTCTTTATAACTGAGTCATTCTAAGGATAAAATGGCGGCAATTGGCATGACTATGTGTGCGTGTGTCTGTGTGTGTGTCTGCGTACGTGTCTCTGTGTGTGTTTAGCCTTTGGAGCTGGGAAACATATTTGACAAGTCTGAAGTCAAGGTTTTATCCCCTCAGTAGTTCTTGTATAGCGAAGTGAATTTTTGCTATTTAGAAAGGAATCTTCCTCACTTTTGCCCTAGAAGTAAAGTGGAAAGGCATGCTGGGATATTTTCCCCATAATAAGGGAGTTCAACCTCTCCACATTTGGATATTTTCCCTGCTTAGGCAGCCACAGCACAGAGAGAGAATTAGTCACAAGGTTAGTCCAGCTTAAATAAGCAGAAGTCAAGTTAGTGCTTCACAGATTGGTCTTTTATCAGATGCTCTGCCCTTTTGAGGAATGCAAGGGGCAAATGTGAGCTCTTAAGGATATTTTACATTTACGCAATGAGTTACGCTGTTCAAAAAACTTTCTCGTCTTTCTACCCTTGTGCAACCTAATTTCTCTTACCAGAAACCTGAGGCTCCAAAGGTAAGTCAGTTGCTTGAGAAAACACAGCTGATACCACTTTACATTCAGAAACTCCCAGCAGCTCCCACTGCATGAGTGATCAAGACCAAGCTCCTTAGGACAAAAGTGAAAGTTTGAGAAACATTTAGCAACCATTTATACACATAAGTACCGGTGGTTAGGCACCGTGAGGGGTCAACCAAATAAGATGAATTCTTAGAGAGCTGTAATAGAAATGCGGGAATCTGTCATCATACAAATAATTAATTGCAGTAAGTGTCTTAGTCAGCTCAGGCTGCTGTAACAAAATACCACAGACCAGGTGGCTTAAATAACAATTTATTTCTCACAGTTCTGGAGGCCGAAAGTCCAGGGTCAAAGTGCCAGTGGATTACATTTCCTGGTGAGGACCCTCTTCCTGGCTTGTACCTGTAAGTGGCCACTTACAGGGTGAGTGCACTGATATGAGAGAGAGAGAGAGAGAGAGAGAGAGAGAGAGGGGATCTATTTTCCTCTTTTTATTTTTTATGTACTTATATTTTTATGTACTTATTTTTTTGCACTCTTGCCCAGGCTGGAGTGCAGTGGCATGATCTTGGCTCACTGCAACCTCTGCCTCCCGATTCAAGCAATTCTCCTTCCTCAGCTTCCCCAGTAGCTGGGACTACAGGCACCCACCTCCAAGCCCAGCTAATTTTTGTATTTTTAGTAGAGACAGGGTTTCACCATGTTGGCCAGGCTGGTCTCAAACTCCTGACCTCAGGTGATCTGCCCACCTCAGCTTCCCAAAGTGCTGGGATTACAGACGTGAACCACCGTGTCCGGCCTATTTTCCTCTTCTTAGAAGGGCACTGTTTCTCTCATGAGAATTCTCACCCTCACGACCTCATCTAAACCTAATACTCCCAAAGGCTTTACTTCTAGATACTATTACACTGGGAGTTAGGGCCTCAACATACGATTTTTCAGAGGACATAAACATTCAGCCCATAGCAGTAAGCAAGTGACTGGGGAAGAGTGGTGTGGGATTGAGCAGTGTTGAGGTAAAACTAGCTTTAAAAATCATGTTCTTTCCAATGGTCTCCCCACATGGACTTGATCCAGAGTCTGTGAATAGCTTCATCCTGCAACTAGTGATGCATCAGAGCAAAAAAAAAAAAAAAAAAAATAGGCAGTACATAATGCAGCACTTAGGAAGGAGGACGTGTGTGCGACCATCATCAGACTTTCACTTATAGTTTAAAAGAGAAGTGAGAGTTGCAGCTGTGTGTGAGGCCAGGGTAGGGGAAGGAGGAAGCTGGGGAGGGGCTGGCAGGGAAGACCAACACTATGTCATGGACAACCTCCCTGGAAGGTATTTCCCAAATTTCCTTCCAAGAAGATGGTCTGTTGGTACATTATTACTGACATTTTGGACCCAGATTATGTCTTTTTTCAGAGATATTTGATCACTTGAGCCCTTCTCCATATCCAGATCACCTCCAGGGTTAGTGAGATAGTTAACATATTATAAGTGATATTGACTTCCCCCCAGACGTGGTAAGAGTCTCCTTTTGTATAGGCAGTACAGGTTCTGTGAGTTCGGCCTGCCTGCAGTTAAAGTCTAATACAGGCCTGGGGATGAGTGTATTTGCTCTGCTAAGTAGTTGACTCCAGACACATTTTGCCTGTACAGAGACCTGAAGTGGGCATGTGACTGTGTTCAAGATAAAACAAACAAAGAGAACAGCCTCGGGTGACCAGTGTCATGGAGCCCGGCCAGATAAACACCCACTGGGTATACCCAATGCCAATTTTGGTATGGGAACCCTTTTACCCATTGTCCTGCATGGGCTTCAAGAGTCCCAGCAACCATTGGGAAATAATTAAATCACCTTATACGATTGTTCTTGGAAGTAAAATGCTAAGAACTGTTTGTACAGGTCAATCGAGTCAACACAGCAGGAAGCAGAGTTAGCTGCTTTCTTTTAAAGGGGCCTAGCACTATATTCTGCCTTCCTCTCTTCTTCCCTCCTTCCATGACTTCCTCCCACTTCAAATTGAACATCTACTATGTTCTGGTACTGCCCTAAGCACAGGGAGTACGTAAATGACAAAAGTGTGGCCTGGCATTTGTCCTCTTTTATTCTGTGAGTATTTATTTTATGTGCCAGCCTCTATGCCATGTACTAGGCATGCTGCATGGAACAGGAAATGCAGATTCTGCATTGTCAGGATACAGGATAGTGGTAATAGTGCTGAGTAAGTAATTAGGAGTGTCTCAAGAGTCATAGAACAGAGTTCCATGAGGACGTATAACAGAAGGGCCTAACTGAGTTTATGGTATCAAACAACTCCTCATCTGAAAAGGAACACGGAGAAAGTGCTTAAAACGTGCTTTTACCTAAGTAAGATCTATTTTAAATTCATATTCTATCTTCCTAAAGTTAAGACCACCATATGACTTTTAAAAATGTATTTTATTACATTATATTGACTACATGAGTCAAGCAACCAGTTTAATAAGTGAATTAGTTGCTTAAGATTTAGGTAGATTTAGTCTTTGGATGTTTTCGAGACATATCTCAAAAGATCAAACTCAGATTCAAACTTCCTAAGTTCATATGGCAAGTTAGGCAGAATTCTAAGATGATCTCCAACGTTCCCACTCTCTTCTTCCCTGGTGTACACATTCTCCCAGTTATTTAATCAAACTCTAAGCTGGGTACCATGAAGAGATTTTGCAGATGTAGTTAAGGTGCCAAATCAACTGACCTTAAGGTGGGAAGATTATCTGGGGAGCAGCAGGTGCTGATCTAATCAGCCAAGCCCTTAAAAAGGACTGGGCTCCTGCTGATAAAAGAGATTTGAAGTGTGAGATACATTTGACACTAGGGGGTGGGGGGGATTCTCCATAGCTGGATTTGAAGAGGAATATTAGGGGCCTTTAGGAGCTGAGAGCAGCCCCTAGCTGATAGCCAACAAAGAAATGAGGGCCTCAGTCCTACAACCTCAAGGAAGTGAATGCTGCCATGACTACATGAACTTGGAAGATGACCCTGAACTCCCGATGAGAAAAAAAAAAAAAAAATTTGCCAATGCTTTTTAGCCTTGTGAGATCCTGAATAGAGAACACAGCCACACTGTGCACAGCCTTCTGACCTATGGCACTGTGAACTAATAGGTGAGCATTGTTTTAAGCCTCTAAGTTTGTGGCAACTTGAGACACAGCAATAGAAAACAAATACAGCTGCTGTTCTGTTTCCCTCTCAGTATGGACGTCTCTATTGCTTCCAGTATGACCCAAATCCTCTTGATTAAAAAGACTGGACATGTGACCAGGTTGGCAAATCATCATATCTCTCACCTCTGAGCATGATGATTGGCTCAGGTGTTGGGATTGTGACCTAAGCTGTGCCACCAGTGTCCTTACCTGTGAATTATCAAAGATGAGCTTAAGGCAGAATGCTAACTTCCCCAGGAATGAGAGCCCAGAGCTGCCCATATCCATGACTCCACTAACATGATGAACCTGATTTGAACCCTAAAACCCAAAGAGCACAGAGAGTCCTGACAGTGTTCGAGACCCTACATCCATTGTCTTTTGGCCACGTAAACCTATGCCCTTCCAGCAACTTGGTTATAGGAACCAAGGCTTCTCCTTTTGATTTGAGCCAGGTCATGCTGAGCTTCTGTTGCAGGCAGCCAGAGAGATCTGAACAATAAAACTAGAGAGAAGTAAAGAACAGTGAGCTAGAAGACACCAGTTCTGCTTATCAGACATTATCAAGACATGGAAGTGTCTCCTTGCACGTAACCTGAGTTTTCTATTTTGTTCTTATAAATCAGTGCTGAAGGACATCAAATGATAGCAAAAACAAACACTAGCCCAATCATATTATCAGAACTTGCAGGGATTTTAGATGCTATCTGGTCAAGGGCCCTAATTGTCTATGTGTAGAAGCTCAGCCCAGAGAGGAGGAGCAACTAGTTAGGTAACAAGGTGGTCATTCCAGAATTATTGGATAAAACTGACCCAGGTTGAATGAAAAATGATGCTCTCTGTATCTAATCCGTTTTCTTCTGCTTTCCATGATTACTTGGGTCTTCCATCATTTCAGTGTCTTTTTCTCAACTTTTCTAAAATTGTGTCTACTGAGCACTGTGACTCTCATGATCCCTATGATATATTTTCAAGCTAGACTCTCCAGTTTCTGAATCTCTGGTGGTATCTCAGTTTGTCACAGTGATTTCTACTTGATTCTACTAAAAATGGTGTAAAACTGTGTCCTGTTGAACATACTGCAAGAAGCTATCCTGGGCACAACTTACCTCTGTGATGATTGCATAAGGATAAATTCATAAATGATTATCTCCCTTGAATACAAATGTAAGTTGTTTCCATAGATACCTGTTCACAAAGATTAATGAGATAAATGTTTTCCAATGCCTGGTTGAATTACACTTCTGACAATACCAAATTGTGAACATCTTACCCCATTTGAACATGGAATTACAGAGTAGAAGATCTGGGAGAGGGCCTTAGGGATCACCAGACTCAGTCTCTCATGGATCAGAGAAGGACAATGGGTTCCAAAGAGCGGGAAGGCCTTGGTCAAGGTCAGAGCCTCTCTATTTTAAAAATCAATAGGTCGCCTATTGTGCTTTTAAATGAGATGAACTCACAAACATCTTTTCTTAAAATTTGCCTTTTCTGCATGTAAATAAACAAAAGTAGCAAAAAATATAAAATGTAAACATTGTCCACCACATGGATTTCGGAGCAACTAGGGAAAGATCTGTTTCCGGGATTAAGAACAATCTTACCAATGAGATAATAAAATAACCTATTAGTTATTAATTTTAAAACTTGAGTAATTGAAAGAACAGCATTGTTTTTCTTTATAAAAATTGATATACATTTATTTTTAAATATTTGGAAAACTTTAAGCTGCAGAAAGAAGGAGAAGAAATTGCTTATATTCGCACTACCCAACAAAACCAATTTTTAACATTTTTGGTGATTTTTCTTCTATCTTATTTTATATGAATAGAAAGTCTATGAGGATGGCAGTCATAAACATTTTCCCACGTTATTACATCTTCTTTATAAATATCTACTAAGCACATGTGGTATGTTTTTCTTTAGCAGCTAACTATTCTATTATGGGAATGCTGGTTTTAAAATAACTTAAGCTAACTATTCTATTATGGGAATGCTGGTTTTAAAATAACTTACAAGGAGCATCTTCATGTATACATATATTTTTCCATATTTAGGAGTATTCTTTTATTCCTCATAAATGGAATTTCTGGATGTTTTATAATAGGTGCATAGCTCAATTGATAGACATTACAAGAATTGAATAAGTATGTTAATCAGAATGAGCCAGGTGAGCTGTGGTAACAAGTAGCTCTATTATCTCAATGACCTAACAAAAATAAAAATTTACTTCTTAGTCATGGGAATTCGTTTTTGGGCTCAGGTTACTCTCTGAAGCTGCTGTCCTCGTATGGGGACTTAGCAGTCCAGACTTTTCAGTGCTTAGGTTCCACCATCTCAACCAAGCCTGCTCTCTTATTACATCTTTATGGGAAGGTTCCTAAATACTCACTCGTACCCCATATTACACGGCCCTGTCTGCCTTCAAGGCGGTGGGATTGGGTGGGAAAGCGTGGTCCATCCATGTACCACAAGTAGGTGAGCACTTTCATGTTATTGACCAATTGCTTTTCACAACAATTCACATGCCCATCAATTTGCATGAGAAAGTCCTTTTCACCACATGCATTTACTATGCTAATTGCATATTACTCCTTTAAAAAAAAGCTTTGCTACAGTGATGGGCAAAAATATTTAGTTTTTATTCCTTTGATTACCTCAAGGTAGACTTTTTAATTAATTAATTAATTCATCCATTTAATCAATCATTCAACAAATACAGTTATGCGGCAATGATGAATTGGATATGTGGTGGTGGTCCCATATGATTATAAGGGAGCAAACAACTTTAACCTCAGTGTGGATGAGGATGACATTGAGGAGCCTCTAGATGTGAGTCCTGAGGAACTGACAGAGTTGTGAGAGCTGGAACAGGAACTCAAGAGCTTAAAGAAGAGTCAAGAGAAAAGGAAACTGCAGAAGAAAAAGACAAAACCCTGAGAAAATTCAAGGGTTTGGCAGAAGCCTTTGTAGACCTCAGCAACTCGGAAAGTTTGAAACCATGGACCCTAACACTGAAAGGTTTTCATTGGTAGAGAGGAGTGTTCATGATGCATTATCTACTTACAAGCAAATCTATGATGAAACAAAGAAATAAACCAAGCTTTCTTTTCTTTTCTGAAAAGAGTGGCACCTCCTCAAGAACAGTCCCAGGCAGGCCCTTCAGGAGGTGCTTCAAAAGAATGTATTGTTTTCATAGATGACAGCTCCATGCGTGTTATTACCCCTTCAGTCCTTCCAGTGGGACAAACTGGAGAAGCAGAAGACAGTGATACTGATGATCCTGACATTGTGTAGGCCTAGGCTAATATGTGTTTGTGTCTTAGTTTTTAACAAAAATGTTTAAAAAGTGAAAAATAAAAAACTGTGAAAGGAGAAAAAAGCTTATAGAATAAGGATATTAAAAAGAAATATTTTTGCACAGCTGTACAATGTGTGTTTAAGCCAAATATCTACAAAATAATCAAAACATTTAAAAAATTAAGAAGTTTATAAAGTAAAAATGTTACAGTAAGCTAAGGTTAATTTAGTATTGAAGAAAGAAAAATATTTTCTATAAATGTAGTGCTGTCTAAGTGTACAGTGTTTATAAGGTGTACGGTTGTATCCTAAGCTTTCACATTCACTCACCATTCACTCATTGACTCACCCTGAGTAACTTCCAGTCCTGCAAGCTCCATTTATGGTAAGTGACCTAAACAGGACAGGGTGTGCCATTTTTTAACATTTTATATTGTATTTTTACTGTTTTCTGTTTGAATATGTTTGGATACACAAATACTTACCATTGTGTCATAATTGCCTACAGTATTCAGTAGAGTAACATGCTGTACAGGTCTGTGGCCTAAGAGTGATAAAACCATACCATATAGCCTAGGTGTGGAGTAGGCAATACCATCTAGGTTTGTATATGCATACCCTATAATGTTCACACAATGACAAAATTGCCCAAAGAAAACATTTTCATTGTAAATACATGACTGTATTTACTTAACAGGTGAACCAGGCACCGACCCAGGTATTAGGTCTCTAATGGTGGACACATACACATGGCCCCTTTCCCCATGGGCTTTGTGATCATTGACTAGTTACGGTGCCTCTTTTATGAATTGTCTGTAAATATCCTTGCATGTCTGTGTTTAGGGTTCTTTGCATTTTTCTTATTGAGTTACTTCAGCTCTTTATAAAGAAAAGATAGCAGCTCTTTTTTGCATTCACTGCAAACTTTTTTTCAGTTTGCCTTTTAATCTTAATTTTGGTGACGTTTTCCCTTTTTTTACAGATTTTTAAAATTATCTATTCAAATCTCTTGGTCTTTTCCCCTTAAATTTCTTTCCTTACTTTTAATCTTAGGAAATACTAAAAATGGTTATTTCTGAGTTTTTTAGAACTTTTCTCTTGCTAAAAATCACCTTGTGAGAAAACACACACCTACACTCACATATGTGTATGTATGTGTATAGATATTTTTAGAGAGAGAGCATGAGAGTGTGTGTGTGTGAGAGAGAGAGAGAAGGAAATACAGAGAGAGATAGAAAGAGAAAGGAGGGAGAGAATTCAGTGGATAATTCAATTCCAGACTCTTTATGCAGGTTATGAACCTAAAGGCCACTTTAGCAATCCCAGTGCCTGCCTACCATTCCTGATTGCCCAGTCTTTTCTCCTCTTGGAGTTCCCAGATGGAAGGTGCTATGGAAGGTGCTTACACCTTCTGTAGTGCTGTAAGGACTAGCTGCCAGCACCTTCTGTAGTGCTGTAAGGACTAGACAGAAGAATAATGCATGGTCTGTCCTTCTAGTTTATAAAATCACACGCACAACTACACAGGCACATGCACGCAGAGCTCATTAATTCAAGGCTGTGTGTGGTAAGAAACGAGTGAGTTGTGTAGACTGGATGGACTCCAAACTTTTCATTTTGCAACCCCGTTAGTTAAAAACATGTTGTGCAAGCACTTTCAATACATATTTCATAGAATTCAAGACACTATCAATTGTGCATTACATCATTACGTTATATAGCATGAAGAAAGAAAAATATCCCTGCCAAATTGTGACATAAGCTTTCTGTAGGTATTGATTGTAAAATGCATCTCAATATGAGAGATGTTAAAATGCGAAACAATGTGTGTCTCAGAACTGTTAAAAAATGATCATATACTTCTAAACGGATATATTATGTCCTTTTAAAAGCACACACAAAAATGGAAGTTTTAAAAGGTTGAAATTTTATAAGCAAAAGTTCAATACCTTCCTGTTGTACCCCAAAGGATCACTACAGACACCTGACTCTGGAGGCCACTGGCATAGACAGAGGTCCCGTGTGGGTCCAGAAGAGTGAGGAGCTCTTAGCTGTCTGTGTGGCTCTGGGGAAGTGGATGAGCATTTCAGAAGTGCCCAAACACAGAAACAGGAAAAGCATCTGAGTGATATTAGGTGACAGTGAAGCCAAGGGACCAGAAGTGACTGTGATTCTCAGCCTCAGTGTTAGGGGGAATGGCATAAGTGGGGTAGCCAGGCGAGGAAGCTACTCTCTGGGAGAAAGATAAACAACTTAGGGAAATAACGGCATGTAAATGGAGCTAATTTGAACAGTGTAAGCAGATGACAGCTGGGCACTGTATTTAATGTCAGCATAGACAAAGAGCAACACAAGATTTGGGTGGGTGCCACTTAAGGCTGATCTTACAAGTCAGACGTGCAGTGTCTGTAACAGAAGTCACAAGTGCCTGGCTCAAGATAGCTCCCCGACTGACGGTCACAATTTCTCCTTTGAAGATTAATCTCTTTCAGTTAAAGGACTGAAGACTCCAATTAAAACGCAATTACCCCCAACAGAGGTAACCAACATCTTTTTCTTGTGAGAGGACAGGTTGCTGAGAGGAAGGCACTAAAGAAATACAGTGTGAAAGCTGGAGGTGGATTCTTCTGGTATTCCAGAAGCTGGATAATTTTGGAATACTGGATTCTTCTGGAATGCTTCTCCACTTCCCCAGAGCCACACAGACTCAGCTAAGAGCCCCTCACTCTTCTGGGCCCACACAGGACCTCTGTCTATGCCAGTGGCCTCCACGGTGGGGTGTCTGTAGTGATCATTTGGGGTGCAACAGGAAGGTATTGAACTTTTGCTTATAAAATTTCAACCTTTTAAAACTCCCATTTTTGTGTATGCTTTTAAGAGGACATAATATATTCATTTAGAAGCATATGATCATTGATCATTTTTTATCAGTTCTGAGACACACATTGTTTCACATTTTAACATCTCTCACATTGGAATACATTTTACAATCTACATACAAAAGCCTATGTCACAATTTGATTGGCAGGGATATTTTTCTTTCTTCATGCTATATGTGATGATGTAATGTACAACTGATAGTGTCTTGAATTCTATGAAATATGTATTGAAAGTGCTTGCACAACGTGTTTTTAACTAATGGGGTTGCAAAACGAAAAGTTTGGAGTCCATCCAGTCTACACAACTCACTTGTTTCTTATCATACACAGCCTTGAACTAATGAACTCTGCGTGTGTGTGTGTGCCTGTGTAGTTGTGCATGTGATACTAAAACCTTGAAGGACAGACCACACATTTTTCTTCTGTCTAGTCCTTACAGCACCTTCCATAGTCTAGGCCAGCAGTTCTCAACACCATCAGACTTAACACCCCTTTTATAACTAGTATTTTATGATGTCCTTTTTATGATCTTAAAATTAAATTCACAAATACGTTTTTTAAAAAGCTCATATTGTATTAGTTGGGTTCCCCTCATTGCTAAAACAAACGTACCCTAATATATTTAATAACTTAAACACAATAAAAGTTTATTTCCAGCTCTCATGATAGGACTGGGCAGATAAGTAATGGGCAGGGAGTTGAAACAGATATGGAGGCATGCACCTGGGAGATTTCCGTGGGCCAGGCCTGGAAGTGGCATGTACCACTTCTGCTCAGGGGCCATTGGCTGGGACTCAAGCACATGACCACACCTGTGTGCAAGGGTGAATGGGAAATAGAGTCTAGTTGGGAAACCAGGAGAGAGAGTGGAACGTGGACTTTGGTGAGCATCTAGCAGTTTCTGCCACAAATATAATGCCTTGTTATAAAAGAGAAATAAAATAATTTACAATAAAACAATATGATTCATTATGTAAACCCTTAGGATAGTCACACCAGAAGACATGAGTCAAATGCTTTCACTCATAAGGAGAATGATGTGAATGTGAAGGCCTTAAGTGCAGTTTAAGAGTGGTGTGTTGTATTAGTGACTAACATATCCTTCCCTATTTTACTATTACTATCCAACAGCAGTGTTTCTTTTTCTTTTTCTTTTTTTTTTTACTAGTAATGAGAGTTCCTGAAATAGTGAAAAACACTTAGTAAAATTCTGAACAAAGCACAATCTTCCTTTAATTTATACAGCTGACATGTTACGGGAAAATCTGGTGCATATTAGAACTCTGCAACAAATGCTTTGTATTTATATGTAAAATCAAATTGGGCTCTAGGCTCAGATACTTATAAAGATTTTTTTTTTTTTTTTTTGCCTCCAGGAATATCAAATGGGGCATTAGTAGGCCCTGAGGGATGAGGGAGAATCCTTCATTGTGCAAAACTTTTCCGGATATTGCAGGATGTCTAGCGACCCCAGCACTCTCCTCCCCACATACACAAATCATTGTGACAACCACATACACCTCCACAATTTTCCAAAGCATTCCCATGGAGTCATACTGCTTCCACTGAGAACCACTGGTCTTACTCAATAAATGCCTGACGATTCACTCTTGGGTACTTGAAGAAATGGATAAACAAACTGATTCACTAATCCTGGCATCTTGCTATAAAGCAAAGAATATGAACATATTTGGAATGCCAGCCTTGTGCTATGCTGGGTGATTTTACATAACTATCTCATTTAATCCTCATAATGATCTTGCAAGATATTATAAACTTGAAGGACAGACCACACATCTTCATAATGAATGAAATGGGGGTCTTGGAGGTGAAGTAGCATGTCTGTAATTATATGGTGGGTAAGTATGTGGGAAGCTGGGATTGAAATCTGGGCCTGACTCCAGAATCCATGGTAAATATCCACCATTATTAGGATGACCATATGTCTCCATTTAAGTCTACTGTCCTGGAGTAATGATTATTAGCACTCCCTTTCACTCTCAAAGAGTCCCAGTCTGGAGAGTAAATTACATGGCCACCGTAAATATTATATGCTGCTATTGTCATCATTATTTATTGCACAGGAAGGTCAAGAGAGAGGGGAAAAAAGCAATATTATTCTTTCTCAGACATCAGTGGATGACTGAGGAGGCAGAATGGGTTTTCTCTTCCCCATTTATCACCTGTGCACTTCTCAAATCATCCATGGAGATTTGTATCTGTTTATCTTCTGGAAAAAAAAAATTTAAACAGTAGGAAAATAAACACTTTCTAGATATTCAATCTTTTACTATCAAACAGGGTGTTGTCCTTTACCTGCAAATAAGCTATGCTGTCTCCTAAGAAAGACTAAGTACTCTTAAATCTGAGAAACAGCTGAAGATAGCGTAGGAAGCTGAACTGAGACACGCTGAGCAAGATGATGCATTGATGCTTGCTTGCTTGCTTTTGATGAGCTTGGTCACATTCTTGAAGTTAGGAAGAAATCCTCCCTTTAGATATTTAAGTTAGAAGCCTATTTCTATCAGCTTCTGGTTCTGACGGTTTTCAAACAATTGCTTTAAACAAGTCACAGTTTTAGACATGTCACATGCACACGTTCAGGCTCAGAGTTACCAGAAAGTACCAGAAAAAATTCACAGGGTAATTTCAACACCCAAATGCTGTCTCTGCCACCTCTCCCATCTCATTCCTGTCAATGACTCTCTCCCTCCACTCTGCCTACTATCCCCCCACCTTTTGTTTCAACTCCTTGTGGCATTTGATGTTTCTCCTCCCAATCTGCAGCCAGGGTCAGCACTGGTGAGGAAAAGTGGGTCAGATTGCCCTCTGTCTCCTGGTGCTGAGCACTCCTATGTTGGTTCAAACACAGAACCAACTGAAACCCACTCAGGCCTTCCCCAGCTGCCATCAGCCACTACCCTAGTGGTGGTCTGAGGGATTTCTTGAAAAGGAAGTAACTAGTGGTCAGCTGCCCTTCATGGTTTCCCACCAGGAGCTCTAATAGAAAGAGTCCTGGTGGAGATGCTGAGCCTGACCTCATTGGGGGCCTGTTGGAAGATGTGTCTTAGACCCTGGTGGCGCAGGGCAGAGAGGGAGCTTCCGAGCTCTTCCTGGTTTATCCATGCACCATTGCCAAGCTTGGGGATGATGCTTAACAAAGAGCATGGCATTCCATTGAAGACACTTAATAAAGTTATAAAATTTAAAAAATAATAATGGTTGAATTGGGCTTAAGTAATACCATCCTGTTGTAGTTGTTTCCTTCAGCTTCAGTTGTATTTGGAAAAAAAAAAGAAGAAATCACCTCAGAACTGATACAAATTATTAAAATTTCCCCCTCTTCAAGTCTCCATAGCCAAGTAGAAGGTGTGGAGACTGTCAAAAGACGTCTGAAACCTTAAAGGATAAGTACAAAATAATCCCTCTAAGTGTGGATATTGATCGCTTTTGTTGTATAAAGACAGATTGTTCTGCTGAGACCACAGGAAATACACTCCATAAATGCTATCTTTTCTCCCTCCCACATCCATGGCAGACTCTGTTAATCGATCACCTACTCTTTCTGGCTAATTCTTAATAGAATATTTCAGGGAGAAACTGATGACAGTTGGCAAGGGAGATGAAAGCTGTTTTTCTTTCTGACCTAGAGTAAGCCCACAACGAGGTAGACATTCCCAGAATTTATCACCCAAGGAAGTTATAGTATTTGATATAGGAATTCGGAATCTTGGAGAATGGACCTTAGACCACCATGAGAAGGATCTCCTAATTTTCTCTCACCCCATCAGTCTGTCTTGAGAAGTCTAGCTATGCTGGAATACTACCAGCTGGGAAGGGATTGATGTGGAGATATGCCGGGTGGTAGGCAGGGAGGCCCTGGAGAGGAACGCAAGCTCAAGATGAGTACTTTACATTTTGGAAGCCAGATTACTTACAAGTAGCACTTTGGGTCTGCTTTCTCTGCTGATATCCTGGAGCCTTAAGCAAAGTCGATCTATTCATTCATTCAACAAACAATTATTGGGCATCTATCCTGTGGCAGTCACTGAGCTGTGATCTAGAATAAGAAGATGAATGACACAGATACAATCTGAGGATGATAAACCAATTACAGCTATTTTTGATCTTGGTGGTAAGGGCTTTGAGTGGCAAAACATGGACAGAAATCTGGGGTGACATAGCAGGGGATCCCAGTGTTCTAGTTAAAAGGTATCTATTCTCCAACGTGATTTCACTGGATGGACTGGACACAGAGAGAAGTATTATGGGCAGGGCTTGGGCAGGAAGATTAAAGAGGTAGCTACTCCCCCAAGAGTTGGGGCCATGAGATCCAGGCACCTTATTCACATAAAGGCTCTTTTCTTTCACTGCCAACTTTGGAGGATCAGGGTTTGATTTTTTTATAGGGGGTCATGGAAGCTAAAACCTTGGCAAAGAGCAATTTGTGATCTGCTATTGTGTTTTTCTATTCCCTTCCACAGGTGATTCCTAGAAGTCTCCATTTTGAAGTTCTCTTGTCCTTTGACCAAGCATCCAGCACATCCTCACAACACTCCAAAGCCACCTTGAAGACTCTCTTCAAAGCAATTCTTACTGTTGATACCACCACCATTGTTCCTGACACATGAAGCAGGAGGACCCAAGGCCAGAGGTCATGGCGGAGAGATGAGCAGATAGTCCTCAAATGCAGACAGGGCTGGGGTTGAAGAGGAATTCCCTAATAGCTGTTATAAATGGAGATATGACAGGTGTGAACAAACAACCTAGGACTGGAAGAAAGAAGAAGGAGGAGTCAGGTAGAAATAGTACTGAGAGTGGATGCCTGGGCTGTGTAGTGACATAAAGGGGCTTAAAGAGGGCTTAGGGAGCAGATCTGAGAGGAAGAGAATGAAGGAAGGTAAAGAATTCAGTCTTTGGCATTCCGATATGTAGTGAGGGCTGGGGTGGTGACAGACTAGATTTAGGGAGTCTGAGGTTTGGGTGTTGGTTTGTGTTCTTGAAATTACTTCCTCAGGATTTCACATCTAACCAAATATTAACAATCATTTACTAAATAAATATTGTTCCATCCCTGGATGGGCAGACGGGAGTGTTATGCCTGCCTCTCCCCATCCCGTACCAAAAAATTAACAAAGACAGTTCAATTCATGACCCCAAGGCTGTCACAATCCAGACTAAGAAGTGCCCTGAGAGCCTGGCGGGATCATCTTGGTGCACACTCAGTAGCCAGGGGATCTGAGTGGCCAAGGAACACCCAGAACTCCTGCCTTCTATAAGTCCAAGGCTGAGCATAGCAAAGTATGGAGAGGGGAGGGTCTTCTAACATTGAAGTAAGAAGGAGCAGACTTTTCAGCAAGAAGAAAAGTCCCAGAAATTCAGATAAGATTACAAACAAATTATAAAGCGATAGGCTGGCTGAAACAATAATATTCAAATTAGTTCAATTCAGCAAGTACATATGAGTGCTCCTGTGTGCCCATCCTGGGCTAGTCTACTTGAGGGAATGGACACAGGAGAAACGAACAGGGTTTAAAGGGGAGGTAGTTCTTCAGGCACAAAGATCTGCAGATGGCTGCCTCTCCACTGGGAACCCCATGACAATTCACACAAGATCTCTCCCAAGACCTCTCAAAGCAATTATTTTAAGACCTCAGTCCCTGCCCCCAAGCAGCCAGGAGTCTGTTTCACTGGTATCAGATCAAGCAGACCCTTCCTGAAACTTTTGTAGAGAAATGGAAGTGATTTGGTTAAAACAGGGAATTTTGGCCAGGCGCAGTGGCTGACACCTGTAATCCTAGCACTTTGGGAGACCCAGGCGGGCAGATTGCCTGGGCTCAGGAGTTCGAGACCAGCCTGAGCAACATGGCGAAACTCTATCTCTGCTAAAAATACAATAACGAAAAAATTAGCCAAGCTTGGTAGCATGCGCCTGTAATCCCAACTACTTGGGTGGCTGAGGCTTGGGAATTGCTTGTACCTGGGAGACGGAAGTTGCAGTGAGCCGAGATCATGTCACTGCACTCCAGCCTGGGCAACACAGCAAGACTGTCTCCAAAACAAACAAACAAACAACACAAGGAATTTCAAAGATGAAAGCAAGAGCAAAGATGGAGAATGGGTTGGAGGTCGAAAAAACACAGAAGTAAGAAGTAGAGGCTAGTGAGGAGAGCATGAATACTTTAGGCTGAGTTGATGGCAGCAAGTAGAGCCAAGGGACAGGGAGAATGAAGACATAGTCTCTACTGACTGGATGTAGAAGAAATGAAAAAGCAGAATCTAAGACGACCTTCAGTAGGAGTGGTAGAAGGGTGAATGAGGAAAGTCAGTAGCTCAGAAGAGAAGCATTTGAAGAAGGAAGACAATGAGTTCAGTAATTCAAGACTCGATCTTTTCTTTCCTGAACTCTTCCTGTGGTATCCCTGTTGGGTCCCCCTCTCCAGGATTTGTTCTCCAGTCCACCCTTTGCACTGAGTTTCTAAAAGGCAATCTTTACTGGATCATTCTCTGCATCTAGCCTCACAGTAGTTGCCACCACCTTGAGGTGAAAGGCCAAGGTCCAGAGCATGGCATACAAGCTCTTGGAGCTCTGCCTTACCTGTATCTTAGCCTCATATCCTGCCATTCTCCTTCTTGGGCTCAACATTCCTGCCATCCTGAAATAGTTGCATTGAAAAAGAAAGCCAGTTTCATGTGTCAGTACTTCTGTACTTGTTAACCTCACCCTGAAAATTTATTCCTACATTTCCTAGTTGAACTTCTCACCATCCTGTATCAGGTGGCTAAAAACCCAGCAAAGCATTCCCTGATGGTCTTCTCCACTCTCCAAAGGAAGGTTTGTTCCAGGAATGCAAGTCTGATTCAATATATGAAAATTACTCGATGTAATCTTCCATACTAATGGCTAAAGGAGAAAAATCACATAGTCTTATCAACTGATATAGAAAAAGTATTTAAAAAAATTATTCATTAATTATTAACATGTATTCATGATAAAAACTCTTAGAAAAAAATGAATTAGAGGGTAACTTCCTCAACTTGATAAAGAGTGTCTACCAAAGGGCTCGAGGTAATATTATTTTTAATGGTGAAGGACTGAATGCTTTCTCCATAAGATCAGAACAAGACAATGATGTCTGCTCTCACCACTCTTATTCAACATAGTACAAGTAGTTCTGGCCAATTTCAAAAGGCACGAAAAGAATAAAAAAAAAAAAAAAGCATGTAGATGAGAAAGGAAGAAATAAAACTGTCCCTATTTGCAGACGAAATGATTGTCTAGGTAGAAAATTCCATGAAATCTATAAAACAACAACCTCCTAGAACTAATAAGTGAATTCCTCAAGGTTGCAAAATGTAATACAAACATACAAAAGCCAATTTCATTTTGGCATCCATAACAGATGGAAGTTATAGTACTTGACACAGGAATTTGGAATCTTAAAAAATGGATCTTAGACCACCATGAGAGAGATCTTCTAGTTCTCCCTCACCCCATCAGTCTGTCTTGAGAAGTCTAGCTATGCTGGAACACTACCAGCTAGGAAGGTAGTATCTGGTGTCCATAACAGATAGACACCAAAATAAAAAATAAATGCCATTTACAGTTGCTAAAAAAAAAAAAAAAACAAGTATTAATCTAACAAAACATGTACAGGACTTCAACTGTACGTTTTGTAGTGGAAAACTACAAAACATTGATGAAATAAACCAAAGAAGATCTAAATAAATGGAAAGACATTGTGTGTTTGTGGATTAGAAGATTCAATACAATAAAGAAGTCAATTCTTTGCAAATTTACATGGAAGTTTAATGCAATTCCTATCAGAATCCCAGCAAGATTTTTGTAGATATAGACACGATTATTCTAAACTTTATATGAAAATGCAAAGGAACCAGAATAGCTAAAATAACTTTGTAAAAGAATAATAAAGTGGGAGGAATCAATCTACCTGATTTCAAGATTTATTATAGAGCTGTGGTATTTACAGAGTGACAGACACATAGATTGATGAAACAAATAGAGAGCCTAGAAACAGACCCAGAAAATATGCCCAACCAAAAGGTACAAAAGCAATTCAGTGGAGGAAAGATAGCCTTTTCAATGAAGCTCAACTTAAATCTCATATGTTTAAAGAATTAACTCAAAAATAGATCACAAGCTTAAATGTAAAACTATAAAACTTTTAGAAAACAAAACCCAGGAGAAAATCATGGGGATCTGGGGCTAGGCAAAAAGTTCTTAGATTTGCCATCAAAAGTCTGACCCATAAAAGAAAATAATAATGATTGGATTTCATCAAAATTTAAAACTTTTGCTGTGTAAAATGCCCTATTATGAGAGTGAAAAGACAAGCTTCAGAGAGCAAGAAAACATTTACAAGCCACATATCTGACAAAGGATTAGTAGCTAGATACATAAAGATCTCTCAAAACTCAACACTAAAAAATAAAACAAAAGCAATACAATCAGAAAATGTGAAAAAGACATGAAGAAACACCTTAATGAAGAGGATATATGGATGGCAAATATGCATTTGAAAATACGTTCAACATCATTAGTCATTAGGAAATGTGAATTAAAATCACAATGAAATGTCACTATGCAACAGAAAGGCTAAAATAAGAAATAGTGACAACACCAAATGCTGGTGTGGATGTGTATAAACTGTATCTCTCCTATGACTGTATCTCTTCTTCACCTCTCCTATATTTTTGTGTAAACATGTTTCCATTTCTCTGGATAAATACTCCTAGGTATTTATCACACAAGTGTTCACAGCTGTTTTTCTGGTAGTCGCCCCAAAACTGTAAACAACCCAGATGTCCTTCAACAGGTGATAGCTAAATGCACTGTGGTACATCCATTGGTAAAAAATATCAGCAATAAAAAGAAATGAACTTCTGATGTGCACAACAAATTGGATGAAGCTTCAGGAAATTATGCAGAGTGAAAAAAGCCAATTCCAAAATGTTACATACTTGATTACAGCATTTATAGAACATTCTTGAAATGACAAAATTATAGACATTGAGAATGGAGGAGAGGTTGCCAGGGGTTGAGACGGGTGTTGGAAGGAGGAGATGCAGTCGATAAGGTGGTGTGGCTATAAAAGGATAATAGCAGGGCTATTTGTGGTGACGATATTGTTCTGTATCTTGTCAATATCCTGGTCTGACATCATACTATAGTTTTTCAAGACGTTACCATTGGTTGAAAATGGGTAAAGAGTACACTGGATTTATCTGTATTGTTTCTTACTACTGCATGTGCATCTACAGTGATCTCAAAATTAAAAGTTGAATTTAAAAAATAAATCACAAACCACACTCATGTATTATCTCATAGTCAGAGGCCCAGGCCCAGCATAACTGGGTCCTCTACTTAGGTCCCAGCAGTCTGAGACCAAGGTGCCTGCCAGGGCTGCCGTCTCATCTCAGGTTTGGGGTCCTCTTTCGTGCTTAATCAGGCTGTTGATGGAATTCAGTTCCTTGTGGCTGTAGGACTGAATTCCCCGTTTTCTCACTGTTGACCACAGACCATTCCAGAGACCAACAGCTGCTTCTTGCCACGTGGCTCTTCAATATCCCTTCTCATGCTTTCAGTCTCACTTTCTAGGAGGGCCCAGGCCCATTTATGAAGTTACTTGATTAGGTAAGTCCCACTGGGATAATCTCCCTTTTGATTAACAAGTCAATAGATTAGTAACCTAACCATGGGCACTGATACTCCATCATATTCACAGGTTCAGGAATTATGTGAGGTGTGTACACCAGATGGTGAGAATTCTCGGGACTGCCTTAGAATTCTGCCTCCCACAGACCATCTTAGCCCCAGCATTCTCTGTGGGATAGGCAGAAGTCTTTGATGGGACTGCACCACGGTGCAATTCTTCTCTCTGCCCATTCCTGTTGTTACCAAACAATCAATGGGCTCACTTCCCAATGCACATAAAAGTCAATACCATGCACTGGATTTTGAGAAAAGAAAGGCTTTATTTCTAGCCAATTGTGAAGGAAACAGGAGGAAACACTCCAATCTGTCTTCCTGAGCTGGGGACTGGGTCAGGCTTTATAGACATATGGTGATGAGCCATGACTGATTGAGTCTTTCAATGAAGTGCTGCCGGGGAGGCATGATCTGACTAGATCCTGCCATGAGGTGACACCAGAGCTCCATCTGATTGGATTCCATATCCTGCCATTCAGGGTCTGCTTCTTCATTCAGTCCCTGCTCCCCAGTTTGAGACCTTAGGTTCCACCCATGGTTGAGTCGTTGGTTCATCCAGGCATGTTCAGGTTAGGTGATCTTCAATCTGGAGGATCCTGGCAACTGAAAAACAGCTCACAACTTTCTTACATAAAAATTGAACCAGAGTGGTCTGGTGCAGTTACATTATTTTCTTTGTTCCCTACTGTTGTGGATCCTTAGAGCAATTGCCCATAAACTTTCTGCACTTAAATCTTGGCCTGTGAGTCTGTTTCCTGAGGAACTGGGAGTGGTATTGTTGTACCAACCACTGAGCTAGAGGGCATGGAAGACTGACTGGTAACATTTTATTTATTTATTTTTTGGGGACAGAGTTTTGTTCTTGTTGCCCAGGCTGGAGTGCAATGGCACCATTTCGGTTGCTTCAACCTCTGCCTCCCGGGTTCAAGCGATTCTCCTGTCTCAGCCTCCCAAGTAGCTGGGATTACAGGCATCCACTGCCACACCCTGATAATTTTTTGTATTTTTAGTAGAGATTGGGTTTCACCATGTTGGCCAGGCTGGTCTCAAACTCCTGACCTCAGGTGATCCACCCACCTCGGCCTCCCAAAGTTCTGGGATTACAGGCGTGAGCTACTGCGCCGGGCCCTGACCAGTAACATTTAAAAATCTGGGCACAAGTTATACTTGGGACCCTACTTAAAAAGAATTTGATAGAGCTGTTGGGGGTAATCCCTAGGGCATCAAGTCAGGAGTACTACATGGATAATCACTGGCAACCAGGTCACTCAATGATCTTCCTCCAGATTCTGTTTCCTGTAAGACTTGATCCTTCTTTATCATCACCATCACTGCCATCGTCATCACCATGACATCATAATTACCTTACACTGAAAGCTCAGTGTGTTCCAAAGAGTGTGCAAAACATCTTATCTACCATCTGATGAGTCATTACAGCAGAGTAGTTAAGGGTACCAGGAGTTAGACTACCTCGTGTTGAATACCAGCTTCTCCATTTAATAGCAACATGGCTTCAGTTGGGTAAACTTTCTGAGCCTCAGCTTCCTCATCTATAAAATAGGGATGGTATTTGTTTGATAAAATAACCCTCCATGTATAACTCTTAATACAGTGCTTGGTACAGAGCAAGCATTCCATAAATGTTAGCGATTTTGTAGTCTCATTTAATGCTTATGACAGCCCTGCAAGAGGATTTATAGCTGAGTAAGCTGAGGTTCAGAGAGGGTAAGCAACTTCCCAGAATCTAACAAACAACTAAAGAGTGCCAGGGGTAAGATTTCAACCAAGTTCCTTCTGAGCACGAAGTGTTAGCCCTTAACCATTATTCTGTCTTGTTTCACAATCGTGGGGATCCACAGGGGTGACAACAATGCCTTAAGCAGAACGCAGAAAGAAAAACTGAAAACATACACACAGAGTCAGAAAATCTCTGAAAAGGAAATGCTCGCGAGAGGGATTCCTAGTGTTTTACCTGCAGGGTGTCAGGCTTCTGAGCCCAAACCCATGTGCTGGTTTGTGGCTTCCTAAGTAGTGTAGTGGAAGTCAAAGTGTTTCTTCTTAAAAAAGATAAGCTGGGCAATAGCCCCTCAGGAAAATGTGATTGCAGCTCCATGATCCCCCATCCAGAAGTTCTGAAATTCAGACAGCTCTGGAAACCAAAAGTTTTTTCATAATTCGTTTGGTGGCAAAACCTGACTTGGCCTGAATTAATGCAAGCTCATCACCGTCTTGTTGCCTTTCTTGGGATGAATCATCATACATTGCTGCAGAAATGCTCACGGGATGATTTGCGGAGAGGCTGGCCCAGACTCCACTGAGCTGTCAGTGACTATGTTACCTTTCTAAACTCTGAAAAATTCTGAGTTCTAGAACACATCTGGCCCTCCAGATATTTCAGATGAGGGCTTGAAGATCTTTTTCTATTTTTTTTTTTTTTTTTTTTTTTTTTTGAGACAGGGTCTCGCTCTGTCATCCAGGCTGGAGTAATGAGCTATGCAGTGACATGATCACAGCTCCCTGAAGCCTCAAACTCCTGGTCTCAAGTGATCCTCCCACCTCAGCCTCCTAAGTAGCTGGAACTACAGGACACCATGTCCAGTTAATTCTTTTATTTTTTTGTGGAAACAAGTTCTCACTATGTTGCCCAGGCTGGTCTGGAACTTCTTGGCCTCAAGGGATCCTTCTGCCTTTGCCTCCGAAAGTGCTGGGATTACAGGCATGAGCCACCACACCTGGCCTTTTATTATTATTTTTGACCATTTTTACTAAGCACCAGAGCCAAGTGTACAAACCCATCAGATTTTATTTAAGAGTGAGCTTCATTTAAATAATTTTTATCTGAGAGTTTTTCAGAAGCTCCCTTGTTCACTGAGAAGGAAGAATAGCAAGCTCCCGGCCATCCATACCTGTCCAGCTCTAACTGAAGGTGGGCTCAGGGGTTCTTGGTGGCCACTGTCCAGTCCATTTCCTGGAGTTGTGGTTTTCTTGACACTGTGTTGTAGAACATTCCTGCCTTGTGCTCATGCCCCAGAATGCTGAGTCTACAGTAGCATGTAGGACTAAGAGGGTTGCGGTGAGAATAGGAGAGGACGTTGGGCCTGTGGCTAAAAGAGCAGAAGAGAGACAGGAATGATGCTCTTCCAGTTCCTCTCCTGAAACCTCTGAAAACAGCAATATTTTTGCTCACAGTATTTTGAATTCATAAATGCCACATCGTCTTCTCTTCCTTCTTCGCATTTAAGTGAAACAAAATGCTCAATGAGATAATAGGCCTGGTCATATTTAAAATTACAAGTTCAGAGTTGCAAAGGAACAGTACCTCTGAATAACTGACCTGTCTCTCAATATTTCTGCTGAGTCTATTCTAACATTGAAAACTCTATTTAGCTACTTTGATGTGGAGCCAAATAGGTGAGCATCATTTTACCACCGTTTGTTTAACTGTACCTTGGCAAATGTCAAGTTCAAGTCTGGATATTTGGACTGTGGTGGGCAAAATGAGGTCGGCAGCCTCCCGATAGGTTTTCTGTCTGGCTGACAGCACCTTACCGACCTTCACTCAGCTCATAGAGAAGGTCGATGCCTGACTCTTAGAGAAACATCGGATGAATAAGCCTTCTGGCTGCTTTCTTCTCTTCGGGATAAATATCAGAGTTCAGCTGGTGCAGAAGATCCTCGCCACAACTCCAGCTCCAGAGCTTACCCTAAGAGCAAACTCAGTGAACACTTGGAGCATCTAAAGTGAAAACAGACCTGGCATGTTGACACATGCCTGTAAGCCCAGAGCTTTGGGAGGTCAAGGCAGGTGGATCATTCGAGCCTGGGAGTATAAGAGCAGCCTGGGTGACGGGGCAAGACCCCGTCTCTACAAAAAAAAAAAAAAAATTACAAAAATTAGTCAGGCATGGTGGTGTGTGCCTGTAGTCCCAGATACTCGGGAGGTTGAGGCGGGAGGATCGCCTGAGCCCAGGAGGCAAGGGCTGCATTGAGATGAGACTGTGCCACTGCACTCCAGCCTGGGTGACAGAGGAAGACCCTGTCTCAAAAAATAAAATAAATAAATAAAGTGAAAACAAGTAAAAATATTTCTATATTTGGCCCTTTCCAAATTATTCTCATCCATTCCTTCTCATCAGTTATAATCTTTGGCCAAGTACACAGTTGGGCGATCCCGCTTCTGATACATTGGTGGGAAGCAGAGATAAAGGAAAACAACATCAGTCTCTTTTGAATTTAATTCAATTTTACAAACAAATTGAGTACCTCTTTGGCTTGATACTAGGGATACAGGGACTAGGAATTACAGTCAAGTCAAAGGAAGAGACTGCTCACTCTCAAAACTAAGAAGTAGCAAGTAGCACAAGATGTTACAAGAACACATGGGAGAGACACTCAACTTAGCCTTGTTGGAGTGAGGATCAGGGAAGGCTTCCTGGAGGAGATGACAGCCTATACTTAGTCCTGAAGACTGAATAGGAGCTTTTCAGGCAAAGAGGACGAGAAGAGGATAAAGATAGTGTATGCAGAGAACAGCTTATGCAAAAGTTCCGAGGAAAGTGCATGGTTTGAATGATACAGCATGTAATTTATTTTTAAATACTTCAGCATCAACTGAGAGATGTGTGCTCTTTTTAATCAACACCTTAGGAGCGATCCACTAACATGTGAAGTCCTCTGATCAGGGATACATACTCCAGAGTGTTTCATTAGCTTTGAAAGGCTCTAATCGGAAGTCCACACTCTAGAGGTAGCTTCTGCAAGAGCTTCAGCAATCTTTGTCTTCCTTCAGCACCAGAGCGTTTATTCATTTGTATAATGGGTTTAGAACTAGTTTTTCATTAATGAAATGAGTTGTTCACAAGATATATGGATGACTAAGAACACGGTAAGGGCCCTCCATGCTTGTGTGCACAGAGTGTAAGAATTTTTCAAGCTCAACAGCTTACACCTTTCATAATGTCCCACCAAGCCTAAGACTCCATCTGGTCTTATGCCACACACACATAACAGATGATTCTATGCTGTCTGGCCTGAATCTGACTAGTAGCCCACATGAATTCTGCCACTAGAACATTTTCTCATCATGCAAGATATGTGTCATATAGAGAACAAACATCTCATCAAGCTTAGAAAAATACTTATGTGTATTATAGTGCCTGCTTATCAGTAAATGTTTATATATATAGCAGAATTTGGTCTGGGTCTTACTTTCAGTGCAACCTACACATACCCCTTGGATGGGTAGCCATAGTAGAGGGGATCTCTAATCCTCATCTTGTTTTAACTAAGGCAGGCCATAGATACCTTTCAAAAAGAACTTAAGAATTATGAGAGCCAAATTGGCTGCAGTCTGTTTTCCACAGCAGGTCTCCTTGGTTTGTTTTTAACAGTGCTAGCCATCCTTTCCCGCCACTCCAGGGAGGAAGTTATCCAAGGTGGGTCAATTCAACTGGGCAGCAGGAAGGAGCAGAATCCCATGGAAAGGTGCCCAAGTTCTACCAGGGAGATAATACCAGTCCTGACAAATCTGCTGGGTAATGCAAGGACAAAAATAAGAAGACTGCTTGGTGACTGGGAGAGCTGAGAGAAAGATGGAAAGGGGTGTGAGGCCCTGGTTAGGATGAGTGGGTCAGGACTGAGGCTGTGACCAGCAGGTGACTGCCACAGCACACCTTCGTCATGATGCCAGAACACAGCATGCTAGCTTCAAGGAGCCACTCCCAGCTGGACACCAGCCAGCTACCCACGGCCAAGCTTATTACCTATTGCTCCTCCAGCACCTCCCGAAATCTGCTCTGCCTCCCGCGTTTACTGTTCAGCTAACGGCATCACCCTCCACATGGGAATCACCCTGGGCACCTCCAATGTCATCTCCCCAATTTTAATCAATCACCAAGTCTAAAAACTTCTATCAACAAAATATCTCTTGACTCCATTATAACTGGCCCACAATCAACTGCCTTGGTTCTGGCCCTATCATCTCTCCTGTGGGCCATTGCCACAGCCCACACTACAAGAGCCTCCTTGCTGGTCTTCATACCTCTATCCCATGTCTCAGCTGCCTGTCTGGGTCTCCCACTCTTCCCTGGATTCAGGGTTGCTCTGGTATTCTAGTAGTGCCTCCACCCCTTGGTTTTTTGTTTTTTGCTTAAGCTGTTTTAGTTTTTAGTCCCTTGTGACCAGAGAATATTTAATTTAATTTAATTTAATTTAATGCAGCACAAATCTTTAATATGATATTATTTCACTGCTAACACAGAATTTCTGGCTTATGGTAAAAGTACAGATTTAAAACCCTGTAGAGACTCCACCATTGTTCCCAGTACATCAAATTCTAGAGCATAGATTATTAGAACTGTTTTGATTGCAATGGAGTTAGAAACCTAATTAAGACTAGCTTGAGTGAAAAGGGGAAGTTGGTTGGTTCACTTAACTAAATTATAGCAAACACAACGGTTGTGCCTCAGGGACTGGAATCAAAGACTCAAATATTACTGGAATTCTTCCTCCGTGTGTTGTCAATGTTGTCTTCTCCATGCACCTGGATCATAACCTGTAGCAACTTGGGCCTCACAAATGCTAAGCTGCACCCATCTTTTTAAGTTCCAATATGAAAAATCCCAGGGAGGGCCTCCTATTGGTCTGGTTGGTATAATGGACCTCTAGTCTAAGGAATATGCCTTGGATGGGGTCACCATGATTGACTCTATATGCCCCTGGACAGGGGCCAGATCATGATACATCATTAATGTTGATGACAATGGAGCACTCGGATAACCCACCCAAGTTCTGGCCGTGAAAACATAGCCAAATAATTTTCTCCCTGGTCAGCTAATCCCTAGCAATATGACATAAAAGTTAAGCCCTTAGGCTCTGGAGTTAGAGGTGTGTGGGTTCAAATCCCAGCTCTCCCAACTATTAGTTGTGTGACCTTGGACAGTGTGCATAGCCCCAGTGAGCCTCAGTTTCCTGATCTGTAAAATGGGGAGGGAAGTATAATGACATTGTGTGAAAATTTAAGGAGGCAGGGCATTGAGAGCACTTAGAACACAGCCTGGCTCTTGGTGTACGCTTGTCAGCTCTTCCTGCTCCCAGCAGCCTTGGCATGAGTGGGCAGCCTTCAGAAGGCAGCAGGGCCTCAGGCTACTGCCTGCTGCCAGCAGAATGAGATCAGGGTTAATCAGAGGAACAGACTGACCTGATTCCCAGCACTCCAGTGAAGTGACCCATCTGACACCTTGGAGAAGACAGTGCCAGGAAGAGGAGTTGCTTGGCACATGACATTCTCCATAAGGAAAGGCTAAGGGGTCTTTTCAGAGTACCTTTGTCTCCCTGCCAGAGGAGAACAACATCTGGGAGGAAGTATTTCTTCAGCTTCACGGTTGTAATGCCGCCAGCCTTGCGGGTCATAGCCTGGAATCATCTCTTTATTAAATAATAATTAAGAGGCCCCTGTAAAGGGAGTCTGGGTCTAATTACCTGACTCATTAAGCTACCCCGTTGAAACTGGGAGGTTGTTTTGCTCCTGTGGCCCCACTCTAAAGCAATTTTCACATTTCTGGAAGCAGCAAGTGGAGTATCACTTTTGTGGGGGGCTCAAACTCAAGGTCCTGTGTTTAAGTATACACGTCACTCAAGAAGGCTCCCACCAAGTATTCAGCTCAAAGGGTGAGTCCTCCCCTTTCCCCTACTGCAAGATCTAAATTGGTCTTGGAACGGAGAACACAAGGAAGGGCCGAGGGACCAGCTGGGCAAGGAATCAGCTCATTAGTAGCCTCTATGGAGGTGTTGAAATTGAGCAAGTTAAAAGCATATTAGTTTAAATGAGACTTTTCACAAATGAGGGGAAGTGTTTAGGTAGGAAGCAAATGTAATCATTTTGTGACGGGGCATAATTTGATAATTAATGGGGAAGTTGTCAGTATAATCTTGAGGGAGCCTCAGGAAATGAAGAAATCTGTCTTTATTAAGGGAAACTCAGGAGAAAAAGTTATTGGAATGCAAGCAATTCACCAGCAAGGTCCTGGTAGCAAGTCCTTATTAGATGTGTGTGTCGGGATCGTCTCTCCGCCACATCTGTGTGTTTTGTCTTGATTCACCAGGCCCACTACCTCTCCTAATGGGAATGTAGAGAATAGAGAACACTGAAGGTGGTTATGAAGCAAACCCAGGCTTCTTTCTTCTTTGCAGATGGGCTGGCCAGCGTCTGCTGTGCTCAGCAGGAAGCAGGGAGAGACAAGTCTCACTGGCTCCCTGGGGGCCAGCCAGATTTTGACGCCCTAAAACCTGTGCAGCCAGGGTTCAGTTTCCCAGAGGGATGCCAGGAGTACGCTTTCATGGAATGTGCGAGCCCATGGAAGAGCAAGCCCATGGAAGCACACTGCTAGTATCCCACTGGGAAAAGAGGACTCCCACTTGGCCAGAACAGGAGTCCCAGAGAAAAGCCCCACGAGGGTGCCTAAGTACAGTGATTAAGGCACGGGCTCTGGAGCCAGAATGCCTGGCCTCAGCTCTCCACTTGGCCACAGTTTCTCTTGACATTAAGTGTGCTATTCAAGGTCTCTGTGCTTCAATTTCCTGGTGCCTACCTCATAGGGCCAAGGATGGGAAGAGTGATTCTATGTAAAGGACCCACAGCAATGCCTGGTGCTGAAGGTCTGCTCAACAAGTGTCGTTAGCATTTGCTGTAACTACTAGCCATGTGTGGCATCTGAGCACTGGAAATGCAGCCAGGCTTGGTTGATATGTGCTGTAGGTTTAAAACGCACACAGAATTCAGACTTTGTGCAAGAAAGAGAATATAAAATATCCCAGTGGTAATTTTTAGATTATTGCATATTGAAATGATAGTATTTTTAGTATTTTGAGTTAAATAAATACATGTTATCAAAATTAGTATTGCCTACTCTTATTAATTTTCTTATTATAGTAAAAAACACATAACATAAAATTTACACTCTCAACCACTTTTAAGTGTACAGTTTGGTAGTGTTAAGTGTACTCACATTGTGGTGAAACAGATCTCCAGAACTTCTTCATCTTGCAACTCTCAAACTCTATACCCATTAAAAAACTCCCCATACGCCTCTCTCTTCAGCTCTGGCAACCAACCAGTTCTTGTTTCTATGAATTTATATATTTTAGATACCTCATATAAGTGGAATCATACAGTATTTGACTTTTTGTGACTGATTTCTTTCACTTAGCATAATGTCCGCAAGCTTCAGCCATGTCAAATCATGTGACAGGATTTGCTTCCTTTTTAAGGTTGAGTAATACTCCGTCCTTTTATTTTTTTAAGGTGGCTATTAGCAAATGTAAAATGTATTTGTGGTTCCTATTCTATTTCTCCTGGATAGTGCTAGTTTAGAACTAGCGGTTCTCAACCCCATCAGTTCCAACCCCTCCTTATCACAATGAATTTGTAACACTCTCTTCACTCTCCTGAAATAAACTGTATAGATGAAATAACTGATATGCACACATAATTTTTTAAAAAAATATAATGACCTAACTGTAAGTATAAAGAATAAATAAAAGGAAAGAAATCTATAGAGAAAAATATATATTTTAATTTATTGTTAGACAAGAGCACTTAATACAAAATAATCAGATGCTTCAATGAATATGTAAAATCACCACTAATGAGATAGGTGTCAATGCAGAGTAGTCACTCAAATTTTAGAAGTGATGTTGCCAGCAGAAACGTGATTTCCTGAAATGAAACAGTTCAATCAAATTCCAACAAAACAAAGTACAATTTTCTCTCTATTTATATGGTTACACTCTTACAAAAATACATATAAATTTAAATGAAGCAAAATATATAGGTATATATGGAAATTGTAATTAGGTTCTGGGCTCAGAGACTTCAAAATAGATTTTTCACCTAAATGAACGCCCAATGAGATAACTACAAATCCAGAGGACCCCAGAGAAATTTTTCACTTTGCAGAGTTGCCCTCTGCATTGCAGAACATCTTGTTTCCCCGTGTCCCTGTGTATTTATCGAAGGCCTATACCACCCTTCAACCACTGGGACAATCAAAAGCATCCCCTCTACTTTCCAGTGCTCTCCCATGGAGGCAGCAGAGCCCCACTGAGAAGCAGCGATGCTGAATTGTGAGAAACACAGTGTAGTGATCCCAAAGGTCCACTGTTCAGGAGCTGCTCGGCTTTTCTACCTGGTGGTCCCATCCATCCGCAGTTCCCACCACGGCTTTCAGTAACTCAGTGTGAGGCGAGTCCTCTGGTCCAGCACTAACCACTCTCCAGCACAGACCAGAAGCCTGGATGCTGAAGTTTCTCCAGAACTTCAAACACGACAGACTCAGCCTTTTTCCCCTTAAACCCATGCCTTTCTTTGACATCCAAGTTTCACTGTCACCAGTGTTTTCTCAGGACAAGAAACTCTCCTCTCCCTCCAACACCACCTCTGACCCTTAATAAGGCAGAATCACCAAAGCCTCTTCTCTCTTTGCTCATGGTTCCATTTCCCCTGCTTCCAGCTTCTCTGTCTCTGCTTCCAGTTTCCCTATCTCTCCCTTGGATCTGCAGGTTTCTCAGTGGCTCCTCATCGCTCTTCCTTACTCTAGTCTGCCACCGCCACTCCATCCTGTTCATCACAGCCCATGAAAACTGGGAAGCATGAGGTCAGCATTCAGTTCTTTGCAATCAGGCCCAATTTTCCTTTATAGTCCTCCAGAAGTCTCCACCAAGGGCTCTTCCCTTTCATCTGAGTGAGACGCAGCATAGCCTAGTGGACAAACGCAGGCTAGGATCAGCAAGAGCTATCCTGTGTTGACCTAGCCCTACACAGTCACGTGCTGCTGAATGATGGAATATGTTCTGAGAAATGTGTCTTTAGGCGATTTTGCCATTGTGCAAAACATCACAGAGTGAATGTACACAAACTTAGGCGGTATAGCCTACTGCACACCCAGGCCATGTGGAATGGCCTATGGCTCCTAGGCTAAAAACCTGTACAGCATGTTATCATGCTGAATACTCCAGGCAACTAGAACACAATGGTGTTTGTGTATCTAAGCACATCTACACATAGAAAAGGCGCAGTAAAAATATGGGATAAAAATGTTTTAATGGTATATCTGTGTAGGGCAGCTCCAAGATTATTCTTAGGGGACCACCATTGTATATGCGGTCTGTCATTGACTGAAATATGGGTTTCTTTTTTTCTTTTCCTTTTTTTAGAGACAGGTTCTTGCCCTGTCACTGAGGCTGGAGTGGAGTGGTATGATCACAGCTCACTGCAGCCTTGAACTCCTGGTCTCATGCCATCTTCCCACCACAGCCTCCCCAGGTAGCTGGGACTATTAGGCGTGAGCCACCATGCCTGGCTAATTATTTTCTCTGTAGTAATGAGGTCTTGCTATATTGCCCAGGCTGGTCTCAAACTCCTGGGGCCTCAAGTGATCCTCCTGCCTCAGCCTCCCAAAGCTCTGCAGTTACAGGCATGAGCCACTGTGCCCACCCTGAAACATGAGTTCCTATCCAAACTTCACTCCTAATTAGTTGCCTCTGGGTAAATGAGTTAGCCTCTATGTACCTCCTTCTTCCTCTGTGAAACAGGCTTCACCATATGTGCTTTGTGGTGCTGTTATAGATAATTAAGAATGTGCTTGTAAGACGCCAAGGACTAGGCTGGCATGTAGGAGAAACAGCCACTGCTGCATTCCTAGACCATGTTTTCTCTTCTTCAGCATTGTTCCTTCTCTCTACACATTGAGCCAAATATTTGCACAAATTTCACATCATCTCAGTTAGATAAATATCCCATAACAGATCATAAGGGGAGTTGAAACCTCATTTCACTAGACATGGACTGAGACAAAGAAATATGTGTTTACTAGAAAACAAAGACAGCACTTTGGGTGGGCTGTAAAGTTCCCGAGGGCCATGAGAAGTAGTAACTGACGGGCACTGAGCCGGCAGGTAACTGACTGTACAGCTCTGGTTTTGCTGGGTGGGGTGGATGTGTTTGGGAACTGTAGAGGCGATAGAGACGGTCCACCCTGGCCCTTCAGTCCTGCATGCCCTCTGCACTCAGCCTCAGTCTCTCTAGCAGGTGAAATTCAAGCAAAGATTTTTAACACATCAATTGGAAGGAGTGTCCGACGCATGCCAGCCCTGGGTGCCTAGTGCCTTCTGGATATGGTGCATCAATGCTCAGGCTGTCATTCACAACTCCAGGGTCCACCTGCTCTGGGAAGCTTTTCCCATTCTGTCACTCCCTGGCCATCCTTCCCTTCTTGGAAGTCCCGAACACTTACCAAGAGCACATCTGGTGATCTTCTCAGTTGGGTTTTTTGTATCTCAGTGAAACAAATGATGAACCTCTCAGGGGCAAGAACAGCATCTTGCACCTCTTCCCATCCCCTATAATCCCAGGTCACAGCTATGCTAGGAGACAGGCAATGAAATGTGACATGAGTGAAGGATAGAGACAAATGTTCGCAAATTCAGGAAGAAATTTCAGAGTGTGGGGGATGAAAGAAGTTAACTATGGGCTCACTTTCTCTGAGTTAGCCTGGGCGTGGTCTTGCTTAGAGGACAGGTGAGGTGGCCCAGCTGATGGTTTCATGGCACTTCTCTCATCAGTGGGCTCTGTTCTTTCCATCACATATGCTGGACTCTCAGAAGGATGCATCTCCCTCTGTGTAGATTTTGCCACAAATTACCAGATAAAGATCAATATTAGGTGTGGTCTCTGCCGACTAAAAGTTGAAGACCGTCTCAGAGTGCCTTGAGGAGGTGGACTTGATATCCTAATAGTGCCTACCATCCGTTGAAGGGGGAATTATTTTGGCACAAAAAATTCAAGCATCCAAATGGAGGCCACTCCCCCCACCCCACAAAAAGAAAAAAAGAAAAGAAAAAAAAAAAAAGACTTGAAAAGAAAAAGAGCTCATTCCCAAAGTTGTTTCTTCCGAAGATAGAACCTACTTGAAACAAAGTTTAACCTTTCTGGGGTTCAAGTTCATTTATTCTTTGCATATACAACTTCAGCAGCTTCTTTATTTCTAAGAACAAAGGCTTGGAAAAAGGAAAAAGTCTCTACGGTCTCCTTGGACATCAAATAGTTCTTCAGAGGAAACGCTTTGATGAGTTAAGTGTAAATGAGTAAGAAACATACGGATTAGATTTCTCATATAATACACACGGATTTAAGAATTAAGGGAAAATCTTTTTGGAAAATGTGGTTTGGATTTGGATTCTGCCTACTCCACAGACACTGATTAAGTTAAAAATATATGGATTTTCCTTGTGTCTTGCTCTCCATCTTCAACCTCAGGAACTAGCACTCATTCTTTCTCAAGAGTGATGTTGGATAACCAAAGGCCAAGGAGGACTTCTAAATAGGGCACACACAGATGACTAATGTTCAAAAACCAAATAGGTTTTTGCAACAGACTCTCTTCCCAGTAGATTGGGTTTTAAAGCACATTTTAGAAACACCTCTCTATTGGCTACTATGGCTCACTAACCATGAGTAAGCCCTAGCCCTGTGTTTTGGTGAGATAAATACACCACCCTCTGGTAACCAGATTCTGTGGCTGGTAATCCCATTGCAGGAGGCCTCTTGCTACCCTTGAGTAGATGATTTTACCAGCTGTGGCCTTGATGTGACATTACGCATGTGCCACAAGTTGAATCCAATTGAGAATGTTTTCTTTGAGTCAGCACATGCTTTCACACAGTGTCAATCAGAGATTAAATGGGGTTAGAGAGGTGAAAGCAGTTGACACAGTACATGGCACATGGAAGGTGCTCACTGCATGGTGGTTCTATCTAAAAAAATTTGAAAATGGACTTTTGTTACCTCTGAGGGTCAGAACTGCTCATCTTGCACAGTTTTACTAAGGAGGGTGCTGACTGCAAGGACCAGGCAGCCCTGCTTCCTGGCACCGACCACGCTGGGCAAAATGTCTCTGTCCAGGAAATTGGAAATCAGGTGAGAGATTCTACTTAATGGGCACTGCAGCTGGCTGGAATATAGAGTAAGCCATAGAACGTAGAGCAAGCCACTTTTCTCCTTGGACAGAGACAGAGCCAGTAGAGAAAGCCCAGCTCAGACAGGAAGAAGGATGAAGCAGAAGCGCAGAGAAAACAGAAATGAGAGACCGAATCTTCCTCCTCCAAATCCGCACCAGGTCCCCTCAGTGCTGCTGCCATGTATGGATCTTCTTTCAAAAGCTGCTTTATCAAGACATAATTCATATACTAAGCAATTTACCCATATAAAGTGCACAATTCCACACCATATGCAAAAATCAACTCACAATGGATTAAAGACTTAAAGGTAAAACCTGAAGCAATAAAACTCTTAGAGGAAAACAGGGAAATAACTCATAGCCATTGGACTTGGCAATGATTTCTTCGATATTACACAAAAAACAGGTAACAAAAACAAAAAGAGAAAAGTGGGATTATATCACACTAAAAAGCTTCTGTATAACAGAGGAAACAACAATAAGTGAAAAAGCAAACTACAGAATGCAAGGAAGTACTTGCAAATCATTTATCTGATAAGAAGTTAATATACAAAATATATAAAGAACTCACATAACTCAATAGCAAAAAAAAACCCTATTTAAAAATGGGTAAAGGACTTGAATAGCTATTTCATGAGACACGACATACAAATGAACAACAGGTATATGAAAAGGTGCTCAACATCACTAATCATCAGGGAAATGCAAATCAAAGTCATGAGCTAGCACCTCACATCTGTTAGAATGGCTATTATCAAAAAAGTCCCAAAAGATACCAGTGTGTGAGTGTAAAGGTGAGGGTGTGAAGAAAAGGGAACCTTTGTACACTGTTGGTGGAAATGTAAATTGGTGCAAACACTACGGAAAACAGTATGGAAGTTCCTCGAAAAGTTAAGAATAGAGTTACGGTATGATCCAGCAATCTCACTTCTGAGTAGACATCCAAAGGAGTTGAAGTCAGGATTCTGAAGAGACATCTGTACTCTCATAATCACTGCAACATTACTCACAATAGCCAAGATATGGAATCAACCTAAGTGTCCATTAATGGATGAATGGATTAAAAAATGTGGTACATACATACAGTAGAATATTATTCAGCCTTTAAAAAAGAGGGAAATTATCTCATTTGCAACAACATAGAAGAACCTGGAGGAAGTTGTGCTAAATGAAATGAGCCAGATACAGAAGGACAAAGGGTGCACAATCTCGCTTTTATGACAACTCTATAATAGTCAAACTCATAGAATCAGAGAGTAGTATAGTGGTTATCAGCGCTTGGGTGGGGAAGAATGGGGAGGTATTGTTCAAAGGGTACGAAGTTTCTGATATGCAAGATGCATAAATCTGGAGATCTACTGTACAACATAGAGCCGACAGTTACAATACTGTATTGTATACTTAAAACTTTGCTGAGAAGGTAGATCTCATATTAAGTACTCTTGCCACAAAAGAAACAAATTTATTAAAAAAAAATAAATATATAAAGGAGGTAGAAGGCAACTTTTGTAGGTGATGGATGAGTTTATGGCTTTGATTGTGGTGATGGTTTCATGAGTGTATGCTTATCCCCATTAAATATGTACAACTTTTTGTATATCAGTCATACTTCAATACAGTGGTTTAAAAAATAAGGTATACAGGCCGGGCGCGGTGGCTCAAGCCTGTAATCCCAGCACTTTGGGAGGCCGAGACGGGCGGATCACGAGGTCAGGAGATCGAGACCATCCTGGCTAACACGGTGAAACCCCGTCTCTACTAAAAAAATACAAAAAAAACTAGCCAGGCGAGGTGGCGGGCGCCTGTAGTCCCAGCTACTCGGGAGGCTGAGGCAGGAGAATGGCGTAAACCCGGGAGGCGGAGCTTGCAGTGAGCCGAGATCGCGCCACTGCACTCCAGCCTGGGTGACAGAGCCAGACTCCGTCTCAAAAAAAAAAAAAAAAAAAAAAAGGTATACAATTCAATGGGTTTTAGTATATTCACAGGTATGTGTAACCATCACCACAGTCAATTTTAGAACATTTTTATCAGTTCAGAAAGGAACTCTTGTACTTTTTAGCTATCACTCTACCTCCATTGCCCCATCCCTGTAGTCCTAGTCAACCACTAATCTACACCTTTTTTTTTTTTTTTTTTTTTTTTTGAGATAGGGTCTTGCTCTGTCACCCAGGCAGGAGTGTAGGAGGGCAATCATAACTCACTGCAACCTCAATCTCCTAGGCTCCAGCCATCCTCCTGCCTCAGTCTCCCCAGTGGCTGAGACCTCAGGTGCATGCCACTATGCCGGGCTAATTTTTTTTGTTGTTAATTTTTTTTTTAAGAGACGGGCTCTTGCTATGTTGCCCAGGCTGGTGGTGAACTTCTGAGCTCAAGCAATCTTCCTGCCTCCGTCTCCCATTAGTGCTGCCCACCACTAATCCACTTACTGTCTCTACAGCTTTTCCTCTTCTGGAGTTTCATATGAATACCAACATAGAACATGTGGCCTTTGGGACTGACTTCTTTCATGTGTCATAGTGTTTTTAAGGTTCATCCACATTGTGGCATGTCTCAGTACCTTATTCCTTTTTATGGACAAACAGTATTCAATTGTATGGATATACTACCATTTGTGTATATTTACCTATTCATGAATTGATGGACACTTGGGTTGCCTCCACCTTTTGGCTGCTGTGAATAATGCCACTGAGGTTAACAATAATGAGCCTTGAGGATGTTATGATGAGAAAAATAAGTTAGTCACATAAAAAAGATAAAGTATGATTCTACTTATACGAGGTATCTAAAGTGGTTAAATTCATAGAAACAGAAAATAGAATGACAGTTGCTGGGAACAAGGCGGGGTGGCAAGTGGGGAGTTGGTTAATGGGGAAGAGTTTAGTTTCACAAGTTTTTGTTTTGTTTTGTTTTGTTTTTGTTTGTTTGTTTTTTGAGCTGGAGTCTCACTCTGTCGCCAAGGCTGGAGTGCAGTGGCATCGTGTCAGCTCACTGCAACCTCCGTCTCTTGGGTTCAAGCAATTCTCCTGCCTCAGCCTCCTGACTAGCTGAGATTACAGGCGCCCACCACCACCCCTGGAGAGTTTTAAAAAATATTTTTAGTAGAGATGGGGTTTCACCATGTTGGCTGGGCTGGTCTTGAACTACTGACCTCAGGTGATCCACCCACCTCGGCCTCCCAAAGTGCTGGGATTACAGGTGTGAGCCACTGTTCCCAGCCTAGTTTCACAAGTTCTGAAGCTCTGTTGCACAACAATATGAATATATTTAACACTACTGAACTGTATACATAAAAATGATTAAGACAGTAAAATTTACATTACGTGTTTTTTACCACAATTACAAACTTTACAAAGCATCTGTGCTTTATTCTCCCCTCCTTTCTTGTCGACTATTTTGCAGTTCAGGCCATGGTCCATGCTGGACTAGGCCTAACCAAGGTCAGGACCTATCTGGAGGGGCTCACAGGGCCCCCGAGGGGATGCTTATTTGAACACTTCCCCTGTTCTGCAGAGCACAACAAGAGGGTGAGGGCAGGGCCAGTTCTCCAGTGGCCACAGCTGGAGGCCCACTCGGTAGCCAGCAGGGACATATTGCATGCCAGGTACTCCCCATGAGGATGCTTCAGACCAGCTGGGGCCTTGGCATAGATTTTCTGGCTAGGCTAAAGTCATGCCCACTTCAGTCTCTCCATTTTTGCTCATTTCCAGTTGATTCCTCTTTGCGCCAATCATATATGCTGCTAGGAAGGGGAGAATAGACTTAAGTAGGCTTTAGGGTATAACCAAGAACACTATTTAGAAGAAAATATTTTGAAACAAGCAGGTGCGGGAAGAACCAATTTGTTCCTAAGCTTCTTACTGTGTAGTCAGAAAACCCCTATATAAGTATTAAATAGATTTACTTTCACTCTGATAGCAACTACGAAAATAATTCTATCTGCCATCCATTGTATACTTACTATTTTTCCAAGGACTTAAAACAATTCTATTTCATTTCATCTGATAAAGCTAATATTACTACTCCATTTCACAGATGAGGACATGGAGGCCCAGAGAGAAACTTGCCCAAGAAGTAGAGCTAAGATTTGAATACATGCCTGTGTGAGTCCAAAGGAGTCCTGTAGGAATTCAAATATATGCCTGTATGAGTAATTATGAGTAATGACTCATAGTCGTTACTATACACAGACCTCTCTTATTAGTCTGTCAACATTTACAAAGTGCCCACTGTGGACAAGCTCCTGAACTAGGCTGTAATGGGAACACCAATAGAGGAGAGAGAAAAACCCATACATGGGGAATGGCAAAGGAATAACTTTAAGTAAGTGCGTATAAGTATCACTGTACTATATATGAATGGGAAGGGTGAATATATAAGTTGACTACATACAGAAGAGAACAATAAACAGTCTAGCTGTATCTTTGAATCATAGGATTTTAGAGTTGGAAGGGATCGATCCGAGCCCCTGGGGCGAGGTAGGGGAAGCTGCTGGCTGCCGTTTTCGTGGTTTTCTCCCAGTGTCCAGTAGAAATGGCGGTGGCGCAAAGTATGGCTGGGCCAACCTAGGGTCCCCCAGGACCCTCCGCTCTGCGCGACAAGGGGCCCGCGCTCGCCAAGGCCGAGGGGCAGGAGTGAACGTGGCCCCCGTGGGTCTGCGGCCCCGACAGGCTAGCCAATTGTATAGAATTTAAATCATCTCTCAGATGTATACAGTAGAACTCAAGAAGACAGACTACCAAGGGTCATCTGAAGTCGTGATTGTCCTGGGTCACTAATAATAGCAGGACAAAGTTAGAGATCGCTACTCAAGCATAAGCCCCAGGCTTCATAAGACTGCAGAGAGGATGTTTGATATAAAGCCTTGGGCTGAGTATGTTGTGGAATGGGCTGCAAAGGACCCATATGGCTTCCTTACAGCGGTTATTTTGGCCCTTACTCCACTGTTCCTAGCAAGTGCTGTACTGTCTTGGAAATTGGCCAAGATGATTGAGGCCAGGGAGAAGGAGCAAAAGAAGAAACAAAATGCCAAGAAAACACTGCAAAAGCTAAACGACTAAAAAAGGATTGAAGGACTGAACAGGCTCTGCAACCAGAGGAAAATCATTTGGAAAATTATGCAGCTTTGGAAGAACCCACTAAAGTTTCTTCTTTGGATTTCTTGACAGTATTATTTAGTAAATGAAATCTGACCAAATGGAAGAATCATGTTTGCTCTGACCTCAATACTATAGTAACTTTTAGGCTTGGGTGTAGAAGTTTGTAGGTTTCTATTGACAGTTATTATAAATTATCATTCACTGTGGTACAAATTCTTTATAACTGACTTAGTCATTTGCCGCTTAGCAGTTTATGTACTGAAATGAAAACATCCTGTGGGAAAAGTGACTTTAGATTATGAACTCAATTCAAATGAACTCTATTTAAAATGGAGTCCTATTTTGGAGAAAGGAAATTAAGAATGTAAAAGTTAGAACTGTATTGTTTGAGGTAAAAAGTGTGCTTTGGCTTAAAAGAGATACAATGTATTAATTATGTCTTTTATTATTATTGCTTATTTCTTAGAATCATTTCTGACTTTCTCAAAACAAAATAATATTAATCAATGAATACTTCTATTTGCTGCATTTTTCTTATAACCTTTGAGACAATGGTAATTATCAAGTCATTTTGCATTTTTTAAAACACTTTTATAAAGAATTATCTTATCTCGATTATGTAGAATACCACCTACTGGATAGAACAATTTTTGTACTCACAAACACTGCCATTTTCTTAGAGACGGCTTGCTGAGAGGAGTAACACTATGGTCTAAAGCTTGCAGTAAAAATGCTAAACACTGTAGTACTTTGGAACTGGTTTATTCTTGTGCTAAGCAGAACTATAAAATAGTTAAAATGTCTTATCAAGTAATTTGCCGATTATATAGACACCACTTTTGTTTTTTATTTCATTCTTTAACTCATGTGGTAGTAATATTTAATACTTTCTGATCCAATAGTTTCAAAGTAAAACTTTAAATTTCACATTTCTTTTAAAGAACTCGTAAAGCATAACAGTGACGTCATACTTCATAAGTGGTAAAGAAAGGTATAAAATTGGGAAACACGTTGTTAGGCCTAGTAGTAATTGGGTGAAAAGGATAAATTATCTCAAAATGAGAGTGTGCTGTAATTGGAAGGAAGGAGCTAAAGGATGTTTCTTTCAGTTAAGTAGTATAAATGGAAGGTTTTACTATTAAACATGGCTTTTATAAAAAAAGAAAAGAAAAGAAAAGAAAGGGATCTGGGGGGGTCATCTAATCCCACCTCTCACCCCAAACAGAGATCTCTTCTACAAGTATCTGTGGAAGTTCCAGTGTCAACCTAAAGGCAGTGAGCCAGTTCTTTTGTTTTCCAGGTTTTTGGTTATTATAAAGTTCCTGCTTTTCATCATCAAATCTGTCTCCCTTTGGGGAATTCTCCTATTGGTCCCAATTTTCCCCATGAATCTATAGCAAATAGTCACCCTTCTCATTGCCGTGACTGCCGTTCTTCACATGGATAAAGGGAAGACAAGCATGTGTTGACCACTTACTCTGCTCCAAACACATTCCAATAGTCCCACTCAATAGGGATGACAGTTTCTCATCTAAGGACTCCGAAGAGTCATTAGAGACATTAAGAGTCATTAGAGATATTAAGAAACTTGTCTAAGGTCACACCGTTGGAAGTACTGGAGCAGAGATTTGAACACAAACTCACCGCTTTTCTACTACACTACACTGCCTTTCAAAACCAGCTGTCATCACCATGCCTCTCATCTTCTCTTATAGACCATCTAGACCTGGTTTCTCCAGACTTTCCTTCTCAGGGGACAAGTTCTTTAGACCTCTCCTGATGTTGGTTTTTCTCTGAATAGGCTCCGGTTTGTCAATGTCTCTCTCGAAATGCACTGTAAGACCAGAGTTCAATACCCAGTGTGGCCAGACCATCCTGCCTGGCTTGCCTGCCCTGCATGCCATTTGCATGCCCAGGATGGCTTCACTGACTTAAGAAGCGTAGTAGACCTGTCACACGTTTGGGTTGGGCTGATCCTGATGTAGCTGCAACCTGGGTTTTTTTCATATGAGCTAGTTTCAAGTCACATTTCATCCATCCTTTACTTAAACCATTGCTTCTAATAAGCTTCATTGGGATCCTGTTGGATTCATTTATTGGTTTTGAGAGAGTATTTCAATTTGTTATACAGCATATTAGCTGCTTCTCTGTCTTTAGGCTATCTGAACATTTTAAAAGCTGGTCTTCAATGTTGTGGTACAAGTCACTGATAAGAATGTTGAACATGCCAGGACCAAGAGCAGAGCCTTGAGACATCCATTGGAGACCTCCAACAGGGTGGCAATTCATCGATTAATTAATGCTCTTTCAGTACAGTTGTCTACGCAGCTGTGATTCCAGTGAGCTATTTTTAACTCCACATTTCATTTCTCTACCTCTTCACAGTTTATGTAATAGAAAGCTTTGCAAAACACCTGCTGAAATTAATCCAAAACATCCTTTTTTCCAAGTGTTTTCTGTAGAATGCTTGATCAGTGAGATGGTATTAAATAGGTTTTCTGGTGCAGGACTTCTCAGAACTTTTAATGTGCTAATGTGTCCTGTGAATCTTCAACGGAAACTATAATAGCACACTGCGTTTCCCAAAGTTGAGGTGGGTCCTTCATTTTATTTTATTTTTGCTTAGGTGGGTTATGTACTCTGCTGTTTGCTCATTTGTAGTATTCCCTTGATCTCCCAATCTGATAACTGTGTGTAAAAGCAATACAACATTAGCTCTACATGGCTTGTTCTTAGTGAACCTCTGCTAATGCCCAGTGATCAATGCTTGCCTCTTTAAAGATGGTCACATTTAATAATCTGCTCTAGAATTTTGCTGTGGATTAAGACCAAGCTTGTTGACCTGCAGTTTTCAAAATCTATTTTTTCTCTTCTCTCTCCTGATACAATACTTTCTTGTTTCTCAGGGGTTAACCCACCACAACTATGAACTTCAGCACTATATTTACTGCAACAGAAGCATATTTACTGCACCTAACATGGTCAGCTGCTATTGTGGGCTTCAGTTCTCTTCTATCCATGTCTGCACTGCCTTTCCTAGTTTGAACGGGATTCTCTTGATGGAGAATATATAAACGAAATCTAAACAACTCAGGTTCATGGTCAAGGCAGATTCCTGACTGATGCTCCCTCAGATTTTCATGTTACTCACAAAAGGAGGTAAATGCCATGGGGGTAACGAGCTAGCCTGTGTGTCTTGCTACAGAACTGTTCTGATTGAGAATTAAAGGGTGAAGATGAGCTTCCTAGTGGCAGGGTAGGTGATGAAAAAGACCTTTTTCATCTTTTTCAGTGATGAAAAAGACCTGATAAATATTCAAGCAATGGAAACAGTCCAGAATGGCTGGGGACAGAGATGAGGGGAGAAAGTGACTAGGGGCATGGCGGAGGGCTAGAGCGTGGCTTATGAGCCCTGATAAAGGGAAAATAAAAATCACAGAAGGAACTGCAGCAGCGAGAGAGACACAATCAGATTGAACTCTATTCCCAAGGAGTGAACACCCATTCTTTTGTCTCCTACTCTTGTTCTATATGTGGAGTTTGTAAGCTGTGCCCATTTCCTTTTAAATAATAGTCCTTTGCTTTTTCTAAACACCTCAAATCACCTCAGGGTTGGCCACTCCTGATACTCTACTTTTGAGGGGTTTTTTGCCACTCTTGATAAGCATCCTTGGCTGGCTGCAACCTATTTTTGTATATACATGCCCTTTAAAGTTCTGAACTGTTGGTCAGTGATAGAAGGCTTCAGAGAGTGGAGCTGGCTTCTGAAGATGAGAAATGTGGTGTCAGGGAAGAGAAAAAGAAGTTTGGTGGAAAGGACACATTCTCTAAGTGTATGAAGCCCCAAGGCTGCACAAGCAACGTGTGGTTCATCTTTAGTGGCTCATGGGTGGACGTGGTGTACAAGGGCAAGAAGCTAGGAGTAGGAATCTGAAGGTGGCCTGAACCCTGGCTCTGCTATTACCAGCTGCGTGGCCCTGGCCAAGTCATTGCACTACTCTGGGCCTCAGTGTCTTGACCTATGCAATGTAAGGGGTTCAACCAAGGCTTGACCCTGAGCCCCTCCTTCAAACTTCTTCGTTGCTCCTTGTCTCCCCTGTCTGCATGTGTATGTGTTAGCATGTGATAGCTATCTCATGCAGGGTGTTCTGCCATCCAGGCCACAGCCTTCTTCTTGAACTGTTTGCCAGTCAGAAGTTGGACTGCAGATACAGCATCTGGGAGCAACTCTCCTTGGATAGGAAAGAAGGTGAAAATGTGCTATTCTGTTTTATTTCCCCAGTCATCTTTTAATGTAGCCCAGACTCTGGCTTCCATCAGCAGAAGAGATCAGTAGGTGGATTATGGGATTGTAATCTTACAGAACGACGAGTCCACCTCTCCCTGTGGCCAAGTGAATGATTCACGTTTGGCTCAGTTAACACTAGGGAGAAGTCAGATTAACACAGTCACTTGCTTGGAAATGGAGGTTGTTGCACATGGGGCTGGCTTTCTTGAGAGCACACATTTTCAAAAAACACAAATATGTTTTGTTCAGGGATAAAATGTTCTCAGGGGTCCATCATTGCCTGTCTGGAAACCTTGCAGTAAGCAGATGCAGGAGGGGAGATCATTTAATAGTTCCCCAACCTAAACTCACCACGACAGGATAGAGTTAGGAGGATGAAAGATAATTAGTTCAGTTTGGGGAGAACCACCAATGGAAGTGCCTTTTCTTTAGGACTCTTTTTTGATCAGAGCAGTAACTAAGCCTCAGAAGACACAGAAGGAAGAACGTCTTCCCTAGATGCAGAGCAGATGCAGCCCCTGGCAGCCTAGACCCTGGGGCTCAGCAAAGCTCCGGAAAATCCCCCACAAACATTGCAGTCCCATCTGAAAACCAGAAGGGCGGTGGATTCCATCAGGAAGGAAGCAGCTCTCATATGGAACTGTGAGATGCACTGAAGTGGATCCAGCCAGCTCCTTATGGGGAAAGAGCCATAAAACTGGAACTTGGGGACCTGCTGCAGCAGAACTTTTTGTTTTGCTTTTGTGGCCCAGCGAAGCACCCACTTGCAATACTCTCCATTAGCAAGTTGTTCCGGGGAGGTGACAAATCTCCAGAGGCCAACGGTTCCACCTCTTTCCTTTTGAGGTAGCCCTTATGGGAATCTCCTGGATGGATTAGGTTGATTCTGGGTGGATACCAAGCCCACAAAGGGATTCCTCATGAGTAAAGGGGCTGCCTGGCTGGAAAACTGGGCTCCTCATGGGGCAAAGGCTGGGTGTGGAGTAGACTGTGTTGGAGGCTTGAACTTCCAACCTCCCTGGCACTGTCTTGTGCTTTGGGAGTGACTTTCAGGCATGGTGACACCCAGCCGCCCAAGCGGAAGCACTATCACTGTGGGGTGGAAATGGAAAACAGTATCACACCAGAGTGGACAACAGTTCACTGCCCTGGGTTGAGCTTGTGGAGCAGAGTGCCTACCTCATAGTGCCCCCAAGTTGGTGGGACCGCCCAGTTCTTCAACCCCAGTGGGTGGAATATATACCTACTGTTAAGAGAATTTGTGCCAGGTGCGGTGGCTCACGCCTGTAATCCCAGCACTTTGGGAGGCCGAGGCGGGCAGATCACGAGGTCAGAGTCCGAGACCAGCCTGATCAACATGGTGAAACCCCATCTCTACTAAAAATACACAAATTAGCCAGGCGTGGTGGTGCACGCCTGTAATACCAGCTACTCAGGAGGCTGAAGCAGGAGACTCGCTTGAACCCGAAAGGCAGAGGTTGCAGTGAACCGAGATCGCACCATTGCACTCTAGCCTGGGCGACAGAGTGAGACTCCATCTCGGAAAAAAAAAGAAAAGAGAATTTGGGTGGGGTGGAAGAAGGCCTCAGCAGGGACATGCTGCACTTCCTGCTGGTAATGGCATCTTGAGATTTGAGCAGTTAATTGGAAAAATATGAGATGTGGCTTACTTGAACTCCAAGCAGGTGAAGCGAGTTATCCTGGTTATATTAGAGGTGGATTCACTGTGAAGTTAATGAAGCTATGCTCTTGATTCCCCTCCCTTCCTTTGCATGGGTGTCTTCCAATATCCTGGGAATTAGCCTAGCAATGGGGCCACATGGCATTCATTTTTGTGAAATTTCAAGAGTAAGAGCTTTTGATATTATTTTTATTAAAGAACCTCTAGAATTGTGAACCCCAAATGGAGAATCCCACAAAAGCTGAAGTTTGAGTTATACCCACAAACTGGCATCCAATGGAGAAAATCATAGCCTTCTTTGGGATCTGGCAAGATCAAAGCAGGTACTGGGAGAGGAGAGTGGATGCCTTGGCACCTGTCCCAGCTCAAGTACTAATGATCAGAAATTGGTCCTCAGTCATTACCTCCAAAGGAAGGTTCTAAGAAACCTGGAAATAAGGTATTTTCTGATTAGCATGCCAACACAGGGGCTATCAATTTCTACAATTGGTGGAGCTCTTACAAGAAAAAAAGTAAGCAATGCCAGGTGCGGGCCCTCAGACACAGCTGAATGTGCCCGCTAAAGAAGTGGAGGTGGCAGGGCCCTAACCGCCACATGGAGGCTGAGGGGCACATGGGCCAGAGAACCCTTACAGCATTTCTACAGAATCAGAGGGAACCGGAACAACCCACACCGGAAGTGTCACCTCCAGGGAGGGTTAGTCTGTGCCCTCTGTCCTGCAATCTCACTCTGAGAGCATTTACTGAACACCTGCTGCGTGCCAGGTGCTGGGGATGAACACCCAAGGAGCCTGGAGTCTAGTTGAGATCAGCAACAGCACTGGTATCAAAGAGGTGAATAACAGCACAGGAGAGCACTTCCAAGTGCCTCGGGGATAAGGGGAGTTTCACAGAAATATAGTGTGGAGTGTTTGCACTGAGACTTGAAGCATGAGTGGAGCTTGCCAGGCAGAATGCCAGGGGCAGGCATTCCAGGCAGGAGCCTGGGAGTGTGGTGCACTTGGAGGGCTGTGTGGAGGCCCAGTGGTTCCACAGTGCTAAGCATAAGGGAGAAGCATGGAGATGTAGGGATCAGCAGGAGCTGATGCTGGACACATAGCTGGGTGGGATCCTGGTGCTCCCTTGAGATGCCAAGGAGTATGGGCTTTATCCTGAATCCCTCTCATTTGGCATCAAGCCCCACTGCTTCTCTCTGTAAGGTCTCTCTGGTTTGTTTCTTCCTCTCCATCCAAAGGCTGCCCTAGTTCAGGTCCTCACCAGCTCCTGCCTAGTTTATCACAATTGCCTCTTAATGTTTCCCTGCCTCTAAAGAGGCAGTCGGCGCAGCAGTGATAACAGCACATATTTACTGAACACTCATGACGGGCTGGACACTGTTGTACGTGCTTGTAAAAGATGCCTTTGGGATTTCTTCTTAACAACCCTGTGAGGTACGTATTACCATTCCCAGTTCCCAGAGGAGGCAACGGAGGCACAGCGATGAAATAACTTGCCCAAAGTTAAACAGCTTGTTAGTGGTAGGGGCAGGATTTGAACCAGAAAAATCTGGTGTGTGAGCTAGAGTTCTTACACTCTCACATCTCAGGTAGAGGATCAAGATCTGCATTCTAGAAGATTACCTGAGTTACTTAACTTCTTCAAACCTTTCGTTTCTCCATCTGTAAAATGGGGCAACAGCAGTGAAGATCTCGTGAGGAATAAATCAGAAAATCCATGAAAGGCACGAAGGAAGGGGCATGGCACACAGCCTAAGGAAGCGTTAGCTTTGATAGAAATTATTTTGCCAAGGAGGGTAAAAACATCACATGCCAGTAACATTAGCAACTCAACAGCACAAAGGTGATGTCACTATCCTAGAGTCCTAGTGAAAATAAGATATTAAATATCTTATTAAATATTAAACAATTTATTTGGAAAACCTCAATATTCCTTTTCCCTCTCCCAATTGGAGCAGCTGGACATTAAAGAATTTTTTTAAACAAGATACAACCATTTGCAATATTTAAAAATCAAGGGCTAAAACAGTACAAATGAAAAAGGTTGAGGCAGTGGATCTCACACAAGATGCAGACCCTTGTTTCTGTCCTTGGGCCAACTCTCTCATGCCCATTTTGGGTGAGATTTCATGAAGCTGGCCGGCTCTGAAGCAGAGCGCCAGAAGTTGTATTTACACCATTGTTCCAAACCTAAAAGGCAATTCTGCTGCTCGCAGCAATGTCGCCTGAAAAACCCGTGACAATACAAGATAATTTACAGGCCAACAATCACATTTTGGAGCATCCATTACTCTAGAACTCTGATTCTGTCATTTCCCTCTGTAAGTTTTCCCTACAAAACTGACTTCAAATACAAGGCTGATGCATCCACTTTTTTTATCACTTCCATTTCATAATCTATTAACATAACAGTCAACCACGTGAAAGTGAAAACTGATCACAATATAGCAGAGACTTCCTGTTGACTGATGTGAGTGCTCATTCAGAGGGTGTTTGGTGATTCTTTCATCTGCCCTGCTCTTTCCGCATTCCAGTGTGTCATCGAGTGTCCTCCAGCTGATGGGCATGCATTTAACAACATTGTCTACACAAGAGGGCACCATCTGGACCAGGGGAAGCCGCTGCTGCTTTCATGTATTTATTTATTATTATTTTTGAGATGGAGTCTCGCTCTGTCACCCAGGTTAAAGTGCAGTGGCGTGATTTCGGCTCACTGCAACCTCTGCCTCCTGGGTTCAAGCAATTCTCCTGTCTCAGCCACTTGAGTAGCTGGGACTATGGGCGCACGCCACCACACCCAGCTTTTTTTTTTTTTTTTTTTTTTTTTTTGTATTTTTAGTGGAGACGGGGTTTTACCATATTGGTCAGGCGGGTCTCAAACTCCTTACCTCAGGTGATCCACCTGCCTTGACCTCCCAAAGTGCTGGGATTATAGGCGTAAGCCACCATGCCTGGCTGCCACTGTTGCTTTTAAGCCAACTTTTTATTATTAATTTTTTTAAAATGTGTGTATTTAGGAGGTACGAGTGCAGATTTCATACATGCATGTATGAAGGAGTGGTGAAGCCTGGGCTTTCAGTGCACCCATCACCCAAAGTGACACTGTGCCCAAAAGGCAATTTCTCAACCCTCCCCCACAACCTTTTGTCGTCTTTAGTGTCTATTATTTCACTCTGTATGTCCATGTACACCCATTGCTTAATGGGTATTTATTTATTTATTGAGACGGAGTCACTCTGTCACCCAGGCTGGAGTGCAGTGGTGCGATATTGGCTCACTGCAACTTCCGCCTCCCAGGTTCAAGCGATTCTCCTGCCTCAGCCTCCTGAGTAGCTGGGGTTACAGGCACCTGCTACCATGGCCGGCTAATGTTTTGTATTTTTAGTAGAGACGGGGTTTCACCATGTTGGCCAGGCTGGTCTTGAACTCCTGACCTCAAGTGGTCCACTCGCCTCAGCTTCCCAAAGTGCAAGGATTACAGGCATGAGCCACCGCGCCTGGCCAAGGGTACTTATAAGTGAGAACAAGATGCATACTTTTTTTTTTTTAATGGATAATGGTGTTGGGCTTATCTCCTTTCTGTTGAAATTTCTTAGATGTACATAAACAGAAACTCTTTGGCAGACACACAGTATTGATGAATGGACCTGCAGCTGAGGTGATCTGGGTGGCCAAAGCATAAACATACGTGGATGTTACTGAGAACCACAACGGCCTCTCCTTCATGCCCTACGTGTGGTCTGGCTAGCCTTGCACTCAAGCTGAGCCTGGCATTTTGTGACTCAAATGCGGTCCAGAGAAAGCGACAGGAAGACACAAAGGGTGAGTGTGTGAGTGAATAGGTATTTGTGAGATTATGTGTTTCTGTAGGTGGATACATTTGTGATTGCACTCAAGCTGAGCCTGGGATTTTGTGACTCAAATGTGGTCCACAGAAAGCGGCAGAAGACACAAAGGGTGAGTGTTGAGTGAATAGGTGTTTGTGAGATTATGTGTTTCTGTGGGTGGATATGTTTGCCATTTCAGGCATCCTATTCTCACGCACACTCCTCCACCGTCAGCATACTTAACTGACCACACCAAGAAAGACACGGCCCTATTCACTTTCATAGATGCTGCGGCAGGCGTGGGCTGTTATAATAGGAGTTTGGGAACTTTGGGCTCTGGGTGTTTTTTCAGCTTTCACCCATCATTTTGAACTGGGACGAGGGAGGGTTTAAGGGGAAAAATGCTGAACACCAGCACAGCAATACCACACATTGGCTTCTGTGGTCTGAGAACAGCAGCAGGAATTCACGCGGTGATTGGCGGCTCTTTCCCACCTCAGCAAAGCGCGGGGCTGCTGCTGCCCAGGGTGTGAAATCTAAGCCAGGCGCTGACCCACCGCTAGAATGGAAACTCAAACCTGCACAGCCTCTTTGCTTTGTGGCTGTCTTTCTTGCTCGTGGCGGCAATCAGAAGTCTGTTCCCAGTTAGGGAGCAGAGCCTTGACTGATAAGAGAGATGGGAAGAGAATTTCAAAAATCTTATACGAAAACCCCCTCCTAGAAAGTTAAGGTGGGGTGGGAGGAGGTTGCTAAGTGAGAACACTGGGGGTTATTTTGGGGTGGAGAGACACCAGATCACCAAGGTGGTAAGTATGGAAATGTCACTGTCACCTACCATCCCATCCCCCTCCACGAAGAGTGGCATTTCAAAGTATTTGACCAGTGAGTCATCAGAAAAATGCTATTTTTTCATTTTGGAAAAACACTGTTATCACAGCAGGACATTTTGCTGTTATCTGTTCTCCCAAGAAATACAGTGGTGGGGGAGGACCCAACCCCTTAGAAATTAAAGCCATATGCATACCATATTAAAAAAATAACCCACCCAGGCCATTCCATTAGTGCTGACCATAGGAATTCAGTATTTATAATTTACATTCTTTCCCATACTTTGCTGTTTTTCAGACGTGAAAAGTAGAGGTTTATGGCCTCATCAGATTGTAAATCACATTCCTGAGGGCAGAGGGAGCTGCTACAGGGGAGAGAAATTGCCTTCCAACAGTTTGCAGAATGCGTCAAAACACTGGGAAAGAACCCACGTGGAATATGGGGACCCTGTTCAAGGGTGGCATCTCGACTGACTTCAGGCCACAGAAACACAGGGGTGTCGAGGCCGGAGTCTGTCTACTCACAGGACACAAAAGACAATGAAGGCCAACACCAGTTATTCCGTCCATAGAGCACGCAACCAGCCAACCACCCCCAGAGTCATCTGAAGAGTGGCTTGGAGGTGTGGCCATCTCGAATCACGCAAGCACCTGACATCTGAGTCTCCTTCCAAGGAGGAGGAGCAAAGGTGTGGCGGTCACCAGGAAACTAGCTCCTTGACATCCATTTGCCAGCTCTGGGGCCAGCGAGGATCTATGGGGCTGTGGTCTGCTGATGGGAGTAAGACATGTGCACAAGAATCCAGGGGAAGAGCCTGGCCCAGAGCCTCAGGCTGTGTTGCTCTGGCAGCTCCCCCTCCGGCCCCTCCTGGCCATGTGCTCTGTGTGCAAGCTTGTGTTACTACGGCTGGGCTGCTGGGAGGATTCAGGGACGAGAGGGAAGGGGTGCGGAGAGCCCCACACAGGGGTGTTTTGAAGGCTCCAATCCTCTGAATGCCTCTGTCTGGAAGTCATGTTAGTAGTGGCCCTAGTGAACTCTTATTCCCCTGCTCCTGGTCTGTATTTCATCCACTCTAAGAGAGGTGGAGGATCCCTAACATTTTGAAAGCTGAAGATCTTTCTTAAGCCTTTCCCACGCTGCACTCATAAAATACCTAATCAGTCCATGACATATGCAGTTGGAGAGATGAGAATGAGCCCAAACAGCCCTTTGTCGGGCGGGTGGGAACAGTCAGGCTTACAGCCCAGATTTCCAGTATGGATTGTTACATAAACCTTGCCTGTAATTTGACTCTCTAATGAAAGCTATTGTGTGTATACTTCAGATACGAAAATGAAGTATTTTGGTTTTTTTAGTCTCAAATGTTAGAAAACCAGTTTTCTTTTAAAGACAGACAAACTTCATTTCCTGTGGTTTGTAAAGCCACAAGAGTCTCCTTTACTCAGCATCCAGAAAGGGGCCACACCCTACGCTGGAACACCAGGCTCTGACGCTCCGGGATGACTGCACCGAGGGGCAGGAGGTCGCAGCTCTGAGCAAATCTTCCTGCCACCGCAGGGCACTGTCGGTGCCCACAGTTTGCAGACCCTGGCCAGGGTGATGTCTTGAGCATTCCAGTACCAAAAAAAAACCAGCAGTTAACTCCTGGGCACAAGAAGTACAAGCGTGAGCCCAGATCACTTAAAGAGGCTGGGTGGTTGGTCGCATCAGCTGTGAAAGCAAAACCCTTGGGTAAATTCTATGTTCTGAATGATGTTACTGTCCTCACTGGGGTTACGAGAGGGGAAGGGATCTGCCAACACCCTTCTCCTCTCTGTCCAAGAGGACAACAATGCTGGGGCTTAGGAGTCCCTTTTGCCAGGAAAGCGGGCAGGAAGCTTGCTGTCACCCGCCTCCCCAGCCGGGTGTACTGAATATGGAGGTAGAGACCAGGCTTCAACCAGAGTATTATGAGTATCAGAGTATTATTACAAGGGATAGATTCAGCTTAACCCTGTGAGGCCTTGGAGGTACTTGGCCCTGTTGCAAACCCTCGAACACTGTTAGACTGTGACAATGAATATCTCTTTGCAGGAAAAGCAGCTTCAAAATTCCACCTAACAAGCTGCAGGAAAGGGGATATCAGAGTAGACCAAGTCACAGATGAACTTTCTGAAATGGACTAAAGGCATTTTTTAGTGAACATGGAAGAAAAGGAAGATTTTTACAATTCAGCATTCCTACAAACTAAAAAAAGTTCACATCCGACTGTTTTTTCTCCTCTTTGGTAGACATCAATGAAATAATTCCTTTAAATTCACAGAAGATAGCAAAATTGAAAAACCATATTTATTTAATGCATCAAATACCAAAGTTCAATTAAGGAAACTATTGCAATCTTCACCTGAGATAGGCCCATCATCAGGTTAGAATAAAGTGTGATAAGGGAAATGCTGTAAAGACCTCTATGGCATAGTAACATGACTGCAGCCCACCAGTCTCAGCCATTACTGATACTGACCCTTGCAAAGAACCAAATCTCTGATATAATCCTGGGAATGTGCACACGTATGTGAAGGAAAGAGGTGTACTATGTAATGGAACACTGACAGACAGACGTCTTAGTTCTCCTTACAGTTTTTTTTTTTTTTTTTTTTTTTTAATAGTCTCGCCCATCGCCCAGGTTGGAGAGTGCAGTGGCGCGATCTCGGCTCACTGGAACCTCCGCCTCCCGGGTTCAAGCAATTCTTCTGTCTCCGTCTTCCGAGTAGCTGGGACTACAGGCGCCCGCCACCACGCTAGCTAATTTCTGTATTTTCAGTAGAGATGGGGTTTCACCATATTGGTCAGGCTCAAACTCCTGACATCAGGCGATCCACCCACCTCAGCCTCCCAAAGTGTTGGGATTACAGATGTGAGTCCCACACCCGGTCAGCTTTCCTTACATCTTGATTTCAATCCTATAAATGGGAAATGGTATGGAGCACTATCTAGTCTACTGTGGGAATTCTAGTTGTCATAACAATAAGAACCATATAAACAACGCCCACCTGGTAAACATTAGGGTGGGCCCAGGAACTCTGCAGCAGTCACTGAGCACATTCCAGAGAGTGTGCATGTTAACCCCCCAACCACGTATTTAAAGGGCTAGCTTCAGTGTGGCTGCCCATGGTTACATTTTTTCTTCCCCACCTTGTGTTCAGCCTCCCCTTCTGTGTTCAACCTCCTCCACTTCTCAATGACCCCGAGGGCCTCTGTAAGTGCAGGATTCTACCCGAAACCCTCCCAATTCCAAAGGGTGGGCCTTGGCATAAACAGGCATCACTCCAGGGTGCTACACGGTGGCTTCTGAGGGAAGACCAAGAAGGCTGAACCTGTTGTATTTGGGAACGAATTTTATTTTCTCCTGGGTGCGCACCTTAGGAGTTTACTGTAAAAGCAGAGTCCTAGTGAAAATAAGACTGGCATTGATAGGATGTCTTAATCATCGAAATGCTTAACAGGTCCATGAAACATCCTAGCATTGCGGTGAGAGTGGTTTGGCCAAGGTTTCTATGAATGGTGAAAACAGACACAAGAAATGTGGGAAGAAGCTTTGGGAAGACCAAGGATGAAAAAAAGGGAAAAGAACCTAACACTCAATGCAATGCTACTTAAGGAAAAACACGTAAACCGTCCTTCATGCTTTCGGTCCAAAACAATGTTGTCTCTTAAGAGGGAGGTTTGCAAACAGAGGACATGAGATCATTTACAATCAAATCATTTCAGATATTGAATGATGATTCTGAAATATACATTCTATTTCCATCAATATGAGGTCTATTTCCATACAAATGGTGAAAAAAGTAGACCGAACCCAGCAGTATGGCTTCTAAAAGGAATGGCAGCTGTGGTTCTGGCCAGCCATGGAAAGCACTGGTTTTGTAAGTACTATAGTAAAGAGCTCTTACTGAAGGGAAATAGAAAGTTTCAACTCAAAGAAAGGGCATGGAAAGTATCTGAGGACTTTCCTGGCTGTTTCTTACAAAGCCATGGAGAAAAAATTGTCTCCTGTGCACCCTGCTCTTCACAACGCCACAGTAAAGTCGAATTCACCACCTGCGAAACAGCTGCCTCCTGTAGGCTGGCCACGGAGGAAGCACACATGCTCCATCAGTTGGGCCAAGGCTACAGTCAGACGAGTATGAAAGTGTCAGGCCCAGCGCTCCTGGAAAGTGAACCCGGAAACACTCAGTGAGGCACCACAGGCACGAGAAAGAAGAGACAGGTGTCCAATGGGCACAAGTATGTCATGCTTAGAGATACACAACACGGGATGAAACAAAAGACATTTATTTGCAAAGTACGATCATGTTTAAATTGTGCCTACGTTTAAAAATGGCCTCTTTGATCGCTTATAAAAGTGCAGGCAGGTTTTATAAAACACACACTTTGCCTCTCTTCTATCCTTTTGTGGGAAGCAGGCGGATGCTGGCTGGAGGACATTTAAGAGCTTGGAGCTGAGGCTCATCACAGCCAAACCCCTCACTTGCCAAGGGAGCAGAGCTGCCACTGACGCTTCTCCACTCCCGCAGAATCTCCTATTGAGCCCTGGGCCCCCCGAGGACAGGATGTGACCCTGGCTGGCATGATTCATTCAACCCCTTCATCTCAGAATTCTTTTGCAGAAAAAGAAACACAGGACACTTCTATGGTTAAAGATTTCCTTAAAGAAGAAGAGACATCGAAACGAACCTTTGTGCTCTGTGAAATGAGGGCACAAAAGAGATTACTTTCAGTGAGTTGGTATCTGTAAGCTAATCAACTGGGTACTGGCCTCTTGTTAGAGGAAAAAAAAATCCAACTTGGAAACCATTACCACAGGAAAAAACAATGACTATGTTGTTCATTTCCTGTTGGTCACTTGGCAAGTCTAAGAAGTAGGACATATATATCCATAAGCCCTTTAAAATACACATCTTTTCTTTTTTCTTCTCACTATATAAAACACATATATACTGTCCTAAAGTCACTTGAAAAACACACTGACTGCTTACAATCAATGGAAGATACCAGTAGGATGCAAGAAAATGTGCATTTTACAGACAGACCTTTGATAGGCTTTAACGTGAATTGTTTTATTTAAAACAGGGATCCATCAGAGGTGGTGAACTATCAGGGTCAAGGTTCTAGAGCATGGCACAGATGAAAGGTAATACTCACCAGCACCTCACATGGGACTCAGTGACAATGTCAGCAACACACCATGGAAGGAGAACAAACCCGATGTAAAAGGCACCTGGCTGGGGAGAAGCTGTGGTGTTCACTGCCTCTCCAGCAGGTTTGCTTTTGTGCACTGTGGGTAAGTCCGGATGAATAACATTGGGAAGGGAATAATCGGAAGCAAGGCTCCTATGCAGGCAGCTACCCTCTCCTGATTGGTGTACACTCGCCATGTGGTGGAAGGTCTTACAGGAGACTGAGGTTACCAAACAGGAATGCAACACCTCTCTCCCTTTTCTGCTCTAGAAGGAAGGGGAAGCCTTCCCCCAATGTCAATTTCAGCAGCGGCTTCTAAAGGCTGTTAAAAAGCATCCTAACTTAAAAACAAATAACAACAGTAACCAAATAAAAGACAGAAAAGTGGCCTGAACTTAAATCAATCAATGGAAAGGTAGATTCATAAAAATAAAATAAAAACTGGCGACCAGTCCATTAACCATGGGGTTAATGCCTTGTCTGAAGAAAGATGTTTATGCTGCATCCACGATACAGCAGGCGAGGAGCTGCTGTTGGCAACTGGTAAGGAATAGCTACCGTTTCCCTCCAACACACCGCACTGCTACCGGTGACCGCATGCCAAGTGCTGAAGTTAGAAGAGACCCCACGTTGGCAAAGGCCCCCAGGCGATGAGCTGCCTGACGCGGCCAGGTCTGTGGGAAACAAGACTTACGATCTCAAATAATGACCCCCAAGTGCCCTCGCCTCTTCCTGCTTGCCCTGTGCGCCTCGACCTCCTCACAGGGAGATCCAAATGAGTTCCGTTTCCCTCTCAGTTCTAGGCACTCTGGAACATCTTTGATTAACCAGGGTTTTTCATTTCTTTCCAACGCCATTGGTGACTTTTGACTTGGAATGCCGATTCCTTCTCCTGGAAGAATGGCTTTCGTTGTTGCTTGCGTGCTTGGGTGGGCTGTCTTCAGAACCTGGCCAAAGGAATCAGAGCACACCGTCACCCTGGGCTCTGGAGACTGGTGGCTGTCCCTTTCCAGACCGCCCTAGGCTTCCCGGGGAACAGGTTCTTCCCTGATACGTGCACTCCCCCTAGTGGCCTCATTCATAAATGAAGGCGAAGCTCTCCAAGAACTAGTACTGAAGGAGCACACTCCCAGCACAGGGTTCAATGCAACAGCCCCCCAAAGTCTGGGTGGTTCCTGAAGCGTGTGTACATCTGCCCTGTGTATGATGGACATGGTCATGATGGTGAGGACCAGAAGTGAGAACACAAGTGAAATGGAAGCCCGAACGAGGGGCAATTAGAACACACACCATGCGGTGCCCATCCTGCCTTGCAACCAAGGGTTTCCATCCCTTCACCTGCTCCACACCACCTTCTAAACCCGACGTCGGGAAAGATTCTTGACACTATAAAATCAGAGCTATTTCACGCCCTCTACCACTTGATCTGGAGAACATCTTTACAATTCAGGCCCCTGCTGCCCATGAGGGAGGGCACTGGGCAGCCTCTGCCCTCCGGCTGAGCCTGTGGTCAGTCCCTGCTTGGGCCTAGAGGCCAAGTCAAAGGGTTCTCTGCCCCAGGGCTCTGATCCAGCCCCATAGGAAATCGCCACCTGAGGCTGCCAGCAAAGAAAAAGTTACCAGAGTTACTGTCTCCACTGTAAGTAGCATTTGGCTTAGACTAAGAGATTCTTTCCCCACTCAGAAGACTTCTGTTTTTGTTTGTTTTCTTTTTTTATTATTCCATCTAGTAAATACATCTCTACTACTGCTTATTTCTTTTCAGTGGAGATCCTGTGAGTGCCAAGGTTGTTTGTAAGGACATGGTTCTAAATAAGATACCTGGGGAGCTCCTCTGCCCATCTCTATCAGATTTCACAACGGGTCGCTCACTGATCAATTCCGTGATTCAGGAGAAATTCCCCAAAAGGGCAGCCAGCAACTCAGCAGAGTGTATGCTAGTATCTCCCCTGGGAGATCTTTAATGAGCCTGATGCCAAAAGAACTTTGGAGAATGACTGCAACAGAGCGCTTTCTTCTCCATTGGCCCACCGTTTCTCTGAGCAATTTTGTGAACTAAAATTCAGTCTTTAGTAATTGTAATTTTCTTTCCTCAGCCAAGCTTCCCAATCAGCTTATAAGAATTGACAAGGAATTACTGTCCAATGAAGTCACCTCAATGTCATTATTCTACAAGTCTAATTCTTTGAAATAACCAGGTAGCCCCAAATCTTCCCAAAGCGATCCTTAGAGGCCAGTGGAGGCTCCCTAACTACATGACTGAAATCTCTTACACTGCTCTGCTCTGCCTCTTGAATAAATGCCATTAAAATGATCCCCCTTTTGAAAGCCTTTTCCTTCTGATACACAATTCTTTTTTGTTTTTTGTTTTTTTTTTGTTTTTGTTTAAGAGACAGGGTCTTGTTCTGTCTTCCAGGTGGGAGTGCAGTGGTGCAAGCACAGCTCACTGCAGCCTCGAATTCCTGGGCTCAAGCGACCCTCCTATCTCCGACTCCTGAGTAGCTGTAACTACAGGCATGTGCCACCACATCTGGCTAATTTTTTAAGCTTTTTGTAGAGACAGGGTCTTGCTCTGTTGCCCACGCTGGTCTCAAATACCTGGCCTCAAATGATCCTGCCATGGCTTCCCAAAGTGCTGGGGTTACAGGCATGAGCCACTGTGCCTGGCCGGATATACAATTCTTCCTGTTCACTCATGATGAAAGCCAAGAGAACGTTCCCATCAGGGTGCTTGAAACAGTGTGGGGCCCTCACGAAGGGCAGAGCTACATGGAGCCTCTTCTTATAAACCAAGTTTTTCACTCAGATCCTGTGAACATTTTGCACATTTCTTTTTCTTTTTTCTTTTCTTTTCTTTTCGTTTTTTTGAGACAGAGTCTCACTCTGCTGCCCAGGCTGGAGTGCAGTGGCATGATCTCAGTTCACGGCAACCTCCGCCTTCTGGGTTCATGCAATTCTCCTGGCTCAGCCTCCTGAGTAGCTGGGACTACAGGCGCCCGCCACCACACCCAGCTAATTTCTGTATTTTTTGTAGAGTCAGGGTGTCACCATGTTGGTCAGGCTGATCTCGAACTCCTGACCTCAAATGATCCACCCGCCTCAGCCTCCCAAAGTGTTAGGATTACAGGCGTGAGCCACCATGCCCGGCCATTGCATGCTTCTTAATAAGTGACAGGAGACATTCGACGGGTAGGCCTGAGACCCTTCAAGGCTTATATCATCTCCACTTAAAGAATAAGTAATAGTTCCACATCTCAAGGACCCAGTAAAATTTTAAACAACGAACAAGAAGATACCTTTTGTCCCTTTCCTGTGATGCCAGGAGATCTCTGGACTGTAGGTGCCATCTTCACACTCTGAGTAGGTCTAGGGAGAGAGACAGGCTTAGTGCAGGAATTTCAGGAACTCCCTGGGAGAAGTGGCAGAGCAAAAAGGCGAGCACGCTGCGTCCCTGCCTCTCCCAGGCTGGGATCATCACTGGCAAGTGACAGAACCTCCCTGTGCTTATGTTTCTCGGCTATAAAAACCAGGTTCTTTCCTCTCCCGGGTGATGCCGAATCAGTCTTCCACAACATGCCTTAAGTTCTTTCGACTGAAGGTGTAAGTAAAGGATGAAATTGTTATTTTTACTGAAAAAAAATTACTGTCTACCAGACTGCCATCATGTCTTAAAGTCATTCATGCCTATTTTCTATTGTGTCCTCATATCTACTAAATGAAGGTCAGGGCAAGCGTTTGCCCAGAAGGGCCATAGGCCAGAACACAGGAAGAGGCCTCCACACAGTTCAAGAGCTGGGGAGAAAACCCAGCTTCCAAAAGCCAGTCCACGGCTTTCCTATCACTTTTTTTTCCTCCAAACAAACATAACATTTTTTTATCTAACAAAAGTTAGATAAAAATATTGATCTACTGAACAGAGCAGTCACAAGCAGGGCCAGCAACTGCTAGGGAATGAGTTACGACATGCAGTTTCTGCAGTGGCAGGACTGGAGGCCCTGACCTCAGTGTTCGCCTCGCCATATCCAGAGCACAGGCATGTGCTCTGAGCTAACCTGCCTCTCCTTCCATACCTTTTCCCGGTGACCATAGTGTTCTGCATACCAAATCATGCCGTACAGACAGAGGAAAGTGGTGAAAGCCTGGAAGAGAAAAACAAATGACGCTGCACAAAAAAATTCAATTGCCCAGAACTTCGGGGTTTCAATGGGAATTAATGCAGGACGGCTCAATGCATTGCCGTCTGGACGCAGGTTACAAAACGGCTGGACATGGCAGAGATCAGACCTCAAGGGGAGGGTGCACACCCAAAGCTTCTGACAACAAGGGTTATGATGAGACCACAGTTACTACCTGTGACTCTACTATCAGAAACCAAGAAAGACCATTTTCAGATGTGGGATACGGTGGGATGCGTTTTCTTGATAGCTTTGCGGGTTCTGTTGAAGACGACACAGAGGATTCTATGTTCTAGTTCTGATTTTCAGGGCCCATTCTCTCCCGGTTTCCCCATCACATGAGAGCGCTAAGAGGACTCAGTGTGTCAGCTTCTAGGGGGAAGAGGTCACAACGGCCCCTGAGGGCCCAAGGACAAACACTCCGGGGGCAGAGGGTGGGGAGCTCAGTGGGACAGGGCTGCCCTTGCTTTTCCAGGCTTTTGAGTGTCAGTGACCCTACTCTGACCCCAGTTTTTGTTTTTCTTGGTTATATGGATAGGAAAACAAAGAGAAAATAAAGATGCTCTGTAAGGCCCTGAGTGGAATGAGGAGGGTGTGGCCTGTGGGTGCCCAGAGGCAGGGACAACCTCTACTCCACACTTGCCCCACCCACTCGGCCTGCCCCCACACCCTAAATTTTACCCTAATTTAAGGAAAGAAAAGCATAGACAAGAATCCAAAGTTTCAAAACATGTCAAAAAAATCAAAGCTTGGGAAAAGTCTCCGGCTGCCTAGACTGCATACCAAAGGCAGAAGGGAGGGAGGGCCAGCGGGGAGAGCAGGGCCATGAATCTCCCCGGCCTCACCTTCCCCACTGCAAGCAAAGCAACCAGAACAAAACAAGCAACTGCCTGTTCCTTCCGAATTCCTCGCTCTAGAAACCCATTCACATCAAGCCATCCCGGTGTTGAGCCTCCATCTCTCCCCCTGCATTTCCTGTGGACACCTGGGCACCTGTCATTTTCCTGGACCCCTATCATCTTGCACCAACTGTGGGGACAGCTGTGAGAGCATGGAGGGACCTTCTCAAGGAAATAATTTTAGTTCTAAGAATCATAACTTTAGATCCAAAAGGTCACCTCAGAGACCATTAACTCCATTGCCTCTCATTTTCCAGAAGAAGAACGAAAGCTCAGAGAGGTGAACATTGGAGCTGGAACTCAGGTCTCTTAAAACCCCCGATCTGAGTTTAAGGGATGGCTATTGATACAAATATTGGCTTTATGCCTATATAGCTTTATTTCTCCATCCATGTATCCATCCCTGAGGATGAAAAGCATCATGGGAACAGTGAACAGCAGCAACTTCCCCTCTTCACGGCCACAGTCTGGTGGTAGGGTGGGAAGGCAGGGGCTGTGAATTCTCATCATGGCAGCTTGCAGTCTAGCTTTGGCCCAGTTCCTTTATCAGCGACATTTCCTGGTAGCTGCTGGATACACAGTGCCATCTTAGTTCCAAAAAAGAAAGGAGAGCAACACTCCGGCTAGCCATCCTCTTCCGTGCCAGTTACGTGGAAGCAGGAACAGTGGCAGCGTGGAGAGAGAATGAGAAGCACAAGCAACGCCACTGGTTCATTTCTACTAAAAAAAAAAGACAAAAAACTAGCCGGGCGAGGTGGCGGGCGCCTGTAGTCCCGGCTACTCGGGAGGCTGAGGCAGGAGAATGGCGTAAAAACCCGGGAGGCAGAGCTTGCAGTGAGCTGAGATCCGGCCACTGCACTCCAGCCTGGGCGACACAGCGAGACTCCGTCTCAAAAAAAAAAAAAAAAAAAAAAAAAAAAAACCCACGTGCAAACTGGCATATACCTACAGGTTAGGGAATTTTTTTTTTTTTTTTTTTTTTTTTTTGAGACGGAGTCTCGCTCTGTCACCCAGGCTGGAGTGCAGTGGCCGGATCTCGGCTCACTGCAAGCTCCGCCTCCCGGGTCACGCCATTCTCCTGCCTCAGCCTCCCGAGTAGCTGCGACTACAGGCACCGGCCACCACGCCCGGCTAATTTTTAGTAGAGATGGGGTTTCACCGTGTTAGCCAGGATGGTCTCGATCTCCTAACCTCGTGATCTGCCTGCCTCGGCCTCCCAAAGGGATTTTTTAAAAAGCTCATCTCCATCAAAAAATTAGGCCACGAATGAATACATTAAAACTACAAAGTGAAAATGACTTCCAACCTTTAACACACTCTAATGCTTGCCCAGATTTCTTATATATACCAACGTTAAGTGTGTCATTTTCATGGCATGGAAAGAGTGGGAAGGACTAGAGATGATTTGCAGAGTGTAAGCCTGTGTATGCGTTAGGACCCTTACAAAGAGCAAAACAGGACATTCTGGGTTTCACACAGGGGGCAGGGGGGTTAGGTTCCACCTCCCCAAACCAGAGGGCTGTGGGGAGGCGGGTCCCTCCACTAGAAGTGTCATTGCAAACTCTGACCACCAGAGGGCAGGCACGCGGGACTCTTCCCTTCCCCAGCCCCAGGCCCAATAGGACAGGCAGTGGCAGCTGCCGCTCCCTCCAGCGGCAAACGGCAGGCAAGTGGAGAACAACAGGTGCTTATCATCACAATCGTCACACAGAGGGTCTGTTGTGATTGCCAAATCTACTTCACCTGCGTACAAAGAGGCCCATTTTACACTTGTCCCAGCAAACGGAAGCCGGTAATTTACAGGTTTGCAATCACACCTGTGGAAATCTAGGCACGTACCCACTGAAAATGTCAAGGCTCAGATTTAAAATAGCAATTGCACACGTCGTTTAAAGAAAGGGCAGGGGAGCGAGAAGAAACTACATGGGGTGACAGCCAGGCTGTCCAGGACCACGGGGGCTGGCGGCAACGAGAGCGCAGGACCCCAGCTTGGCTTCTACATTATGGTAATGAGCATTCAAATTAATGACAGCCGAGCAGACAACCACGCTCCTGGAAAAGCTTACTAACCAGCACCCGGGATCTTTGCTTCTGCATTAATCTCAAGCTCCTCCGTGTGCGCTCTCTTACCAGGCCAGGGGAGTAATTAGGGGCTTTGCTTCTCTGAGTGGTGCAGAAATCACAGTGTAACTTGAAGCTCTCTTATTTAATAATGTTCGCCTCTACTCCTAAGTCTGAGATCAATCTTGCTCTTTATAATAAAGGTCAGGAATATAAAAAAAGTGCCAGGACCTTGTTTCTGCTCTTCTTTAAAGGGAGGCAGTGGAGACCCCTAATCATCCCGTCTCAGGGCCTCTTTTCAGGCCAGGTCCCTCTCTCATGTCTCATCACTGGTAAGTCTAATCAGAGATTCTGCTTGTCTTCAAAATCCTGCTCATCGTCCCCGGCCTGACCTCTTATTAAGGAATCCCAGCCTCAGTCAGCTCCTCTCCCAGAGGCATGTTTCCCGAGCTCATAACCTAATCCCAGGACTCCAACCGCACCCTCCACATGGGCTCCTCCCAAGTATTTTATTTCCACCAACGTGGAAATAAATCTTCCCAGTGTTACTGACAGATTAGAATTTCCCGTCAAGCAGGAAACTTCCACCTGTAAATTCTAAAGGTTCCTCAAACCCAAATCCCCTGAACCAAATTCACCTCCTCCTTTCAATGGGCTTCTCCTATATCCTCCAATCTGTCACTAGCACCGGTGGCCACCCAGTGGCACTAATTAGAACCTTTGGAGTGGCACTCAAGTGCCCTCCCAGTGATCACAACAGGAACGGCATCGTGTTGAGCGGATTCCTTAAACAACTCTCAGATCCAGCCCTTCCTCTGCATCTTCAATGCCTCTGCCTTGGTTCAGCTTCGGTTACTTGTCAAGTAGGCCTGGCAGCACCTCTGACTGCACCTCCGGCCCCCAACCCATCTTCCCTCTAGACTCTCCCAGCCTCCATGGTGTTTCTCCATGAGACACAGATCAGACCACATTGTTTCCCCACTTAAAAATCACTGGGGCTCTGACTACAGCCGTGCAAAGCCCTTCCTGAGCAGGGGACCCTGTCCTACTCTTCATCCAACTCGCTCTCTTCACTGTCACTCCTCGAACAGGTCACCACCTTCGTGAGCCACTGGGCACTCTCACAGCTTCCTGTCTTTGTATGTTTGTCCCCCGGCCACCGGTCACCTGTATGTCGCAAGTCTTTGTTTCTTGAACTCATTCCTTTATTCTCCACGAAGCTGCCGAGTACTTCCTATGCACCAGGCACTGTGCTTGAGACAGTGGGGCCAAAAGGATGACTTCAACTTATTCTTTCTGAGCAAGGAGTGCAGTGTGGAGAAGACAGATAGAAACAAAACAAATTCCACTGCACTGGGGTTAGAACTGAGAGTTACACACAAAGTGCTACTGGTCCCAAGGAGGGAGCTATCTACTTGCCTTGGAAGTCAGAGCATATTTCATTGGGGGGGCATATGTTTAAGTTGGTTTTGGGGTATAAGTTTCACCAGGTAGATAAGGCAGGGAAAGTCTTTCAGATCAGGCAGAGAAAACAGCATGAGAAGGGAAAAAGAAGTCTGAAAGGATGACTTGTTTAGGTAACTACCAGCAGAGAAGTGCAGCCTGAGAATAGAGTACACGTGGACAGATGTGATGGCATGCTCCCACTATGAAGGTCCTGAACACACGAGCAGATTTCATAATTCATCTAGGAGGTTTCGTGGTGGGGGGCCTTCTTCCTTCTTGAAGTTTCTTCCTGTGTGGAGGAAGCTTCACTGCTTCCCTCCACCCCTCACTCCTTCCCTGGGGAGGAGTCACACCTTGACTGGTGACTCTAAAGCCAGCATTTCCTGCAAAAGGTGAATTCTCAGTAATGAAGATGCTACTCTGATCCCCATATCTTTCCTCTATCTTGCTTATCTCTTACTTATTTTTTAACTCAGGTGGGGAGAAAGATTGTGTTATTGTGCCCTCCCAAGCCCCCAACCAGAGAGAATGATTCTTAGCAGAAGAAAGAGACTGAGTTCTGAATTTGGAAGATCATTTTGACAGCAGCAAGGAGAATGGATTTGGAGGGCAGAACGGCAAGAAACTGTGTGCTCTGACAGCCGCAGGGGCAGTGGGAATGGAGAGCAGATGGAGTTCAGCTACACTGTCGAATTAACAGAGCTTAGTGACTTGCTGATTCGAAGAGTGATGGAGGACAGGAAGCAGCCTCCAGGTTTTTAGCTGGGGCCTGGGAGGTTGGGGGAAAGCCAGCCATGCACTGCAACCCTTAAAAATCCTGCTCACGTATCACCAAGGAGCCTTCACTAACCCCAGCATGTGTGCTGCTCTAAGTATCCTGTAGCCTTATGCACACAATCTTTTATAGTATTTATCACATATTAACATAATTAATTTGCATGTCTAATTGCCATCTGAACTCACAGATCCTTGGAGGGCAGTGATGAAGAGCAGTTCCCTACAGAGAATGTCTGGGTTTGAGTCCTGGTTCTGCCACTTAACTACCTATGTGACCGTGGGCAAGTTAGTGAGCTTCTTTGTGCCTTCGTTTCCTCATCTATAGAAGAGGGATAAGAAAATACCTTCCCTCAAAGTGTGAAGATCAAATGTGGAATTCATGAAAGTGCTTAGAATAGTCTCTGGCATATAGTAGGCATCAGTAAATCTTATCATCGTCATCTATCTGTGTGGCTAGAGCCCCAGGCACAGCACGGAGGAGCACTCAGCAACTGTCTGTGAATGAAGCCCGGACTAAGAGGTCTGCACCAAGTGAAGCAGAGGTCAATGGGAGCATAAGAAATGGTGCATGTCCTCAATAAGTTACAATCACACAGACATAAAGGCTAACCCATGTAAGGAGGTATATTCTAAGTGTCAAATAAGTAACCGAAAGTCTCTAAAACTTAAAGAGAAATTAGAGGGGTCCCTACAGTCTGGGTGACTGCTATGGTTTGAATGTCCTTGCCAAAACTCTCCTTGAAACTTAACTGCCAACTTAACAGCATTAGGAGGTGGGACCTTTAAGAGGTGATAGGTCATGAGGGCAAAGCCCTCATGAATGGATTCAGGCTGTTACCTTGGGAGTGGGTTCTTGATAAAAAGCATGAGTTTGGCACTTCCCTCTCTGTCTGGTGCACTTGTTTCTGCCTTCTGCCCTTCCACCATGGGATGACCTCACTGGATGCCAGTGCCATGCTTTTGGACTTCCCAACCTCCAAAACTGTGAGTGGAATAAACTTCTTTTCTTTAGAAATTACCTAGTCTGCAGTATTCTGTTATAGCAACAGAAAATGGACTAAGACAAAATTGGTACCAAAAAGTGGGGTGGTTACTATAACAAATATTTGAAAATGTGGAAGCAGTTTTTGAACTGGCTAATGGGTAGAGGCTGAAAGAATTTGGAGGCACAGGCTAGAAAAAGCCTGTATTGCTGTAAAGGGAGCATTAAGGGCGATCCTGGTGACGGCCCAGAAGAAAAGAGGGAAAGCCTCAGTCTTCTTAGAGATTGCTTAAGTGTTCATGACCAGAATGCTGGTAGCAATATGAACAGTCAAGGCCATTCTGATGAGGTTTCAAATGGAAACGAAGAGCAAGGATTGGAAAGTGGAGTAAAGGGCATCCTTGTCATATAGTAGCAAAGACCTTGGCTGAATTGTGTCCATGCCTGAAGGCTTTCTGGAATGTGCAACCTAAGAGCAATGAACTAGGATATCCGGTGGAAGACAGCCAAGCAGCAAAGCATTCAGGCTACTGTGTGGCTACTTCTGGCTGCATACAATGAAATTCAAGAGGAAATAAATGACTTAAAGATAATTTATAATTAAAAGGGAAGCAGAATGGAATAATCTGGAATATTCAAAGCCTGGCCATGTAAGGAGTGAAAAAGCATATTCCAAACACTAAGGGTAAGGCCACGTGACTCTTAAAGCGATTACCACGGAAAGAAAGAAACCAGGTGCTATTCATCAAGAAAATGGGAGGAAGACCCCTGAAAGCAAAAGCATTTCAGAGATCTTCAAGGCTGCCCCTCCCATCACAGACCCAGAACTCGAAGAGGGCAGAATGGTTTTTGGTTACAGGCCTGGGAAGCCCTTCCCGGGCTCACTGACCAGGGCTACCTAGGGACTCTACTCCCACATTCTAGCAGAGCACTCCTTGGCTGCCTTAGTTGTGGCTCAAGTGGGCCTTGGTGTGGCTTGGGCTACCACTGTGGGAGGGATAAGCTATAAACCGTGGTGGCGTCCGTGTGGTGTTAATTCTGCAGATATGCAAAATCCAAGAGCTGTGGAGGACATGGCTTCCTCCACCTAGATTTCAAAGGATGCGGCAAACTACCTAGAAGACTAGGCAAAAACCCGCCACAGGGGCAGTGCCACTGCAGAAAGTCACTACTAGGACAATGCCAAGGAGAAATGTGGGGTTGGAGCCACCAGAGAGGAGCAGTGGCAGCAGGGTCATCCCCAACACCACAGAACTGTAGGGTCGCCAGTGTGCAACTCCTGCCTGGAAGAACTGAAGCACTGGCCGAACCCGGCACAGCCACAGGGGTGGAGCTGCCGGGCCTGGGGGCCCAACTCCTGCCCCAGGCCAGGATGCAGAACATGGAGTCAAAGGAGATTGTTCTCCAGCTTTAAGATGTAATGTTTCCCTGTTGGGTTCTGGACTTACTTGGGACTGCTTATCCCTTTCTTCTTGCCTGTTTCTCCCTTTTGGATTTGCAATGTCTATCCTATGCCTGTCCCACTATTGTATTGTGGAAGTAGATGACCTGTTTGATTTCACACACTCACGGCTGGCATAGTTCTTCTTGGCTGTGGCTCAAGTGGACCTTGGTGTGGCTTGGGCTACCACTCTGGAAGGTATAGGCCAGAAACTGTGGTGGTGTCCATGTGGGATTAATTCACCTCAGGATGAATTGTGCCTTGACTGTCACTCATATCTGATTTAGATGAGACTCTGAACTTTGGAGTTGATGCTGGGCCAAGTTAAGACTTTTGGGAAATCAATGTATTTTGTACGTGAGAAGCAGGGGTGAGGGGTGGAATGCTATGGCTCGAATGTCCCTGCCAAAACTCATGTTGAAACTTAGCTGTCAGTGTAATAATATTGGGAGGTGAGGCCTTTAAAACATGATTAGGTCATGAGGAGTGCACCCCATAAATGGATTGATGCTATTATTGCAGGAGTGGGATTGTTATCACAGGAGTGTGTTAGTGATTGTGAGAGTGGGTTCCTGATAAGAAGGGTGAGTCCGGCCCACCTCCTGCTGTCTTACATGCTCACTTCCACCTTCCACCCTTCCATCATGGGGTGACCCTTGCCAGATACCATGCTCTTGGACTTCCCAGCTGTTAGAACTGTGAGCCAAATAAAGTACTGTGATTTAATTTCTCTGTAAACTACCAAGCCCATGGTATTCTGTTGTAGCAACAGAAAATGGACTAAGACAGGGACCAGAGAGGACTGCCTGGGTAGGTGGCCTGAGAAGACCTTTCTGGTCACTGCTGCCTGGGGGCAGTGGTAAGGAGGCAGCTGGGAGGCCTGTGATTTGCTGTGGTGAGGAGGGTTGTCTGTCTTGTCTTGGGAGTACTGCCTATCTCCCCCTCCCTGTGGGCAGGTGGTTCTCTGGTACCCAGTGAAGAGGGCACCCACCTCTGCCCCCTGCAGTCAGGTCCTATTACAATTCAGACTTGAGGTGCACAGGCCAGAGATATATCCGAGAGAAGCATGGTGAAAATCTCTGGGCACTTCCGACACATTTCCTTAACCGATTCCTTACATTTAGTCTCACCGACATGGAAAAATATACTCAGGCATTAATTCTGTAGTTTAAATACAAAGGAGATCATTATTCCCCTCTATTGTTCAAGATGAAACAGGACAGAACAGGCTCACTGTGCCTTGGCACAGTTAGGATCTCTAACAAGTAACCCTAAAAATAGATCCCGTTAAAGGCGATAAAAGACACATTAAAAATACAAAGGTTAGTCTTGCCAAAAAAGAGAAAAGAAAAGAAAAAATTAGACCCAAATGTGATTAAGCCTGCAGATCCAATTACCGACTTACAGAAAATACAGAGGACAAAGACATATGTTAAATTATAAGATAGGATAAAAATAAGTAAAATCCAGACTGTGGGAAAATCTATAGGACAAAAGAGCTGCTTTCTTCAACTGATAAATTACGAGGGAAAGAGGGTTAGCGATAGAAGGAAAACCTATGGATTAAGAGACTTAAAAGGCATGCCAACCAATCACGATGGGTGAATGTGGATTCAAATACATTGTTAAGCAAATACAAGCTTTAAGAAAAAGTTAGTAATTTGAACACTGATTAGGTACTTGATGATATTAAGGAATTACTGTTAATTCTTTTTCAGATATGATAATGGTAGGGTGGTTGCATTAAACCTAAAAAGCATCCTGAGCTTCTTTTAGTGATCCATCCTGAAATATTAAAGGTGGATCCGTTCCAAAATAAGTTAGCGGTTGGGGCCGTGGGTACAACATAAGAGGAAACACAATTGGCCCTGAGTTAATAACCGATGATGGGTTCATGAGGGGCCATCTATTCTCTCTACTTGCACATGGCTGAAATGTTCTATGATTATTTAGAAAGCCCAATACATTTTCTAGACTAAGTGAAAAATCTTAAGCTTAAATATAAAATAAGAACTTTTCTTCAAAATAATAACTTCAAATATTTAAATAAAGAATGGCAGTCACAAAATGTGTAACTGGGTGCTATCTTACTTCATTTGAAAGGTGAGGGAAGAGCCCCAGGGCAAAAGAACCAAGGCTTAGGCCGGCGTCCCTTCAGGCTCTTCCCTTCAGAGTGGAAGGTTATATCCAGACTTGGGTTATAACATGGGCCTGGAAGGCAGAAATTGCAGGATCGAATTATCTTCCAAAACATATTTTATTGCCTGTGAATCACCATATGTCCTTTTATATATAAATCCATGTGCAATGATATGTATGTTAAGATGTATACGGCATGATGATGAGAAAGCAAAGTGCACTGTGATCTTCCTTGTCCCTTCATGGCAGTCCCTAAATGTGTAGGCCGTGTAGACAGATTCCCATGAGTGAAGTAAATGCACGTGGGGTATACCTGACGAGGGCACTGGACTGTAACCTGCTCAGGTGACTCATTTCAGATACTGTGTAGGTGTGTCTTATTCTTGAAATTAGGCTGGTGGCCAGTCTCAGACAATTACAACAGAACATCTTTTTATGAAATTCTAAGGAACTTTGACACACAACTTCTTCTCCCTCTGTTTAAAGCAATACTATGAGAGTTTAGCTAATGCTTTTGGGTAAAATGCAATGACTTACCACGCAAAGAAGCCAAAGCACAACATAGAGTATTTGGGTCTTAGAGAAGAGATCTTGTCCAAATTTTATGCAGACAATGGCCTCCAGGAAACCAATGACCCTAATCAGACAGAGAACAGAGGGTAAGTATTAATCCGTCTTACCAGAGGATACACATTAGCCAAAATATGCATGATTGAATCAGAAAGTTCAACTCATCACGTGATTTCTGCCCCAAACACTGGTAGCAGGTACCCCACAAAATAATACTGTTCGAGCCAACGGCATTTATTTCGGAAATGATAAAGAATTTTTCACCTCTGCCTTCTTCCCAGACCAAAATCATGACTCATAAATTTTAATAGCTAGGGCGCTGGCATCACCTAACTTAGTCCCTCCATTGCTATAAGGGTGGGTGATCACGCTGCCTCTGCTGGAACCTTCTCAGGCACAGGGAACCTACTACCTTTGCAAGGTGGCTTATTTTTCTGGTCAAACTCTTTAGCAGTTAGAAAGTTTTTCTCTGTCTCAGGCTGGTATCTGCCTCCTATACCTCCTACCCTGGGTCCTGACATTGCCCTAGCATGTCACAGGTGAGAAAGCATCATTTCAGTGGAGGAACCCTGAAGGCTTTTTTATTGTACTTCTGAAGTCTAGACTGTGATTAAGAGGCTAGCTGGCTGCCACACGGGGTGAGTTTGACCCTTCCAAGGGAGTCTTTCAATAATTTGAAGGCATTAATCACATTCCTTCCCAGCCTTCTAAGAATTTCCAGATTAAATAGCCCCATTTTTGGTGACAATATAAACCCTTTACCTTCTCTTGATATGTAAAAGATTGTGCTAAATACAATTTTTTTGTTTAAGGAAATGCCACACACTTCATATTTCCCCTTTAAGGCATTAAAAAAGCCACTCTTGTGTTCTGTATCTTCATTTATGGCTATAAAAATTGGGCTTTTCTAAAGGTTCAGGACTTGGAGGTAAGAATGGATGAGGTGAGGTTGACACAGTTGGCCATGAGATCCCAGGCAGCATAAGAATAGTGATTTCAGACAAGTCCATTTTATGCATTCCTTGCTCAAGATAAGATCTGGACATTCCAGGAATGGTGTACTCACACAGATGTTTTCTAAAAAGGCAAGAAGGGGCAGGGCATGGTGGCTCACACCTGTAATCCCAGCACTTTGGGAGGCTGAGGCGGGCGGATCACTTGAAGTCAGGAGTTCAAGACCAGCCTGACCAAGATGGTAAAACCCCATCTCTGCCAATAATACAAAAATTAGCCACGCATGGTGGCACACACCTGTAGTCCCAGCTATTCAGGAGGCTGAGGCAGGAGAATCACTTGAGCCTGGGAAGTAGAGGCTGTGGTGAGCCAAGATGGCACCACTGCACTCCAGCCTGGGCAACAGAGTGAGGCTCTGTCTCAAAAAAAAAAATGGCAAGAAGGGCTAAGAAGGCCTTTGGCACCCCAGCTTACTGGCAGACACAGTGGTCACTGCCATCATCAACAGTGCGGACGGCTCGAAACAACTGAAGGCCTGAATGCCTGGACTTAGAACCATGTCAGCAAAGCAGCAAAATCAACAGAAAGTCTCCGGAATGTGTCTTTAGAGAGTCTGGGGCTATCTTTTCCCCTAGCCCAAACCAAACAAGGTTTAACAGTGGTTGGCTTGAATCTTTAAAGCGCTGCTCCACAAAGCGTACCACATGTGAGAAAGCATCATTTCAGTGGAGGAAGCCAGGTTTTTTCACTGTACTTCTGAAGTCTAGACTGTGATTAAGAGGCTAGGTGGCAGTTACATGTTTGGTATTCCAGTCTGTGCAGTGAGGAGACATAAAAAGGATGATTTTATCTTTGGTTGGGACTTCCTGAAAAACTCCTATGCTGGGAGTGTTGAGCCCAGGACATAAGTGTGATTATCTACCCATAAGCCAGAGGGAACACCCTGAGTTCATTATGAAAGATTTCTGAATATTCAACTAGACTTGAGGGTCCCTACTTTTTTTTTTTTTTTTTTTTTTTCAATGGAGTCTAGCTCTGTCGCCCAGGCTGGAGTGCAATGGCACAATCTCGGCTCACTGCAACCTCTGCCTCCCTGGTTCAAGTGATTCTACTGCCTCAGCCTCCTGAGTAGCTGGGACTACAGGTGCATGCCACTACACCCAGCTAATTTTTGTATTTTTAGTAGAGGCAGGGTTTCACCATGTTGGCCAGGCTGGTCAGGAACTCCTCACCTCAAATGATCCATCCACCTCAGCCTCCCAAAGTGCTGGGATTATAGACATGAGACAGCCTGAGGCCCCTTTTAAAAGCATGCTGATTGGCCTACTAAAGCTGTGTTTCTCAAACTTTTGTGATTTAAGACCCATTAAGAACCATGGCAAGAAACATAATTTTCACTGTGATTCAGTATACAGGTGCGCGCGCACACACACACACACACACACACACACTCACGCACTGAAACAAAAGCTTCATAAGACAATTTGCATCCTTATTTCATTTTAAGAAAATACTGGCCAGAACCCAATCATTGGCCTCATAATGACCTGAAGTTTTTTTTAATTTTTTTTGTTTGTTTTTTTAATTTTTTGAGACTGTCCCTGACTCTGTTGCCCAGGCTGGAATGCTGTGGCATGATCTCGACTCACGGCAACCTCCACCTCCCAGGCTCAAACAATTCTTCTACCTCCCAAGTAGCTGGGATTACAGGCTCACGACACCACGCCCAGCTAATGTTTGTATTTTTGTAGAGACATGGTTTTGCCATGTTACCCCGATTGATCTTGAACTCCTGAGCTCAAGTGATCCACCCACCTCAGCTTCCCAAAGTGCTAGGATTATAGGTATGAGCCACTGCACCTGGCCAACCTGAAGTTTTTTCTAAAGACCAGTGCTTTTGAGTTAGTGACTTTAGGATATGATATGCTTCAATGTGCTGAGGATTCTTAGCTAAGCCATTGTCTGTGTGTGTGGGCACGTCTCATGAGAAGGTGGCTAGGAGGAGGTGAGGGGGTCGGCTATGGGATTATATAAGTGTGGAGAGTCCCGGACTGAGGCCTGGGCATGGGAAAGGCACAAGGAAGGGCCAGGAATCAGGGGAAAGGGCTGAGTTGAGGTCAGGATAGCATGGACATAGAAGGCCACCCTTAGGCTTGGCTTTTAGTCTGAGGGGATCCTAGAGGGTCTAGAGCAGAGGGTTTAACATGGTTTTCTCTCTCTCTCTCTCCATATATATATATATGTAATTTTATTTTATTTTATTTTATTTTGAGACAGAGTCTCACTCTGTCACCCAGGCTGGAGTGCAGTGGTACAATCTCAGCTCACTACAACCTCTGCCTCCTGGGTTCAAGAGATTCTCCTGCCTCAGCCTCCCAAGTAGCTGAAACTATAGGCGTGTGCCACCACACCTGGCTAATCTTTTGTATTTTTAGTAGAGAAGGGGTTTCACCATGTTGGCCACGATAGTCTCAACCTCCTGACCTCGTGATCTGCCCGCCTTGGCCTCCCAGAGTGCTTGGGATTACAGACATGAGCCACCATGCCTAGCCAGTTTGCTTAATATATATTTTAAATATATATATATATATATATTTTTTTTTTTTTTTTAATTTTCAGCTTTTATTTTACATATGGGGATACATGTGGAGGAATGCTACATGTGTATATTGGACCCAGGTAGTGAGCATAGTACCCAGCAAGTAGTTTTCCCACCCATGCCTCGCTTCCTCCCTCCCTAGTAGTGAGCAGTGTCTATTACACTGATGTTTATGTCCATGTGTACTCAATGTTTAGCTCCCACTTTTAAGTTAGAATATGCGGTATTTGGTTTTTTGTTCCTGCTTAGGATTATGGCCTCCAGCTGCACCCATGTTGCTACAAAGGACATGATCTCGTTCTTTTTTATGGCTATTATTCCATGGTGTCTATGTACCACATTTGCTTTATCCAGTCCACCACTGATGCACACCTAGGTGGGTTCCATGTCTGCTATTGTGAACAGCATGGTGATGAATATTCAAAAACCTTCTGCTGGCTGAACAGAACTGTGTGAGAAGACAAGAGCAGAAGCAGGGAGGCTACTGCGCTCATCCAGACACGGGGACTCAGGTTGGGGCTGTGGAGATGGTGAGAAGTGGTGGGAACCCAACGATCACATGGGCTCCTGTAACCGCCAGCAACCGCCCCCACCATTACCTCTGGCCCACTAGAGGGAGTCCTCATCAATAGCATCCTTCCAGAAGGCTAACATTACTTTTCTACCAAGACTCAGAGGGCGGCTAGTTTAGGGCTGAGGCCCAAGGCTTGAGCACAGTGGGAGCCTGTATTAAGCCCACCAGTGTGAGACCACCTACCTCCTCCTACCTCCTCACCCCCAGGGGGGCTGGGGGTTCCTCCGCACAGCTCAGCAATAGGTCCCTTTACTCAGTTCAACTTTAAATCTCTTTGAACTTTCCCAGGATAAGCTAGGTGGCCAAATTGTGGCTTAATGGAATTCAGTCAGGGCCTCCATTCCCTGTGGTGCCATCCACCATCCTGTATCTTGATTTAGCAAGGTTAAAAGGTAAATAAACATTTGGGCAGCCTGAGGTGCTTCTGCTGGGAGCAGGCACTACAGATTCCTGACCTAGGGCTGGTTACTGGCGCACGTACTCCCAGCACCCCGATTTGTGGAGCCAGCTCCACAAGGTGGGAAAAAAGATGATGTTAATGCAGAGCCCAGAGTCAGGAGCTCTTCGGTGAGTTGAGTGAAGCAGGCATGCTAGCAGGGTTGTTGTAGGAATCTGGGGGATGAAAGCTCTAGGCTAGTGTGTGTGAGCCAAACCTGAGAAGCAGAAGAGGAGTTTTTGGCTTGCCAACAAGACTGCACGTGGATTCTGAGGATGCCACAGCAATGCCGGGGACATGGAGGCCGGGTACCTGGCTGCTGCATCCCACACGCACTGCTCCACGGCTGCACAAGCAATCCCTGGACGGCTCAGAGGGTGGGTGAGCCCCTCTCCTGGCAGCCAGGGGCCGGCCTCCAATAACATGGATGGAGACGTGAATCCATGTTAGCTCAATGACCACACAATCACACAGGATGACATGAAGCGTTCTCCAAGTTCAGGAGTGAGCTTCTAGTTCTGATTAGCGGGGGCAAAGACACCTTTTTGGAGGAAGCAAGAGCTAAGTGTGGCATAAACAATAGAAACAATTCCTACTGCGCTCCTCTGAACTTTCTAACTTCCAAAGAATCCCTGGGGCAAGGAGGGGAGGGGAGAAGCGGGTCTTGGGTGGCAAACCCAGAACTGTTCTGCTTAGTCGTTTAGATACTTAGTAGGATTTGGGGCAAGATGCCATTTGAACACAGGGAGGTCAGCTGCTAAAAAAACAAAAGCTTTGTAACCACTGTCAGAGCTTCTGAGATGTCAGTGGAGGTGTACTTGAGTGGAGGGGATGGGGTGTGGCAAGATACGGGGAGGATGAACAGACACAGTCATGAGGAGAAGGGGAACTGGCTATAAAGCTATACCAGCAGGACGGCGGTGACGCCCTTTTGCTGGGAAGGGACTCCCCTCCTGACACCTGTTCCCCTGTGTTTGCGCCCTCTTCCTAGAAGGAAGCTCATGCTCATAGCTGCATCTACCCTTTAGACAGACAGTCTGGGCTGGGTAGTGGCCCATGCCTGTAATCCCAGCACTTTGAGAGGTCAAGGTGGGAGGACTGCTTGAGCCCAGGAGTTCAAGACCAGCCTGGGCAACATGGTGAAACCCCATCTCTACGAAAACTAAAATATAATTAGCTGGACACTGTGGTGCATGCCTATAGTCCCAGCTACCTGGGAGGCTGACGTGGGAGGACTGCTTGAGCCTGGAAGGTCAAGGCTGCAGTGAGCTGTGATCACTGACACTCAACTCCAGCCTGGACAACACAGCAAGACTCTGTGTCTCAAAAGAAATAAAATTTAAAAAGAAAGAAAGCCCGAACTATGGGCCTGGAAGAACAACAGAACAAAAGCACAATTACGAGAAATTGTAAGGAGGAGAGAGGGATAGAATGGGAAGTCAACAAAGGGGATTGAAAAGAGAAAAGTGAGAGGAAATCCAGGACAGATGTTGCAGAGGGAAGAGGACAGTTTCAAGAAGGCAGATACTGTATAGAAGATCCGAGAAGAGGATGGGGAAAGGACTGGCTGGTTTGGAGCTGACCTTGGAGACCAGCAGAGGTGGGAACTTATTGTGATGGACACATTAGCAGAGGTGGGATAACAGGCAGCGAGGAAACTGGTCAGGTGAGGAGCAGCTCTGGCTGCCTCTGGGAGGCAGGATGCAGTCCTGGGCCCTCAGGCAGGGTAGGCTCACTCTCCCGTGAGGGTCCACCCCATGCACTCCCAGGAAAAGGAAAAGCCAACTGTGCACTGCTATTCCAGCAGACCCTTGGCCACCTTCCTCCTAGCACTAGGCGAAAAAACACTGCTTCTATTTAAACTGGGCCAATACTCTTTTTGAGGCAGAGAAGCTCAATTCTAATTGGGGTGGAGTGGGGAAAAGACAAAGATGACATAAACCCCACACCTGGGGAATTTGTTCACATCAGTCTGGCCCCAAAACTCCCACCGAGCTGAAGGAATACCATGTGACATCTAAATAGAGAAAGAGCCCACCTTTCCACGTGGCTGCTTTCTCCCTGTCAGGGATCCCATTCCCTTGCTGGATGGCGCCCTCTCTTTGCTGAGTGCAACACCTTTCGTATAAAAGGTTTAAAAGCTCAGTCTATGGCACAACTGTTAGGGATGACATGTATTTAGCTACAACAGCAAGTAATTCATAAAAACATTTTGAGGATACCATGTTTATAGAAGAGAAAGTACCCTCTTCAGGAGAAAAAGGTTGGAGTGCTGGGAAAGAACCCCAGGCGGGTACTCCTAA